>NC_079193.1:312587486-313250611 GCF_029499605.1 Hyla sarda
ACCATACGAGCGGTAGAAACATATATACTGTCTTTTTAGACACTAAAGATATTGCAAGTGTATTTTGAAACTGTTTTCATAAAAAAATTAAATTTAGAGGAAAATGAAGTTGCATTTTAGATTCCCTTTACCCTTTGCCTTTGTGAAGAAAAGCTTTCAAATGCATTGTTTTGCTTATGAACATGCCAATAAATATTGCTTAATTTATTTCATACAGTATTTCATTTGTGGTATTATGCCATGCAATACAAGACGGGTTTTCTCTTTTTTTTTTATTTCTTCTGGCTACTTTGCTAAATACACCTGTCGAGGGCTGACATACCATAGAGGTAGCATATGCAGCTCCTATTGGGTCCATGAAAAGAGGGAGCCTAACAGGTTAGTCCTGAGTACCTTTTAGTATCAAACCAAGGTTCCTTGGGTCCACCAAAGGAAATCACTCTAAGAAATCCCCCTCTTAAGTGTTCATTCAATTGCCATTATTGCATATCCTTTGTTATTACTGCATAGATAATACACATCAGCAGTAAAGTGAAGTATATTATTTGTCAACCCATAAAGACAGACCCTAGAGGAAAGTTGTTGGCTCCAAAGTAGCCTAAACTTTGGTTGTCTTCCCAATCAACTGTGTCAGAGTCTGGGCCCCCTAAATGATAATCTGGTATACCAGCCCAATTTAGCTTCCTTTCTAAAGGCTTTGAGAACCTACACAGAACTAACCTTAGGGTGAATTCCCACCACAATTTAATTCTCTGGCAACTGGACCCGTGCCATACCCCATTCATTTCAATAAGCTGAACTGAATGAGCTAGTGAGTCAAATTTGGTAATTTTCCGACTGTACATGGTTTTTGGTCCAGACTTAAAACCGCTGCTGCATTTTTTTAGTCCGAGCCAAAAACTGGATATGCAGGAAAATAATCTAACCAGAGTCATTAACTGGCTCAGTTTAGCTTATTGAAATCAAAAGGGTATGGCAGGAGGCAGCAGGCAGATTTAAACTTCTCCCAGTCTGCCAGAGACTGAAAACTTGATGTGAATGTACCCTAAGCACCTTAAGCAATCAAAAGTGCAGGGGTAATGGACAGCTGGTCATTCCACCTTTTTCTGATGGGAAGAAGTGAGGAAGGGCAAGAAATACATCCCATTTCCTTAGATGGTGGTGTGTGATGATAGGAACAAGCAAATTCAATTTTGACTTCTGCTATGGAGGCCCCTCATCTTTACATACTGCCCTGGTACAGCCAAGATTTTTCAAATTTTTCCCTTAATACACATAGTTACACCAACCTCAACTAGGGCTGGGCAGTATGACCAAATGTGTGTATCACTGTATTTTTGTAACTTTTGGCGGTTACACGGTATATAACGGTATTTTCTCCTCCTCCTCCCCCCCCCCCCCCAAATTTATTATCAGCCCAGCACTCAACCCACCATAGCACTTCCATTTTGGTGATCAAAGAAAATCTTTTGTCTACAAACAGTAGATGAGATGGTCACAATCATGAATTATAGTGAGACAAAGTAGTTCACATTTTAGAGAATCAATTTTTTTTACGATTTGCTTATTTCTATTAAGAATTTAAGGGGTTGAGCAGTGAACTAATCTCCTATCCACAGGATAGGAAATAAGTGTCTGATTGCGGGGGTTCAACTGCTGGAACGCCCTGTGATCTCCTGAACGGGCCCTGGCTCTTTGAGCAGAGCCCGTGCTGGGGACAGCACACACTCCATTCATTTTTAGGGGAGCACTGGAGATGCCTGAGTACAACACTTGGGTCTCTTTGGCAGTCCCACAGAGAATTAATTGAGCATGTGCCATCCCCAGCATGTGCTCGGCTTAGAGAGCCAGAGTCCATTCAGGAGGGGGTCCCAGTGGCTGGATCCCCGCAATCACACACTTATTTCCTTTCCTCTTCCCTTAAAGCTACAGAAATTGGGTATAAGACAATATTTCTGACACAGTATTTGAACAAAAACATACACAATTCATAAAATGGTGACAAAAGGCCTATAGTTAATACAAATATCTTATCAGATACATGTTCGCAGAAAATACAGCAGAGTTTAAAGGGTTATCCATGTTTTTTTTAAATTAAATTCAAGGGCCCTAAATGCATTAAAATAACAAACCAACTGATCCCATGCTGATCTCCCATTCAGCCTCCATTCATTGTTCCAGTCTTTAACAGCGGGCTTCGCAGCCACCAGTAGCCTCGGTGGTCAAGCTTCATACACCACAACTCACTACTAGGGCTTGGCGGTATGACCAAATATGTGTATCATGGTATTTTTGTAACTTATGGTGGTTCCACGGTATATAATGGTATTTCCCCCCAAAAAAAATTTTTTTATTATCAGCCCAGCGCTGCGCTGTCCCCATCGGGGTAAATACTCACATACCACCCGCAAGCGCTGCCCTCCTCGTCCTCCTGTTTGTTGCGGCCCGCCGATGCTGACACTCTATACTGCTGTATCCCTATGCCTGGGCTGCAAAAGATAAACAAAATAAACTTTAACGCACGTTCCTACGTCGGCCTTGCGCTCTTGCTGGGGATGGGAACGTCAGAGAGCAGTCAGCCTATCACCGGCCGCAGTGATGTTCCACCTCGGCCGGTGATAGGCTGAGCGCACTGACCTGTAAGAAGCCAGCTTCTTACATGACAGTGGGCTCAACCCATCACCGGCCGAGGCGGAACATCGCTGCGGCCGGTGATAGGCTGACGGCTGTCTGATGTTCCCGTCCCCAGGAAGAGTGTCAGCGCCGGCGGCCCACAACAAACAGGAGGTGGAGGAGGGCAGCGCTTGCGGGTGATATGTGAGTATTTACCCCGATGGGGACATCGCAGCGCTGGGCTGATAATTAATTGGGGGGGGGGGGGGCAGAACAGCACTCGCTGGTTACATGTGATTAGTTCCCCGATGGGGACAACGTAGCGCTGATAACTCATTCATTCCCGAGGGGGTGGGGCCAAACCGGTATTGCGGTATGGGGAAAAATTCATATTGTGCAGCACAAAAATTTCAGTATTCGGTATGAACCAGTATACCGCCCGGCCCTACTCACTACTCGTTGATTGGAGCCATGATCCCAGGGGTAGGGATCGTGACAACCAAGGCCACTGATTGACCGGTGACCTCACATGACCTTCCCCCTCACCCAACGTTAGACCAAAGTGCCAACCTGAGGCTGAATAGGGAATCAGAGTTGGATCACAGAGGTGAGTATCAGTTATTTTGTTATTTCACAAATTTGTGGCCTTTTAAAAATAAATTAAAACATGGATAACCCCTTTAAATGTTTTCTTAAAATGCATTTTAATAAGCATCACCCACACTATTAACATGTATATCCATGTTAGTGCAGGTGATGCTGCTGTCAGATTCCCTTTAATATACCTCATGATCTATCTGTTAAATGGATTCCATAATAGCCTATAGATTACAAATGCCGGTGATGGATGCCATACATTGTCATCTGTCACCGGTGACACCCCTGCGCTCATACATCTTATTCCCTATAATTTTGGATAGGGGATAAGATGTATAAAGCCAGAATACCCCTTTAACATTCAGGGGTAGGGTCTCACATAGCACATCCGCAGCGGGTTTCCCGGAGATGAAATTCCACTCACAGATTTTCCACTGCGGAAATTCCGCAACAGAAAATCCGCAAGTGGAACCCATTGACTTCAATGGGTAGTAACATATTCCGCAAGCAGAATTTTAGCTGCGGATGTGCTACATGTGACCCTTCCCTAAGGGCTCATTCTTACGAGCAGATTGATCTGCAGGTTTCCTGCTGCGCGTTTATAAGAGGGCAGGCTCTCCGTGGCTTTCCACTGCAGATTTCCGGCTGCGGAATTTCCACTGCGGAATATCTGCCGCAGACCCTATTTACTTTAATGGGGCTTGTGGCAGATTTTCCAGCATCAGAAATTCCGCAGCCTAAAATCTGCTGCAGACAGTCGCGGAAAACCGCAAATAAATTTGCTTGTGTCAACAAGCCCTTAAGGAGTATTCCCTTTTCGATATGCATATGCCATATGTCTGATAAATTCAGGTAATATTCGTAAAATCAAAGGCCCCCTTTCCTGTCCCCCTCGGCCTGCTTATGGCAGCTGGAGGTGATCGGGAAGCCAAAAACATCCAGGCGTGTGTTTTTTAAAGGGGTACTCCAGCCATAATACATTTTATCCCCTATCCAAAGGATAGGGTATAAAATGTACCATCGCGGGGGGTCCCGCCATTGGGGACCCCAGCAATGTGTCATTGCGTACCCACCTTTGTGAGCTCTCCACAGCGCTGGAGGCTCCGAGTATGTAGCGTGACTACCACGGGGCTGGAGTATTGTGATGTCACAACTCCGCCCCTGTGTAATGTCACGCTCCGCCCCCTCAATGCAAGTCTATGGGAGGGGGCATGACGGGACCCCGCGATCATACATCTTATCCCCTATCCTTTGCATAAGGGATAAGATGTTTTAGGGTCGGAGTAAACCTTTAAGCATTATGAGTATCTCCTATTGACTTGAAGAGAGGTTGTATTAACAGAACAATACAAAGAGGGGGCCAAGAGGTCCTCGATCTCACGATAGGTGTAAGTCCCTGAGGTTGGACCTGCATTTATCAGACACTTCTAAATGCTGAGATGGGAATACCCTTTGAAGTCATCTGAAATGATTTTCTACCATAGACTGAATTAAGACAGAAGACAAGATGTGAATGAACCCTTACAATGACTTCAATAAAACAGGGCAGAGAATTCAGTCTGCTGTGCCATCTACTCACTGATTGACAGAAAGAGTTATTTTCCTTTAAAAGAGGTTCTTAAGTAGTCGCACTATGATTGCATAGTTTTGTCTTGCAACTACTACAGAACTTGTATATAAACTATAACTATAAAAAATATTAAGGTGCTTCATACCCATAAATAAATTGTGGACAGTAGGTTTCCCACAGCTTTTCAAAAATTAGTTCTGCAGCAGCTGAGCTTCATAACATTAAGTGTAATACATTGACGACCACAAATTTATAAACTCAATCCTGCTCCTATTTTGAGCTTTTATATGAACACAAAGCTCCTTAGAGTGGTACATTATCCCATATATGATGTGGCTGGTCCATTTGTATACTATGAGGTTGCACTCTTTTGTTAGAAATAGACAGTCTGGGTAGCTTATACTATGGGGGAGATTTATCAAAACCTCACAGGAAGAAAAGATGACCAGTTGCCAATAGCAACCAATCAGAACGCTTTTTTTTTATTTATAAAGATGACTCTGAAAAATGGAAGAAGCAATCTGATTGGATGCTATTGGCAACTGGTCAACTTTTCCTCTGCACAGGTTTTGATAATTCTCCCCCTCTATGTTTGTATTATTATTTGGCCTAAACTACTGTATGTGCATATGTAACGTTAGTCTTGACAGATAATGAGTGCCATAAGTATTGCTAGTTCTGGGCACTCACTGGTTTCGAGATCTCAATGAGGTTTGGCTTTGTAGCTGTGGCCAAAGAAATAACTCAGCAGGTAGGAATTATTTTGGAAACCCCAAAAAGGGTAGCTAGCCACTATTTGTATAGACCAAAATAGTGCAGGCTAGTTATAATATAATTTTTTTTATAACATGTATAGTGCAGACTAGTTATAATTAAAGCTGGGCGGTATGACCAAAAATGTGTATCACGGTATTTTTTTAAATTATGGCGGTATCACGGTATTTAACAGTATTTGGAGGGGGGCTTGTTAAAGTGTCAGAACATCAGGGTTTCCCCAACCAGTGTGCCTCCAGCTGTAGCAAAACTACAACTCCCAGCATGCCTGGACAGCCTGCGGATGTCTGGGCATGCTGGGAGCTGTAGTTTTGCAACAGCTGGAGGCACACTGGTTGGGGAAACAGCGTTGTACTGTATACTCCCCCACTGCTGCCTATCACAGCTCTGCACTACAGGGGATGAGGAGTCAGGGCAGAGAAAATCTTTCCATTCACCCCATCCTGCCCCTCTTTCAATTCACCCCCCTGCACCCATTAACCCCCCTACACTCATTAACCCCATCCTGTCCCTCATTCCATTAACCCCCCTGCTTCCATTACCCCCCTGCACCCATTAACCCCCCTGCACCTTTTCATTTATCCTATCCTGCCCCTTATTCCATTACCCCCTCTGCTTCCATTAACCCCCCCCCTCCTCCTCACCTGTGTGCTGATGCTGGGAAGTGCCCCTGTCATCAGTGCAGTAACGTGGGTGCTTCCCGCCCGGACACAGGATCCTCTCTGGCGGAAGCGTTCAGCGTGACGCTTCCTCCAGGAGGGAATTTGAAATTTATATCTAAAGTGCCCACTGCGCTATTATGCGCCACAGCCACTTTAGAACAGTGAGCAGCAGCGGCGCAGCTCACGTGCGTTGTGTGAGGGGGCCCGCCGCTCTTTCAAAGATCAGCAGGCCCCCTCACAGGCGGTCTGTCCACCCCTGAAGCGCTCGCTCCCCTAGGTCCTGCGGCGTGCACTAGGGGCCTCAGGAGCGGGCGCTGGAACTAGAAGAAATGCGGCGCAATGCTCTGCCTTACGCTGCAGGACCAAGGGGAGCGGGCGCTTGCTATGAACACTCCCTGAAGTAGGTGAATTGAGGGGAGAGGTGGACTGGAGCAGGGAGCTGGCTCAGGGCTCCGGGAAACATAAGAGCCAGGAGATGCAGTTTCTGCGCTCTGATTGCAGAGAGGAGCCAGCCTGAAACTGCAGGGGGAGCGGGGATGAGGAGTCTCATCCTGCTCTCCCCTGACAGAGCGGAGCCGTGGGCTCTTTAATTCATTCATGGGTGGGGGGAGGGGCCCCACCGGTATAGCGGTATGGGGCAAAATTCATACCGTCGGAGAAAAAAAAAACAACGGTATCCGGTATGAACCGTTATACCGCCCAGCCCTAGTTATAATATAATTTTTCTATAACATGTAACCATGTTAACTGGCAGCTTAATATTTTCTAACTTAATTACTAGCTTTATTCATGTCATGACAAAGATAAACCAATACAGCACAGAGACATGGTCTTCGGAATGATTTGGCCCATTATGAATTAGTAGTATAACAATAAACAATATATAACTCACAGGGTTGTGGGAAGACAGAAGTCACCAGGTTCCACTTAGCCCCAAATCTAGAAGGCTCGGCAGGTTTACAATAGAAGCATTCCTCTCAGAAATCCAACACTGTAGATCGCATAAGAGCAATTGTATTGTGCATTAGGTACCACCCATCTGTGCCTTATATGTAGGAGAAAGTGTTAAAGACTCTACTGGACAAACCATATTGTAGCTGCAGCACTTGAGAAGCGTGGCCTTACCGCTTGGACATTTGTGGTCACTGAGCAAAGTTGAATTTACAAGTGTTCCCAGGGACAGGTAGGGCAATAATGGTCAGATTTATATTTACTAGGGATGCACTGAAATTTTGGCTGCTGAAAATGCCCCTTATCTGCCTCCTCAGACGATAAATTCCGTGGGCATGGCATAAAATAGGGGTGTGGCCCTCAACTTATACTCTCCCCGGTGTGAGGTGCAGAACTGCACACCAGCACCTCACACCGGCGCTACACCCGCACCATCTCCCCCCCCCCCCCGATCTCATGCGGTGCAGTCAAGGAAGCCCCCCACCTGGTGCGGTCCAGCTCCCCCCTCTTCCCCAGGTCTTGTGCAGCTTGGTGCAGCCCCCCTCCACTGTGACTCCTCCAAGCAGTGCCGAGCGCTGGGAGGAGGTGACTTAACTCTTAAAAAGCTGACTGCCGTTTGTATACAGCGCAGCCATGCTGCAAGCGTATGAAGCAAGCTCAGGAGCTGAGCTCGCTTGATACTGGCTAATGCTCCTCATCACTGACCCATGTGATGTCCGCCGGCATTAACCCTTTAGACGCCGTGATCAAAGTTGATCGCGGCATCTAAAATGCCGCAAACAATCTGAGGTAGCTCAGAAGAACTGATCAGGCCGAGGTTCCCTATCTTTGTCCGTCCTGTGTCATCGGCGCTCCAATAATGCAGGCCTTAGCAGCCTGTGGTAATGGAGCGCCGATAACACTGATCAGTGCTGTGCTAGATATAGAGTTGTAGTTTTGCAAGAACTGAAGGCACACTGTGGAAAACACTGCCCTATAGGAACAAAAAATATTGTGAAAATAATTTGTAAAAAATAAAGGCAATAAATGTAAAAAAAAAGTCTCTCCCCCTAAATAAAAGTTTAAATTACCCCCCCCTTTTCAAATAAAGTAAATTTAACAAAAATGAACATATTTAGTAACGCCTTGTGCATAAATGTCCGAACTATTAAAATATAATGTTAATGAAACTGCACGGTCAATGGCGTAAATGTAGAAAAAATACCAACGGCCAGAATTACAGATTTTTGTTCACTTAATGTAGCAGAAAAAAATTGTTATCCAAAAAGTCCCTATAAAAAAAATGGTACTGATATAAAATACAGATCACAAAATAAAAAATACAAAGCAAAAAATCAGCCCCTATAAAACCCCATATATGGGAAAAATAAGAAAGTTATAGGGGTCAGAAGAGAACATTTTAAGCATACTTATTTATATATTTATTATTAAAGATATAAGGGGGAGATATATCCGAACGTGCTGAGGGAAAATGGAGCAGTTGCCCATAGCAACCAATCAGATAGGTGTGTACAGCTATAGTGTGTCCTGGAGTCAATGTATGGTGAGTGCCAGTGCTGTGGCTCCAAGCTCGGCCAGTACTTTCTATAGCCACCCCGTATTTGTTCCGGTGTCACCTTCAAGAACATCAGTAACTAAAAAATTCTGATAATACAATTTTACAAAAACAATATTCGGTGCATCTCTAATATTTACTATCATTAGTTTGGGGAAGTCTGTAGTTCACATCATGAATTTTAGTTGATAGACTCCCTTCAATAGACAGCACCATCAAAAATGTCGGGTGGGTTCAGGAATAACGGACCAGAGTACCAGAGAATCCCAGACACTGAAACAATAATGAGCAAGGTACAGCAGAATACAACACCTTTAGGAGCCATTTCATTGTCGGTAAGGGTCTATTTCTGATGGGTTGATTGGGAATTAAACTAATCAATCTTACTGATGATATGTCCTGTGTGCAATGATACCAAAGTTTACATAATAAGTGGACATATGCATGTTCCATATAGATCGAGGGTGGCCCTTTCAAATTATTTCCTGCCACGGCCCATGGAACCCCAGATCAACACTGTAAAGTTGATTCAGCGTGCTAGTGAATGAGGTAAGGAGAAAAGCTGTCTAATCAAAGACACAAAGAATAAAAAGACAGTAGGCCATGTCGCAGAATTAGGGGGCTTTTCCTTGCTGATCAATGCCCGGCACCTTGGCCAACCAACTAATGATCCACAGGGCCTGGAGGCAAGCACTGAACTGAAGAGCCAGAAGCCTATCTTTACTTCCGTGATAGCTAAACTGCAGCAACATAGCACGGCTACTACACAATGTATGATGCCAAGGCTTCTGGCACCATTCAACATGTGCATTCAGGCGTTGTGGCTCTACCCCCAACCAGCTATTGCCTGGAATTACGTAATAATCTGTAAAAACATAATGTTAAATAACATATTTTTTTTTTTTTTTTTATTTCATTAAAACCTTAGACGACATGTGTTGTACATGTATGGCACATTGTGCAGTAAGTCTTAGTGAGCGCATGAGCTAGACTTGCTTCATAGACGGTGAGTGATAGCTGTGATCAGCAGCCGACACTCAAAGTTAATGACTGACATCAAGCAATCACGCTTATGTCTTCTAAAGACTTTATAAATGTTGCAGTGTTTAAGAGGTTCCATGACAAAAGTGACACTAGTCACCTTCCCAATCGGCAACTCGGCAATGTGAATGCAGGGTGCTGAATAGTTTCTATGGCAGCTGGTGGACATTTTTCAAATAAACAAAATAAAGAAATCAATGAATAAACGTAGTTGGTACCTTAACATGCAGAATTTTCTTAACTATTAAAATATAAAACATCATTGATTAGTAAAGTGAGCGGCGTAAACAATGGAAAAAACTATAGAAATAGATTTTGGTCACATTATATACAGTACCAGAAAAAAAGTTACTGAAAGGAGATTCAAAAGCTCCACTTAAACCAATAAAAATGACAGTAGTAAAAAAAATACAAAGACTATGCAAATATGGGTATTATAGTTGTATTGACCCACAGAATAGCCATGGCCCAGATTTATCAATCACCTTGAAACCCTAATTGTCTGTTTTTTTCCATAACAACCAATCACAGCTCAACTTTCACCTCACAAGAGTTCATTAAGATATGAAAGTTGAGCTGTGATTGGTTGTTGTGGAAAAAACAGACAATTAGGGTTTAAATGGGCAATGTCAGATAGAAAAACTTTTTGTATGTTGTACATCTTGGCAAAACATTAACCTTTCTTAAATACTTCATAAGAAAATGTTATTTCCTTTTTATCAAAATCATGACTTGTAAAATCATGTCTTTGTCCAAGCTGAAGCACAGGCATTGACAAAGTCCAGTAAGTGAGTGTGAGCTACCACTCCTGTCTGCTCTCTTCTGTCTGATAGTACTCCTCTGTTCTTTCTCCTGTCTGATAGTACTCCTCTGTGCTCCCTCCTGTCTAATAGTACTCCTCTATGCTCTCTCGTGTCTGATAGTACCCCTCTGTGCTCTCTCCTATCTGATAGTACTCCTCTGTGCTCTCTTCTGTCTGATAGTACTCCTCTGTGCTCTCTCCTGTCTGATAGTACTCCTCTGTGCTCTCTCCTGTCTAATAGTACTCCTCTATGCTCTCTCGTGTCTGATAACACTCCTCTGTGCTCTCTCCTATCTGATAGTACTCCTCTGTGCTCTCTTCTGTCTGATAGTACTCCTCTGTGCTCTCTCCTGTCTGATAGTACTCCTCTGTGCTCTCTCCTGTCTGATAGTACTCCTCTGTGCTCTCTCCTGTCTGATAGTACTCATCTGTGCTCTCTCCTGTCTGAAAGGACTTCTGTGTGCTCTCTTCTGTCCTAGACAGGAGAGAGCACAGAAGAGTGCTAGCCCACCTTCACTTACTGGACTTTGTCAATGCATTTGCTTCACCTTGGACAAAGCCATGATTTTTATAAGCCATGATTTCTATAAAAGGGAAAAAAAAACATATAAAGTATATTAGAAAGGTTAATATTTTGCCAAGCTGTACACTATACAAAAAGTTTTTGTATTTGACAGTGGCTGAATGATAAATCTCCCCCAATATGTCAGTTCTACCATAAAGTGCACTGAATAAAAAGGAACCTACCCAAAAGCTACAACATTTTTTGAATTCCCTGCCAAAAATATATATATATATATATATATATATATATATATATATATATACACACACACAGTGAGGATCAAAAGTTTGGGCAACCCAGGTAAGAAAACTTATTAATGTGCATAAAGAAGCCAAGGAAAGATGGAGAAATCTCCAAAAAGCATCAAATTACAGATTATACATTCTTATAATAGGTCAACAAAAGTAAATTTTATTTCCATCATTTACACTTTCAAGATAACAGAAAACAAAAAAAATGGTGTCTTCAAAAGTTTGGGCACCCTGCAGAGTTAATATCTTGTACTGCCCCCTTAGGCAAGTATCACAGCTTGTTAACGCTTTTTGTAGCCAGCCAAGAGTCTTTCAATTCTTGTTTGAGGTATCTTTGCCCATTCTTCCTTACAAAAGTCTTCCAGTTCTTTGAGATTTCTGGGATGTCTGTCACGCACTGCTCTTTTAAGGTCTATCCATAAATTTTCAATTATGTTGAGGTCAGGAGATTGTGACGGCTATGGCAAAACCTTCAGTTTACGCCTCTTGATGTAATCCCCCGTGGATTTCGAGGTGAGTTTAGGATCATTATCCATTTGTAGAAGCCATCCTCTCTTTTACTTCAGCTTTTTCACAGATGGCATCAAGTTAGCATCCAAAATTTGCTGAAATTTTATTGAATCCATTTTTCCTTCTACTCGTGAGATGTTCTCTGTGCCACTGGCTCCAATACGACCCCAAAGCATGATTGATCCACCCCAATGCTTATTTTTCATTAAATTCTGTCCCCCTTCTTCTCCAAACATACCTTTGCTCCTTTGCAAAAAGTTCAAATTTAACCTCATCGGTCCACAGAAATGCATCAGGCTTGTCTATATGTTCATTTGCAAAGTTCAAACACTGATTTTTGTGGTGAGGACGTAGAAGAGATTTTCTTCTGATGACTTTTCCATGAAGACCATCTTTGTACAAGTATCTCTTTATAGTTGAATAGTGTACCACAACTCCAGTGTCTGTCAGATCTTTCTGGAGGGATTGTGCAGTCAAACGTGGGTTTTGAATTGTTTTTCTCACAATCCTGCAAGCTGTTCTGTCTGATATTTTTCTTGGTCTTCCAGATCTTGCTTTAACTTCCACTGTTCCTGATCACTGCCAGTTCTAAATTACATTCCGAACAGAGGATATTGACATCTGAAAACATTTTGCTATCTTCTTATAGCCTTCTCCAGCTTTGTGAGCATCAATTCTTTTCAGTTTCAGATTTCTAGACAACTGCTTAGAAGAACCCATGGTGCTGATTGTTGGGGCAAGGTCAGATGAGTCTGGGCATTTAAAACCTTTGAGATTGTCATCACCTGGTCTTCTCAGTTGATGATTGAGAACAATCCATGACAATGGCAGGTCTCAGCTTTGCAAAGGGGGCAGTGCATGCTATAAATTCTGCAGGGTGGCCAAACTTTTACAGACACCATTTTTTTTTGTTTTCTGTTATTTTGAAAGTGTAAATGATGGAAATAAAATCTAACGTTTGTTGACATACTATAAGAATGTCTAATCTGTAATTTGGAGATGTTTCCAACTTTCCTTGGCTTCTTTATGCACATTAAGAAAAATGTTTACCTGGGGTGCCCAAACTTTTGATCCCCACTATATATATATATATATATATATATATATACACATATATATATATATATATATACTTTTTTTTTTTTTTTTTTTCATCGTACATTTTATGGTGATATGAAAGGTGCCATTACAAGGTACAGTTGGTGTCCCAAAAACAAGCCCTCATCTGTCTCTTTGTATGGAAAAATAAGAGTTTTCTCTTAAAAAGTAAGGAGGAAAAGACTAAAATGAAAACTGCCCTCAAGTCTCCTCAAGGCCAAAATCTGCTGTGTCCTTAAAGGGGTACTCCAGGGAAGTTAAGAGAAATAAAAATGCCCCAAAGCCCCCACAATACCTGTTCTGTATCTACTGTAGTTATCCATGTGGTTTTGGAAGCTCCTTTGGCCCCTGATGTCTCCTAAATACTTTTTTTCCCCTTGTTTGCAGCACAGACTACAACTCCCAGAAGTCAGTGCAGCTCTCAATAATGGCTGACAGCCAATTGCTTTCACTTTCACTATCTGTGTGCATGCTGTGTTGTAAACAGTCAGCCTCACACACTTTATGTATTTTCTTTTAAACTATCCTTTCCCCCAGCAATAAATCATACTGTACTTTGGATGGCAGCAGTCAGTGATTAGATCTATGTAGACAAATGGCAGGGCTGAGGAGACTGAGAATCTTTACTGAGCTTCTCTCACGGCACACAGGGAGATGAGGGGGAGGGGAGGTGTGGCTGTACAGCCAGAGCTCTAGACCAGACAGAAATCATGTGGTGTTGTCTTGAATGGAGGGGACTAGCTCTTACTGAGGAGACAAGGTGGATTTGAGATTTACATATTTCTCCCACTCCCTGCATGTAAGTTACAGCTGAAAAACTGCTCTATATAGCTAATGAAAGATATTTAGACAAATACATAGCTTGGTCAGAGGGAAAGGATGGGCTATGGGTTTAGTTCCCTGGAGTACCCCTTTAAGGCGTTGAATAATACAAAAACTATATAAACCGCAAGGTATTCAGCCAACCTTAAAAAAATACAAGATCTCAGGACTTAACGCCGATTTCTAATTTCCACTTTTCTTTCATAGAAATGGATACATTTACATCACACACAGCAATCTTCATATCCCTTCTTATTTATTCTTTAAAAATCATCATAGCTACAATGATGAAACACAATCAATAGAATTCATACTGAGAAGTGACATTATTATTCTCTATTAGGCAGCATCCATCATTTTTGATATGTGCCCTCTTATCTATCTTCACTATATATATATATATATATATATATATATATATATATATATATATATATATATATATTAAACGCATGCATGTATGTATACTCCAGCATCACTCACTTCTTCATGGCTGGAGATATTTTGATGAAACTTGGCACACATGTTGCTTTTATGTCAACTAAACATATAGCAGAGTAAAATAATCCTAACCCCCCCCCCCCCATTTGCAAAGGTTAGGATTTTTTGTCTAAAGTCCTATGGTCCTTCTGGTACCTTACTCTACAAGCTCCGCTCTGCATTTCCTGGTGAATGTGTTGGTTCAGCTTGTAAACTACACCCTCTTAAACAAGCCACATCTTCTCCAGCAAGACAAGCCCCTTCTATTTTCAGCCCTGTATTTGTTTCAGCTCAAGGTCGAAAATCCCATTTTTCCCTGATACACCAGCATCAATCTCATAATCAAAGCTCAACCCTACTTTACTCCACAAGTTCCAATTCTGCATCTCCAGGTGAATGTGTTGGTCCAGCTTACAAACCACCCCCCTTCCACAAGCCACATCCCTTTTATGTTTCAGCCTCTATTGTGTGTTGGTCCAGCGTACAGGCTATGCCCCCTCCCACAAATCCATGCCCCCTTCTATTTTAGGACTACAATCTCTTAATCACAGCTCAGTTCCAGAGGATATGAGGACGGGTTATAAGGTGAAGATAGGAGAACAGGATATGAGGACATGAGCCTCCTAATATGTTGCTTTTCCTTTCCAACAAGATTTAAGTAGGAAGACCAGACAACACCGACTGCTCAGTTAGTTTATAATAATGGACGACAAGCACAGGAAAAATGGAAAACATTCCAGTTTCCATGTGCCAGGACTCATTTAGGTTTTTAGTGTATAATGATGGAGGGAGAGCATATTGTGTTAATATTAATGTTAAACTATAGCCTTACTTATTAATTATGTGTTGGTACCATAGCCCTAACTTATTATGTAGCACTTTATAGAGATTGAAGTTAGGAGACTACAATCCAATTTAGCAATTTCACAAAAGTTTTTGAAAATATCATAGGAAACCAATTATTTTATGAGAATAATTCTTGAAGAAATCCTGAGCTTTTGGATTCTTTCCCCTTATCAGTACAGAGAAGGATACTGGTTACTAAAGAAATGCTTTAAATGTGTCTTAACACCTTAATGACACAGGACGTAAATGTACGTCCTGGTGCGGTGGTAATTAACACACCAGGATGTACATTTACGTCCTGTACATGACCGCCAGCATCACGAACGATGCTCGGGTCATGCACAGCAGATTCCGACTACTGATAGCAGCCAGGGACACACCGGTAATGGCCAACATCCGCGATCTCACAGATGTCTGCCATTAACCCCTCAGAAGCCGTAATCAATACAGATCACGGCATCTGTGGGAGTGCAGTCAGAAAAATGCATGATCGGATTGCCTGCAGCGCTGCTGCAGCAATCCGATCATCTGTAATGGCAGATGGAGGTCCCCTCACCTGCCTCTGTCCGTCTCCCGGCATCTTCTGCTCTGGTCTGAGATTGAGCAGACCAGAGCAGAAGATAGCCGATAACACTGATCAGTGCCATGCCTTATGCATAGCACTGAACAGTATTAGCAATCAAATGATTGCTATAAATAGTCCCCAATTAAAGTGTAAAAATAAAAGTAAAAAAAAAAAAATTTGTCCCTTTTTCCCCATTTTACCCACAAAAAGTGTGGTTTTCTTATCAATTTACCCACAAAAATAGTATTTTTTGTTGTTGCTCAAAATATAAAAGAGTTATGATTTTTAGAAGTGGAGGAGAAGAAGGAAAATTTGACCCTTACAGAGGCGCTGCTAGTTCCAGAGTAATGTAGATGCCAACCAGAGGTATTGGTAAAAAACACCGGAGTGGTTTATTAGAGTATAAGAGGACAATGAAGTACACAGATGACGCGATTCGGGGGGAGCCACCCCTTCCTCAGATCTGTGTACTTCATTGTCCTCTTATGCTCTAATAAACCACTCCGGTGTTTTTTACCAATACCTCTGGATGGCATCTACATTACTCTGGAACTAGCAGCGCCTCTGTAATGGTCAAATTTTCCTCCTTCGCCTCCACTTCTATCAGGATCAGATCTTTTCCTTCCCTGGGACCCAGGCTCAGCAGCAGTTCCAGCCTTTCTGTCACCCACGGTGTGGGTTATATGCGAATATCCTATTCGCTCAAGGTGAGCGGCCACTACCTAGGGGCAAGTCCTGCCCGTTCACTGTGACTTTGTTTTAATTTGTTATCCCTGTTTAGTGGTAACACACAAGGCGCCTGTGTCGGTCTCACTTTTTTTCTCTCCCACTCTCAGGCATGATTTTTAGAAGACAAGGAGAAAAAACTAATGAGAATACTGTACTTCATTGAAGAGATCCATTGGTTTATAGGGACTTGTTTTCTGGCAAAACTTATATATGTTAACCTTGAGTCATCTCTAAAAGGTAAAGTCAGCCCTCTTTACACAGTTGTATTGGAATTCCCCTTGTCAGTACAGAGCAAGGACTCTGATATGACTAGGATAACATTGTTGTCATCCTTCTGCTAGAAGCTAATTTGCATACTTTTTTCCTATAAAACAATGCACTAAAAATGTCTCCATAGTCCATTGGACATCTCTTGAGTGAGCATTAGTGTACATGCATGGCTCTGTTCAATGCTTGCACTCTGAGTCTCTGATGATCAAATTAAGATTTCCATAACATATATATATATATATATATATATATATATATATATATATATAGGTTCACGCTGCTGTGGCAAGTACAAGACATGTAAAAAAAAAAAAAAAGAAAATGGCAGCAGCACACTTGGTCAACAAAATGGAGGCTCTTAGCGCACTTTTTGATCAAAACGTGTCCCCCCATCCACCACGCGGAGGTGGCCTCATATAGGATGAGACCCTAACATTCACTCACCTCAGGCTGGGCGACATGCTGGATCCACTAACAACCTAAAACCACCTCCTGTGAAAATAGGGGAGGGGATGCACGGCTACAGAGGGAGCCACTCCCCCCACATTGCACAGCAAAAACAAAATGAAACAAAAATGTAGCCAGCACCTAGCCCAATACACGGGTGCATGCTGCTGTGGCAAGTACAAGACATGTAAAAAAAAAAAAAGAAAAGAAAATGGCAGCAGCACACTTGGTCAACAAAATGGAGGCTCTTAGCGCACTTTTTGATCAAAACGTGTCCCCCCATCCACCACGCGGAGGTGGCCTCATATAGGATGGGACACTAACATTCACTCACCTCAGGCTGGGCGACATGCTGGATCCACTAACCACCTAAAACCACCTCCTGTGAAAATAGGGAAGGGGATGCACGGCTACGGAGGGAGCCACTCCCCCCACATTACATTCTTTTTTTTTTTACATGTCTTGTACTTGCAACAGAAGCGTGCACCCGTGTATTGGGCTAGGTGCTGGCTACATTTTTGTTTCATTTTGTTTTTGCTGTGCAATGTGAGGGGAGTGGCTCCCTCTGTAGCCGTGCATCCCCTCCCCTATTTTCATGTCTTATATATAAATATATATATATATATATATACACACACACACACACACCAGCAGAGTACCTGGCATTGCCCGTGCCTGGTCTTTCTACCTAAACCTTATGGAAGAGGGAATGTATCAAAAGAGGCATGGACTCAAGGGACAGGGACATAATACTCCCCCTTTATAAAGCATTGGCACGGCCTCACCTGGAATATGCTGTTCAGTTTTGGTCGCCTGTACATAAAAGGGACACTGCAGAGCTGGAAAGGGTGCAGAGACGCGCGACTAAACTAATATGGGGCATGGAACATCTTAGCTATGAGGAGCGATTAAAGGAGTTACAATTGTTTAGTCTTGAGAAGAGACGTTTAAGGGGGGATATGATAAACGTATATAAGTATATTAATGGCCCATACAAAAAATATGGAGAAAAACTGTTCCAGGTTAAACCCCCCCCCAAAGGACAAGGGGGCACTCCCTCCGTCTGGAGAAGAAAAAGTTTAGTCTCAAGGGGCGACACACCTTCTTTACCATGAGAACTGTGAACTTATGGAACAGTCTACCTCAGGAACTGGTCACAGCAGGAAAAATTAACAGCTTTAAAACAGGATTAGATGCATTCCTGGAACAAAATAACATTAATGCTTATGAAGAAATATAAAATCTCATCCCTTCCCCAATATCGCGCCACACCCCTACCCTTCAATTCCCTGGTTGAACTTGATGGACATATGTCTTTTTTCGACCGTACTAACTATATGTAACTATATGTAACAATGATGCTCTCATCCTCATATCTTGACCTCATATATCATCCTCATATCCCGACCTCATTTCCTGTACTTATATTCCTTCTTCATTCCCCCTGAAATGTGGAGCTTGTGGAGTAAGGTGGGGCTGAGCTGTGATGAAGAGAATTTGGTGAATGACCTGTGATGTGGATGTATGGTGCTTATGGCCTTGAGACTAAGCAAAAAAACCATACATGGCATGTCTTTCAGTGGGGGAAGTTCCCTACAGTAGGGGCATATCTTGCAAGCTGGACCGATACATTCAACAAGAGATGCAGAACAGAGCATCTTCGTGGTCAGCTGTTTGTAGAGCCATAGTTTGACCTTGGAGTTGACTTTGGCTGAACAATCCTGCCAAGACTATAGAGCTTCTCCTTCTTTCCCAAACCAGACACACAAGATCTTGATAAAGTCCAGCTGGATGGAGAAGGGGAACAAAT
Organism: Hyla sarda; assembly: GCF_029499605.1. NCBI lineage: Eukaryota > Metazoa > Chordata > Amphibia > Anura > Hylidae > Hyla > Hyla sarda. The sequence continues at coordinate 312,606,445 of NC_079193.1, forward strand.
CATTTGGGGCCAGAGCCCACTTTTCAAAGTGCATGGCAGATAAACACACCTGTGAAACACGATTAAATTCCTTTTCCTGATCTATACTGACACACAGCAGTCCTTGACATATTGTGTGGTGGCCCTGATAAGTGACGACAACAACTATGGATATCCTTTTTCCCAAATCCGTAGTCTAACAAGAAAAAAAGCATACACACAAAGTTTTAGGCCAAAGTCATTCCTTCCCATACTTTAGTATGTGAATATTGGTCTGAACTGGCTATTTCACAAAGGGCTCTAGAAAAGACATATAACCCTGCTGTGCTACATACTAGGTTATATTTTACCTTGTATATTCTATAAATAGTTTTCAGTGAAATTGCCATTGCACGTCTTATAGACAGGGACCAATGTTAGTGATTAAAAGGTATGTCCAGTTTTGCAGAATAGGCCCACAAGACCTCTTAGCAAGAGTAGATATCCCCTGTGAAGAGTTGTTCTCCTTCTGGAGAACCTGGATTACCTGTGATTAAATTGACGTCCCACTGATTTTAATGTGTTTTGTGTAATGCCTTATTTTCTCTGTGGTGGTCTTGCAAGAGAGATGAACACTGGCTAGAACAGAAAGCTTTCCCCGATGATAAGCCATTACCATTCATATGCTATGCTCAATAACAGAGGTTATTCGGAAATAAAAGTTGTGGTATAAAAAAATATATTCATAATACAAAAGTACTTCAGATTTGCTTTGAGGGGAAAAAAAAATGAAGCAGACATTGTTGTACATGATGTAACATTACAGTTCTTACCATTATGGTATTTGTGTTGGTAAAAAGCACAGGCCTAATACATGATGAACTATGATAGTCATCAGACCCTTTTTTTTTCTTCTTCTATGAAAAATCAATGACTTCCGTTTCAATAACCTGAGAGAAACTCCTTCAATTTCATATATTTTGTCACCATTAGAAGACTTTAATGTCATTGTGGTTTTCTGTGTAATAAAGTAATCAGAATCACACCTTGTAACCCAATTATAACCTAAAATGGCCTCGTATTTAGGCTGCATTATGCTCTGAAATCCATGCGTGTTAGCACATACACAGGCTAATGCACTTAGCTGCTTATTATCTGCTATTACCTTATACTGTATTTCTTCCATGGTCGAGCTGCACTAAACTTTGCCCCTTTTAGATGTAAGTTGAGTGCTTTTTATTTCTGCCATGTATAAGTTTTTGTTGTGCGCACACACCCTAAATCTTATGTTGCTGTTCAGTATACCAATTTTAACTTCTTTGTATCTTGACTAGAAAGGTATATTTATTTAACTATGTAAAAGGTTATAAGTGGAAATCTTGCCATGGATAACAATTATATCACTTTTTTTTGCTTTTCAACCTGTTTGTTCTGTATTAGTTTGCAGTAGGTATAGTTAAGAGTATGCATTATGAACATTAGCATATTGCCTTGAGAAAGTATTAAAGTGGTTATCGGAAGATCACATTTTTTTTTTGGGGGGGGGGGGGGAGTTGTTTAAGCAGGTGGTTTGTGTTGAAATAGCCTGTACTTACCTTCCTCGCCCTCTGCTGCCACCATCGGTCTTATGAAGTTTTGGTCCTGCAGGGCAGCACTTCCAAAAAGTACTCCCTGGATAACCCCTTTAGCCCATTGTTTTATTACAGATGTGAAAATCTTAAATGTTCACATGTTGACAATTTATTCACTATGGGAGCTGACAGAGACAAACAAGACAAACACTATACTCTATCATCTTTGGCAGTTTAAAATACAGTGATCCCCCGACATACAATGGCCCTGAAATACGACAGTTTCAACATACGATGGCCTCTCAGAGCCCATCGTATGTTGAAGTGTAGAATAGACTTCCAAGGGGTGGATGGCTTTAAACAGTGCTGACCAAGACCAGAAGCGTAGAGTAAAAGTAACAGGTCTTTTTGGATTTCCCACAATGCAACGCATTTCCCCGCGCTTGCGCGGCTTCATCAGGCATCTGATGAAGCCACGCAAGTGCGGAGAAACGCGTTGAATTGTTGGAGATCGGAATAAACCTGTTACTTTTACTCTATGCTTCTGGTCTTGGTCAGCGCCGTTCAAAGCCATCCACCCCTTGGAAATCTATTCTCTACTACTACTCTTGTGATTGGAAAGGCTGCAGACCCGGCATTACTACCTCTCCACACTTACCATTGTTGTGTGCGAGGCCACACAACCATCGATGATAAGAGTTTGTATCCCGTAAAAAAAAAATTATAAAAAGCAATCAAAAAGTCTCACAGAAAAAAAAATGGTAAGAACAAAAACCACGGTGCAAAAAATGAGCCCTCACACATCAACATATTCAGAAAAATAAAAAGTTATAGGGGTTAGAAGAGGACATTTTTAACACATTAATTTTCATGCAAACAGTTATAATTTTTTAACAGAAGTAAAACAAAATCAAACCTATATAAGTTGGGTATCAATTTAATTGTATGGCCCTACACACACTCCACATACAATGGTCATCCCGGAACCAATTTACCATAGAGATATGTACTCAACATCCAATGGTTCCGGGGCTCCAGAACCAATTACCAGTTTTCCATAGACATATGTACTCAACATATGATGGTTTCAACATACAATGGTCCTCCTGGAACCAATTGATATCGTATGTTGAGGGACCACTGTATACCCATCTTTAAAATAAATAAATAAATAAATAAAATGTACTATTATTTCCTGTAATCTTCCTGTAATCCCCTCTGTCCACTGCAGAATGTCTGCTACATAATGTCTACTACATAATGCATGCCATGGAAATCAGAAAGCTACTTTAACTTACTAGCTTTCTGATTAATGCAACTCAACCATATATCCAAACGCAGAAGAGAAGGGAGAATCAGGTGTATCTAGAATCACATCCTTAAACGGAACTTGTCATCAGAGTCATGCACACTAACCAATTGGTACAGGCATGTAGTGTGGGTGACATTGATAATAACAATACAAACCTACCCCCAATCTGTGGTCCTGTTTGTCCATTATATTCTTTATTCCAGTGGCAGGCTTGGTGTATGGCGGGAGCCCGCTGACATCATCTCTACTGCTTTTCCACTGGGTCCCGTTACGAGCAAGCTTGGGAAAGCAGCAGCGGTGACGTCAGTGTGCTCCTGAAGTTCCGCTTGTGCACCAAGCCTGACACCGGATACTACACCCCCGACCATTATTTGTGCCATGGTCTTTAGTTTTTATCGGTACCATTTTTGTTTTGATGGGACTTTTTCATTGCTTTTTATTATTATTTTTTAAGTTATTCATATTTATTAATTTGCAAATAAAAGATATATGTGCGCCTCATATACCTTTGGTACCCCCCTCAAGATTAAAATAGGACAGGCTTGGAGTAAACCAACGTAAAAGATTATCACCGGAATATCATGCAAATAACTATAGGGACTGCTGACAAAAATTACTATTTAGGGCCAGTCATTGATGGAGACAGAAACGGCCACAAATCCAGTGTTAATGCCATCTAACTGACAATACTGAACATCTATAGTGACCAAAAGATCTCACTACAGGAAACGTTATTGGATATACTCAAAGATTTGTTATTTGGCAGCTACTCATCACTTCAGTTGTAGCATCTGACACCTGGCAGGAAATTATTCCATCCATTCAATCTATGGCTACTGGTTTATATCCAGGTCCCAGCGTCTTGACCAAAATGGGGGCAGTGCTTGTTTAATAAACCTATTGGTTGTTCTAATTTTACCTCCTGCTGTATGCTGAATTGTATTATGGTGCAGTTAATAACTACTCGCCAACAATAGAGATTAAGCCACAGGCAGTGACAATTAATTCTTCTCTTATACCACCCACTAGACAAACAAAAAGGCTTTAAGGAGTTTAAATTAAGAAAGTCCATTTGATCTGAAGCTTTTGAGGGAAAAAAAACCTTTGCTAATGAAAACAACCTTTCTAATCTTCCTTGAATGGTCATATTGAATATGCATCCTTCACTAAAAGTTTATAGCAAAAGTGTCAAAAGCCCTACTAACTAAAGATGAGAGAGACAAACCTGTAAAACCCAATCTAGCTCAGAACTTTGGCTAACATTAGCTTTGGTGAACATTACAACTCTGCCAGACGCCATTATGGGAGAAGGGATGAGGAAAATGTGATGTTTTTATGCCATTTCAGCTTAGGATGAGGAAGTAGGAACACTGACATGATGTCAGAGTAGCCCAGAATACTTTGCAACTATCAGAAAGATCACTTGACTGCAAGTTAGGCAATCATTGCTTGCATGCAGCTTTCAGGCCATCAGGAGACAGCATAGGGGTGGGTCTAACAGACTAATAAAACCTATGCATTGCATTGCGGTCACCATCTTGTAGAAAAAGCTGAACAGTGAGCAGTGGACAGAAAAACTCACTGTGGAACCAATGATCCCAGAAAGCTTTCACACTACAATACCAAACAATTTGAGCAAAACATTGTGCAGTGGGCTGACCTCCGTGACCTGCTTCATTGTGTCCAGTTGCTGCACAACAAATCCCAGCAGTGTGACTCCAGTATGAGCCTATAGAAAGCTATCACACTACATCAAAAATCTATTTGAGATAAGCATTATGCAGTAGGCTGACCTGTGTTTATCTGTACTTTCTGAGTTTAACCAAATATAGAACATTTCTAGCTGGGTTCAACAATAAAAAGCATTATAGCGGTAAAAGTTTACTGGGCCTGCTCCACCACAACACCTGAATTTTCTTATTTTCTGGGTTGTAGCAAAAAGAGCATTTCTAGCTTGGTTTAATAAAAAAAACTGCATTTCTGTAACACTCACGTTTAAAAAGACAGGAACACCGGTGGATGTGGATCCGCTGGACCTGTGTGGCAGATGACTCGGACGGTACCAGGGAGAGGAGTCTAAGGTGCCGCTGGTTTTCACCAGAGCCCGCCGCAAAGCGGGATGGACTTGCTGCGGCAGGCGATCTAGTTTTGATCAGAAAGTGGGTGCCAAATTATGAGGAGGTGACGTGTTTAGAGCAGGAGCGTAGTGCTGATATTGTCAGCAATAAAGATCAGAGCAGAAGTAGGGCTAGAACATCCGTTAAATGTATCAGATGTAGGCCTGCTGGTATAATCAGTTACAGAAAAAGGTAAAGGTGACACTGCTGCATCTGTAGGCTCTAGAAAAAAGCCTTCCAGAGGAGGGGCACAGGCGGGTGGTGGTGTACCTATCTGGTAGTCTGCTATGTAGAAATTCTTTTTTACCTTACCAGATGCAGAAAATTTGGCAGAGCACCATCTCTGCAAACAGAAAGTAAGGCATAGCCAGAGTCTGTTTTTAGGAATTACAGCTCTAAGTATACACATGGAGTGGCATCACAAGGACTGGCAACAACTATCACTTGCCCATCAATGCCTGGTGTCCTCTGGCTACAACCAGCACTAGTCCACCATCCCTGCAGTCTGCTGGCTACAGATACTAGTTCCCCACTGCCTGCTGGCTACTATAACTACCACCAGTCCACCACCCCTGCTGTCTGCTGGCTTAAGCCACAACTAACTAGTACACCACTGCCTGTTGTCCGCTGGCTACAGTTACCACCAGTTCACCACTGCTTGCTGTATGCTTGCAACAACTATCACTGGCTACAACTAGAACTAAGAACTAGTCCACCAACCCCTGCAGTCCGCTAGCTTCTACTATTTCCACCAGTCCACCATCCCTGCTGCTACTAGCAGCAAAGCCTACACAATCTTTTTCATACAGTAGCCATTTCTTCTTCACTTATATGGAAGACAAATCATGTTGCAACTCCCAAAAAGGAAGACTTTTTGATAAATTTTTCAATGTTTACAAAAGATATTTTTACTATAGCTAAAAATTATCCATCCCAGATGGTGCAGGGCCATACCAGAGAGGGCACCCTACTGAACCTAATATTAACCAACAGACCAGACAGAGTAAATAATGTGCAGATAGGAGGGTACCTAGGAAGTAGTGACCACAATACATCTCCAGCTACATAATGAGTTATTGTGATTTTTTTCTATTGCTTAATAGCCTTTTAGCTTTTTATCAGATGGACTTTGTACATAATTTATTTTAAATGAATTCCTTTAATTTATCAACCTTGTATTTTTCTTTGTTAAAATGGAAACATATGCACACACATGTGGCCCCATGTCTCCTTTATATTCTCTTTGCTTTCTGGGCTAAGTTATTGCTCCTGATGCCCATCACTAAACTCAGTGAAAGCAATTTTGCTTGAAACACACCACCCATTTACAGCTTGCCATGTATTGTTTTCAGGAACAAGTAACCTTGGATCATTTTCTGTGTCAATAAACCAATCAATATGTTACAAGTGCTCAAGCTGCTTAGCCCATTTGTAGAAGTCTATAATCTAGTAGACAAATCACAGTTTAGTCAAGCATGATCAAGTGATTCAGGAAAAGAGTTTTACTGATTCTCACTTTCCCATTTCTGTCTGCACACCAGGTGCTGCATGAGAATGGCTTGTACAATGCTCAGAGATGGTGGGATATATGTACAGTTGAAAAGAAAGGGAACTATGTATACCATGGTCTCACTTATAGCCATAATTTCACATAAAACACTTAGCTAATTTACTGCAGAAAAGAAATACATGAATAAAAGTTAATAAACTAATAAATAGTTTACTCTTGAGCAACAAAAAGTTTAAAAAAATACATAAGTGAATTATATAAAATCCAAACTATTGCGAAGCCTTTTAAGAAGGCCACTTCTTTCAGAAGAACATTCATGATCATGAACTGTCAGTCACTGATAAGCACCTCCCACATGACTACTTAGCCCAGAATGAGCAGAGATTTCCACAAATAAAATACTAGTTTTCCTTGAAATTTTTCCAACAAAGCTTTACAGTGAAACTTTTCCAAAAGATTGCATTGTGAACACACCCCTTTGTCCAAACCAGAGATTTTATTGCCAGGTTTAAGTTCCATTATATAACATGCATATTGGCCATCTACTTCGATAAGACCTGCCTCCTAGAAGACTTTTTTGTGCAATTTTGAATGGTCATCTTAAATTTTACTACATATCAATCTACTTAGCTCCTGCTCTATAACATGATGCCTGCAGATTGGACTGTATCATCAAAGGTTTCCTTTAAACACCTTTTTCTGGTCCCACTGCAAATGCCACATGCATTGATGCCATTTCTCCTAAATCAGATAATGTAAGCCTAGGTTTATTGATGTTTTTCAATGTGGTGATCCCCTACTTCTCTTTTGGAACCCTCACCATCAAGCCCTTGCAAAAGAAAATGTTTATTCCGAAGAATAAGACCGAACGAGCTCTACAGTACTGCTTTTAAAAAACCTCACAAAATAAGTATGTTTAACCCCTTAACGACCTGCGCCGTATATACATACATGGCCGTGTGGCAGGTCTACATCTGTATCCTTTCGATCCCGGCTGCTATCAGCAGCCAGAACACCCGGCTAATGCCGGACACCAGCGATCAGGCGACCAACTGTGCCTAAAATCCAGAAAATAAAGTCCCGGCAGCTCAGGGAAGCTGATCAGGATCATTGCTGGGAAATCGCAATGTACAGATTGGCTGAGAGGACAGTGGGAGGGCCCTTACCTGCCTCCTCACTGTCCGATCGATTCTCCAAGGCTCCAGTCAGCCTCAGCAGGCTGGAACAATGGAGTGCCGATAACAATGATCAATGCTATGCCATTGCATAGCACTGAACAGTGTATGCAATCTAATGATTGCATGTAATAGTGCCCAATGGGGACCAAAAAATAGTGTTTAAAAAAAAAGTTAAGAAAAATTGTTAATAAATATGATTCCAATAAAAAAAAAATATGTAAAAAATAAATAAACATATGTGGTATCGCTGCATGTGTAAATGTGCAAACTATAAAAATATAACATTTATTAAACTGCACAGTCAATGGCATATGAATTAAAAAAACAAGTCCAAAATTGCATATTTTTGTTCACTTTGTATACCCTAATAAAATTTATAAAAAGCGATCAAAAATTTGCCCTTATATAGCCCCGTATACAGAAAAATAAAAAAGTTACAGGGGTCAGAAAAGGACATTTTTAAATTTTCATTCAAAAAGTTATAATTCTTTTTTTAAAATAAAAAAACCCAAATAAAACCTATGTAAGTTGGGTATCATTTTAGGTGTCATTTTTAATGAAAAGTGCACTACGTAGAATTGAAATCCCCCAAAATTTACAAAATGGTGTTTTTCTTTCAATTTTGCCCCACAAACAATTTTTTGTTTTGTTTCGCTATAGATTTTGTGGTGAAATGATTGATGTCATTACAAAGCACCATTGGTGGCGCAAAAAGCAAGCCCTTATATAGGTCTGTAGGTGGAAATTTAAAAAGCGTTGATTTTTAGAAGATGAGGTGGAAAAAACAATAGTGCAAAAATGTAAAACACTGTGTCATTAAGGGGTTAAAATTGCCCTATTAAGCTCACCTATAACTTTCTCATTTACACATGTGGCAATACCAAATATGTTAATTAATTCTTTTTTTTACGCTTTTTGGGGGTAAAATGGGAAAAAGGGGCGATTTACATTTTTATTTGGGAGGAGCTTTTTCACACTTTTTTTTACTTTTTTTGCTCACTTGTTTACACTTTTTATGTCCCCATAGGGGACTATTTATAGCAAGCATTTGATTGTTAATACTGTTCAGGGCTGTGCATAGGCATAGCATTGATCAGTATTATCGGCAATCTTCTTCTCTGGTCTGCTCCATGTCAGACCAGAGAAAAAGACACCGGGGGACGGATGGAGGGAGGTGAGGGGACCTCTGTCCACTATCTTGGCTGACCTGACCTGATGGATATGCCGCGGGCGATCAGATCAGACATTTATAGTGCCACATTCCCACAGATATCATGATCTGTAGTGATCACAGCATTTGAGGAGTTAATGGCATACATCAGCGCAATCGCTGATGTCCGCTGTTACCGATGGGTCCCTGGTTGCTGGTAGCCATGCATGATGCGAGTACTGCTCCGGTGCTCACATCATGTATAGGAAGTAAATGCCCGTCCTGGTGCAAGTCCCAGTGCATAGGACATACATTTACACTCTATGGCCCACGTCTATCATTGCAGTGCAAGTTAAGCATTTTTTTACACCTATTTTTTTGTGTGCTGATAATGTGTAGGAGCACCAAATTTATTAAAAGGTAAAAGAGCTTTGATAAATTTTGTGCAGGTCCACACTTTCTGAAATTTCTGTCTACACATACACCAAAAAGCTACACCATGTCTGGGCTGGTGTAGTTTTAGAGACTTTTCAGTGGCTTTGCGCCTTTTTTTGCTCCTTTTTACAAAAAAATTCAATGATAAATCCCTTCTATATCGTGTATTGCCAAAATCAGTGGATTGCAACTCAAAATCAGCAGAAATGTGTAAACAAAAAGGGGCAAAAAAAGGTGCAAAAAACCCTGCTTGCGCCTTTTTTGCCCCTTTTTTAGACACAAAAAAACAGTCTACAGACAATGATAAATGTGGTCCTATGTCCTTTTTGAGCCCTTGAAAGAGGTGGACCGGACATTTGTTTCTTAGAAGATGACCCTTTTTTTGCTGGTAGTGACCAAAGCTGAAAGAATCTGAGAACTTCAAGACCGAGTGCCACTTAAGTTTCCAACTTTTATGCCAAAAGTACCCTTGAAGAACACAATTTTGGTCATTTTCCATATTCTGCAGAAGTGGCAGAATAGGACTTTCACTCTGGATGTCTCAAGATGGTTCCCGGTCTACATTGAAAGGTTCAGGGTATTTCAGAGAAAAGAACACCTTCTCATCCTTTTTGCTGGCAACCGCAGGGGTTTCAAAGCCTCTAAACCTAAGCTAAGCAGATGGATTAAGAATACAATTAGAGAATCCTTTGTGGACCAAGACCTGGAATCACCAGCTTTTGGAAAAGCTTACTCAAATCAGTTAGTGACTTCTTCCTATTTGGAAAGGAGACTTCTTCCTTTAAACTAAATTTGCGGTGCAGTCTCATGGAGTTTTCACTCTACGTTCATCAGCCATTATCAGCTAGATTACAGGATTTTCTAATACTTTGACTTTGGTCACACTGTTTTGTCTTGCGTTAACTGCCCACATGTGCTGCTGGTTGGATGTAAGGGGATGGACAATTTCTAATGATAATTTTTCCTCTAGTCCTAACATCAGCACACAAATTTCTTTTGTCCTGATTGTTATTGATACAATGGGCTGGAGGTACTCTCCTTCTTTAAAGAGGGGTTAACAGTTTTATTAATTATATAATTTAGTAAATAATTGTGAATTAATTGCATGACAATTCCACCGGTCCTACCAGTCCACAGGGAAAGAATACCCCAAGTGTGCTGCCGTCAGAACTAGGGGAAAACGAATTGTCATTAGATAATATTGACAAAAACTTAAACAGGCAACATGCGGTTTATAGAAAATCACCCATTACTAGACATAAAGTTATAAAATAATACTGAACATGTCCTAATGACAAGTAGAGAGGCCATATTTAATGCAATGTTTTATGTACTGGTCTATGTCTGAGATTTCACTGGACATTTCAATGCTTTCTGTATGAACATATACATTATAAGATATTTGATTACATGTTGTAATTAGGGTTATTAACTTACCATACCGAACATGCTTTTTCACATCTTTGAATCTATATCAGTCAAGCTTTGAAAAGTGTCTGTGACAAAGACCATGCGAGCATTTCCAGCAGTGAAGTGAGTTAAACAGCAGCAGGCATAAAACTATTAAGCATTTAGAAATTCAATCCACATATGAGTTGAAATGATCTTGGGAATGCAGTCTTTAAGATTATGCTACAATATCTAAAATATTTTCATTACCTAAGAATGAGCAGCGGAATATCCGGCATTATGAAAAATGTCGCAGCACATAGTAGCAGGAGGTCTGCATAGGCTGTGCCAAGGGATTAAAAAACAATGACAGAGAATAAGAACGTCAGGCAAGCAAAGCGAACTTCACAAAGATGCAAAAACACTGCTTTGAGAATGACATTTTAGAGATTACAATTTGTATTTTCAGACACATGGTATTATCCTTTGTGAGGTTACAGAATTTAATGATATTAAAGTAAGTAGGCAGTCAAAGACAGTTATGGACATCTACATTTTCATTTAATGAAAAAAGGATGCAAATATGCTAACTCATATTTACCCACTCCTTCCTAAAATGGTTGGACTTTAAATCCTGCTGAACCCAAAGCAGAATTATCTCCTTATGTCCCTCTATGACACCATTAGAGAAAGTCGTGTAGACATTATTATCTCAAAGTACCAAGAGGATCACTGGGCTAATTCTACTAAACGACGACTAGCAAAGTACTTAAATGAAAAACTATACAAAGTTCATATTTGCAGAACTTGCGACCTTTATTGAAGTCTAACTTATAATGCAAATCACTGGGTATTTATAGACAAGATGACTCGATTTATGCAGTTGCTATAACAATCTATTTATTAAGTCTCAGACATTTTCTGGCCAATCGGTAATAAAGTGTCATACGATTCACCCACATATTGTCAAAGAAGTGTTTTGTAGCTGACCTTCCTTAACCACAATCAGGCTCTTGTGTCTAAAGCAGAATTAAATGATGTCATCATTTTCACCTCTTCACCATCCAAGAAAGTATGAACACTGGTGAAGGATCCATCCCACATTGCAGTCCCAAGAATATTCTTTGAACATTGGCTGCTACACTAAGGCAATCAGATGCACAAGATGGTTAAAACACTCAGAATACAGCAACACAGGAAGGAATAAGTGGCATAACGTACTAGATAGTTACAGAACACACTAGGGGGCACAGTACATTTGGTGGCTGCACAATATACTTGCTAACCCGGTTTTAAAGTAGTCCTTGACGGGGGGCTAGGGACCATATAATACAGGTCTACCATGTTCCATTTGTGCCAAAAGTGACTGTTGGCTTTTATTCATTTACAATGCCACTGTGGGGCTCTGTGAGGCTACGCTCTGCCGTAACCTACCCCAACAAGGTATTTCATGCAGAGTTGCAATAGTCACTTGATTTGGATCTGCCTGGCTCCTTGGTGGATCCATATGACCCCTAAGTCATTAGCTTTTACCAAATGCATTCCCAACTACTCACAGCTAGTAAGGCATATATGGGCACATTGCGGACCACAGAGTGGTCTCACAGCCTCATGGTATATACTTTATATTAGAAAGGGGTAATGTCTCTCTATGGACCATTCAATGAAATTTGAAACAGCATCAACAAAGTAGTAAAATTGACACAAATTAACTTTAACTTCACCCAAGTTAACTTTTGCTTTCGAAACACAGTTCAATATGTCTTAACTGAACGCCAGAGGAACGATTTGTCTTACTTTTTTGGCTAATCTTCCAAGAGACCTTCTAATTTTCACCAGTCAGTTTAGTTTACTGAAGTACGCATGCAGTCTTCTCCTTAGGGTAGAAAGACTTTTACTATCCAATGGTCAATAGACAGCTTAATCTCTACTTTTCACTGACTTTCCATTCCTGGGCTGGCATCTCCTGAGCCCTACTGTCCCAGCCATGGCTCCAAACGGGCAGCACAGGCAGCCTCAGATGTACCATATTTATTGAGATGCACACGACTCTCAAAAAATCCAATGTGAGTGGAGCAGTACTTTACTTAAAACCAGTGTATGATGTGCTGATTTTGGAACCCCCCATGGGGTTTATATTGCATAGAAGTAGTAAAACATAAAAATAACTATATAAATATGGTATTGCCATAATTTTATTGCCTTCCCAAAACTAAAGTTAGCATATAATTTATACTTCAAGATGATGAGTGTTAGAAAAAAACAAAAACAAAAAACAAACAAAACATAAGCCCTCAGTCAGTTACATTCATGTACATTCATGGCCGTAAATGTTGGCACCCCTGAAATTTTTCTAAAAAATTAAGTATTTCTCACAGAAAATGATTACAGTAACACGTTTTGCTAAACACATGTTTATTCCCTTTGTGTGTATTGGAACTAAACCAAAAAGGGAGGAAGAAAAACAAATTGGACATGATGTCACACCAAACTCCAAAAATGGGCTGGACAAAATTATTGGCACCCTTAACTTAATATTTGGTCGCACACCCGTTGGAGAAAGTAACTGAAATCAGTCGCTTCCTATAACCATCATAACAATTCTTACACCTCTCAGCCAGAATGTTGGACCACTCTTCCTTTGCAAACGGCCCCAGGTCTCTCTTATTGAAAGGGCGCCTTTTCCCAATAGCAATTTTAAGATCTCTTCACAGGTGTTCAATGGGATTTAGATCTGGACTCATTGCTGGCCACTTCAGAACTCTCCAGTGCTTTGTTGCCATCCATTTCTGGGTGCTTTTTGACATATGTTTGGGGTTATTGTCCTGCTGGAAGACCCAAGATCTCGGACGCAAACCCAGCTTTTTGATACTGGGCTGTACAGTGCGACCCAAAATCCCTTGGTAATCCTCAGATTTCATGATGCCTTGCACATATTCAAGGCACCCAGTGCCAGAGGCAGCAAAACCACCCCAAAACACCAATAAACCTCCACCATATTTCACTATAGGTACTGTGTTTTCTTTGTAGGCCTCATTCTGTTTTTGGTAAACAGTAGAATGATGTGCTTTACCAAAAAGCTCTATCTTGGTCTCATCAGTCCACAAGACATTTTCCCAGAAGGATTTTGGCTTACTCAAGTTCATTTTGACAAAACATAGTCTTGCTTTTTTATGTCTGTGTGAGCAGTAGGGTACTCCTGGGTCTCCTGCCATAGTGTTTCATTTCATTTAAATGTCGACAGATAGTTCGCACTGACACTGATGTTCCTTGAGCCTGCAGGACATCTTGAATATCTTTGGAACTTGTTTGGGGCTGCTTATCCACCATCCAGACTTCCTGCATTGACACCTTTCATCATTTTTCTCATCCGTCCACGCCCAGGGAGATTAGCTACAGTGCCATGGGTTGCAAACTTCTTGATAATGTTGGGCACTGTGGACAAAGGCAAATCTAGATCTCTGGAGATGGACTTGTAACCTTGAGATTGTTGATATTTTTCCACAATTTTGGTTCTCATGTCCTCAAGACAGTTCTCTTCCCTCTTTCTGTTGTCCATGCTTAGTGTGGCACACACAGACACACAATGCTAATACTAAGTGAACTTGTCTCCTTTTTATCTACTTTCAGGTGGGATTTTTATATTTTCCACACCTGTTACTTGCCCCAGGTGAGTTTAAAGGAGCATCACATGCCTGAACCAATCTTAATTTTCCACAATTTTGAAAGGGTGCCAATAATTTTGTCCACCTCATTTTGGAGTTTGGTGTGACATTATGCCCAATTTGCTTTTTTTGCTCCCTTTTTTGGTTTAGTTCCAATACACACAAAGGGAATAAACATATGTATAGCAAAACATGTGTGACTGCAATCCTTTTCTGTGAGAAATACTCCCTTTTCTTAAAAAATTTTAGGGGTGCAAACATTTACGGCCATGACAGTATATATAAGATTCCAGGAGAGCAGCACAACCATAAGCAGGTAATCCGAAAGCTAGGTGCAAGCCCTATTGGAGCTCTGGTCAGTAGCTCCACTCTTCAAAATTGTTCCAGAGAACAGCAACACACAAAAATGTATAGTTCCAGAGAACAGCAACACACAAAAATGTATGTAAAAAAGTGAAGATTTATTCCATCAATCCAGTGTAGTACAGAACAATGTTTCTGCTACCTCACGTCGCCATTCTCAAGCTCCTTGAGAATGGCGACGTGAGGTCGCAGAAACGTTGTTCTATACTACATTGGATTGATGGAATAAATCTTCACTTTTTTACATAAATTTTTGTGTGCTGCTGTTCTCTGGAACTATACATTTTTGTGTGCAGCTGTTCTCTGGAACAATATTGAAGAGTGGAGCTACTGACCAGAGCTCCAATAGGGCTTTCACCTATCTTTCGGATTACCTGCTTATGGTTGTGCTGCTCTCCTGGAATCTTATATATACTGTCATGGCTGTAAATGTTCGCACCCATGAAATTTTTAAAGAAAAGGAAGTATTATTCGGAATAACAAATGCAGATGAATGATCACGGACACTGTATTCACATTGTTTCCGTTAAATATGTTTTGACGTCGACTCCAGACCAACAACTTGATTTTGTTTACAAAGAAAACTTTTTATAGCAAGTTTCTTAATTGTTCTCAGAAATGATTACATCTGCCTTACCTTAGATAACATAAACATCTCCAAATGTGATTGTGGTCCTTGTTTTTATTTTCCTTTTGTATAGACAATTTATGGAATAAATGGACAGTGCTCTTCCTGTAATAGATCCATTATGTTCTGAATGTATGTAATTTATCTTTTTAGCATACATTTCCATAAGCAGAAATTGGTTGTGGACTTCTAATGCAGATGTGTAGCAAAAGCTACATATTTAACCTTTTTTTTTTTTCCTGCAATGTCTTGATGGGATTTGCGGAGATCTTATCTCCTTTGCTGTTACTTTTTCCTCCTCACCTTTTAAAAATCATAACCATTTCAATTTTGCACCTAAAAATCCATATGATGGCTTATTTTTTGCGCATCCAATTCTACTTTGCAGTGACATCAGTCATTTTACCCAAAAATCTACAGAGAAATGGGAAAAAAATCATTGTGCAACGAAATTGAAGAAAAAACGCAATTTTTTAAATTTTGGGGGCTTCCGTTTCTATGCAGTACATTTGTCAGTAAAAATTACACCTGATCTTTATTCTGTAGGTCCATATGATTAAAATGATACCCTACTTATATAGGTTTGATTTTGTTGTACTTATGGAAAAAATCATAACTACATGCACGGAAATGTATACGTTTAAAATGGTCATCTTCTGACCCCTATAACTTTTTTATTTTTCTGTGTATGGAGCAGTATGAGGGCTCATTTTTTGCGCCGTGATATGAGGTACCAATTTTGTTTTCATCTGACTTTTTGATCGCTTTTATTCATTTTTTCATGATATAAAAAGCGACCAAAAATATGTTATTTTGGACTTTGGAATTTTTTGCGCGTACGCCACTGACCGTGTGGTTTAATTAATGATATATTTTTTAGTTCGGACATTTACACACGCGGCGATACCACATATGTTTATATTTATTTTTATTTACATGGTGTTTTTTTTATGGGAAAAGGGGGGTGATTTGAACTTTTATTAAGGAAAGGGTTCAATCACATTTATTAACTTTTTTTTTTTACACTTTTTTTTTGCAGTGTTATAGCTCCCATAGGGAGCTATAACATTGCACACACTGATTGCCAGCACTGTTCACTGCAAAGCCATAGCTTTGCAGTGCTTTGCAGTGATCAGTGTTATCGGCGGTCGATTGCTCAAGCCTGCATCTCAGGCTTGGAGCAATCAATCGCCGAAGGGACACGCCGGAGGAAGGTAAGAGGACCTCCGCTCATGTCCCAGTTGATCGGGACACCGCATTTTCACTGCGGTGGTCCCAATCAGCCACGCTGAGCAGTCGGGCAGGTTTCACATTAGTTTTAGATGCAGCGTTCAACTTTGAACGCTGCGTCTAAAGGGTTAATAGCACACGGCACCGCGATCAATGACGCGCGCTATTAGCCCCGGGTCCCGGCTTCAGATACATGCCGGGACCGACCAGATATGACGCGGGGTCACCGCGTGACCCCGCGTTATATTATGGGAGCTGGCCAAGGACGTAAATATACGTCCTTGGTTAAGGGGTTAATACCCTGTTAATATTTCAAATACAAATCAGAATAGAAAATGAACTCCATCTTCACCTGATGTGAACTTCTAAGGTAAATTATTGTACACTATAAATAACCTGTTAAGAAAATTGGTGCATAAATGTACGCCCTTGCTGTCCAGGCCTTAAAGCTGCAGGACAGAAATGTACGCCCTGGAGCATTAAATGGGTACTCCACTGGAAATCATTTTTTTAATAAACTGGTGCCAGAACATTAAACAGATTTGTAAATTACTTTCATTTAAAGATCTTAATCCCTCCAGTACTTCTCAGCTGCTATATGTTCCCAAAATTTTTTTTTCTTTTTGAATTTCCTTTCTGTCTGACCACGGTGCTCTTTGCCGACACCTCTGTCCATATTAGGAACTGTCCAGAGTAGGAGCAAATCCCTATAGCAAATCTCTCCTGCTCCGGACAGTTCCTAAAATGGACAGAGGTGTCAGGAGAGAGCACTGTGGTCAGACAGAAAGGAAATACTAAAATAAAATAAAACTTCCCGTGGAGCATACAGCAGCTGATAAGTACTGGAAGAGTTAAGATTTTTAAATAGAAGTAATTTAAAAATCTGTTTAACTTTCAAGCACCAGTTGATTTAAAAAAAAAAAAAAAAAATCCCGGGGGAGTACCCCTTTGAGTAACTTGGAAGCGAATGCAGAAGCTAGGCTCTCTTCTTAATGGTGATTGTCAGGCACTATCAGTAGACGGACACTCATTGCTCTGTCAAACAGGACATCAGGGTCAGGGGCTTTCCCATTGAGGAGATGTTTAATAGCACACCACAAATCCTCTGTCAAAAAAACAAAAAAAAAGAGAAAGGGAAAGCTTGTGCTCGAGGAGAGATCAGAGGGAGAGATTCAATAGTTTGAAACCCATGTTGTGTAGTAAGGCTCTGATTCCATTTTCTGTTTCAAATTCTATGAGATTTGACAACATATATATCAAGATGGAACCTGACAGACTCCACTGTAAGTCAATAGGATCTGCTGGGTACTGGAACTGTTGTGGTGGCTTCTGATATGAATGGAAATCATGATACCACTGTGTACATATTAAGTGAGTATTCCAGTGCATAATGGAAACAAAAATGTTATATCTATCTATATTGCTAGGCCTGGGGTAAAAAAGAAAAAAAAAAGTGATACTTGCCTACCCTGGTCCCCTGCAGCGCCTGTTGTGGCGCCTTTAGGTCCCCAGCTGCTAGCCTCTTTTCCCTGCTTCTGGTATAAGAGCATGGACTGCACCTTTACCCAATCATTGGCCAGGGACATGGGCAGTGGTTAGCTGAGTAGGCAGGTCCTCTCCAACATGGCAGGTCCTCTCTGACTCTCGTCTTGGAAGCAGGGACTGGAAGAAACACGCGACCCTGGTAGGTAAATATACTTTTTATTAAATTATATATATATATATATATATATATATATATATATATATACTAGCTGAGTACCCTGCGTTGCCCAGTTTTTCCTTTCTAATCCTTGTTGGGGAGGAAAATAAACAAAGGAGGAAGCTTTTGACTTCATATCCCGTCCTCATATATTGTTGTCATATCCCAACCCCACATCCCGACCTCCTATCCTGTCCTCCTATCCCGTCCTCCTATCTCAACCTCCTATCCCGTCCTCCTATCCAGTCCTCCTATCCCCAACCCCTATCCTGTCCTCCAATCTCGAGCTCCTATCCCTACCTCCTATCCCGTCCTCCTTTCTCGACCTCCTATCTCGACCTCCTATCCTGTCCTCCTTTCCCATCCTCCTTTCCCGTCCTCATATCTCGACCTCCTATACAGACCTCCTATGCAGTCCTCCTATCCCGACCTCCTATCCCGACCCGTAATATGTGTACCAGGTATTGAAATATCTCCAGCTGTACGGAAATTATATGGGAACATACATTTCCCATTGATTTGCATGGGACTTTAAACAAAAACCCCGACCCTCACAAATGGGGGTAGTTAAGGGTTAAATCGACTATCCTATATTTTAAGTGGACCTATAAGTAACATGTCACCAAGTATGGAAATATCTCCAGCCGTTTGGAAGTTATGCAGTAACATATATTTCCCATTGACTTGCATGGGACTTTAAACATAAGCCCCGCCCCTGGCAAATAGGGGTGAGTAAGGGTTAAATTACCTATCCTATGTTTGTTGTTGACATATAAGTAACATGTGTGCCAAGTTTCATGTTAATATCTTTAGCCGTTTGAAAGTTTTTGTGGAACATACACACATACATACATACATACATACATACATACATACACACACACACACATTGAGTTTTATATATATATATATATATATATATATATATATCCACACACACGCATATATATATATATATATATATATATATATATACACACACATACATACACACTGTTTTTACTGAAATACCCACTTAAAGGTGCGTTTACACATGCACATTTTCTGCTGCAGATTTGCTGTATCAGATTTTGCTGCCCATTAAAGGGGCATTCCAGGAAAAAACTATTTTTTTTTTTTTCAAATCAACTGGCTCCAGAAAGTTAAACAGATTTGTAAATTACTTCTATTAAAAAATCTTAATCCTTTCAATAATTATCAGCTGCTGAAGTTGAGTTGTTGTTTTCTGTCTGGCAACAGATGATACTAAACTCTGTAAAGCAGTAAACACTATAGTGGACAGTGCATTGTTACAAATGGATCTGTATAGGTTGGAGGTTTGGGTTGGGAAGTGGCAGATGAGGTTCAACACTGATAAATGTAAGGTAATGCACATGATCCGGGCTGGGATTATGTATTACAATGAAGAACACTTGGGACGACTGAAGTGGAAAAGGACTTAGGAGTCTTAGTTAACAGTAAATTTAGCTGCAGTGACCAGTGTCGGGCAACTGCTGCCAAGGCAAATAAAATCATGGGGTGCATCAATAGGGGCATAGATGCCCACAACAAGGAAATCATTCTACCGCTGTACAAATCACTAGTCAGACCACACATAGAATACTGTGTACAGTACTGGGCACCAGTGTACAAGAAATATATAGTGGAGCTGGAGAGGGTTCAAAGACGGGCAACCAGAGTAATACGGGGAATGGGAGGACTACAGTACCCAGACAGAATATCAGAATTAGGGTTATTTAGTTTAGAAAAAAGAAGGCTTAGGGGAGACCTAATAACTATGTATAAATATATTAGGGTACAGTACAGAGATCTCTCCCATGATCTATTTATACCCAGGACTGGATCAATAACAAGGGGGCATCCTCTACATTTAGAAGAAAGAAGGTTTCTACACCAGCACAGCCGTGGATTCTTTACTGTAAGAGCAATGAGACTGTGGAATTCTCTGCCTGAGGAGGTGGTCATGGTGAACTCTGTAAAAGATCTCAAAAGGGGTTTGGATGCATTTTTGGAGAGTAATAATATTACAGGTTATGGATTCTAGATCTATAGGGACAGAACGATGATCCAGGGATTTATTCTGACTGCCATATTTGGAGTCGAGAAGGAATTTTTACCTCTAGTATGAGGGTTTTTTGCCTTCCTCGGGATCAACTCAGTAGGGACTCATTAGGGTTATAGGTTGAACTTGATGAACTTTGGTCATTTTTTAACCTTATGAACTATGTTACTATGTTACATTGCTCTCTACTGACATCTCTGCTTGTCTTGGGAACTGCACAGAGTAGAAGAAGTTTGCTATGGGGATTATCTTCTAAACTGGACGGTTTCCTAGACACGTGTCATTAGAGAGCACTTAGACAGAAAAGAACAACTCAACTTCAGCAGCTCATAAGTACTGAAAGGAATAAGATTTTTTAACAGAAGTAATTTACAAATCTGTCTAACTTTCTGGAGCCAGTTGATATATATAAACGTTTTTCCTGGATAACCTCTTTAAAGTCAATGGGCAACACAATCTGTAGCAGCAAATCTGCTACGTGTGAATGTACCCTAAAAATGTATTCACATGCACTTTTTGCAAATAAAACATATGGGTTAACTTATTTAGTTTCTGATACTTGGTGATCCGTTTCTGTTTGCAGATTGGGACAAACTGTTAAATATGTGCACTGCCTGCGCAGAGCAAGTGATAATATTTCTAAGCCAAAAAAGCAAAATGTGCCACAGCTGTGTATTAGAATTTAACATTTCAAATATATTTGACCTCCTTGTACATAGGAATGAATAGTTTTCATATACGTATGATTTTTTTTTTATTCCAAATTTTTATTTAAAAAAAGGAACAAAGATACAATACACAACATAGAAATGTAACAAATAGTGCAGGAACCAAAAGCGCTTACAGCTTTGCATTAAATCGCAAGATGCCAGTCCCAAACTGAGACGTATAATGTCGCAATAGCCAGATCCCGTCAATAGCCATTATAACCTGCAAGGGTGCGAGCGAGATGCCAGCAAGCACCCGAAAGCCAACTCCAGAATACCAACATTAAATTTAGGGCAATAACATATTGCACAACAAATAGCTTGTTACAAGAACAATCGGATCATCTGACTACCTCAACAGAGGAATAAGGCTCGGTAGGCAAAGTTAAAGCAAGTCAAGAAGAGAAAAGGGAATGCAAGGTCAAAGAGAGAACAGAGATATCATAGATAAGAAAATGAAAAATAGAGAGGAGAAGCCTCTAACATACATGGGGAATACAAACAGAAATAAGTAGGGAGGGGAACACGTAAGACATCCCCAAGAGGAAAAACAAGAGGGGTATGGGAATCCACATTAGTGCTGTGTGGGACTAGGGGCCACTAGAGCTCCATAAGCAGGAGACGCCTGAAACGTCAGCCAGTCTAAGGCTGGGTTCACACCACGTTTTTCAAATAAGGTAACCGTATACGATTTTCCGCACAAAAACGTATACGACCGTATCCGAAACCGTATGCATAGAGAATGCATTGTAAACCGTATTCCTTTTCAATAAGATTTTATTGAGTATTTTCAGGAAATAGAAAACATGTAAGCAAAACAGTTACATCACTATAAGTGGTATATGTGAATGAATACAATAAAACTGATAGTCAGCATATGGAATCGTAGACTAAGTTAGAGTTTAACTCTAAGAAGAATAATGATGTAGTACTATATAAAGCAATACAGAACCAAACAGAACTAAAAGAGGAGCATTTCTTTTAAGAGGCATATATATCTCCAATGACACCTAGTATGAAATATCAGCATGAAGACAACCACAGTTCCAGAAGTGGGCACATTATGGCATTAATAAACAAATAAAAAGGTATCTTACCCATTTTAATCTAAAGCTGCGGACCTCCTCGGACCCCACCTTGCTCCGTTAATGAATGGATGTGGTCAAATATTAAGAAGAAAAGAGACCATCATATATCTGCGCTTGTGGATAGGAGTAGCAACCCAACAATAAGAAAATGTTTATGAACTGTCAAATTGGCTGGTCAACAAATCCCAGTGTTTCCGAAAAGCATCTGTTTTGTGTTCTTGTCTAGCGATCACCTCTTCAAAAAGTAAATTATAGTTCACCATGTGAATAATCTCTGCAATAGTTGGAATTTCAGATGACCTCCATTTTCTGGCGATCGATAACCTGAAATTGTGCAGAATGTGGCAAATCGGGAATTGGATTCTATTGGGAAAACCATCAATGCCCAACATGAGAAGGGCCAGTTCGTTAGGAATAATTTGTATCGTCGGGGAGAGAGTTTGTAAAAGAGATAATAAATCGCTTTTTATCTTAGTCAGTTTTGGGCATTTCCAGAAGATATGGGACAAAGACCCAATCATCCCACATCCCCTCCAACAGACAGGGTCCTGCTCAACATATATAGTAGCCAATCTTTTTGGGGTGAAATACCATCGATAATATAGTTCCTCCAGTTGTTCGCCGTGGCTGGAACACCTGGAAAAATGTCTGCCTATATGGAGGGCTTTCAACCACATTGAGATAGGGAATATTCTACCCAATTCTTCCTCCCATTTCAGCATATATTTGGTTTTTGATAGGAATGTATCATTATTAAAAAATGGATATAATAAGCCCAGTCCCGGTTTATGTCTTAAGGACGATGAACCCATTAAATCTGATAGGCATTGTGGGATTTTACATATGGAATTGTTATATTTTTTCAAATATGGGGCAAGTCTATCATAAGTGTGTTTTTCAGATTCTGGTATACCAAAGATGTCCTGTAGTTGGCGGAAAGTTCTAATGGAGGGACCCTCAAAAACATCCCCTATGTACTTCACACCTAGATTAGTCCATAGGTCTATAGAAATATCTTTTATATAATAGGATAAAGACTTAAAGGGAATTTTTTGTTGCACAAGTAACAGATTTGTGCCTTTTGTATTTAGCGCACCATACCAAACCTGTAAGGAGAATTTTGTAGTTGGTAGGAGGGGTTTTATCAAGGAATTAACTTTGTCAGGATTAAGCCAAAGGTCATTCCAGTCATTAATAGCTGAGTAGGAGGACTCAATATCTACCCATATGGGTCTAGTTGAGGTTTCTTCAATCCATTTCAGAGATTGTTTGACAACAATAGCTGATCTATATGCCGTTAGGTTGGGGACTCCCGAACCTCCGTTAGCTGCCGATTTTTGGAGAACGCCAGCAGCCACTCTTGGGCGGTTCCCTCCCCAGATGAACCTAGAGAGTAATGATTGTAGTTTGATGATTAATTTATTCGGGATGTTTAATGGGATGGTTCTAAACAAGTATAGAATTTTAGGTAAGTAAAGCATTTTAAACAACACTCTGCGACCCAGCCAACTCCAATATTTTTGGGACATTGTGTTCAATTCTAAGTGTAATGAATGGGTGAATGAAGGGACATTAGCCTCGATTAAGGTGGAGTGGGAGTTAGTGATATTTACACCTAAATAAGGGATGTGAGACTTAGCCCATTTATATGGGAATAAAGAGGAGATGTGTGTAACAGTTTGAGTGGGAAGGTTTATGTTTAAGATATTAGATTTCGATTCATTGATTTTGTAATATGTAAGGCTGCCGAAAACCTTAATATGGGATCTAACTGCAGTTAAAGATTTCAAGGGGTTCGATAATAAAAGTAAAACATCATCTGCATATAGACTGATTTTATGTTGAGTATCCCCCACGGAGATGCCCTCTATGCATGGGTCTGCCCTGATTTTAGATGCCAAAGTCTCCATGACCATGATGAAAATCAGAGGGGACAAAGGGCATCCCTGTCTGGTTCCATTGGTGATCTTAAATGGAGATGACAGTATACCATTGACATACACAGAAGCCGAAGGTTCTCCATATAGGGCCCAAATAGCATGTATGAACGCATCAGGAAGATTGAATCTACGGAGGGTCTTCCTGGCGAAGAGCCAATGCACCCGGTCGAACGCCTTCTCCGCGTCCAAAGAGAGGAGCAGAGAAGGCGTCCGACATTTATCTGCAACCGATATCAAATCTATCACTCTCCTAATGCCATCCTCAGCCAAGCGTCCCCTCACAAAACCCACTTGATCCTTACTAATCACATCCGGGAGATTATGAGAGAGCCTATTGGCCAAAATTTTTGCATATAGTTTGATGTCCACATTCAACAATGATATGGGCCTCAGGTTAGTAGGCCAATCTGGGACTTTCCCTGCTTTAGGTAGGGTAACAATTGTGGCCCTCACCATTTCAGGAGGAAAACATTTACCTTGTAAAACACTTTTAAACGTGGAGACCAAATGAGATAGTAAGACTGGGCACATCAATTTGTAATATTCGGCGTTGAAGCCGTCTGGGCCGGGAGATTTTCTCTTTTTAAGTGAGTCTATAGCTTTATGAATTTCGTCCATAGTGAACGGTTGGGAGATGATATTGGCGTCTTCAGGTGAGAAAGTTTTTATGTTGCAGGAGTTTAGGTAGTCGCGGATTTGTGTTATGTCCGGTTGGGGTATATTACGATGGTTAATTAAATTATAGAGGTTACTATAATATTCGCTTATTTTATCAGCTATTTTTTGCGGATGATATATTTTAGGGGAACCGTCTGGGGGATTCAGGAAAGGGAGTCTATTTTTCGATTGTCTGTGTTTAGCTAGTTTAGCCATTAAACTAGTTGGTTTATTAAGGTTTTGATAGAAATTCGTTCTTGAGTGTTTAGTGTATTTGTCAAATTTTTCTTGCAACAGTTTAGCTAGTTTTAAACGTTGTGACCTAAGGGATAGTAGGGTATCAAGTTTAGAATTGTCTAATTTATGTTCAGCTTCCAATAATTTAATGTTTTCTAACGTTAATGAGATATCTTTGTTATATAGTTTCTTTGCTTTGGCCGTATGTTTCAGAATGATACCTCTAGCATACGCCTTATGAGAGCACCATAAAGTGGTCGGGTCAGGGACAGAATTTACGTTGATCTCAAAAAATTCAGTCAATTCGCCTCTTAGCATCTCAATAGTATTAGGATTGTTTAAAACAAATGAATTAACTTTCCACTGATATACATTGGAAGGGAAGTTGGGTATGTCAATGAGCAAGTATAGAGGTGTATGGTCCGACCATAATATTGATCCAATATCACATTTAATGACATCTTTGATGGACCATATGTTGGTAATAAAATAGTCTATCCTCGTATATACATTGTGTGGAGTTGAATAATAGGTATAATCTCTCTCATTGTCATGCATGCACCTCCACACGTCCAGTAACTCATTGTCGCTAAGCCAACTATTTAGTTGAACTGACGGAGAGATAGAAACTGAGGTGGAATCTAGAGAGGCAGTATTAATTGCGTTCAAATCTCCGCATAAAATGATTTTGCCTTGCAAATTCTTACGAGTTTTTTTTAGTAAGGAGTTGAGGAAATGTATCTGTCTAGAATTCGGAGCATAGGCGTTAATTATAGTGAAGAGTACGTTATTAATAGTACATATTAATATTAAATATCTACCACCTTCATCAGCAATTAAGGTGTGTTCTATAAGTAAACCGTATTCCAAATGTTGTGTACGGTTGCATCCGTTTTGCCTCGGATATGGTTTTGCCGATTTTTCAACCGTAGGCAAAAACGCTGTTGACCACGTTTTTGCCTCCGGTTGGAAAACCGTATGCGAACTGTATGCGGTTCTTTTAACATTGTTGTCTATGAGAACCGTACACAGAATTTCAGAATACGGTTGCACACGGTTTTTCTAATCCGTTTTTGGAGTTGACACATGCACAGATTGGAATTTCAATAGAACATTAGTAACTTTATTAAATTGCTGGAAAACTAATTCCAACAAAATAGCAAATCCGTTGGCAAAAACTGATGCAAACGGATAGAACCGTACGGGGAAAAACCGTATACGTTTTAATTTGGAGTCATACGGCTGTATACGGTTGCATACGGTTTTTGCCATACGTTTTTTTAGCGGAAAACCGTATACGGTAACCGTATTTGAAAAACGTGGTGTGAACCCAGCCTTACCATACTTTTATATAACGGTCATTGTTCACAGGGGTAACCGCCACAAGCTCCTCCATTCTCTGAGTACAAGCAACTTCAGCCAACCACTCACCAATGGTGGGGGGTTCAAGCGCCCTCCACCTGTGGGAATGACCGTTCGCGCCGCCTGGAGCATATAGCTAAGAAGGGACTTCTTAATAGACGAGGTTGCCATGGGGAGGTGAGAGAGCAGGACCGCTGCAGGAGAACGAGGAACAACAATACCCATTACCTCCCGAATTACCCTGAGTACCGTGGACCAGAAAGGGGACAATTTAGGGCATTCCCCCCATATATGTGTCATAGTGCCCGAGGAGGCTCCGCAACGCCAGCACACATCTGGCACCGACGGAAACCACTCGTGTAGTTGGGTTGGAGTAAGATACCAGTGGGTGAGGACCTTGTAGTTCGTTTCCTGGGCCTTACAGGCTACTACAGATTTGTGAGAAAGCTATCTTTGTCACTGGGTCGGTGTCAAAGATAGCCCCAATTCGTTTTTCCATGCAGTGCAATATTAGGGCAGGTCGGAGGTGTAGCGGGATAGCAGCATATTGTAGAGAAAACTAATAGTATGGGATGGTACCGAAGATGTTAAGCACAGCTTCTCTTACGTGGTCAACTCTCTCCGCAGATTCGACATGCGCCTAAGGGACGCATAGAAATGTTGGAGTTGAGCGTAAATAAAGAGACTACTACCTCTAGGGCAGTTGTCGAGCACCAGAGAAGCCATGGGTAACAGCTCCACTGAGGAGAGCACTTGGTAAAAGCGTAGGGGCAATTTTTCAGGGGTTTTAAATGGACACGTTGATGGGAGCCCAGGGGGGAATGCGGGGTTACCAGTAATTGGGAGCATCGGACCTTTCGAGTCCACAAGAGAATCTCTCAACCCCTGACCTCCCAGCACAGAGAACTTTTTCCGGGACGTGAAGGATAGAGAGGTGGAGGAGGAGGGGGGCGGGGGCCAAGTCCAGGGCAGCCCAGCCAGGTCTCCGGGGTAGACATCGTGAGCGAAATGGACCCATAGTTTAGACTCATAATTATGTAATAAATCCAGCAGCCTGGCGTGCATAGCAGCCAAATAATACAGACGGCAGTCCGGAAGACCCAGGCCCCCCCCTCCTTCGGCCGGAACAACACGTTGCGACCCAGGCGGGGTTGGTTCCCGGCCCATATAAAAGCGCCAAACCTACTGTGCAAGGTGTGCCAATAGGAAACGGGGCAAGAGGGGCAAAGTTGCTGTGGTATAAAAGGGACAGGTCTGAGGGTATGGTAGTTCCTAAATATTTTATGCCCTGGGTCGGCCATGTAAAGGGGAAATTTGACTTAAGTCTGGCCACTTCAGGGGGAGAGAGGGAAATATTTAAAGCCTCAGATTTGGACATATTGATTTTGAAGTTAGACCAAGCTCCAAATACGGACATCACAGACATCAAAGATGGTAACGACACATGTGGGTTGGAAATGTAGACCAAAAGGTCATCGGCAAATGCGGAGCATTTGTACTCCACGTCCCCAATCCTAATCCCTGTGATGTCCGGATTACTACGGATAGCAGCCAAGAGATGTTCCATGACTAGCACATATAGGAGGGGCGATAAGGGGCAACCCTGCCGGGTCCCGTTATGGATGGTGAAGGAGGGGGAAAGGGACCCATTAATCAGCAGCCTAGCAGAAGGATGGCAGTATAGGGATAATATTTTAGCTGTCAGGATCGGACCCAGGCCAATGGCATGTAAGACACTTTCCAAGGAAGACCAAAAGACGCGGTCAATGGACAAAATCATAAGGGGAATTCGGTTGGATTGAGCATAGTTTATTATATCAAGGGTTTTCAACATGTTGTCGTGGGCTTCCCTCCCCGGAACAAATCCCACCTGATCAGGGTGGATCAGCTTAGGCAGATAAGCGCCCAGTCTATTCGCGATAAGCTTAGAGAATAGTTTCAGATCCACATTCAATAAAGAGATGGGTCTGTAACTGGAGCAGAGCTGTGGGTCTATGCCCGGTTTGGGGAGCACCGCGACATGGGCCATAGTGGATTGTGGAGGAAAAGGCCATTCCCGGCCCAAGGCATTAAAGGAGGCTAACAGCAAAGGGGCTAAACATTCTGCAAACCTTTTATAGAAGGCCGCCGTGAAGCCATCCGGGCCCGGACTCTTACCACCCGGGACAGAGGAGATAACTCCAAGGAGCTGCTCCTGAGTGAAAGGGGCATCAAGTTCCGCCGATGTCTCAGCAGAGAGGCCAGGCATGGTTAAAGAGTCAGGGCTAGGGTGGGTAGGAGCAGGCAGGCCATATAAGTCAGTATAGTATTGATGAAACTCCGTCGCTATCTCGGGGGTGGTGTGAACTCTATCGCCATTGCGCAACTTAATGCAGGGGATATGAGACGAGGTCAATCTCTCCCTGAGGGCCCTAGCCAGCATGCACCCACATTTATCCCCATATCCGTAAAATTTGATACAACATAAATGCAGCGCCCATTTGGAGGAGGCATCTAAGAGACGCCTGGCTTCCTGACGTGCCAGCAGAAGCTCACTCAGAACAGACAGAGAGAGAGCCTGTTTATGAGCTAGCTCTAAGTCTGCAACCTTCCCCAACGCTTGTTTCAGGGCATGAGCCTTTTCCTTTTTCAGCCTGGTACCATGTTTGATAAAGATACCACGAAGGACACATTTGACAGCTTCCCATTTCATCAGGGGGGGATGTAGAATCCTGCGCATGGTCTAGCCGGAAGTTCGCAATAGACTTCTCAATATCTGCCACACAGACTAGGCCAAGCAGAAGCGACTCATTTAGGCACCAGGTCCACTCCCCCCTGGTCAGGGAAGGCAAATGCAATGTACACATTACTGGGGCATGGTTGGACCAAAGAATATTACCCATATGGGAGGAAGCTAACCAGGGCAGGGCGCTATGTTGTAAAAGAATATAATCAATCCTGCTGTAGGAATCGTGAGTCGATGAATAGAAACTATAGTCTTTGTCAGAGGGGTGTAGCAGGCGCCAAACATCACATAGTTGTAACATACGGAAGGATTGCTTAAGGCGTTTGACGGCAGTGTAAGATATAGAGGAGCGGCCAGAGGAATTATCTAGGGTAGGGTCTAGGGTAAGATTGAGATCCCCGCAAAGAATAAGTGTGCCCCTAAGAAGCGGGAGGACCTCATCAACCAGGTGCAGAAAGAAGGTGACCTGGTTAACGTTGGGTGCGTAAACCTTTAACACTGTTATCTCATGACCACCTATCAGGAGTGTCAAAAGTACATACCTTGCTTCAGGATCAATTCTGCAGTTCAGGACCTGGTGAGGGAGGGATTTATGGATAGTGATTGCCGTCCCACAGGACCTGGAGTGAGGGTTGTCCTCGCAAAACCAGGAAGTGTAGTGGGGGTGTTTAAGGGAAGGTATGTGCTCTACCTTAAAATGAGTTTCTTGCAGGCGCACCAATTGTGCCTTCAGTTTGTGGAAGTGATGCAGTACCTGAGAGCGTTTTCAGGAGTGTTCAGGCCTTTTGCATTATACGTGGCTATCCTGAGGTCCACCCCAGACATAATGGAAAAGGTAAATAATCAGCAAAAAGGAGAATCACAACCTATAAGGCCAAGGACGTGGGGGATAAAAATCTATAGCTTGAAACAAATCTAGGGTGCATCCTAAGGTAGCAGCAAATAACAAGGCTACAATATGCAACTATAGCACTACGCATAACTATATCGCACGCCAATATTAAGGCACATCCTAAAGCTAGAGTTAATAGGATATCCATATCACTAGGCTAATCTAGAGAGAAATCAAGTCCAGACCCGCAGAAGCCAATAAGAACATTCAAAAAATTCTCCGTTCAGTCCATGCGGATAGGTATCAGCCTACAGCAGTAAATAACAGCAAACTACTCATGCCGTACGGAGGATTCCTCTGAACGTAGGCGTAAGGCAGCTCGGGCACTCCTACGGTGAGGGCCTCTGGGAGGGAGGCCTGTACGCAGGGTTTTCGCAGGAGGTGAAATCAGACCCCTCGGAGAACGCTGCAAGGGGCGCTTGGAGGAGAAAGAATGCAGTGGGGGCCATTCAGGCAGGGCAAGGTTCAAAGAAAAGGGGAACCCCCACTGGTACTGGATCCCCTTCTCACGAAGAGCAGTTAGCAGAGGTTTAAGAGCAGCTCGCTGTGCCAAGGTATGGCGGGATAGGTCTTGATATAGTTGAATAGGAACATCTTTGTAGAAGATTCGCTGTCGCCTCCTAGCATTGCGTAAGTAATCCGGCAGTCCTATAATACGTCTGTTGTTGCGACGACTGCAGTTTTCCAAGTCGTCGAGATGTTGTTGTAGAGAAAACAATTGTTCCTTATGACTGTTCATTTCAAATTGCAAGGCTTGAACAGTAGTACAGGCAGATTCCTGAGCAGTCTCTATAACAGTGACTCTGGACGTGAGAGTGGACAGGTTAGCACGGAATTGCGCAAATTCCTCCTTACATTCATTCACAATCTCCTCAGCTAGGCTAGCAATTTCCGCTTTTGTGGGCAGAGAGTGGACCAAAGACTGCAGGTCAGCAAAGGTTATAGGCGTGGACGGCAGTTGAGTGCCCTGCATACCTAAGGGGAGAGCCAGCAAGGACCTCTGGGGGGATCCATCAGGGAGGGCTGAGGGCAGCCGAACTGGCATAATAGAGGGGTAGAGTCCATGCTGCAGTATAGAGGTGCAGGAGACCGGGAGTCCACAGAGGCCCTAGGTGAAGCATTTACTTGCACTTCTGAAGGAGACAAGGGGTCTGGAGGTATAGGTGAGTAGGTACCAGGCACAGGAGAGGCAGCAGGCAACACAGACCATGGGGACCCCGCAGGCCATGATAGAGAGGGGGCCAGAGCCGGGACACTGGAGGGCGAAGGAGGCTCCAAAGCTAGCTGCACCCCCAAAGAATCAGGCGAGGGCATGCTGGCCATGAGATTATGTCTCTGAGCTGTGGGTGAGGGCCCCATAGGTCGCTGCAGGTGCAGCAGCAGAGGGGTTAATTCACAGTCCCATGTAAGGAGATCCTGTGGTTGGGACCTAGAAGGAGTCCCCTCCGGCAGCCCCGCAAGAGGGGAAGGGCAGGGAAACCCCAGGGATGGGACCAGGAGAGACTGGGGATCCACACTCTGACTCATCCTCCCGAGTCCCGAGATGTCCGCGACTGCCAGCAGGGATGGCTGGATAGTTGCCAGAGGATCCGAGGCTGCAGCTGGACTGTCCGGTGTCTGAGTAGGTGCAGGGCTCTCCCGCTCTCCTCCGGAGGAGGGTGCACGCAGCGGGGCCGGGTCCAGGGAGCGTGAGGCAGTCTGGCTGTGCTGCGCCACAGAGTCAGACAAGATAGTGCCTGGTGCGGCCTGCCGGGACACGGGGAATGGACGAAGAGTCTGAGAGCGGGTAAAGTAGCTCTCTAAGTCCATATTTGCAGTCGGGGGAGTAGCGGAGAACTTCTTCACCCTTTTGTTAGTTTTCCCCATAAATTCCAGCGGGGTGAGCCAGTTCAGTTGGCGGCAAGCAGGAGCTCTCACAGACACGTCCTCACACGGCCATAGGCAAACCACACCACCCATATACGTATGATTTTTTATATCATATATATTTGATATTTTTACATGTTACTGTACTCTTCAATACAATGCACTGTATTTTTACCACTATGACTTATTCCGGGTATACTTTTCTAAAAGTAAATCTTTCACAAAATGTAACTGAATCCCCCTCAAAAAGAAGACAATTCAGCTGTATTTTTTATGCACGACACCTGAACTCAGCCAAGGCAACCAGCTCGTATGCAAATCCAGCAAGATTTTGCAACATTGTTCGCCTATATGGCAGAATCATTATCCAAGACTAAATCGCTGGGATAAAGGAAATCTTACATTATAGATGATGAAAACTAGATAGTGGTGTTTCTTTATAGATTATGAGTAGTGACTGCATGATGAAGTCTTGTGAAATGATTTATCAAAAGGAATTTATCATCTTCCCTTTCATTAAAATACATATGCAAACAGTTCAAAGTTTCGGAGATATAAAATAGGCGACTACAATACATAATTTAGCCAGGTATAGTGAACAAAGAAGAGCAGAACTGCAGGCAAAATACATTTTATATATCCACCTGGAAGTGCTCTTGTACTTTCACAGCTACAAAGCAATAACTTAAAGTATGTACAACTTAGCTTTTGACCTTTTGTTCTGAAACCTGTGGAAATAGTTATCAAGGAACATTCCTTTGTGAGTAATAATGTAACAGTCATAGAACTTTAACAAAAAATGCAAATCGGGATCCTGTACCTTAGTCCTGATATTTTATTCTTTGGAAGAGACATTGCTAGTGACTGACCAACAAGAGACTAGGAGAAATTCTCCTCTGAGACTTAACAACAACCTTCATACAATGCGCAGAATATACGCCGTGACAGATGGTGGAACCATTGAGGTCACTAAGCGCACACTATATAATAGCCACAAGCTGCTTTAGAAAGACAAAATTATTTTGCAGATATTAGAAGTTACCTTAGTTGACAGGCAGAACATGAGGAAAAATGGAAGGTGAGATACTGTCTGTGATAATAAAAAAAAAAAAACATTTTTGTGTAATCATAGAACAGGTGTTAAGAAGACATCCTAAAATGACTATGTAAACTAGATTTACTATATATCCTTAATTGGTAGAGTTGGCTACAGAATTTAATGTTGTTCCTTAAAGGGGTTATCAGGAATCAAAAAACATAGCTAATTTCTTTCAAAAACCACTCCCTGTCTGTCTCCAGGTTGGGTGTGGTATTACAACTTGGCTCCATTCACTTCGATGGAATTGAGCTACAGAATCACACCCAACCTGGAGACAGACAGGGAGCCATTTTTAAAGGAAATGATCTCTGTTTTTCGATTCCTGGATAACCCCCTTAATGTTTTGCCACATCTTGACAATTATTGTTCTTAAAAAATATCCCAGAGGGAAGTCTTCCCTGGGACCCTCTTTCTGATTTCAAAATAGTAGATATTTCAGAGAAGCCATGTCTTGTGCAAAAACATGCAAACTTTTACCATTTTATACTGTTAACACCACTTGCCCAGTTAGCAGGGCACAGCCGGAGGGGACCTCCCCCATTCCCCTAGCCCGACATTACCTATAACTTATCCCACAAACTGGTATAAATTATGCCACATATCTACTTCAGGTCATAGATTTCAAAGTCTGGTGAGAGACTGAGAAAGGTGAGCCAGATTTATTAAAAGGACACTGTCAACACTTCAATGCTGTCAGAACCGTGAATGATCAGGGTGGTCCCTGACGACTTCTCCCACCTTATAGGTTGAGTCAGCAGATTAGAACCATTTGGCCCATCTAATCTGCCCAATATTCTGAATACTATGAATAGTCCCTGACCTTATCCTATATGAAGGATAGCCTTATATCTATCCCATGTATCTTTAAACTTGTTCACTGTATTAGCAACTACCACTTCTGCAGGAAGGCTATTCCATGTATCTACTACTCTCTCAGTAAAGTAATACTTCCTCATATTACTGCAGAAACCTTTGCCCCTCTAATATAAAACTAAGTCCTCTGGTGGTAGCTTTTTCTATTTAAAGGAAAACTGTTAGCTTGCTCCCCCCGCACAAAACAGAGGTACTGGCTGATAAGTTTGATGCCTACTGTGCTTGGATCTGCCCGGCCGTTCTGCTGATATCTTAATTTTTCCCTATAAGCTAATGAAGTGCTAACTGGCACAGGCGGCATTAACTGGCACTCTGACGTCACCACCACAGCGTCGCCCAGCTCATCAATATTCCTCCCCTCTCTTCATTACAGAGCGGGGAGAAGAGGGAGAGGCTAAGGGAAGGGAGGAATATTGGTGAGCTGGGAGGCGCTGCGGCCGGCGGCGGTGACGTCAAAGTGCCAGTTACCCCGTCTGTGCCAGTTAGCACTTCATTAGCATATAGGGAAAAATTAAGATATCGTCAGAACGGCGAATTGTAAGTTTTATCCTGCTTTCCATGTACTAGTTTAGCAGCTCTTCTCTGAACTCTATCCAAAATATCTCCAGTACTGCACATGATATGACAGCCTCGATTAATATCTCTCTTACTGTGTGGGTATAGAGAAAGGTCTATCAATCCTAAGTGAGTCGTGTCAGTCCACATGTGAAGTTCTGGTGCATTTTCTTTTTTTTTTTTTGGAGAAATATTTGACCTCAAATCCTGAGATGTTTGATGAATGTTTGAAGTCTTCAGGGCAGGTAAATAATTATATCTCCTGGTTGCACAGAAACAGCAGCAGTAAATATATAAAGCTGGGAGGTCAAGTGACCCAGTTACAGTATTTAAATGCACAGATGCAGCAGAGCTGGGATAAAATAATTGTCAATAGAAATAGTGGCAGTAACGAGCAAAATTTAAAAATCAAGTGCTTCTTAAAAGGTTTCAATCAGGTTTTTATGTTAACTATATTTTTTAAAGATTTTTTGTTGATGTTTTTTATATTTTTCTATGTTACTATCTAAATTTTATATTAATCCTAAAATATTGCAGTTTCCATTCTGGCCACCAGGTCTAAAACTAAGCTGTGACTTCCTGTCTTATAGAGATCCTTTGCCAGTAATGTATTTTTTCTATTTTCATAAATATTTATTGAAGATTTTCATATATAAACATGTCTTGAGCTTGACACAAGCAAAAAGATAACACTGGAGCCACCACCATTCACCACAGAGAGCAGCATATGCAAAGAATGTTCAATAATGTATCCAATTCATCTAAATCTGAATTTATCTGAGATCCTGTCTATTGCTGACTTTAGTCCATGGGTCCTGCTGTGCAGCATACAACTAAATACTGTTAATACATCTCAGGCAAGATGGCAGTCCCCATAATAATGCACAAAACATGACATTTAAAAAATTACATTATAAAATAGAAACAGATCAGAAAAAAACATAGCATGTTTTAGTATCTGGCTCTTATCAGGAAACAAAATCAAGGTGATAGATTCCATTTAAATCACCATAAGGCTAGGTTCACACTACAGAATTACAGCCTGCAATTCCGCTTTGAAATTGCAGGCAGAAATTCCGCTTACTAAAATGTACTGTATAGTGAATGGGCTTCCGTTCTCAAATTCACACTTTGGAATTTGTGAAGCGGAATTTGTGAATGGAAAATCTGCTTGAAAATTTCCGCCAGAAGAATGGTGTTGCTCATTCTTCAGGCGGAAATAGTTTTGCATTCTATTGGGGACTGCAGTGTCCGTGCAGTCAGATTCAGTCGGCGCTGGCCGAACTCGGAATCTCTGGGCGGAAATTTTCTGCCCGGAGATTCCGTAGTGTGAATCTAGCCTAATAGTTCCAGTTGACAACCTTTCGGCCTCACAGGGCATTTCTCAGGTCAGGATCAACTAGAGGCTATAAAACATATGCACATACCCAAATATTAAAACATTTTGGGTGCCATCCCTGCCTCCAACACATTATAGTTTACCATGCTAACAGTCCCATAGACAATGCATGGAGTGTCAGATGGCTCCATACAGCTGAGAGAGCCGGGGCCCTGTTCTGGAGATTTCAGGGGTCCCAGCGATCAGGTACTTATCCTCTATCCTGTGGATAGGGAATACGTTATTTTTGGGTGAATAACCCCTTTAAGACTGGATTATAATACCTCAATTTTATATACCCTTTCATTTAATCTGACCGCTATAAAGATATTTAAAGAAATGAATTAACAGAGAATTTTGAAAGCCATTTAAAACATAAAGAAAGAAAAAAGGTGTTCAAGGATGGACATTCATTTTAAGCTTATTGGTGGCATGGCACCTACTATATTTCCTCTTGGCTTGACTATTATACATTAAAAGGAAGCATTCATTAAACATGATTTTCTAAGAAGAAGAAAAATAGTTTTCGAGTGGGTTGCTACTTTAAGTAATATTAATATGTTTCCCCTTCACTAATGAATAAATGGTTTTCAGTGGATGAATTCTATATTTTTTCTTATTTTATCTGGTAGGAAAAATGGATATCATATATCGCTGGGAAATGCTTAGTGCAGGTGGGAGAGCATAATTAAGTGTTATGAAATTTCAGTAGTGCAGCACATATTCCAGTAACCATTATACCAGATCTCACATTCCTTCACAAAACCCAAATGAACACGCAGAATACTATTTCTAACATTGTAATCGTGTTGTAAGTGGTTATTCGACAAACTTATACTTCCTCATTTTTAGAGCCATATCATCGTGAAAAGCAATAAATAATATTTCTACTAAAAGTATAAGCACAAGAAAAAATTAACTAGGAGGATACATTAAAGCATGAATAAAACACTCATGCTGAATAAAGTTCAAGTTTTATTACAATTATGGTACAATGCAAAGTAGGTTTTAAAATCAGGGAATACATCTTCTATGTGTGTTATGCAGGGACCCCCAAACTTATCATTAGAATGAGGGATCCCCATGCCATTTCTGTAATAAGCCTACCTTGCCTCATTCTTGAGCCGCATATGATCGTGGCAGGGTGCCACCGGGTACATCCCTGCAGGGCCTTGGCAACTGGTCCAGTGTGGCTCAGAGCCACGCATCACCATACCACAGGTCTGGCCAGCCAATCAGGTGATGGAGCACCAGGCCAATCAGCTCACAACCCTTGAGGGTGGGAGAGTTTAACATGCAGCTTTCTTGCACCAGTTCCATAACTAAGGATTATGCCTATATTACAGTTCTGTGTCTTATATTCCTGACCTGACCTATTGTGATCTGATTTCTGCCTATCCTCTTGCCTGCAGATTTTGTACTATACTACCCTACTGGTTTTACCCTTGTTTCTCCTGATTCAGTCTCTGGTTCAAATTTTGGACTATGCCCTCCTCTAGGATTGACTCTCTAGCTTGTCCCTGGCTAACCCATTGTTTGCCAATTTGGTTCCTGATTTGTCTATGCTGACTGGGCCTGTGTGACTTTCCTGACGCTCCATGCACTTAGGGAGTGTGTCACGATGCCGGCTGGCAGGTAGTGGATCCTCTGTGCCAGAGAGGGATTGGCGTGGACCGTGCTAGTGGATCGGTTCTAAGTCACTACTGGTTTTCACCAGAGCCCGCCGCAAAGCGGGATGGACTTGCTGCGGCGGTAGTGACCAGGTCGTATCCACTAGCAACGGCTCAACCTCTCTGACTGCTGAAGATAGGCGCGGTACAAGGGAGTAGACAGAAGCAAGGTCGGACGTAGCAGAAGGTCGGGGCAGGCAGTAAGGATCGTAGTCAGGGGCAACGGCAGGAGGTCTGGAACACAGGCTAGGAACACACAAGGAAACGCTTTCACTGGCACGATGGCAACAAGATCCGGCAAGGGAGTGCAGGGGAAGTGAGGTGATATAGGGAAGTGCACAGGTGAACATACTAATTGGAATCACTGCGCCAATCAGCGGCGCAGTGGCCCTTTAAATCGCAAAGACCCGGCGCGCGCGCGCCCTAGGGAGCGGGGCCGCGCGCGCCGGGACAGGACCGAGGGAGAGCGAGTCAGGTACGGGAGCCGGGGTGCGCATCGCGAGCGGGTGCTACCCGCATCGCGAATCGCATCCCGGCTGGAAGCGGAATCGCAGCGCCCCGGGTCAGTGGATCTGACCGGAGCGCTGCAGTGGGGAGAGTGTAGCGAGCGCTCCGGGGAGGAGCGGGGACCCGGAGCGCTCGGCGTAACAGTACCCCCCCCTTGGGTCTCCCCCTCTTCTTAGAGCCTGAGAACCTGAGGAGCAGACTTTTGTCTAGGATGTTGTCCTCAGGTTCCCAGGATCTCTCTTCTGGACCACAACCCTCCCAATCCACTAAAAAAAAGGTTTTCCCTCTGACCTTTTTAGAAGCTAGGATCTCTTTGACGGAGAAGATGTCCGAGGAGCCGGAAACAGGAGTGGGAGGAACAGATTTGGGAGAGAAACGGTTGATGATGAGTGGTTTAAGAAGAGAAACGTGAAAGGCATTAGGGATACGAAGAGAAGGAGGAAGAAGAAGTTTGTAAGAGACAGGATTAATCTGACACAAAATTTTGAAAGGACCAAGATAGCGTGGTCCCAACTTGTAGCTAGGGACACGGAAGCGGACATATTTAGCGGAGAGCCATACCTTGTCTCCAGGGGAAAAAATGGGAGGAGCTCTTCTTTTCTTATCCGCGAACTTCTTCATGCGTGATGAAGCCTGTAAGAGAGAATTTTGGGTCTCTCTCCATATGATGGAAAGGTCACGAGAAATTTCATCCACAGCGGGCAGACCAGAGGGCAAGGGGGTAGGGAGGGGGGGAAGAGGGTGACGGCCGTACACCACGAAAAATGGGGATTTGGAGGAAGATTCAGAGACTCGGAAGTTATACGAGAATTCGGCCCATGGAAGGAGATCTGCCCAGTCATCCTGGCGGGAGGAAACAAAATGTCGTAAATAATCACCCAAGACCTGGTTAATTCTTTCTACTTGTCCATTGGATTGGGGATGATATGCAGAAGAAAAATTTAATTTAATCTTGAGTTGTTTACAGAGAGCCCTCCAGAATTTAGACACGAATTGGACGCCTCTATCCGAGACTATCTGTGTGGGCAACCCGTGAAGACGAAAAATGTGTACAAAAAATTGTTTAGCCAACTGAGGCGCTGAAGGAAGACCAGGAAGAGGGATGAAATGTGCCATTTTGGAGAATCGATCAACGACCACCCAAATAACAGTGTTGCCACGGGAAGGGGGTAAATCAGTAATAAAATCCATACCAATCAGAGACCAAGGCTGTTCGGGGACAGGCAGGGGATGAAGAAAACCAGCGGGCTTCTGGCGAGGAGTCTTATCCCGGGCACAGATAGTGCAGGCTCGTACAAAGTCCACAACATCCGTCTCCAGAGTCGGCCACCAATAGAAGCGGGAGATGAGTTGCACAGATTTCTTGATGCCCACATGACCTGCGAGATGGGAGGAGTGACCCCATTTGAGGATTCCGAGGCGTTGGCGTGGAGAAACAAAGGTCTTTCCTGGAGGAGTTTGCCTGATGGAGGCTGGAGAAGTGGAAATCAGGCAGTCAGGAGGAATGATGTGTTGCGGAGAGAGTTCAACTTCCGAGGCATCCGAGGAACGAGAGAGAGCATCGGCCCTAATGTTCTTATCGGCAGGCCGAAAGTGAATTTCAAAATTAAATCGGGCAAAGAACAGAGACCACCGGGCCTGGCGAGGATTCAGCCGTTGGGCAGACTGGAGGTAGGAGAGGTTCTTGTGATCGGTGTAAATAATAACTGGAAATCTTGATCCCTCCAGCAGATGCCTCCATTCCTCAAGTGCTAATTTGATGGCTAGAAGCTCTCGATCCCCGATGGAGTAGTTCCTCTCCGCCGGAGAGAAGGTCCTAGAAAAAAAACCACAAGTGACAGCATGCCCGGAAGAATTTTTTTGTAGAAGAACAGCTCCAGCTCCCACTGAGGAGGCATCAACCTCCAATAGGAAGGGTTTGGAAGGGTCAGGTCTGGAGAGCACGGGAGCCGAAGAAAAGGCAGACTTGAGTCGTTTAAAGGCGTCTTCCGCTTGAGGAGGCCAAGACTTGGGATCGGCATTTTTTTTGGTTAAAGCCACGATAGGAGCCACAACGGTAGAAAAATGTGGAATAAATTGCCTGTAATAATTGGCGAACCCCAAAAAGCGTTGGATAGCACGGAG
The DNA here is from genome assembly GCF_029499605.1 of Hyla sarda. Classification (NCBI taxonomy): domain Eukaryota; kingdom Metazoa; phylum Chordata; class Amphibia; order Anura; family Hylidae; genus Hyla; species Hyla sarda. The sequence continues at coordinate 312,646,395 of NC_079193.1, forward strand.
TCCGGAGGGGCGTGGCCAATCTAAGACGGCAGAGAGTTTGTCTGGATCCATTTGTAGTCCCTGGCCAGAGACCAAGTATCCTAGAAAAGGAAGAGATTGGCATTCAAACAGACATTTCTCAATTTTGGCATAGAGTTGATTGTCACGAAGTCTCTGAAGAACCATACGGACATGCTGGCGGTGTTCTTCTAGATTGGCAGAAAAAATTAGGATATCGTCCAGATATACAACAACACAGGAGTATAAAAGATCACGAAAAATTTCATTAACAAAGTCTTGGAAGACGGCAGGGGCGTTGCACAGGCCAAAGGGCATGACCAGATACTCAAAGTGTCCATCTCTGGTGTTAAATGCCGTTTTCCATTCATCCCCCTCTCTGATGCGGATGAGATTATAAGCACCTCTTAAGTCCAGTTTAGTGAAGATGTGGGCACCTTGGAGGCGATCAAAGAGTTCAGAGATGAGGGGTAGGGGGTAGCGGTTCTTAACCGTGATTTTATTAAGACCGCGGTAGTCAATGCAAGGACGTAGGGAGCCATCTTTTTTGGACACAAAGAAAAATCCGGCTCCGGCAGGAGAGGAGGATTTACGGATAAAGCCCTTTTTTAAATTTTCCTGGACGTATTCAGACATGGCAAGAGTTTCTGGGGCGGACAGAGGATAAATTCTGCCCCGGGGTGGAGTAGTGCCCGGGAGGAGGTCAATAGGACAATCATAAGGCCTGTGAGGAGGTAGAGTCTCAGCTTGTTTTTTGCAGAAAACATCCGCAAAGTCCATATAGGCCTCAGGGAGACCGGTTACTGGAGGAACCACAGAGTCACGGCAAGGGTTACTGGGAACCGGTTTTAGACAGTCCTTGGAACAAGAGGGCCCCCAACTCTTGATCTCCCCAGTGGACCAATCCAGGGTTGGGGAATGAAGTTGAAGCCAGGGAAGTCCAAGGAGAATTTCAGAAGTGCAATTGGGGAGGACCAAAAGTTCAATCCTCTCGTGATGAGATCCGATACACATTAGAAGGGGCTCCGTGCGGAAACGTATGGTACAGTCCAATCTTTCATTGTTTACACAATTGATGTAAAGGGGTCTGGCGAGACTGGTCACTGGGATGTTGAACTTGTTGACGAGAGAGGCCAAAATAAAATTTCCTGCAGATCCAGAGTCCAAGAAGGCCATAGTAGAGAAGGAGAAGGCAGACATCCGCACAGGCACAGTAAGACGTGGAGAAGCAGAGTAGACATCAAGGACTGTCTCACCTTTGTGCGGAGTCAGCGTACGTTTTTCCAGGCGGGGAGGACGGATAGGACAATCCCTCAGGAAGTGTTCGGTACTAGCACAGTACAGGCAGAGATTCTCCATGCGGCGTCGTGTCCTCTCTTGAGGTGTCAGGCGAGACCGGTCGACCTGCATAGCCTCCACGGCGGGAGGCACAGGAACGGATTGCAGGGGACCAGAGGAGAGAGGAGCCGAGGAGAAGAAACGCCTCGTGCGAACAGAGTCCATATCTTGGCGGAGCTCCTGACGCCTTTCGGAAAAACGCATGTCAATGCGAGTGGCTAGGTGAATGAGTTCATGTAGATTAGCAGGGATTTCTCGTGCGGCCAGAACATCTTTAATGTTGCTGGATAGGCCTTTTTTAAAGGTCGCGCAGAGGGCCTCATTATTCCAGGATAATTCTGAAGCAAGAGTACGGAATTGTACGGCATACTCGCCAACGGAAGAATTACCCTGGACCAGGTTCAACAGGGCAGTCTCAGCAGAAGAGGCTCGGGCAGGTTCCTCAAAGACACTTCGGATTTCCGAGAAGAAGGAGTGTACAGAGGCAGTGACGGGGTCATTGCGGTCCCAGAGCGGTGTGGCCCATGACAGAGCTTTTCCAGACAGAAGGCTGACTACGAAAGCCACCTTAGACCTTTCAGTGGGAAACTGGTCCGACATCATCTCCAGGTGCAGGGAACATTGGGAAAGAAAGCCACGGCAAAACTTAGAGTCCCCATCAAATTTATCCGGCAAGGATAGGCGTAGACCAGAGGCGGCCACTCGCTGCGGAGGAGGTGCAGGAGCTGGTGGAGGAGATGATTGCTGAAGCTGTGGTAGTAACTGCTGTAGCATAACGGTCAGTTGAGACAGCTGTTGGCCTTGTTGCGCTATCTGTTGTGACTGCTGGGCGACCACCGTGGTGAGGTCAGCGACAACTGGCAGAGGAACTTCAGCGGGATCCATGGCCGGATCTACTGTCACGATGCCGGCTGGCAGGTAGTGGATCCTCTGTGCCAGAGAGGGATTGGCGTGGACCGTGCTAGTGGATCGGTTCTAAGTCACTACTGGTTTTCACCAGAGCCCGCCGCAAAGCGGGATGGACTTGCTGCGGCGGTAGTGACCAGGTCGTATCCACTAGCAACGGCTCAACCTCTCTGACTGCTGAAGATAGGCGCGGTACAAGGGAGTAGACAGAAGCAAGGTCGGACGTAGCAGAAGGTCGGGGCAGGCAGCAAGGATCGTAGTCAGGGGCAACGGCAGGAGGTCTGGAACACAGGCTAGGAACACACAAGGAAACGCTTTCACTGGCACGATGGCAACAAGATCCGGCAAGGGAGTGCAGGGGAAGTGAGGTGATATAGGGAAGTGCACAGGTGAACATACTAATTGGAATCACTGCGCCAATCAGCGGCGCAGTGGCCCTTTAAATCGCAAAGACCCGGCGCGCGCGCGCGCGCGCCCTAGGGAGCGGGGCCGCGCGCGCCGGGACAGGACCGAGGGAGAGCGAGTCAGGTACGGGAGCCGGGGTGCGCATCGCGAGCGGGCGCTACCCGCATCGCGAATCGCATCCCGGCTGGAAGCGGAATCGCAGCGCCCCGGGTCAGTGGATCTGACCGGAGCGCTGCAGTGGGGAGAGTGTAGCGAGCGCTCCGGGGAGGAGCGGGGACCCGGAGCGCTCGGCGTAACAGAGTGTAGGGGCCATTGCCCAGTTGGGGGCTGTAGTTTAGCGTGGATCGTCAAAGTGGGTAGGAACAGTGGTTTTGGGTAAGCTCAAATCTGCACTGATACCTACCTGACGTGAAAACCTCACCAGGAAGGCCATGGCGAGGAAGTGCATGCTGCAGTATCTGAGTTTACATGCTGTTGCATAATTTAACACATGTTCTCACAACAATTTTTTATTTAATAAATTGGAAAAATTCACATTGGAATCCACTGCAGAAATATGTGGTATACACATATGCACTTTTGGCCACATTTTGGTTCTAGTAAGCCCTATTGTATGTATGGTCTGATGACAGATTTCCTGGATGTTGGACCAAAGTGGGATCAAACAAACTGGGAAGACTTGAAGGTAGAAAGGAGAGATGGAGTTTCAACACTGCAGTTTGGCAGTCCAGTAGTCGGTAACAGGGCCCAGGCAGATTTGGGTATGCAGTACCAAGGAAATAAACATATAACTGTAACAGAAATCTGACAGGAAATCACAGTATGTACTATGGTTGGAATAGAATGAGAGTGTAGTCAGCAAAGCAAATTTTTTCACAATGGTGGTCAGGCAGAGCCTGGTATGCGGTAGAAGAGGAAGCCAGGAAACAACAATAGCCTCCTGCTGCTCCAGGGATCCTCTTGTATAGTCTGCCTACAGAGACAGGCTGTACAGGTAGATCATCAATATTACTGATCAGTGCTATGCCAATGCATAACACTGAACAGTAATAGCAATTTAAAAATACTATAAATAGTTTCGTATGGTGACTTTAAAAAACTGAATAGTAAAAAAAAGTTTAAAAAAAGAAAAAAGTGAATAGGCCCCTCTCCCAATAAAAAATGTAATCACCAATTTGTCCCCATTTTACAAAAAAAAGGTAAAAAAAAATTAATAAACATATTTGGTATCGCCACATGCGTAAATGTCCAAACTATAAAGTGGTTAAATAAAGTGTAATTAAAAAGTTACATATACGCAGAAGTGATACCAATAACAATTATCATGGCGCGAAAATGAGCCCTCATACAGCCCTGTATACTGTGAAATAAGAGAGTTATAGGGGGTCAAAATATGGCAACTTTAAACATGCTTTTTTTTAAGCTGTACAGTAATAGATACAAGCATGTAACCATGGGTATCATTTTAATCATATTAACTCACAAAATATTGTTTCAGTTTTACAGTAAAGTCTACAGTGTAAAAACCAAACTCTCCAAAATTAGCAAACTATGTTTTCTTTCCAATTTCCTCCTTACATTTTTTTAGTTTTGCCGTACAATTGATAGTAACATTAAAGGTGCCACTATAAAGTACAATTGGTTGTACAAAAAAACAAGCCCTCATATGGGTCTATCTCAAGGCCAAAATACCAAAATAGTTTTTTTTTCCTTAAAGGGGGAACTGTTTATTTATTTTATTTTTTTTAAATCAACTGATGCCAGAAAGTTAAACAGATTTGTAAATTAGAACAATGTAGAAAAAAACGCACTCACCCGATCATCGTGCACTGGTAACTTTATTCCGTGAAGCATAAAACGTGGACGTTTTATGCTTCACGGAATAAAGTTACCAGTGCATGATGATCGGGTGAGTGCGGTTTTTTCTACATTGTTCTGATTCTACAAGCGATTTGTGCTTTTTCTGACCAGCACCCCAACATAGCATACACTGTGTAGTCTCCATTCACGCCTGGATTAGCGGATACTATACTACCTAGTATATTGCTTCCACCTGCATAGCAGTGCCGGACTTTTTCTACTTGTGTATCAGATTTGCAAATTACTTCTATTAAAAATCTTAATCCTTACAGTACTTCTTAGTGGCTGTATACTAAAGAGGAAATTCTTTTCTTTTTGGATTTCTTTACTGTCTCGACCACAGTACTCTCTGCTGACACCTCTGTCCATGTCAGGAACTGTACGGAGCAGGAGAAAATCCCCATAGCAAACATATGCTGCTTTGGACAGTTCCTAAAATGGACAGAGGTGTCAGCAGAGTGCACTGTGATCATGAAAGAAAATAAATCCCAATAGAAAATAATTTCCTGTAGTATACAACCACTAATAAGTATTGGAAGGATTAAGAATTTTTAATAGAAGTCATTTACAAATCTGTTCAACTTTATGGCAACAGTTGATTTAAAAAAAAGTTTTCCACCAGAGTACCCCTTTAAGGTGTTAATATTAGATTGGGGGGCTAGTAGCCAAATCTCACATCACTTCATAGGACTCAGTTCAGATATCCATCATGGCACATGAACATGCATAATGCTTGTATGAATAGGAAATAGAATAGCAGTCCAGAAGAATGCAGTATTTGGTAAATCTAAGACTTGGAGCCTGAGGATTTTGCTTTAGGACTTAAAGCGGTACTCCGCTGCTCAGCGTTTGGAACAAACTGTTCCGAACCCTGGAGTCGGTGCTGGGAGCTTGTTATGTCATAGCCCCACCCCCTCAATGCAATTCTATGGGAGGAAGCGTGACAGTCATCACGCCCCCTCCCATAGACTTGCATTGAGGAGGTGGGCGTGATTTCATGAGGGGGTGGAGTTATGATGTCACAAGCTCCCAGTGCCGGCTCCAGCATTTGGAACAGTTTGTTCAAAACGCTGAGCAGCGGAGTACCGCTTTAAGGAAAAATGTGCTGCTTATATTTTACACAGACCGGGGACAAATTCCATATGAATAAAATCCAAATAGACAATATAACGTGCATTTGAACTGTGTTCTCAAAAGGCACTTGAAGGCAATACTCCATGTTGAGGCAACAATATAGTCTTAATATAAGCATCTGGGGTCTGATGGCAGCCAGTTAAAGGCATCATTGCAGTCAGAAAGCTGTAGCTCTCTGATATCTCAAAGGATGGCAAATGGTTTACGGATGACTGGATTTTGGGTTCATTTTGCAGATAAGAGATGTTAAGTCCTGTGACTGAGCTACAGACTTTAACCTCTATAATCCAGAAGAGATTTTCTTCAAGAGTATCCTGTAGAGACTCCTTACTCTGTAATGCGTGGCTAAATAAAATGATAATCAAAAAGCAATGCACATGGTTCCCAATATCATCATCATAAAAATAATTGTGGACGTCTGAGATGCACTTTAAAATAGAATCTTTGTGTATTTCACAGCTTTATGCAGTAATAGACATCACAGAGAATTTTCTGTAGGGATCAACAATCTACGGCAGCTTGGTGTTCCACAGTGTAAACAGAAGGCAGCACAGTTTATGTATTGGTATATATTGTCGGGAGGTCTAATATGATACATAAAGTCTGAGATCAATGTGAGCACATAACATCACATAGGTGAAGAAGACAAACATACAGCTATACATACTGCATACAAGAATGGGCAACACAGAGTAGTTTAAACTGTATTTTGAATGTCCTGAGTCTGAATACAACAGAAATATCAGCATCAATCCCTTAATTTTTATAGGGAGAGACCTGTTAATCAAAACTAGCCAGGACCGCCCAGGTGGCACTTCACCCTGTGCCCCGGATCGTTTTCATGCTATGTTTTCTCGTAAACATTGAAATGTATCTATCTATCCATCTTAGAATCAAGTTTATTATCATAGACTATATTATTTCGTTAACTATCTGCACTTTTGACAGAATAATCAGGTGGGAGTAAACTTTACTTAGTATAGGAGTATGAATACTCTGAAAACACTGTTTCTTTAAATAGGCACTGTCAACTGACAAAAATGGACACTGTCACTTAAAAATAATTTTGACATATCGTAGAGACATATTAAAAGTTTTGATCGGCCGGGGATCTCAGTGCTGAGACCCCTACCGATCAGAAGAACAAGCGATCTCAGCAATCATTGTCCTTGCTGCCCTAAAGACTCTCCCCCTCTATATCAGTCTTCAAGTTAAAATGTGTCACGTTCATTGTTTCTGCGTTTATGTTATGTACTTTTAACCTTATCAAATGTAAAGTGCCTATGAATCAAGGACACCATTTAACCCCTTAACCCCTTAAGGACTCAGGTTTTTTCAGTTTTTGAACTTTCGTTTTTTACTCCTTACCTTTTAAAAATCATTAACCCTTTCAATTTTCCACCTAAAAATCCATATTATGGCTTATTTTTTGCGTCGCCAATTCTACTTTGCAGTGACATTAGTCATTTTAAATGCACGGCAAAACGGAAAAAAAAATCATTGTGCGACAAAATCGAAGAAAAAATGCCATTTTGTAACTTTTGGGGGCTTCCGTTTCTACGCAGTGCATATTTCGGTAAAAATTATGTCTTATCATTATTCTGTAGGTCCATACGGTTAAAATGATACCCTACTTATATAGGTTTGATTTTGTCGCACTTCTGGAAAAAATATTAACTACATGCAGGAAAATTTATACGTTTAAAAATGTCATCTTCTGATCCCTATAACTTTTTTATTTTTCCACGTACAGGGCGGTCAGAGGACTCATTTTTTGCGCCGTGATCTGAAGTTTTTATCGGTATGATTTTTGTTTTGATGTGACTTTTTGATCACTTTTCATTCATTTTTTTAATGGTATAAAAAGTGACCAAAATACGCTTTTTTGGACTTTGGAATTTTTTTGCGCGCACGTCATTGACCGTGCGGTTTAATTAATGATATATTTTTATAGTTCGGACATTTACGCACGCGGCGATACCACATATGTTTATTTATTTATTTTTTTACACAGTTTTATCTTTTTTATGGGAAAAGAGGGGTGATTCAAACTTTTATTAGGGAAGGGGTTAAATGACCTTTATTAACACTTTTTTTTTCTTTTTTTTTGCAGTGTTATAGGTCCCATAGGGACCTATAACACTGCACACACTGATCTTCTACACAGATCACAGGCGTGTATTAACACGCCTGTGATCAGTGTTATAGGCGCTTGACTGCTCCTGCCTGGATCTCAGGCACGGAGCAGTCATTCGCCGATCGGACACCGAGGAGGCAGGTAAGGGCCCTCCCGGTGTCCGGTCAGCTGTTCGGGACGCCGCGATTTCACCGCTGCGGTCCCGAACAGCCCGACTGAGCAGCCGGGTCACTTTCAGTTTCGCTTTAGAAGCGGCGGTCAGCTTTGACCGCCGCTTCTAAAGGGTTAATACCACACATCGCCGCGATATGATGCAGGATCGCGGCGCGATCCCGCTTCATATCGCGGGAGCCAGCGCAGGACGTAAATATACGTCCTGCGTCGTTAAGGGGTTAAATGGGCACTGTCACAACTTTATTTTTTTATATATTGTAGTACTTATGTACTACAACATATCTGTAATATATTTTCATTATTTATTTTTTAATTTTGAGGGTGAATTTTACGTTTGAAAACCGGCCACTAGAGGTCTCCCTCCTAGTGGCCGACTGCAGCTTGGCGTGACGTCACGCCTGAATTCGGACTGATTGCCCGGCGGGGCAATCAGTCCTTATTCATTTACACTGCGCTCGGCCCTGCCTGTCAATCAGACAGGCGGGAGCGAGCGCATTGGCTCCCCGGCCACTGGCTGGGAGGCCACTCCTCCCGCACATGTCACCCCGCCGCTGCCAATGCATGCCCGCTGCATGACTCTGCAGTATCAGTAAGCATCAGGAGGAGAGGGGGGGGGGGTGTTTGTGACAGGGGGAACTGGGTATGCAGGGGGGTGTGTGTGACGGAGGGAACAGGGTATGCGGCGGTGGGCGTAGCGCCGCATGGCACTAAGTTATAGTTCATCTACACAGGGTGCCTCCAGCTGTTTCAAAACTACAACTCCCAGCATGCCCTGACAGCCAATAGATGTCAGGGCAAGCTGGGAGTTGTAGTGGTGAAACAGCTGGAGGCACCCTGTGTAGATGAACTAAGGGCGGAAGTCCCCCCCAGCAGGCATTAGTTACGTGGTGTCTGCTGGGGAAGTCTGCCTGGTAGTGAGCACGCTACCAGGCAGACAAAAAGTTATTTTTAATATAGTAAAAAAAAAATATTGAAAGCAGGGAGGGGTTAGGGATAGATGTGCAATAGGCAGGGACAGAAAAAAAAATATAGGATGGTGGGGGCTACCTTTTAAGGACGCAGCTCATTTTCACCTTAAGGACGCAGCCCTTTTTCGCAATTCTGACCACTGTCACTTTAAGCATTAATAACTCTGAGATGCTTTTACCGATTATTCTGATTCTGAGAATGTTTTTTCGTGACATATTATTCTTTATGTTAGTGGTAAAATTTTCGTCATTACTTGCATCCTTTCTTGGTGAAAAATCCCAAAATGTCATGAAAATTTAGAAAATTTAGCATTTTTCTAACTTTGAAGCTCTCTGCTTGTAAGGAAAATTGATATTCCAAATTTGTTTTATATTGATTCACAAATACAATATGTCTACTTTATGTTGGCATCATAAAATGGACATATTTGTACTTTTTGAAAAAATTTGAGGGCTTCAAAGTATAGCAGCAATTTTCTAAATTTTCATGAAAATTGCAAAATCTGAAGGGACAGATGTTACAGAACTACAACTCCCAGCATGCCTGGGCAGTATAGGAATGCTGAGAGTTGTAGTTTGGCAACATCTGGAGGTCTACCGTTTGGGCACCACTGTAATAGTGGTCTCCAAACTGTGACCCTCCAGATGCTGCAAAACTACAACTCCCAGCTGGCAGTGCAGCTTGGCAATCACTAGAAGGGCAGCAGTAAAGATCACTTTGCTGCGACCTTTCTTCTGTCCCCCCCACAGTCGCTTCCTTACCTGCGCCGCTGATCTCCGCTGTCTACATCTATGATCGGCGGTCCCCACGGCATCTTCTTTCCAGGTAGCGGCCGCCATCTTCTCCCCCCGTTCTGCCCGACATCCAGGGGTGGGAAGAGTGGGGGTTTCCATGGCAACCCCCTGTCGTGCACTGCCATTGGTCAGAACTCATTTCTGACTAATGGCAGGGGATAGGAGGAGATCGCAGCGCTGCAACCTCGCTCCTATCCCTCAGGATGATCGGGGCTGTCACTGACAGCTTCGATCATCCCTATTTTCCGGCTGATCAGGTCACCAGAGACCCGATCAGCCCGGAATAGGAGAAAATCGCATGTCTGAATTGACATGCGATTTTCTCCGATAGCCGACATGGGGGGGGGGGGATGCATGCTGAATGATTTCAGCAGGCATCCCGGTCTGGTCCCCAACCGGCTAGCGGCGGGGACCGGAATTCCCACGGGCGTATACATATGCCCTACGTCCTTAAGGACTCGGGATGCAGGGCGTATGCATACTGAAATAACATCCCAAATCTGCCATTTTGCTGCCACTCCAATGGTGCCCAGATAAAAGCAGAAAACAGTCCCCCAGACAAAAGCAGAAAGCACAGATCGGGCAACATCATGGAGGCAGGGCCAGGGGATCAGGCAGGTAAGTAAAACATTATTATTATTTTTTTTTTATGGCATTCTGACACCAAAAAAAAAAAAAGCTGTGCTGGTCATAAAAACACATTCTGTCATCTGTCTTCTCATAGGGGCATGGTATCCAAATCGCTATTCCTGTCAATGTAACAAACTCCCCATTCAAGTTAACTAGTATGGAAACCTTAAGGCAAGTGAGGATTATAATAAAAATCATACATATCTGAATACCATTTGAATATATTTGGTCAGAATTCAGGCTGGTTCCACAGCCAAGAAACCAATCATGTGTAATATTTTTGTCCATTCTTTCTAAATGGTTATAAACCTAAAACATACTTGCCAAAAAAATGCTTTGTCTGCCTGAGCAAGCAACGTAACCCGAAACTCTGGGATTGAAAAAGTTAAAGGGTCCAGTGGTAAATCAATGTAGTTTTCACTTTTAGACTTTGCATTCTTCTCAATTTACATCCCATTATACAATTATTGGCCAGCCTGAGATAAACAATAAAAGATTGAAAAACAAAAAAAAAAAGTCACTTATAATGGTGCAAAAGCAGCTGAAAAATGGGACCGTTCAGGCGAGCGCTTCTTTAATAGTAAGAAGTGCTGTAGGCAGCCTCGGAGCTTTGCTCTGGTTTGTTTTGGCTCCGCATTGCTAACTACATCTCACATTGCTGATCTCGTACATTTATCCTTAAGTGTATCCATAATAAATTAGCGTAATTAGTATGATTACTGAAAGTAAGACACACAAATGTTCCACCAACCCAGACGGCTGGAGCCGCGCAGAACTCCAATGAATCTCCGACCACTGACAGCCATACAGGAAATCTCAAGCACAAGGAAATGAAGGACAAAGACGGGTTTTTGTTAGAATGATAGTGAACTGTATGGAAGGGAGAGAAAATCTTAGAGGTATTGGCCATAGCAAGTGAGTCTTGTCCTGGTTGTCATGGGCTACTAAAGAGGCACTTTGTTTTTTTATTCATTTTTTTTTTTTTTTTGTGTGTAGATGGGGGGTATTATGCACACTCACCATGACCAGTCATACAGCAACATTTGTTTTATTCTAGCACAGATGCATCTATGCATTTTATAGATATATATGCATAGTGTAATATTTTTCCATGACCAATAATACCAGTATACAAGGAGTAAATATTTACCACCACACAACTGGATAATACCGCCATACTGTACTAAATAAAACCACTATACACAGACCAGTATACTATATAGGATCTGTATACAATATAAGTGATTATATAAAGGATCATATGGCGGTAGATACCAGCTGTACACAGGATCTGTATACATGTGATTAATGTTGCATTTAGGGACTCACAATTATGTCTAGGGATGTCCGATACCGTGTTTTAAGACAGAGTACGAGTACCGATACTTTAATTCTAGTACTCACCTGTACCAAGTACGAGTAGTTTTATTTTAAAGGGAATCTGACACCAGGGTGCACCGGTCTCTAGCGCTGCTTAGCGTGCTGATATGTGGGTCCTTGTTGTGTGCAAGGAAGGCGGCTGCTGTAGTATGAGCCAAGATTTCTCTCTTCTCCATTGGACAGAACAGGGAATTTGCATTGGCAGCGAGGCTGGCTGCGCTGATGTTTACATGGGGAGCAGCGGTAGAAACCGGCTCACCTGCACTATCTACCTATAAATTCAAGTTAGTGCAGGTGACTCTGCTGTAAGACTGCCTTTAATAGTAGGTAGTATAGAGAGCTGCAGACATTAGGACCCCCCCCTGTAGACAACAGTCTCCCTTTGTAGACAGCAGCCCCCCTTTGTAGCCAGCAACCCCTTTTGTAGCCAGCAGGACCCCCTGTAGATAGCAGTCCCCCTTTGTAGCCAGCAGCCCCCCTTTGTAGCCAGAAGAACACCCCCCCCCCTAGACAGCAGCCCCCCTTTGTAGTTGCTCGCTGTCTGGTGTCGCGGCTCCGAAGCCCCGTTCTCATCACTGTCACTGCCCCGTTATGCCGTCCGCATTATGGTGTCTTATGGAGGAGCATGTGACAGTCACTCTGCATCCTCCGTAGCGTTATGCTGGGCGCAGTGGAGTGATGTGTATGTCACATGCTCTCCATCAGATGCCATAATGCGGACGGCAGAATGGGGCAGCGGCAGTGATGCGAACCTGGAGGACGGGGCAGCGAAGCACTACACCAGGTATCTGATTTGGTATTGAGGACATTAGACAAGTCGGGACATCCCTAATTACGTATTTTCTGATCGCCAGCGTCCCCTTTCCTTTTATTCCCTGTCTGGATCAGATCGCCATGTTGATCTCTTCACATCTGCAGGGAAAACATGTTAGACATTTTTCCAGTGCCATCCCCTCCTCTACACAATCTTTCCATCTATAGGCCCACAAACTGTAATAATGTCCTCCTTGGTGTCCTGCACAGAAAATGTGCAGCTAGGTAGGTAGCAGGTAAATAGTTAAATAGGTAGGTAGATCAGGAAGCCATATGTAGGTAGGTGATCAGCCAGGTAGGTAGGTTGCTAGTTAGGTAGTTGGGCAGCCATGTATGAAGGCCAGGTATGTATATTGTTAAGCAGCCAGGTATGTAGGTAGTTAGATTGCCAGGAATGTAAGTAAGTAGCATCCAGGTACAAAGTTAGGTGGCCAGGAAGTTAGTCAAGTAGGTAGCCAGCACCCCCTCCACCCAGAGGTGGATCCACAGTCTAGTTTTAGGAGGGACACCATGAAAACCCCCTATGTAGTTAGTAGGTAGCCCTCCTATTAGTTTGGTAGTTTTTCCCAATATTAGCTAGGCAGGGACATGGTATTTAGTCCCTCACATTAGGTGTAGGAAGAGATCCCTCACATTAGGTGTAGGCAGCAGAGTTCCCCCATAGTGGGTGTATGCAGCAGAGTTCCCCCATAGTGGGTGTAGGCAGCATAGTTCCCCCACAGTGGGTGTAGGCAGCAGAGTTCCCCCACAGTGGGTGTAGGCCGCAGGGTCCCTCTACAGTAGGTGTAAGCAGTAGGGTCCCCCCACCGTAGGTGTAGGCAGGAGGGTCCCCCCCCCACAGTAGGTGTAGGCTGTAGGGTCCCCCACATTAGGTGTAGGCTGCAGGGTCCCCCCACAGTAGGTGTGGGCAGCAGGAACCCCCCACAGTATAGGTGTAGCACCGCACCTTGAACAAATACAGAAGCCAGCAAATGATCCACGAGACATGAGTGCCGCCGAGTCTTCTTTAATCTTTCTAGTATAGGTGTAGGCATCAGGATTCCCCCCCACAATATAGGTGTAGGCAGCAGAGTTAAGAGTTCCCCCCCAGTAGGTGTAGGAAGCAGAGTTAGAGTCCCCCCCAGTAGGTGCAGGCAAGAGAGTTAGAGTTTACCCCCCCAGTAGATGTAGGCAGCAGAGTTAGAGTCTCCCCCCCAGTAGGTGTAGGCAGCAGAGTTAGAGTACCCACCCAGTAGGTGCAGGCAGCAGAGTTAGAGTCCCTCCACCTCCCGCCAGTAGGTGCCGGCAGCAGAGTTTTGCACCCTAGCCCTAAAAAAATTTAAAAAACGTAAGCTCACCCGATGTCTCGCAGTGATCTTCTCCGGAGCGCAGCAGGGGCCCGTGTCTTCCGTCCTCCACAACATGGGCGCCGGTGAGTGAAACCATGGGCGCCTGCGCTGCATGGGGGCAGAGGTCACATCACCTCTGTGTAAGTTGCAGATGAGACTCACATAGAGGGGACGTACATACAGGAGAAAACAGCGCTGTCCACTGGGGATCCGGGACAAGTGTCCTGGATCCTCAGGAGCAGGGGCAGCAGTGGGCCGTGTACCCAGCCGGGCCCTTGGACAACGTCCGATCAGACTTCCTGTGAACTAAAAGATTACATCATAACCAATTAAATTGCTTATGCTAGCTCACAGACCCCTCCTAGCTATATCTGTATACTGCTGCTAGTAGATATACACCTCTCCAGAGGCTGTGTTCACATATTACATAATGCGTAATTTGAACTGGACGACTCCTACCAGCGCGTCATTGAGCTGTTCTTCATGTGCTCAAGCGAGAATCCCAAAGAACGACCCTCTGCTGCACAGATAGTTGCAGCTTTAGAAGCGGAGAATATCAAAAAAGTATATTTTACAGGCTGCGATAAATGTGGAGAGTCAACTTTTTTTTTTTATTTTTTTTTTTTAGAGAAGCATCTACCATAGAAAAAAAGTTTGTTTCTTTCAGTTTTGCTGTTGGAATAAAAAGCTATATATAAATGGAGGTATGTTATACTTAATGGGGAGAAACTACATTAAAGATTAGGAGAGAGAGTGCCTCTAGAGGTGAGGGGGAGAACTGCATCTTAGAAACAGTTATATGCAGTAAAGGAATAGTATATGTTTTGTTGTCTTGCGTTATATAAATTTTTATACATGATATGTTGGCGTAGTAAAATTTAGGTGTGAGTTTGGAACTAATTTCCGGAACGACACAGGAAGTGATGTGCACAAGAGGGAGGAGTTCTATATTTACTTGTATATTTATTCGCCATAACATATTTGTTTCAAGCAGACCTTGAAAAAGGCTCCATAGCCGAAACACCTCGGTCTTTGCTCTAAACCTATTTTGTCACCAAATGTTTTTAATGAAGATAAAATAAAGTTCCTGTTTTACACATACCCATGTGTCTGGAAGTGCTGGGGGATCAACACTCCTAGTGAGCAACTTTTTCTTCACTACGTACCTTGTCCACGGCAGCAATGCAGCAATCAGGAATCATGGCAGCCACAACTTGTCTGGACAGGTGAGCAGATTTTTCCTTTCTTTGTTAAGTAATAAAATTCAGTTTATAAAAAAAATAAAAAATAATTATTATTTTTTATAGCGATTTTGGAAGATCACAGCAGAAACAGACAAAATGCAGTAAAAATGTTATGTGCAAGCACAGCATAAATGATTCAAATCTTCATTAAAACCCCTCAATTGTGATTATAGGTCAAATTACTTTCGCACCATTGTGAACTGACCTCAACCTGGGTGAACTCCTGCACTGAACAGCCTGATAAGATAAACCGGTGCAATGATCTAACACCAAACCCTGAACCAAAGGATTCATAAGAAATATAGGCAGCATTACAGAGCAACTTTAGTGATGAATTTACATCCAAAATTGAGCATAGCCCATGCCTGCCACATCAGTAAAAACCTGTAAGCAGAAGACATACACTAGAATCTCTACTCAGGCAGAATATAGAATAATTAAATGGGCACTGTCACCAACTTTATTTTTTGATATGTTGTAGTACTTATGTACTACAACATATCTCTAATATACTTTTAGAATTTTTTTTTTAATTAAAATTGTTTAATTTACATTTGAAAACCGGCCACTAGGGGGTCACCCTCCTAGTGGCCGGCTGCAGCCTGGCGTGACGTCACGCCTGAAAAAGGACTGATGCGGCCGGGCATCGGTCCTTTTTTATTCAGCCTGCGCTCGCTCCCTGCCTGTCAATCAGACAGGCAGGGAGCGAGCGCATTGGCTCCCCGGCCACTGGCTGGGAGGCCACTCCTCCCGCACATCTCCGCCGCCGCCGCTGTCCCTGCACGCCCGCTGCCGGACTCTGCAGTAAGTGTAATTGGGGGGGGGGGGGGGGGTTGTGATGGAGGGAACGGGGCTTGGGGGGAGGGAGACGGAGGGGACGGGCTAGCGCCGCATGTAACTAATAGTTTATCTACACAGGGTGCCTCCAGCTGTTTCAATACTACAACTCCCAGCATGCCCTGACAGCCAATAGATGTCAAGGCAAGCTGGGAGTTGTAGTGATAAAACAGCTGGAGGCACCCTGTGTAGATGAATTAAGGGCGGAAGTCCCCCCCAGCAGACATCAGTGACATGGTGCCAGCTGGCGAAGTCTGCCTGGTAGTGAGCACACTGCCAGGCAGACAAAAAGCATTTTTAATATAGTAAAAATTAAAATTAAAAGCAGGGAGGGGGTTAGGGATAGATTGGAAATAGGCAGGGACAGAAAAAAAAAATAGGATGGTGGGAGCTACTCTTTAACACAGTCCTGACCTCAGTATCTGAGGAAAGGGATTTAGGAGTAATTATTTCAGAAGACTTAAAGGTAGGAAGACAATGTAATAGAGCAGCAGGAAACACTAGCAGAATGCTTGGATCTATAGGGAGAGGTAGAAGCAGTATAAAGAGAGAAGTGCTCATGCCGCTGTACAAAACACTGGTGAGGCCTCACTTGGCGTATTGTGCACAGTACTGGAGGCCGTATGTCCAAAAGGATATAGATACTCTAGAGAGAGTTCAGAGAGGATACTAAACTAGTACATGGATTGCAGGATAAAACTTACCAGGAAAGGTTAAAGGACCTTAAAGGGGTACTCCGGCCCTGAGACATCTTATCCCCTATCCAAAGTATAGGGGATAAGATGTCTCACCGCGGGGGTCCCGCCGCTGGGGACCCCTGCAATCCTGTATTCGCCACCCACCTGTTTGAGCTGCATGCCACGGTGCCAGCTTACAAACAGCCGGGTGGCGACCACGGGGCTGGAGTATAGTGAAGTCATGACTCCGCCCCCGTGTGATGTCACCCCCCGCCCCCGCTATGCAAGTCTATGGGAGGGGGCGTGATGGCCAACAGGTGGGTGGCGGATACAAGATTGCGGGGGTCCCCAGCGGCAGGACCCCCGCGGTGAGACATATTATCCTTTGGATAGGGGATAAGATGTCTCAGGGCCGGTGTACCCCTTTAACATGTATAGCTTGGAAGAAAGAAGAGACAGAGGAGATATGATAAAGACTTTTAAATACATAAAGGGAATCAACATGGTAAAGGAGGAGAGCATTTTTAAAAGAAGAAAAACTACCACAAGAGGACATAGTTATAAATTAGAGGGGCAAAGGTTTCTTCAGTAATATCAGGAAGTATTACTTTACTGAGAGAGTAGTGGATGCATGGAATAGCCTTCCTGCAGAAGTGGTCACTGCAAATACAGTGAAGGAGTTTAAACATGCATGGCATAAGCATAAGGCTATTCTTCATAAAGATAGGGCCAGGGACTATTCATAGGATTCAGATTATTGGGCAGACTAGATGGGCCAAATTGTTCTTATCTACCGGCACATTCTATGTTTCTATAATAGCCTATACTGCTCTATATATGCAAAAACTAATCCTGGAGTGTTCTTTAAGGCTTATATGCATAGCCATATAGCAGATCTGTATTGCATGGATCAGCAATGCAGCACCTAAGAACTTCATGTGCTATAGCTGAACTACAGCTGCAATGATTAATCGATTTATTCGATAATATTCAATAACAGGGTTTGTTGTCGATGAATCCCGTTACTGAATAATCAGCCGATTTGTTGTAAAATGGAAGGAGGCGGCGCCACAAACCCCAGAATAGAACGTGCAGGTGGTCATGAGGCTACTGGGAACAGGAGGTCAGGCGCTATGCCTGCAGGTCCCACAAATCCTGCACCACCACAGTCTCTGCAAGTTAAGAGAGTCCTTGAGCGCTGATCGGATGCCCCTCTATAAGATGTCCATGAAAGAGCCCTCTCTAGCTCAGCACAGGAAGTGAGCGTTGATGCTAGGGCAATGGTAGATCCAGGGGGGGTCGCTGATGCTGTGGCGAATGAACCCCAAGAATAAAAATAAAAAAAATGTTCCCCGCCCCATGGCCGCCGTCAGAGGGGGTCTACAACCAGTACCCCCTGCGGCAGCCGAAGTACAGAAGTAAAAGATCGCTGTTCAAACAGCTTCTGCTTCTACATACCTCCGGTGAGTGATTGACTCACCCTGCTAATCACTCAGAAGAGGCCGGAACTTCCTCTGCACTCTGGTCTCTTGGCTCTATGGCTCCCGAGACCCCTCTGGGCTCTGCCCCTTAATCTGCTTCTCTCTCTGTGAATGTGTATTTTGTTACCTGCTGAGCCCATCCTGGATCTGTGACTGAGTGGGTACCATGCTGTACCTGCTGCTGCCCCTGATTGGTGAGTGCCCTTCCCTGTGCCCTGTATATGTAAGATCCTTATATATATATATATTAGCTGAGTACCCGGTGTTGCCCATTTTTTCCTTCCTAATCCTTGTTGGGGAGGAAAATCAACAAAGGGAGGAAGCTTTTGACTTCATATCCCATCCTCATATATTGTTGTCATATCCCAGCCCCATATCCTGTCCTCATATCTCAACCTCATATCCTGACCTCATATCCCATCCTCTGATCCCTTACTCATATCCCGTCCTTATGTCCCAACCTCATATCATGTCCTCAGGTGGGACTGATTTGTGATGAAGATATTGTAAGCTGAAAATAGAAGGGGACGTGGCTTTGTGGGACTGGGTGTGATTTGCAAGCCAGACCAATGCTCAAAAAGGGTAGCTAATAAAAAGGGTGGGGCTTACACAGTGGGCATGTCTTTGTGAGATGAGGTGTGGCTTGCAAGCTGTACTGTCACATTCACCAGGAGATGCGGAGCTTGTGGACTAAGGTACTGGAAGTCCCATATACTTGCATGGGACTTGAAACAAAAACCTATAAAATATAAAATCTTTTATATAAGGGTGTAGGTAAGAGTTCATTTAACTATCATATCTTTTTATTTGACATATAAGTAATATGTGTACCAGGTATTATTGAAATATCTCCAGCCGTACAGAAGTTATGTGGGAACATACATTTCCCATTGATTTGCATGGGACCTTAAACAAAAACCCCGACCCTCACAAATGGGGGCAGTTAAGGGTTAAATTAACTATCCTATATTTTAAGTTGACATATAAGTAACATGTGACCAAGTATTATGGAAATAACTCCAGCGGATTGGAAGTTATGCAGAAACATATATTTCCCTTAGATTGTATGGGACTTTAAACAAAAACCCCGACCCTGGCAAATGGGGGTGAGTAAGGGTTAAATTACCTATTCTATATTTGTTGTTGACATATAAGCAACATGTGTGCCAAGTTTAATGTTAATATCTTTAGCCATTTGGATGTGATGCTGGAACATACACACACAAACACACACTATATGTATTAAGGCTAATTCATTAGCCTGTATTTGTGGGAGGGGCGGGGATTCCCTATAAGAACCCGCGGCCTTACCTGTTCCTGACGCCGCCGGGTTCGTCACGTGATCGTAGGTCAGCTGACGCTACGGGTCAGCTGACCGGAAGCAGCTTTGGGCGGCGTCGAGTGGGTAAGTGGTCGGGGCTGGCCGGGGTTGCGGCGCTCATCGCCGCCCTCACTCCGGAGGTAAGTTGGAGTTCGGAGGGTACCCTGGCCAGCCCGGCCCCGGTTGCATGTAATGTAGGGACATGCGTCCCATGTTGTGCTTTTTCAGGCGCTCCCGTTTTCGGTGTGCGCTCCCATGCTCTGCGAACTAGCTACGGCAGCCAGACCTATGACAGGGACACACCGGCAGTCACATGGGGATGTCTGCTGTGAGACTTCGTTCCCCCACGAGCCGGTAGTGTATGGGGGCGCGGGGGTTAATTTCCACGTCAGCACTCACTTGCTTGCCCGGTTTATAATTGTACACACGCTCAGGGTTCATACGGTACACCCGCTGGTAGTATGCATACGTCACACACGCTCGTAGGGTTTATACAGTATACACGCTCATAGGAGTCATACAGTATACTCGCTCATAAGGATTATGCGGTACACAGGCTCGCAGGTTTATACTGTACATACGCTCAGAGGGTTTATACTGTACACTCGCTGGTAGTATTTATACTGCACACACGCTTGTAGGTTTCATGTCGTACATACGCCCGAAGGAATTATACTGTACATAACACACACATACATACGCTCATAGATTCATGTTGTACTTATGCTTGTAATTATTCATGCTGGTATTAATTACAGTATACCGTTCTTACGCTTGTGTTATACATTACATCGGCTTGTTACTTTGATACTGTGGATAAGTGTTTATTGCCATGGTAGTATTTTCAGTGGGCGTTCATTCATATAGTTCATTTGTATATACGTACACATAGTTCATTTGGTCTATACACTCAGGGTTTTTATGCTAATGTCAGTTTATTTAGTTCTCACACGTTATAGTGTTTACAGTGCACTTTTTGTAATTTCATTGTAGCGTCTGCAGTGCATATAGTTGCATAGCATTGGGGCTCATGCGCTCCTCACTTTAGTATTTAAACAGCTGTTGCGGTCGGGGCATTATACCTACCATGTCAACAGGGGGTGGTACCCAGTAGTTTTCTGACACGTATTCAGAGTTACAGCCTTACGACCCATAGGTGGTTTACACCTTTATACCTGCCACGCCTGCAGGGAGATACATGGTGTACTTGCTGTTATTGATGCGTTTTCAGAACAATATCACGACACATAGGCGGTGTATACCTATTATGCCTGCCACGTCTGCAGGGGGGGTACATTGCATAATTGTTGTTACTGACACGCATTCAGAACAACAATATCACGACACATAGGCGGTGTATACCCATTATTCCTGCCATATCCGCCAAAAAAAAAGGAAAAATTTGCTTCAGATCAGTGCTTTCTAGTTGTTGTACAGTAGGACAGACATTGTATGTATAAATTCATGTGTTGTATCATACATCAGTGCTTTATGCAATTTTATAGTTGTGCTGGGCTTATGTGTAGAAAAGTTGCTCTGTGCATCTGCTCATCTAGTTTGTTCAGTGCATATGCTCGCTCGTACAGTTTATTCTAGCCATGCGTTCAGTTTGTTTGATGCACGCGTTTAATGTTTTGTACATATGCCTATATAGTTTGTCTGTATATACGGTCATGGGTTGTTTGTGCATGCGGTCGTGGTGTTAGTGAGGTACTTATGGCCTTGATGGTCGTGCTGGGCCCTCGTTCTTACTGTCATGGTCTGCATATGGGTCAAGGAGTCATGATAGACATACATTTAGATCGTTCATTTTCGGTACACATTCATAGGTTCATTAGGCACACATGCTTCATGATTTCTTACTGTGCTATGTAATGGTGTTTAGACCATACACCCATGTCTTTGACACTGCGCAGGTTTTTATGGCATTGGGGCGAATTTGTGCACGGATAATCCGGTGTGTCACCATTTTTTTTTTTTTTTTGTAAATATTGAGTTGTGCATACATGAATAGCTGGGGTTTGGTCTATTACGTGCCAAGTCGCCAGGTCTAGCATGGTTATGACTTGTTTCAGCTTTAAGTTCGGCTAGACCAGTCCCGTTTACAGGTCAGCCCGGATACCACCTGACACGACTTCAGGTTGGCGACAATGTCATCATATACGTTGTCTTATTCAGCTGTTGGGCTATGCACAGGGATTTAGCTTTACTTTTCCATTATGAATTGACACGTCTATAGGCCAATCATGGTTACAACCTGTCTCGACTTAGGTTTAAGTCAATACTAGTAGTCATACATGTTGGTCGAAGCTTTTAATTTGGCTAGACCAGTCACGTCTACAGGTCAGTCCGGATGCAACCTGACACGACTTCAGGTTGGCAATAACGTCTTTGTATACGTTGTGTTCAGCAGTTGGGTTAGGCCTCAGGGATAGTTTATATATTCATTGTTAATAGGTCTGTCATGGTTACAACCTGTTTTGGTTCAAGTTGACGGTCATACTATTAGTTACAGATTTGGTCGAACCTTTCATTCATTTTGGCCTGTCACGTTTACAGGTCGGTTCAGTTACAACCTGACACGACTTCAGGTTGGCGTCACGTTCTTGGTGGTTGGGTTTGTTCGTCTCGGCTTAGATTGACGATGATAGTAATCACAGGTTGGTTGAGTTTCATTGTCACGTTTGCTGCATAAATGGTTTCTTTGCCAGACACATCCACCTGTTGGTTATAGTGATAACCTCACACAGGTTTAAGTTGGCAATTAGGTAATCATTTGTATACACATTGTTGGCACTTTAAGGTGTGCATACAGGCATAGGGTTGTTCACCGAGTCTTTACACGTCTACAACTCACAGTTAGCTTCCGACACGCAGCCTGGAATGCTTACACGATATTTTGCATTAGAGACCCAGGGGATGTCTCACACACCATTTTATTCCTATTTGCATTCATTGGGTTTTGCCACTCTTCTTTACATCTAGCATAATACTATCAATGTGTATATGTCAGGTATCCAGCTTACTATCACGTTGTCTTACTTTGACAAGGAGTCATTGTTTGCGTCCCATGCCATCAAATCTGCTCTGAAGTGTGCGCAAAGAGGGAGGTTCGCAAGCCCTCTACCCATCAGCCCTGGCAGCTGGCTTAGTTAGTTGGTCAGCTGGTGCTTTAGGTGATTCCCCATTAGGACATCAGGACAGCTTAACATTAGTACCCGCGCTGTTCTTGAGTTGTCGAGGTTTCCTAAGGTTCAGGGGAATTACATGTAGTTGCATGGCCGTAGTTACATTAATTTCGTTAGGATGCAGGTTTTATGCATGGAAATTGTATAGCAGAAGAATGTCATTGTCCGGTCAGGTTGTCATCATACGGCATTTCCCAAGTCCCATGAGAGATGCTCAGCTCGAGTTGGCTATCTTTGCTTCCGCATGTTTATGATCCATCGGGATCAGCCGCTGCTAATCTTTAGGGGGCGGTACTCACTACTACGTTGTTTGTCAAACACGTACGTATTCTTGTCAAATCCTTTTGTAGTGACTCGTCCATTATATCTAGTCATTCTCTAAGCATTAGGGCTGCTGCTCCGACGTCACATCATGGTGGCCAGCATGCGTGGTTAAGAAATCGGGGTGCTGGGAGTTCAGTGCTACGTGCATTATACCCCTATTCCATGTGAGTGTTGCACGATGCATTTCAGTCTTTGGTCACGTGGTCATTACGCATATTGATATCGCTTTGTTCTCATTATGAGTTTTGCCCTCTATTTTTCAGGTGTACTCCTACGCGGCAGTATATGGCATAACTCTAACTGCCTAGATAGGTTACAGGATTTAGTAGGGAATAGGAGTTTAGTAAGAGGTTCAGTTAGGTAGGCTCGCTATACGATTATATATATATATATATATATATATATATATACACACACACACACATACACACACACTAGCTGAGTAGCCGGCGTTGCCCGGTTTTTCCTTCCTAATCCTTGTTGGGGAGAAAAATCAACAAAGGAGGAAGCTTTTGACTTCATATCCCCATATCCCGTCCTCATATCCTGACCTCCTATCATGTACTCATATCCCGTCCTCCTATCTTGACCTCATATTCTGTCCTCATATCCCATCCTCATATCCTGACCTCATATCTCGACCTCCTATCCCGACCTCATATTCAGTCCCCATATCCCATCCTCCTATCCCGACCTCATTTCCCGTCCTCCTATCGCGACCTCATATCCCTACCCATAATATGTGTACCAGGTATTATTGAAATATCTCCAGCCGTATGGAAATTATGCGGGAACATACATCTCAAAATGATTTGCATGGAACTTTAAACAAAAACCCTGACCCTGACAAATGGGGGTAGTTAAGGATTAAATTAACTATCCTATACTTTAAGTGGACCTATAAGTAACATATGACCAAATATTATCGAAATATCTCCAGCCGTTTGGAAGTTATGCAGTCACATATATTTCCCATAGACTTGTATGGGACTTTAAACAAAAACACCTACCCTGGCAAATGGGGGTGAGTAAGGTTAAATTGCCTATTCTATGTTTGTTGTTGACATATAAGTAACGTGTGTCAAGTTTCATGTTAATATTTTCAGCCATTTGGACGTGATGCTGGAACATAATACACACACACACACACACACACTGAGTTTTATATGTATAGATATACAGTCATGGCTGTAAATGTTGGCACCCCTGAAATTTTTCTAGAAAATTAATTATTTCTCACAGAAAAGGATTGCAGTAACACATGTTTTGCTATCCACATGTTTATTCTCTTTGTGTGTATTGGAACTAAACCAAAAAAGGGAGCAAAAAAAGCAAATTAGACATAATGTCGCACCAAACTCCAAAAATGGGCTGGACAAAATTATTGGCACCATTTCAAAATTGTGGAAAAATAAGATTGTTTCATGCATGTGATGCTCCTTTAAACTCACCTGGGGCAAGTACAGGTGTGGGCAATATAAAAATCCCACGTCAAAGCAGATAAAAAGGAGAGAAGTTCACTTAGTTTTTGCATTGTGTGTATGTGTGTGCCACACTAAGCATGGACAACAGAAAGAGGAGAAGAGAACTGTCTGAGGACTTGAGAACCAAAGTGTGTGGAAAAATATCAACAATCTCAAGGTTACAAGTCCATCTCCAGAGATCTAGATATTCCTTTGTCCACAATGCGCAACCTTATCAATAAGTTTGCAACCCATGGCACTGTAGCTAATCTCCCTGGGTGTAGACGGAAGAGAAAAATTGATGAAAGGTGTTAGCGCTTGATAGTTCAGATGGTGGATAAGCAGCCTCAAACAAGTTCCAAAAGATGTCCTGCAGGCTATATGAAAGGCTATAGCAGGAGACCCAGGAGGACCCCACTGCTGAGACAGAGATAGTCAGAAAGCTGGGTTTGCGTCCGAGACCTTTGGTCTTCCAGCATGACAATGACCCCAAAAATACGTCAAAAAGCACCCATAAATGGATGGCAACAAAGCGCTGGAGAGTTCTGAAGTGGCCAAGAAGTCCAGATCTAAATCTCATTGAACACCTGTAGAGAGATCTTAAAATTGCTGTTGGGAAAAGGCGCCCTTCCAATAAGAGACCTGGAGCAGTTTGCAAAGGAAGAGTGGTCCAACATTCCGGCTGAGAGGTGCAAGAAGCTTATTGATGGTTATAGGAAGCAACTGATTTCAGTTATTATTTCCAAATGGTGTGCAACCAAATATTGAGTTTAAATTTTGTCCAGACCATTTTTGGAGTTTGGTGTGACATTATGTCCAAGTTGCTTTTTTCCTCCCTTTTTTGGTTTAGTTCTAATACACACAAAGGGAATAAACATGTGTATAGCAAACCATGTGTTACTGCAATCATTTTTTAAGAGAAATACTTCATTTTCTTGAAAAATGTCAGGGGTGCCAACATTTACGGCCATGACTGTATATATCTATATCTATCTATATCTACATATATATAGATAGATAGATATTTTTTTTTTAAAGCTATATTAAAAGTTTAATGTAACAAAAGTTTATTAAAGTATAAATAAACCCCTCGCCCCCAAAAAATGATTCCCCCTTAGTCCAAAATTGATGCTTTTTGATCACGTCACATCGTAGAAACTGTTTTTATATGGTCATTGTACATAGTTTTTCAAGTAGAATGAGTTACACCCCCTTTTTTTGCCATTTTGGTGTTTTTTTTCAATTAATTGATCAAATTATCTACAACTAATTATTGAAATAATCGTTAGCTGCAGCCCTAAACTGAACCTTTGTGTAATCTTGAGTCTTTTCTCAAGGATTCCTATAAAATCTTTAAAACTTTCCACTGAGTATCATACTACTAAAAGGTATTCTCCCCTACAAACATACATATAGAAGCACCATATGTCAGCACATGTAGGGACTTGCAGGAACTCCAGATGCCAATGTACAGGCTTTCTATGCACTGATTTGCTTATGTGGCCTTAAAAGGAAAAACTGACAGTTCACCTGCACTAAACTCAATAAACAGAGTTATAGTGCAGGTGATCGGGATTAAAATCATGTATTTCTTACTCGGCACCAGAGGGTGTAATAGTTTCGGTTGCTGATATGTAATTGTAGTCCATTGTGCAATGGAGACAGGACCTGGCATACCTATTATCAATGTTTCCATCCTATTTACTCCTATATGCCTGCCCACCTTGTTAATATTTATGGACCCCTTCTCCCATGTGAGCATGAGGAAAGCAGGTATATAGGAGCAGAGGAGATGGAGGCAGGAATTCTGGATTTGCGGGTCTCATTTCCATTGCACAATAGACAAGCTGGCCAGAGTTGTAAGTAGTGATCTCACAGAGCCATTCAGCCAATCACTGGCCACAGCAATTTCTTGCCTCGGCCAGCAATTGGCAAGCAGCAGTGTCAGCTCTGCAAAGCGGGAAAAAGCACCCAGATACCAGACCTACGAAGGAGTGGAGGAACGTATGTTAAAAAGATTGTTATTTTATAAGGCAATGTGTGGACAATAGGAAAATAATACATTTTACCAGATAATGCCTGGTTATTTCCATCTGCAAAAGTTATCATTCCTCTATAGGAAATACACAAACACACCATTCATTTGTGTGGGGTGGGGGGGGGGGGGCAATGTTCCTGCGTTCTTTTGACTGGTGGGGGTCCCAGCGGTCACACCCCAACAATGGATAGGGGACAACTTTTGAAGATGGGAATAGAAATACCCCTTTAATGTAACTAACGGCACAAAAGGGAGACATAAAATATTTTCAGCTATTAAAAGGTGCCCACAGGGTGAACGTAACAATTTATATGGTAACCTGCACCTAATGTATGTGTCAGCCATAAAAGGACTGTGTGGAGGCACAGTTTTGAAGAATTGTACAAAAAAGTGCCTTAGTAAGGCTGGGTTCACACCACATTTTTGCAATACAGTTCCCGTACACATTTGAAAGCCGCACGGAACCATATGGAAAACTAAATGCATGGAATCTCAGTTGAAAACCGTATGCCAAAAGATGCATCCGGTTGTGTCCGTTTTGCATCCTCGATGGTTTTGTCAGTTTTTTTCCCGTACCCAAAACCACAGCCTACGACGGTTTTTGTTCCGGGTGAAAAACCGTATTGAAACATATGTTTTTTTTTTTTTTTTTTTAACATGGGATTCAATGGGAACCTTACAGAACCGTATGTGCGTACAGTTCTATCCGGTTTTCACCATACGTTTTTTGACTTTGCACAGTTTTTTGGGGGGAATTTCAATCAAACAAGTGAAACTTTAGTCATAATGGAAAAGTTTAAAAAGTATACGTTTTCTTAAAAAACAGATGCAACCGAACATCATTTTTCAAACCGTATACGGATTAAAATTTGTACACGCGTTTTGATACAGTTTAGTCTTTTTCCGCCACGATGTCCCGTCACTATATAACGCACGTAATAAATTACGGGCATATATGGATGCAAACGGGCAGTTACAAAGCCCCATAGGCTGCAATGCAATTTAGTCACATCTGTCAGGGGTTTTGTAACGGCCGGGTTTTGCAGCTGTAGTGACGGAACATGTGATGGAAGTTTGTAAACGGAGAAATTCATAGTGTGAAAGGAGCCTTAGTAAATCAGGGCCAATCTGTGCCCAAATGTGTCCCTTTTTAATAGCAAAACATGGTGCAAAATTGCAATAAAACTATTATACGCACTTACGCAGTTTACCCTTAGGAAACTGCACTATAACACTATGATAAGTAGGTTGACATTTTTAACAATGAACCTCATATGCTTCTGACTGACACTACCGTTGTGCTCATACCAGTGTGAGGACAGGACACTGGGGGGTCAGGGGAAGAGTGCAGAAAATAGGATGACAAACTGTGCAGGAAAATATAGGAAGAAAGGAATCCGTAATGAAAAGGCTTTTACCCTGTTTTATGGTAAATGCATATGTTGGTTCTCAATCTGCACATTTCCTTTGGGTTAACAATACCTTTAAAGTCGCGCTGTCCACCTTCTTTTTAGATAAAGCCACGAGCAAATATTTAAGGTTCTTTTGATAGAAAAAGTTTTATGTGAAAGGTCTTCCCAATTCCACTTTTGTCCCCGCACATATATGCAACAAAATCAGCCACATGGTTAAATTGATAGCCGGTGGAGGGAAGAAAAGAAGGCCGTCTGATTACTTTACGGTTCTTTTGCAAAACTGATGAGACAGCAAATGCTATTCAATCCCATTAACAAGACTAAGCACAGCTTTTTTTTTCTCTCTCTCCTACTCCCTCACAAAAAAATCCTCACATTCCTCACATCAGGATGGTGTGATACGGTTCCACAATTCGGGGAGATTGGAAATTACAGGGCATCTGCAATGAAATTGGTTTTCTGTGGAAAACAGATGAATCACTTACTGCCAATGACTGGAAGGAAAAAGTACTTGTTTATGCCCTTCTGTAATGAATTTTTATGAGGTACAGTTTGCTGTTTATAGAAGAAAAAAAAAGCCTTGCTGCACACTTAAAGCTTCTAAAAAATATAAGGTAATAGAATTCTGAATACCGTGGTGGAATTATACGGTAGCGGGGGATTCATTGTATAAAGCACATTATGGCTGTTATAATGGTAATTTTAAAAATGCTCAATTTAATGTAGACAAAACATGGAAGACATATTTAAAT
The DNA here is from genome assembly GCF_029499605.1 of Hyla sarda. Classification (NCBI taxonomy): domain Eukaryota; kingdom Metazoa; phylum Chordata; class Amphibia; order Anura; family Hylidae; genus Hyla; species Hyla sarda. The sequence goes on from NC_079193.1 coordinate 312,675,000, forward strand.
GTGAAAGGAAATTCTGAGACACTCAAGTTCCAGAATTTTCTCCAAAATCGATGCTTAAAGGGGTACTCCAGCCCTAAGGATAGGGGTTAAGATGTTTGATTGTGGGGGACCAGCCGCTGGGGATCCCCGCAATCTCTAATGCAACACCCACCTGTCTCAGCTGCACACAGCTATGATCGCTCCGTGTCTGAAGATTCACGACCCCGGGGCTGGAGTATTGTGACGTCAAAACCCCGGCCTCGTGATGCCCCCTCCCATAGGCTTGCATTGAGGGGGTGGGACGTGACATTACAAAGGGGAAGAGTTGTGATGTCACGATACTCCGGCCCCTGAGCAATCACAGGTGACAGGTGCTGTGCTGCATGAGAGATTGCGGGGGTCCCCAGTGGCAGGCCTCCCTCGATCAGACACCTTATCCTCCACCTGGACATTAACTGCTGTACCATACTATAGAGCAGTCCTGGGCAGATTCCACCTAAATAATGAACATGTTTAGTCTTTTGGCAGAATAAATTCCACATTGGAAGTTCTTTAAGCAGAACTTCCAGTGTGCTCGAAGCAACAGACTCCTATAGAGATCAATGGGTGTAATCTGTGCTGCATATATACAAAGATCCCCCATGGGGTACCCGGGGTATTTGATTCATAAATTCCAATTCCCTTCAGGGTTAACAACCCCTCCGGGACTAAGACCCCCAACTAGGGTCACCCTTTTAAAACTTCACTTTTATTTATTATTTGTTAAGAACAAAATGAGGTGCAAAAAATAATACAAACGAAAGTGTTTAAAAACACAATATATAGGAATTGGATTGGTCCATAACTGGTTCCACTAATTCTGATTCACTAGGGGTTATATGTTAGGGACTTTTTATCATTGATCTGGATCCTAAGATTCCAATCTACATAGTCCACCTAACATGCACCTCCTCTATCTAATTTGACAATTCCTATTATTGCTGTTTAAAAAGTGTTCCCTAGCATCCCCCCGACGTTTCGCTGGAAAGACCCAGCTTTATCAAGGTATAGGACACTCATTAGTTATGGACCAATCCAATTCCTATATATTGTGTTTTTAAACACTTTCGTTTGTATTATTTTTTGCACCTCATTTTGTTCTTAACAAATAATAAATAAAAGTGAAGTTTTAAAAGGGTGACCCTAGTTGGGGGTCTTAGTCCCGGAGGGGTTGTTAACCCTGAAGGGAATTGTAATTTATTAATCTGTGCTTCTGCAGTGTGACCGTACCCTAAGGGTGTGTTCACACATTTAGGTTTGGATTCAAATGTCACAGTCTATCCTTTATACATTTATGATCCGTTTCTGGCTGTGTATTCAATAATTGCAGTTAAAAACATTAACATGTGAATACAGCCATAAGGTTGTTTACTATTACCATGAAGAAAGGCTGACTAGTATAATGTTATTAGAAAATGGCACTATTTGCAGTTGATTTTATATACTTATTCTAGGACTAGTCAGCAGTGGGAAATTTCTAACTCTCCACTGCTTTTAAAGTCCAATATCAAATTATAGACTGCACTTTGAAGAATTTTATTTTTTGCCTGTAGTCTGATAGAAGCTGAAGTACATGTACAAATCAGCACAAAAATAAAGGGACATATGCACCGGCAAATCTTCACCAAAATTACGTGGGTTTTAATGCAGGTTCCTTGCAGCAGGTTTTTAGTAAAATCTGAAACAATGCGTTTCTTAGTGGGTTTGTTGTATATTTTTACAATCCGAGCACGCATATGTCGGCAGGTGGTTTTGAGCTTCTTCGAATGGATTCATGCCATGGAGGCACAAAACGTCATGTAAAGATAACAAGAAAGAATTTTCACACAGGTTTTGACATTGATTCCACTCTAAAATCTTACCTGGTGCCCTGAAAGCAGATTATCCCCATTAACCCCTTAAGGACTCATGGCGTTCTCATGGCGTCATGAGCTTTCCCGGTCCCCTGCAGCCAGCAGGAGCGGAGACGGTGCCCGATGCCTGCTGAAATCGTTCGGGTCATGGTGACCCCCCATGTCCACGATCGCAGCACATCACTGATCAATTCAGATCAGCGATGCGCTGCGATTCCATTCCCCGCCGCTCGCCGGGCGGGGATCGGAGCCGGATATCTGCTGATTTCATTCAGCAGACATCCCGGCAGTGTGCCGGAGGACCTCCTCAGTGGGTGTCCGTGGGTCCGTAGCACCTTTAGCTGCGTGACCCCGGCATGTACTGTGTGGACGGACCGTACCTGTGTGCAGCCTGTCCCACCGCTGTCAGTGATTTAGTGATCAGCGGGTTTATTGGGGTTCAGGTGGGTGCATTTTTTCGGGGTTAAGCGTTTATTTTATTTTTCGGGTTTTTTGTGTGGGGGTCTGTGTACAAGCCACCAGCCACTGTTCTGGGCTGAGTGGCCGGACCCCCACTGACTTCTGAGCCCCCTGCCGCCACAAGCGCTAATCAGTGCGCACACCACTGATTAGATAAACGCTTTTTTTGGGTGCAGGGCTTTTTTGCGCTAGAAGTCCCCCTTTTAAAAAAAAAAAAAAGTCCCCTTTTTATTTTATATTTTTTTCGGTTAGGGCGGGTTAGTTTAGTTAGGTTAGGGCGGGTTAGGGAGGTTGTCTCGCACCACACCACACACAGCACATACACAAATAAAGTTTTCCCCCACACACGCACACACCGGTATCCCCATTAGAGTAGGGAAATGGCCCGCAGAGCGTTTTCGGCGGAGGAGGCATATGACATAATTGTCTCCGACTCTGAAAGCGTCTCTGAGGACGAGGAAGACCCCCACCTTCCTTATTTCCTCGTCCTCATCATCTAGTTCTGATTATGAGCCACCAAGGCGGCGGAGACGCCACAGTGCGGCGCCGCAAACCTCCTCTGTCCTTGACCCTGTGCCCCATGCTAGCATGAGTCCCCCTGGCGCTCATACTAGTGAAGCCCCCCAGCCAAGTTCACTGGTACCTAGTACCGGAGAACTTGTCTGGACTCAGCCAGCGGACCATGAGCCCGTGATTCCTGAATTTGTTGGCGACTCAGGAATCAAAATTAACATCGCCGGGTTCACTGAAAAGGACTTTTTCGGTCATTTTTTCAGTGACGACTGTTAATTTGATGGTTACACAGACAAATCTGTATGCCCAACAGTTCGTCGCCGCTAACCAGGGCTCATTTTTTAGCTAGACCCGGCGGTTGGACTCCAGTCGATGTAGCCGAAATGAGGACCTTTTGGGGCCTTGTGCTGCATATGAGTATAGTTAAAAAACCCAGTGTCAGGCAATACTGGAGTGGGGACGTCTTTTACCAGACACCCCTCTACAGTATGGCCATGGCACGTGCCTGGTTCGAGGCCATTCGGAGATGTTTGCATTATGCTGATAATGCGGCATGTCCCCCCCCCCCCCCCCCGAACTGATCCCGCGTATGACCGCCTGTATAAAATCAGGCCGGTCATCAATCACTTCGGGGCCAGATTTTGGGAGGCCTATGTCCCGGGGTGGGAGGTCGCTATTGAGGAGTCTCTCATCAGCTTTAAGGGGAGACGCAGCTTCCGGCAATACATCCCTACCAAGCGGGCGCGGTATGGCGTGAATATGTATAAACTTTGCGAGAGTACCTCCGGGTACACTTGCAAGTTTATAGTGTATGAGGGACGAGATTCCCGTTTTGAACACCCAGAATGTCCCCCCACTCTGGGTGTTAGCGGGAAAATCGTTTGGGGCCTTTTGCACCCATTGCTAGATAAAGGTTACCACCTTTACGTAGATAACTTTTATACTAGTATCCCTCTCTTCACATCCCTCGCCGCCAAATCCAAGGTCGCTTGTGGTACAGTCCGGAAGAATCATTCCGCCCCATCATTCCCTAAATGTTCCCATCCCCCGGGGTGAGTCCCGTGCCTTTTCTCATGAAAGCCTGTTGTTGGTCCGTATAAGGACAAGAGGGATGTTCTTATGCTCACCACTATTCATGGGAACGGCATCACCCCTGTCCCTGTGTGAGGTACCGCGGGACCGGTCCTCAAGCCCGATTGTATTCTGGACTACAATCGGTATATGGGGGGAGTTGATCTTTCTGATCAAGTCCTCAAGCCATATAATGCCATGCAGAAAACACGTGTATGGTATAAAAAGGTTCCGGTCTACATGGTACAGGTTGCCATGTATAACTCTTTTATACTGTACAAGTACGCTGGCAACACAGGGACATTCCTGGAGTTTCAAGAGGTAGTTCTAAAGGCATTCACCTATGGTGACCTGCAAAGAACTTTAGGTCCCCGGATTGTCCCCAGCCAACACTTTCCAGGTGTGATCCCCAACACTGGAAGGTCGGGACGAACCCAGAAAAGATGCAGTGTGTCACAGGAAGGGGAGATGGAGGGACACCACCATTCAGTGTGACACTTGCCCAGATAATCCGGGCCTCTGCATAGGCTGCTTCAGGGAGTATCACACTTCCATGGAGTACAAAATTTTCCATCCTTTGCCCTAAATTTAATTCCCCAGAATTCGGCTCCAAATGTACAAGGGTACATTGTGTTCCAAATTTTAAACCAAACCCCCCCCCCCCCCAAAAAAAAAAAAATTCAAACCCAAAACCGCTTTCCCAATACCCCGAATATCTTTTTATTCTTCCCCCTAAAAAAATGAGTCATGGGACACAGAGTCAACAGCATTGGAGGTTTGCCGTTGCCTCAAATGCGCAACGCTCTCTCCCCACCTGAGCGGGTAGCGCATTTGAGGTAATAGAATAGGGACGGCCCCACACATCCCCTTCCCAGAATGATGATTCAGAGTATAGGGTTTGGGAGGGCATCATTTTTACTTTTGGCTGTACTCTGGGTCATCATTCTGGGAAAATAATTGGCATATCAGTACTAAAATTGCAATTTTCTTTCCCCCATAGTACACTTCATCCATTCCTGGAAAATAAATGAAGGGAACACCCGTCTGTTCCAAATCTCCACTTCACCCCTATACACCTTCCCTAGGGGGTGTACTGTTTGTAATGGTGTCACATGTGGGTGTTCCTTTCTTGCATTTTCCTCTGAATGTATGTAACTGTTAGGTACGTAAAAAACATCCGCCTAAAATGCGAAGAGTTCTCGCTGAGCTCTGTCGTATTTCCAGGCGACAATTCGTAGTCACATGTTAGTATTTCCCTGAAAAATGAAGCAGAGCATAGGTTGAAAATTGCAATTTTCAAAAGCTAAAGCTACCCTTCATCCATTCCTGGAAAATAAATTTAGGAAACACCTTTGAGTTCAAAATGTCCTCTTTACCCCTATACCCATTCCTCAGGGTGGGTACTTTCTGTAATGGTGCCACATGTGGGTGTTTAATTTTTTAATTTTCCTCGGAATGTATGTAACCGTCAGCTACTGATTTGCCATAGGCCACAAATACTAACTGACCTCTATTCTAATTCTGAGCCTTGTTGTGCGCCCGCCCAGCACGTTACCCCATATGTGGATGTATTTTTATAGTCAGGGGGAAAAGCCCTTCAAAATTTGTAACCCAATTCCTCATATTACCACTTGTGAAAATGTTAAAAATTGGGTAACCCCAGCATTTTAGTGTTAAAAAATCTAATTTTTCAATTTATTGCCCTCTTTTCAAAAAACCTGTGAGGTGTTATTTCCCACTGTACCCCTTGTTACATTCATTGAGGGGTGTAGTTTCTAAAATGGTGTCACGTGTGGGTTTTTTTTTTTTTTTGCCGTTTTTTCACAATGGGGGCTTTATAAATGCACATGACCCCCAACTTCAATTTCAACAAAATGTTCACTCCTATTCTGAGCATTGCAGTGCGTCCACAGAGCAATTTACATCCACATATGGGGTATTTTTTTTCTCAGACAAAATTGTTCTACAAATTTTGGGGGCCTTTTGCCCTATTACCCAATGTGAAAATGAAACATTTGGGGTAACAATATCAATATAGTGCAAAAAAAAATCAAATTTGTCACTTTTACGGCCCACTGTTCAAAAAACCTGTGAGGTGTAAGTACTCACTGTAACACTATTACGTTCCCCGAGGGGTCTAGTTTCCAAAATGTAATGCCATGTGGGTTATTTTTTTTTGCTGTCCTGGCACCATAGGGGCTTCCTAAATGCGGCATGCCCCCAGAGCAAAATTTGCTTCCAAAAAGCCAAATGTGACTCCTTCTCTTCTGAGACTTGTAGTGCGCCAGCAAAGCACTTTTCACCCCCATATGGGGTGTTTTCTGAATCGGGAGAAATTGTGCTTCAAATTTTGGGGGTATTTTCTGCTTTAACCCTTTGTAAAAATGTAACATTTTTGGGAAACCAAGTATTTTAGGTAAAAATTATAATTTTTTTTTACATATGCAAAAGTCTTGAAACCCCTGTGGGGTATTAAGGTTCACTTTACCCCTTGTTACGTTCCCCAAGGGGTCTAGTTTCCAAAATGGTATGCCATGTGTTTTTTTTTTTTTGCTGTTTTGACACCCTAGGGGCTTCCTAAAGGTGACATGTCCCCCAAAAACCATTTCAGAAAAATGTTATCTCGAAAATCCCCTTGTCGCTCCTACCCTTCTGAGCCCTCGGGAGAAATTGGGCTTTACATTTTGGGGGGTATTTTCTGCTATTACCCTTTTTAAAAATGTAAATTTTTTAGGAAAACAAGCATTTTAGGTAAAAAAAAAATATATATTTTTTTTTTTTACATTTGCAAAAGTCATGAAACACCTGTGGGGTATTAAGGCTCACTTTATCCCATGTTACATTCCCCGAGGGGTCTAGTTTCCAAAATGGTATGCCATGTGTTTTTCTTTTGCTGTTTTGACACCCTAGGGGCTTCCTAAAGGTGACATGTCCCCCAAAAACCATTTCAGAAAAATGTTATCTCGAAAATCCCCTTGTCGCTCCTACCCTTCTGAGCCCTCTACTGCGTCCGCCGTACACTTTACATAGACATATGAGGTATGTTCTTACTCGAGAGAAATTAGGCTACAAAAACAAGTAAAAATTTTCTCCTTTTTACCCCTTGCAAAAATTCAAAAATTGGGTCTACAAGAAAATGCGAGTGTAAAAAATGAAGATTGTGAATTTTCTCCTTCACTTTGCTGCTATTCCTGTGAAACACCTAAAGGGTTAAACACTGACTGAATGTCATTTTGAATACTTTGGGGGGTGTAGTTTTTATAATGGGGTCATTTATGGGGTATTTCTAATATGAAGACCCTTCAAATCCACTTAAAAACTTTACTGGTCCCTGAAAAATATTGAGTTTGAAAATTTTGTGAAAAATTTGAAAATTGCTGCTGAACTTTGAAGCCCTCTGGTGTCTTCCAAAAGTAAAAACTCATAAATGTTATGATGCAAACATAAAGTACACATATTGTATATGTGAACCAAGAAAAAAAATTATTTTAAATATCCATTTTCCTTACAATCAGAGAGCTTCAAAGTTAGAAAAATGCAAAATTTTCATTTTTTTCCATAAAGTTTTGGGATTTTTCACCAAGAAAGGATGCAAGTTACCATAAAATTTTACCACTATGTTAAAGTAGAATATGTCACGAAAAAACAGTCTCAGAATCAGAATGATAAGTAAAAGCATTCCAGAGTTATTAAATGTTTAAAGTGACAGTGGTCAGAATTGCAAAAAACGGCCGAGTCCTTAAGGTGAAAAAGGGCTAAGCCCTTAAGGGGTTAAAATCAGACTCATCTGTGTCCAAACCCATGGCCATATCTGTGACATAAATATTACAAATCCTGATGGACCTCAGGGACATAGAATGGGACGTTGTCAGTATTATTTACACAAGGAGAGCAGGCAAAGAAAAATACCAGAACCACTCACAGATACAAAGGATAAAGAAGACACTAACATTACCCATTGTTAAATATCAATATTCGATCAGATGATACTGAACAGTGTTTAGAAATTAGAAACTTATGTTGGCAAGAAATGAGGCCTATGACCGGGACGCACTCCTGGAGCTCTGGACAAGGTGAGTAACACCAGATCCTTTGTACTTCCAGGAGATAAATAGTTTTCAGAGGTCTCTGGCATCAGTTTATTTGCCTCTTCCCATCATGCTTGGGCAGACTGACAATGCAAGTGTATGGAGGGGGGAGGGGGAGGGAATCTGTCAGCTCTTTGAGCTGTGAACTAACTTGTATGCCGCCTTTACTTATATAAAAGGTGCAGTAGTACGGCTATCCTCAAAACATGACCCAAGGACTGGAATATAGAAATTCTAAATTTAAATGTTTTGGATCAAAACCGGTGAACAGTCTTTACATGCAGTTCAATATATTTATCAGACAACTGCCTTGTTTTGCATAAGGCAGATCAAAGCCAGGGTCTGATTAGTTTCTCTAGACTTAAAAAGCCCTCACAATTCAAAGAAGCAAGCACAAGCAAACGTGTTAATGAACATACATACTTAATACAAAGGTGTCTTAAAAATGCACACAGCTTTGAAGCCTGGGAGAGCTATTCACAAAGGAACACTAGTTATCTACTGAAAAAGCATATCAATTCAGATACCATAACCCTTCATGGTCTAGTCTACAACACCCTAATGCTTCTGACACATGTATTAGTATAGGGACACTTGGATTAGAGCCTATAAATCAGATTGACCCCTTACAATAACACCAACATCTACATATGAGATGTCTCTTGGCTGAAGAATCTCTGCTGCCTCTACCATAAGCATTGTGGTAAAGAGATAAAGGATGGTAAAATATCTCTGGAACATCTTATATCATGAAAAAAAAAGAATCACAATGGTTGAACTTCAACCGGTTTATTATTTGCATGGAAAAAGATGTCGGCAGGCATTCACCATACTTTAGGTAATAGCAAAACTTTATTCTTCTTATTTATGCATTAAAAGAACGGCATGGCCAGGTACAGATGCAGCAGACCGGGCACCATAACTCCGTAACTGCCACACTATTCCTAGGCATTGTTAAAGTTCCCCACATACAAGAGCAGAGAAAGTTGTGCCGATATCTGTCTCTCTCCATTTGCTATTGGTTTATTATTTGGAAGACACAGAGAGCTACTGGTTACCAATAAAATGAGAGTGTTAAAGTACCCTGCTAAAATTACCCTATAAAAATTACCCTACAAAAATATCATACCTATGGATAGCTAAGAAGAACCCCCCATACATATTAGACATGTCCACTGAATCCACCTATTTTAACAGGACCAGACAACTTTACCGTGTATGGGGGCCTTCTGACCATCCCCCAATACATGACGTTGGAAGTGAGGAGCATCTGACATATTTAAGTTCAGCTGCCCAATCATTTAGTTCCAGAAAATAAACAACTGCCAGAGGAGTATGTCAGCTGATTACCTGCGCCTTCTCTATTTCGAATACATAAAATATCGGCTATGCTCAGTGATCATGTATATAGACAGATCAGGTGAGATAGTGGGCCGCCAAACAAGCATTCCACTGGCAGCTAATGAAGGCATATGGACAGGTTTAGGGGATATGCACTGTAATGGATCCTTGTTCAGTTTTGTTTTTTTTTTAGTTTTTTTGTTATTTCATTGTTTTCTATGAAGAACAGTCAAGATTTTTAACATAATGGACTCATGGAAGCACCATATGGCACAAGGAGTGCATACATGTCCTTAATGTAGAACCATAGAGACTTCAGATGTGACAGGATTCGTCATAATAAAAAACCCCACTGGAATGAACGGAGTTAAATAGACTCACAAACTACTGAAGTGAAAATGTCCCTGCCTCTTTGTTGATCTGCAGAGAAAAGTGGTTAGTACAATTTTGCAGTCGTGTCTACTTTACTATTAAAAAAAGAATCAGGAAACAACAAACTTATCCTATGATATCATTACTTTAATTACAACTTTCCATTATATTAATCATAAAAAATTAATATTCATGGTAGAAAGAATATTTTTAATCTGAACATTAGATTAAACCGGTATACACAGTTTTACGATTCAATAAATTCTTTAAAAAAAAACAAAAAAAAAACAAAACACTGTATATTCACATTGATTTTAGGCATTTTTGTTTTGCAGTATTTCTTTGCAGTGTCAGCATGGATTATACCATAGTTTTGTTTTGTTTTTTTAGCTTTCCCATCATGAACTACATCGGGAAACAAATATTCCAAACTTGCATGTGAAAGGAAGGGTTTCCTAGAAATACTTTCTTATAACATAAAACAGCATAGTTGTAAGTAGTTTTACTTTTGTCATGTGGACAAATCCCAATTAGTGCATAGGAATAACTTTAAATGAGTCACTAATGTATCTCCAAGTTACAGGAAGGTAACATCCTAAGTTAGGATAAAAATGATATTATTGCTCTATAGGATGCAAGATCATTGTGATATGTTGCCATACTGCTCCCATTTGCTGCATTGTTAAACTCTACAAGGGGTCATAGATAGGATGTCCTGAAGTAATGGAACACCAAGGGGTCTGGTTGGTGGGCAGCCCCGTCTATATGCTAACCTCAGTATGTTGGATAAATCAGGATAACTCAGAAACATACGGATCACTGCTCTTAACAGGGTACTCCCATCTTGAACATAAATATTGGGTCCAAACTCTGGGGCACCAATGTCAAAAAGAAGAACAACTCATCAGGCATGTTTTATGTAGTTTATGTAACTTCCATAGGACCTTAATGGGAGTTGCGTAAACTACGTAACACCAAGCACCGCTTAACTTCCATTAACAACTACAGGAGTTATGCAAACTGTATGAAACAGTCCAGATAATTTTGGTATCCCAGACACCTCTGATCACCAAAAAGCCTTTGTTCTTGACATAGCATCAGGTCCCAGAGTTGGGATGCACATCTATTAGACACTTATATTCAAGTTAATATGTCATTGATGTGTGAAGTAGGAATACTCCTAGCCATAAACTACAGAAAGAGGAGTTCAGCCAGCTGCAGCATTCTCTCCCAATTCCCCAATATACATTTACCCTCTGTATGGTAAAAGGTGAGTGAGCCGCTGCCAGACCACTTTGGTGGCAGCTAATTGTTCTCATCAACAAAAGGATTGGGCATGTTAGTTTCTTATTCCCTGATCATTCTTACACAAAACATCTGTTGTCAGTAGAGAGTCAGAAGGTCACCTACATATTATAAGGTTGGCTGGTCCCACCAGAATCGGCAGGTTGATATTGATTTAATGGGTATAGTCCGCTTTGCCTCCCTACAGTTCTGAGCCGATAACCAGAAAATACTGTGTGAGGACGACAGCTGTAGACATAAGTTTGTAATGTTAAGTGAACTTGCTTTTTTAGAGGGTAACCACGTAATATGTAGAGGTTTTTTGCTTTCCAAAACCATAATAGTTTATTGTAACTTTCTGATCAGGTAACTAAGAAGACATGTAAATTTTTTGTGTAAATTACAGAATATGGGCAATTACATCAAAATACAATTATTGGTGAGGAATTTCCTCGTATGTCGACCTTCTTTGTGTTGCTGTCCTGTGAAAAAATGAAGGATTCTATTATCAAAAGTTGCAATTTTTCCTTTTGTGCTATTTCTCACCTTTGCTTGCTTTTGCTATCCATAGACATTGCATGCTCATAGCATGGAGTCAAAATATAGCACAGACGTGACTGAAGGGATTTTCTCACAAGCAATATTTATGTCATACTGAATATCCCATAAATGCTTGAGAAGTGAGTGTCCAACAGCTAAAAAATAGGAATACATTGTCACTGTTCCAACATCTATCATTCCACTGATCAGCTGTTCTGCCAGACTACTGCTGCCAGATATATATGAACGTGACTAGAAGCAGTTGGCTCAGTTTACAGTCTAGTGGCCATGCCTGGTAACTGCAGCTCAGCCCCCATTAAATTGAAAGGAGCAAACTGCTTCTGGTCTTGACAACAGCGTAGATCTGACAACTGAAACCCTGAAGAACAGTTGAACAGCTACCAGGTATCAGCACCCCACTAATCAGATATTGATGGCCTATCTTGAGGATAGGTCATCAATATGTGGAATCGTAAAGCCCCTTTAATAAGTGAACATAAGGTGCCAGTGAAATTGTGCTGGTGTATATAATTTTTTTTCACTGCTAACTATGGTGTCAAAGACCTTTAACTCGAGCAAAGTGTATGTTATATGGGTCTTAGACTCCAAATTGCCTTACTGAGACAATACGTGAGGCTCTACAGCCACAGGATGATATACAGTAGCCTGAGAGATAAGGTCAGCTGTATGCACCAGGAGGGGAAAACCACTAGCCGCAAGAACCCATTCATCAGCTGTACAGGCATCAAGGTCGGTAGGTTTATTTTCTTTCCTCTATAATTCGTGGATCAGATTACAGATAAGGACTGGTATACAATTAAATCACTTTTTTGGGCACTAAATATTGTCACTGACATTTGTCACCAGCATTAGAGTGAATGCCTATGAATAAGTACATGGCACAGTATACATAGCACCAACATCACTGGCATCAAAAGGTGCAAGAAATATAAGAGTGTACTCGGGCCTGATCATAGCAATCAATTGGGCCAAGGGGTGGAAAAGTCATAATAAAATACCTAGAACTCACCTGATAAATCCCCTACTACTTCAGGGCCAGTACTCCCCACTGGACTATGTCTACTGGGTTACAACAATGATGTGTCTGACTACCCACATAGTCGCTGCATTTAATCACTGGCTTCAGAAGCCTTATGCCGTACACCGCTAAAGCCTGTGATCGACAATCGCTTTCATCTGTGTATATGGGCACAACATAGCAGTAAACAAAGATCTGCAGGGAACATAGATACTAGGATTTATCAAGTAAGTAATTTGTCTTTTATTATAGTCTTTTCCCCCTTGACCCCCTTATTAACTAGGGTGTTAACAAGTGTAACATTTCTTTGATTTTGGTTATTCTGCTCTTAATAGAACCATGTCAGCTTTGATGGATTTGTTAACAGCTTCCATTGAATCCTCACCAATCTCACTGGTCTCCAAGAGATCCATCAGGTTTCTATTTTTATGGTTATAATAGCACTGCAGACTATAAGAACAAATATGATTGTAACCCAATACCAGTGTAAAATGAGCTGTATGAAAACCTTCATGTTGCTTCTTCAAGCTCTATTTGAATGCCAATACAGTGGTCCCTCAAGATACAATATTATTTGGTTTCAGGATGACCATTGTATGTTGAAACCATTGTATGTTGAGACCATAACTCTATGGAAACCTGGTAATTGGTTCTGAAGCCCCAAAATGTCATCCAAAAATAGGAAAAAGGAAGGACTAAAGAATAAAAGGTAGATAAGTACGACAGATAAAGCAAGTTCTTACATATAAAAGTAAGAAAGATCTGCTGGAAGCTGTAAATCACTGTCTATGTAGAGGACAGGAGCTTCTTCAGGGTCCTGCACAGTACATACAGTGTCCTAAAAAAAGTAACATGGAGCCGCCCTTACCTGGTGTCCAAAGGAGCAGCTAACCCGACAATAGTACAGGCCATGTAGTACCTTCCTGTACTGTAGAGAGGCGCTACCAGACAGACAAACAATGCATGTTATTCATTAATACAGGGGTTTTACCACTGAAATGACCATTCTGATTGGTCAGTTCTTCCAGCCATTGACAGGTTTCACATATCTGGACTGTCTGTAGCATTGTATGTTGAGTCTGGTTTCAGGATACAATGGTCTAGAAAAGACCAATGTATGTTGAAAATATTGTAACCCGAGGTCATTGTACGTTGAGGGATCACTGTATAATAAAGAGAGGAGCTTCTAGGTCTCCAGATATGCAGAGAAGAATATGTAAAACAGGATACAAAGCTAAATTTTTTACTTAGTTTTGGAGTCCTCTGATTGTCAGATAGGCAATATACAGTACATGTATTTTCCAACCTTTTATAGTCACAAAGAAGTCCACTTGTCAGACATTACCAACATGGGTTTTAGTTTCTGGCTGTAATTAATAATATTACCATTTATTATCAGCAAGGCGAGATCTGTAAAACCCAGTTACGCATAGTATGTAAATATTATTTAGGTAGAGGATCTAAAGAAAGTTAGTCCACCCTATAAATAAGTCTTTTTTAAACACTGTGAATCATTTAGTACACAACCACAAAAGATACAAATGCTGGCATTTGCTTATTTGGCAGTGTGTCCCTGTCATCCTATTAATTTAGAGGATCCAGCAGATAACATTTGTTAATAGTCAATGGCAAGATATGGCTATAGAGATTTGTAATTTATTTGTGGTCTCAAAGCATTGATATTAGGTCGTAATTAAAGATGGAAAGATCATAAAACGTTTACAATTATCGATGGAATTTACTATAAGATCAACTTCGACGTATTAACTTACAAGGTGTGTCAGATATGTCATATACAGAACGTAAGTTTTCCAACTTTACAAAGTGTGAATCTCGGAGATTTCAACCTTGAATTCCAGTGGCTGCAGGCTGTGCACTTGGGTGTTACACTTAGGACAGGTGAAATACATGTCGGCGATGTAATGACTTTTAATGCAGTAATAGCAAAAGACATGGGTGCACCCGATGGTATGAGGCATAGTGGGCCATTCTCCGCACAGACAGCATTCCTTACAGATGACAGCTAGGGATAGGTCAATGAGACGGAGACCTTGGACTGGTTTACACCAGGAGAACAGCTTCGCTTTTAGCTTTTGAGTATTAATAAGGGGCAGAAGAAAAATCAAGAATTCAGCAAATCCATGCCACAAAATCTCCCTGTTCATGTACTCAAAGCCAACCTGCCGCACCCCTTGGGGTTTGTGGAAAACAGAGCGGATTCCCAGTAATCGCTCTGTCAGCGTTGCAAACTTTCCTTGCTGTAGAAAAATTAGGAAATTCAAGAGTCCAAAAACCTTGACAAGCCCAGAAGCAACGTGAATTGCATGCTTCATCCTGTGAAATGATGACCCAAAGAGGTTATTGCTGAACAGATCATAGGACCTTTCCTCCAACCATCTGCCTCCCACCGATATCAGGGCAAACCATACTTTTTGCTGTTTATTAAGTGGCTGGTACTTCGGGCTTTGAGAGAAGTCATTTTTGTAATGAATGTTCAAAATCGCCTGTCCTACAGTGGCATTCTTGGAGTAGACTGTGTATCGCCACAAAAACAGCCATAAAAAAGCTTTAATCTCCGGTTCAAATCGACTCAGAAGTCCCGGTTTGAAGCCTTGAAAACAAGTGTTGAACTGTGTCCAGATTAATTGCTCCAATGCCTTGTTTAATTCAATAGCATCCAGTTGACTAATCCTTAATACAGGATTTATGTCTTCCATATTGTTTTTAGCCATGGCCATTTCAACTGCAGGGAAATAAATCTGGTTGTTATTATTATGCAGAATAATTATCTGAATGAAAGCTCTATTTCTAATTCAGAACATATATTATCATCAGGGTTAATAAAGAAAAGCTTCAAGAGGGCAAATTCTGTTTATTAAAGTTAGAGGTGTGGGTTACTGGTTACTATTATTGTTGGACAGCATTTGGGCCATGTTGGGGGTCCTGCCAGTGCCTTGGTTTCCAAACATTTTGTTAGACAAATTGCTAGAAAATTGGCCCCAATGTTGGCAGAGTGAATAGATGGAGTAGATTCTGTTAACAGTGATCTAGGAAATTATATCAGTTGTAGAAATAATAAAATCTCCTTGTAGAGAAGCAACACAAAATAATACATTACATTAAAATAAACTGATAGAGCAACAACATCTGTATCAAAAGCAGAAAGGGGACTTTTGTTTCTGTTATGACACACACAGGGACCATTAAAGGGGTTGCCTCAGGAAAGACACTGATGGCAGTTTTCTAAGTCAATGTATAGCCACTATGATCTCAGCCAAAGCAGTCTCCTTTCTCCAAGGAATGCACGGTCGGACCATTATCGTCAACAACCAACCATGTACACTTAGAGGAAAGTCAAGCTGATGGAAGACAAAGTGGCCCATAGCTTAATACTTCACTGATGGTGGTCCCAGAAGTCAGACCTTCCTCCTGATAAGACACCACCAACATAAGACATGTCATCAACCTCTATTCTGAAACAACCCCTTTAAAGCTGAATTCTCATGTCATAGAGTGATAACTTTATGATCCGACCTCTGGGACCTCCACTACCTGTGAGAAAGAAGGGGAAAAAGTAATCTTGTTGAAGTGTCTGCTGCAGAGCAGCCCTGTTAAGAAAATCAGGCTGCACTGCACATATGGGTGACCAGAAGCACTGTGCAGGTACAAACTTAAAAAGGGAAGCAGAGCTTTACCAGTGCGGTGTCTCTTTTATTCTCATAGTCTGTGGGATCAAAAAGGTTGGACCCTATTTATCACACAGTGATTGCAAATCTTAGCAATATGCCAGAACTTTATGAAATTTCATAACATGAATTACTTTATTATAAGTATCTGTTGCAGCTGAGGTCTATATTACACTGCAAACCAGAATGTGTCATCCATTCTCATGTCTCCAATACAGTGCCAGCCCTTCGTTGTATTTGGACATCAAAACGCAATGATTTTTTTTTTATTAGTCCTATGTTCCTAATCTACTTTTTTAATGACAGTCAGAAAAATTCCAAGCAAAGAATGAAAAATCTAGCTAGGCGATGGAGCAGGTGGATGGTAAGTCATTGGGGAATTAAACAAAAAAATATTACTTTCAAATCCTTTCAATTGTTTTGTAAATCTTGACTCTCCCTTTGACCTATATAAATATGCAGAACACAATCTCAAAGTAAATTTGAAAATAAATTTAACAATAAAATGTAACTCAAAGATAAAAATAGGTAAATAGCAACACCATACAAAAATGAAACGACACCATGCGGCATTGTTCATGTATAAAGAATAGGATTCACCAAAACTTGGGGCGAGTTCTATAGACCTCAGCAGGTGTAGATCTCCTAAATGTCCAGCTTGAGTTTGACTGACTGTTTCCTGAATTCCACATTATTTCGTCCACCCATGGTCATAACATACATAGATAGTTGACCCCGTGCTTGAAGCATACAGCAGTAACAAGGAACAAAAGCTCAGCTTCTGCAGGTGGGCCCGACTATTGTATTGTGATTATCTGATGAAAGAATAAAATTGTATGTGGGGAGAAAAAGGAAAACTAAATGCACCGCAGTCCGGAGACTATTCATGAAATACTCGACTCTGCTACCTATTGACATTCTCTCAACGTCACATGAATATCATGTTGTAACAAAGAATGACCCCAGATCTGCAGACAAAACCTGAGAACAAAGGGAGGTTCTCTCGCTTGAGGTCACTGCACTAACAAAAAGAAAAGTCAAACTACTGAAGCCAAATTGTGCACATGCATAAAATGCGGAGGCGAGCCCACTGCAGCCATTTGCCGTCTTATATTCCCTGTATGCCAATTTATTTGAGCACCTTCCAGGCAAATGATATGAGCAAGAATGCTGCATTGGATTTTCCCTTCTGTGCCTGGAGTAAATAAATAAGCACTCGCTACATTAATTCTTGTGTAGTAATACAAATGGAACAACAGAATGGTTTTCTTTTGGCTCCTTTTTACGATATTACTATACTGTGTGTGCATTTATATATACACCTATCAGCCATAACATTACAACTACCTGCATACCATGTTAATGGTACATAATACACAGTATGCAGTCGAAACAGATCAGACCCATTGAGGAAGGGACTCAAAAGACCTATGAAGGTGTCCTATGTGGCATATATATGTAAGCAGAAGCTCCTTTTGAGCGTTACAGTCATTTCTAAAAACGTTCAAATAAGCTTTAATTGGTTGGGGTCTCAGTGCTGAGACCCCCTCCGATCTCTATAGATAGCAAGGAGAAGCACACATCACTATTTGACTTGGCGCTTAGTCTGTTTGATTGCAGGCGACAGGCTACATTAAAAGTCTAAGAAGCAAATCTCCTGCAATGAGACGGACCGAGTGCCAAGTCAGGGAGTGAAGTGCACATCCATGAGTAAAGTTTTAAAAGGGGACTCCAGTGGGAAAAAAAGGTTTTCAAATCAACTGATGCCAGAATGTTAAACAGATTTGTATATTACTTCTATAAAAAAAAAAATCTTATTCCTTCCAGTACTTATCAGCTGCTGTATACTAAAGAGGAAGTTCTTTTCTTTTTGAATTTCCTTTCTGCCTGACCACAAGTGCTCTCTGCTGACACCTCTGTCCATGTCAGGAACTGTCCAGAGCAGGAGAGGTTTGCTATGGGGATTTGCCCCTACTCTGGACAGTTCCTAAAATGGGCAGAGGTGTCAGCAGAGAGCACTGTGCAGTGATGACAGCGGTGTGCCACAGCCAAGATTGCAGGGGTCCCCAAAGGCGGGACCCCCACAATCAGACATCTTATCCCCTATCCTTTGAATAGGGATAAGATGTCTAGGGGCGGAGTACCCCTTTAAATAGAAGTAATTTACAAATCTGTTTAACTTTCTGGCACCAGTTGATTTAAAAAAGAAAAAAAAAAATTCCAGAGGAGTTTACTGTACACTACAGAGGAAGTTGTGTGGTACTTTCCAATCTAACCACAGTGCTCTCTGCTGCCACCTCTGTCCCTGTCAAGAACTGTCCAGAGCAGGATAGGCTTGCTATGGGGATTTGCTTCTACTCTTGACAGTTCCTGACATGGACAGAGGTGGCAGCAGAGAGCACTGTGGTCACACTGGAAAGAACTGCACAACTCCCTCTGTAGTTCAGCTAATAAGTACTGTGAGGCTATAGATTATTTAAAAATCAGTATAACTTTCTTGCACCAGTTCATAAAAAAAAAAAAAAAAAAAAAAAAAAAAAAAAATGTCCACTTGTTGTCCACTAGAGTACCCCTTAAAGTCCTGCAGGTTGTAAGGTGCAAAATTCATGGATGGGATTTGTTTTCCCAGCACATTCCATAGATGTTCAATTAGACTGAGATGTGGGGAATTTAGAGGCCAACGCAACACCTTTAACTTTTTGTTCTGTTCCACAAAACATGCCTGAACTAACTGCCTAATCCATTAACGTCTTGGGGACGCAGGGCGTATGCACCGATCGTTGTGCCGCGCGCTATTAACCCTTCACACGCGGCGGTCAAAGTCGACCGCCGCATCTGAAACTGAAAGTAAACGCTTCCCGGCAGCTCAGTCGGGCTGATCGGGACATCGCGATAAAATGGCGATGTTCTGATCAGCTGGGATGCAGGCGGAGGTCTCCTTACTTGTCTCTGCGGCGTCCGATCGGGGTCTGAGCTACAGGCTTAAACTATCGAGCCCCTATCTCACTGACCTGTGCAAAGCTATGGCTTTGCAGGGATCAGCATAAGAGATCAGTGTGTGCAGTGTTATTGGTCCCTATGGGGGCTATAGCACTGCAAAAAAAAAAGTGAAGAAAAAAAAAAAAAAGTTAACAAAGGCCATTTAACCCCTTCCCTAATAAAAGTTTGAATCACCCCCCTTTTCCCATAAAAAAAATAAACAAACAAACATATGTGGTATCGCCACATGCGGAAAGTCCGAACTATAAAAATATCGTTAATTAAATCACACGGTCAAGTCCAAAATAGCGTATTTTTGATCACTTTTTACATCATGAAAAAATGAATAAAAAGTGATCAAAAAGTCCGATCAATACAAAAATGGTACCGATAAAAACTTCAGAACACAGCGCCTAAAATAAGCCCGGCCCCTATGCAGAAAAATAAAAAAAAGTTATAGGGGTTAGAAGGTGAGAATTTTTAACATAGAAATTTTCCTGCATTTAGTTATGATTTTTTTCCGAAGTACGACAATATCCAACCTATATAAGCAGGGTATCATTTTAACCGTATGGACTTATAGATAAGGTGTTATTTTTACCGAAAAATGCACTGCGTAGAAACGGAAGCCCCCAAAAGTTACGAAATGACATTTTTTTCTTCAATTTGGTTGCACAATAAATTTTTTTTCCGTTTCGCCATGGATTTTTGGGTAAAATGACTAAAGTCACTGCAAAGTAGAATTGGTGGTGCAAAAAATAAGCCATCTTGTGGAATTTTATGTGCAAAATTGAAAGCGTTATGATTTTTAGAAGGTGATGAGGAAAAAATGAAAATGCAAAAACGGAAAACGCTGAGTCCTTAAGGTGAAAATAGGCTGATTCCCTAAGTGGTTAAACAATATGGGAGTCCAAGCTCAAAGACTGCAGTTTATTGATAAGTCTTCTATGTGGGACAGTGTCAAAAGCTCCTAAAATGCTTAAGATCTATATATGCAATGCCTACTGGACCTTTACCATCTATTATTTTAGTCACTCAATCAAAACAATAATATTAGACATGATCTCCCTATAGTAAATCCATGTTGTTTCTCATCTTGCAATCCATGAGATTTCAGATGTTCCACAATCCTATCGTTTAGTATGGTTTTCATTAATTTTCCCACTATTGATGTCAGGCTTACTGGTCTATAGTTGCACGATTTTTTCCTACTACCTATTTTTGAATGGGCACAACATTTGCTAATGGACAGTGAACAAAGGTCAGAATGGACACTCTAACGGATCTTCATCTATATAGCCCAGTACAAAGCTAGCTGCAACATACCATGTGTTCTGAAAGCTTTCTATCATAGCTAACAAACTTTTTCAATTACTTGTGCACCAGTAACACTTCTGTAGAATATAACTGTTGACAGTCCACTGTTTGTCCTTTCTTTGTCCTCTTTTCGTATGAAAGCTGCTGTTGTTTTGACCCGATCATCCAGCCATCACAATCTGGTGCTTGTCAAGATCCTTACACTTGCCAATTTCTCCTGCTACAAACACATCAACTTCATGAATGGACTGTTCATTTGCTGCCCAATATATTCCATCCCAGAGAGGATCCATTGTTCCAAGATAATCTATGTTACTTACTTCACACTTGTTTTTAATGCTATGGCTGATAGTGTGTTTAAAAGTGGACCTCTGGATAACCTACCCTGCAGTTAAAGAGTACCTGTCACCAAACTACCAAATTAGCAGACACTTTCCCATTCACTTGCTTTTAAAATTATCAGCATAAATATGTTTAAAATGTAATATAAAAAAAACGCCACTAGGTGGCGCTGTTCTGTTCCCTGACATAATTAATACAGTGAGTTTGGTCTCCTCCCGGCCTGGCAGGAGTTCGAACACAGGAAGTGTTTCTCTGCGCGGAGCTTGATTGCCAGCTGCAAAGAAAGTGAAAGCTCCACAGATTCTCACAGAAAGCTGCACAGACTGAAAGCTGAAGGAGATCTTCACTGATAGCAACACAGACTGAAAGATGCACAGAGCTTGGAGGTCTTCTATTCATCACAATGCTGCAACAACATGAGGGCGGAAGTGGTCCCCCAGTAGGCTTCAGTGATGTCATGCCTGCTGGGAAACGCCCACTTTCTCCTGCTGGGAAATTGCACCATGCGAGTAAGAAGAAAGGTATGATACACAGCTTTTTAAAGCTCTGGGCAGGAGGGGTGTTAGGAGTAGTTAGGGAACATAGCATGAGTTAGTTTAGAACAGTTTATTTGGAGACAGGTACTTTTTAAGAAGTCACATGTCTGTTAAAGTGTACCTGTCAATATTATATGTATATGCGTACCATCCATTGGTTAAAAAACAAATTTGGGGGCTGAAAAAAATGTGTCTTACCCTTCAGCTATTGCCTGTGTGTCTTGGCTGGGACAAAAATAAAGGAAGTGTGGGAGAACAAACATTTTTCCACCCAAAAATATACACCATTATTTAACCAATATATATTACAAATCTATCCAGCAACAGAAGAATGCAGCAGCACACTGCCAGCACAAGGATATAGGCGAAACATGAACATGCAGATAAAACATGGAGAGCTATACAGCTATGGTGTAATAGATGCAAATGGGAAACTATGAGAAAGTGAGGCACTTAGCTCGCAAATTTGTCTCCGCCGGCGGTCAAATATATAGCCTAGTAGCGTACACCTGCAGGTCAGGTCCATATAATAGTTTGGTATCATCTAAAGTACTGGCTGACTTATTCTTTGTCTGTATCTATCTATCAATCCATCCAGTCATGGCCGTAAATGTTGGCACACCTGAAATTTTTCAAGAAAATGTATTTCTCACAGAAAAGGATTGCAGTAACACATGTTTTGCTATACAAACGTTTATTCCCTTTGTGTGTATTTGAACTAAACCAAAAGAGGGAGGGAAAAAAATCAAATTGGACATAATGTCACACCAATTTCCAAAAATGGGCTGGACAAAATTATTGGCACCCATTCAAATTGTGGAAATTTAAGATTGTTTCAAGCATGTGATGCTCCTTTAAACTTACCTGGGGCAAGTAACAGGTGTGGGCAATATAAAAATCACACCTGAAAGCAGATTAAAAGGAGAGAAGTTCACTTAGTCTTTGCTGTGTGTCTGTGTGTACCACATTAAACATGGACAACAGAAAGAGGAGAAGAGAACTGTCTGAGGACTTGAGAACCAAAATTGTGGAAAAATATCAACAATCTCAAGTTACAAGTCCATCTCCAGAGATCTAGATTTGCCTTTGTCCACAGTGCACAACATTATCAAGAAGTTTGCAACCCATTGCACTGTAGCTAATCTGCCTGGGCATGGACAGAAGAGAAAAATTGATGAAAGGTGTCAACGCAGGATAGTCCGGATGGTGGATAAGCAGCCCCAAACAAGTTCCAAAGATCTTCAAGCTGTCCTGCAGGCTCAGGGAGCATCAGTGTCAGTGCAAACTATCCGTCGACATTCAAATGAATTGAAACGCTAAGGCAGGAGACCCAGGAGGACCCCACTGCTCACACAGAGACATAAAAAACCAATACTACATTTTGTCAAAATGAACTTGAGTAAGCAAAAATCCTTCTGGGAAAATGTCTTGTGGACAGATGAGACCAAGATAGAGCTATTTGGTAAAGCACATCATTCTACTGTTTACCAAAAATGGAATGAGACCTACAAAGAAAAGAACACAGTACCTACAGTGAAATATGGTGTAGGTTCAATAATGTTTTGGGGTTGTTTTGCTGTCTCTGGCACTGGGTGCCTTGAATGTGTGCAAGGCATCATGAAATCTGAGGATTACCAACGGATTTTGGGTCGCACCGTACAGCCCAGTTTCAGAAAGCTGGGTTTGCGTCCAAGATCTTGGGTCTTCCAGAAGGACAATGACCCCAAACATACCTCAAAAAACCACCCAGAAATGAATGGCAACAAAGTGCTGGAGAGTTCTGAAGTGGCCAGCAATGAGTCCAGATCTAAATCCCATTGAAGACCTGTGGAGAGATCTTTTAATTGCTGTTGATAAAAGGCACCCTTCCAATAAGAGAGACCTGGAACAGTTTGCAAAAGGAAGAGTGGTCCAACATTCCGGCTGAGAGGTGTAAGAAGCTTATTGATTCTTATAGGAAGCGACTGATTTCAGTACATTTTTCCAAAAGGTGTGCAACCAAATATTAAGTTAAGGGTGCCAATAATTTTGTCCAGACAATTTTTGGAGTTTGGTGTGACATTATGTCCAATTTGCTTTTTTTTCCCTCCCTTTTTTGGTTTAGTTCAAATACACAAAAAGGGAATAAACGTGTATAGCAAAACATGTGTTACTGCAATCCTTTTCTGTGAGAAATGCTTCATTTTCTGTGAAAATTTTCAGGAGTGCCAACATTTATGGCCATGACTGTGTGTGTGTGTGTGTGTATATAACTCAATGTGAGAGTATGTATGTATAAATGTTTCAGCATCACTTCCAAACGGCTGTGGATATTTTAATGAGACTCCATTTGTGAGGGTCGTGGTTTTGGATTAAAGTCATATGCACATCTATTGGAAATATATGTGGAAGCATAATTCCCAAAAGGCAGGAGATATTCGTATAATACATGGTACACATGTTACTTATATGTCAACTAAAAATAAAAGATCGTTAAATTAACCCTAACCTACCCCCTTAGGTAAGGGGAAGGTGGGGTTTGTCTGAAGTCCCAAGTCTGTGGTTCATGTACCTTACTCCACAATCTCTGCTCTGCATTTCCAAATGAGTGCATCAGTCCAGCTTGCAAGCCATGCACCTTTTGCAAAGCCATGCCCCCCACAGCAAAGCTATACCCCTTCTATTTTCGACCCTTTTTGTGCATTGGTCTGGCTTGCAAGTCACCACGCCCACTTCCACAAATCCATGCCCTTTACTACTTTTGGCCTACAATCTCTTCAACACAACTCAGCCACATCTGAGGACGGGCTATAAGGACGGGGCTATGAGGATCGGGCTATGAGGTTGATCCTATGTTGCTTTTCCACTCCTCCAAGGATTAGGTAGAAACAACAGAGTAATGCTGGGTACTCTGCTAGTATACATATAATGTTATTATCTACATTATATAAAAAGTTTTTGAAAAGGACAATGCCCATTTAAACCCTCTACTTGATGTGCAAATGAAAAGTGAAGTAGTCAAATGGATAACGTATATTTTTCCAACATGAATATATTTCATACCTTTGCTGACAGTGTGGGGTGAGACTATACTATAGAGGCTTCTTCTTTATATAAACAACCTGAAAAACAGAGGTATCAGTGATAAGCAAGACATGGTATCATTTTTATGTATAGACCAGTGTTTCTCAAACAGTGCACCTCTAGCTGTTGCAAAACTCTAACTCTCAGCATGCCCAGACAGCCCTTTGTGTCTGCTCATAGAAGTGGATTTCCCTCAGCAGATCTGCTACGAGCAGACGCATAGGTCTACCCGGCAGCAGCAAGGAGTTTGCACATGTGACTGACGTCGGCACATCAACCACATGGAATACACTGCAGATATGCGACGTGTGACCCTGCCATAAAAATACATTTTAAAAGTTTTTAACAGTTGGGGTCTAAGTGTTAAACCACAACAAATCACAAGGACAAGCTGGGAAAAGTATGCTCTCCCTACTCTGTGTGTGACCTGGAAGGACTTGCAATGCAAGTCTATTGGGTTGTCCAGGTCTCACAGACACAGAGTGGAGCCAGTAGGGTGCAGAAGCACCGCTATCTCCTTGGTCGTTTTCATTATTTTATTTTTAACATATTTTTTTTTGTTTCTTACAGATAAGCTTTAAGTTTTACCTTACAAGGTGCCTTGGATTTTGATCTACCGTATATGCCAGTAGGACACGCTATAAAGTGCCGTCATAGACTATAGATAAATTTGGTGTGTACATCAGGAGATATCAGAGCATATATAATAAATGTATATTGCAAATGTGGTGTGGACATTGTCTAAGCCATTTATATGTATTGTGCATGTTTCTGGTGTCATTCTTATCTACACACATAGGCCATTTCCAAGTCAACAACAAACTGATTCATGAGTCCTGAGTCTCAAGGGTCTTTCAGGTCTCCTTGTTATATTATTTTACACTCATCACACCCACCCAGCGAGCTGATGTATGTCCTCCGATAAACAAAGTCATCAACTTTCCCCCCTTCCTCTTTGTGTCCGAATTCTACAGCTTCACAGATCTGCAATACATTACGCAGAGTTTGGCTGAGCTTAGTTTTAGATATGATCCCATATCAAGTAAACACATCCTCCTCGCCTAAGTAGGTGTCACATACCAAACTGCAGTCTATAGTAACTGTATGAGAACAGCTGTTCTTTATATCAACCATTCTCTGTGATCGGTTCCATGTCTAGGAAAAATGAGAATTTTACACATTTGCAGGCTGAATCAACAGATTTGTAATGTTCCAGTTATATCTCCACCTGTTCATAAAAGAAAAATGGTGCAATAAGATCAGACAATGAGACCCTGGAAGCCAGCACTATATTTACTGACTAATCCGCCTTTGTTGGATATCAGCAGCTCAACCCTAAAAACTGGATGAATAGCGGCTTCCCCACTATAACACATTTGCCATCTCATGACACCAGGTATGATCTGGTCACCTCACAGGGACATCCCTCCCAAGAGGTCTCTTACTTTTCCATTGTAACCTAACAATCTAACATTAACCCCTTCACGCAAATGGATGTGTGTATATATATATATATATATATATACGTACATTTTTCCGGTGACTTAACGCAAATGGACGTGTATACATATATATATGACCATTCACAATCACGGCGTCACGGGTGTGCGGGCGGTGATCGGCGGGGGCCACCTGCGCATCTGTCAGGAGCGGAGCTGTGAACCAATCCTGACAATTAACCCCATCAGTGCTGTGGTCACACTGATCGCCGGTGACAGAGGGATGGAGCTCCCTCTGTTCTCCAATGAGACCCTGTGATGCGATTGTGGGGTCTCATTGGAAGCCATGACAACCAGAGACCTCTGAATGCCCCCTGGTTACCTGGCTATGGAAGCCGATCAGGCTCTGCCCGAGGCAGAGTCTGATCTGCTATGCATGTCTGTGAAACACTGACAACTGTCAGTGTTACACTGTAAGGCATAATACACTGCAGTACAGATCTGTACTGCAGTGTATTATAAGTGTCAAGGCCACTAGTGAGAAAGTAAAAAAGAAAAGTCAAAATAAATTGAAAAAATAAAAGTAAAGAAAACAATAAATCTAAATAAAAAAAAGAAATAAAACACAATCCCACTTCCCCCCCGCAAAAAAAAAAAAATATATACACACATATTTGGTATCGCCCTGTCCATAATAACCCAAGCAATAAAGCAATCACATTATTTAACTCGTACAATGTACGCTGTAAAAAATAATAATAAAAAACTCAACAAATGTATTACTTTATGTTGATCAAAATGTTGCATGTACCCTCAAATGGTACCACTAAAAACACCAACACATCCCGAAATAATGTGCCCTTTACGTTTTCAGTATAAAAAAATTACGGCTCTCAGAAAATGGCGACGTACAAACATGATTTTTTTCTTATCAAGAAAAGTTTTTATAGTATAAATATGATAAACCATAAAATAAAGTACATAAATGAGGTATCGCCAAAATCAAATCATCATGTAAATGATACCGCACGCTGAACACAAAAAAAAAAGGAATAATCTTGCTAAAATTACTGCTTTTTGTTAATCCTGCCTAACTAAAATTTTTTCGAAAAAGTTATCAAAAATGTCAGATGTATTCAAAAATAGTACCAACTTGTCCCACAAAAAACAAGCCCTCACAAAGCTCCAATGGTGAAGAAAATTAAAAAAAAGTTACAGATCTCAGCAAAGGGTGACAGTAAAAAAAAAAATAAAAAAAAATGTCTGAGGCTCTGAGTCATGGAGTGCTCTAGGGCCACATATGGGACATTCCTAAATACATCAGAATTAGGGGAATACGTTTCTGAGTTGCATTTCTCGATCAGCAATAAAAATGCAATTTTTTTTAAATCCACTTTGCTTTCATGTACTTTAAACACTTAAAGGGTTAGTAAACTTCCCAAAGGTCATTTTGATTACTTTGAGGGGGAAATTTTTATAATGGGGTGATGTGGGTAACATACGGGTACCTCAAATCTACTTCAGAACTGAACTAGCCCATAAAAATATCTGATTTTGAAATTTTCTGAAAAATTTAGAAAATTGCTGCCAAACTTCTAAGTCCCATAACGTCTTAATAAAGTAAAAGGACATATAACAAATGATGCCAACATAAAGTAGATATATTGTAAATGTGAATAACTAACTAATTTATGTGGCATGAATATCTTTCTTACAAGTGGAAGATCTGAAATTCAGAAAAAAAAAAAAAATTCACACTGCCGCTCAGCCTATCACCGGCCAAGTTGGGACTTCGCTGCGGCCAGTGATTGGCTGAGTGCGGTATGACTAGCCGACCACCGGCAACCAGGAAGAGGATCGCAGCGGAGAACGGAGTGGGTTACTTTTTTTTAATTTTTTTTTTTTTTTACTGCTGGCAGTATGGAGTACAATTTTCCTATTCTGGAGTACTCCTTTAAGGCCAAAATTGGCCCTGTCCTCAAGGGGTTAACCCCTTAACGACCTCGGACATAAATGTACGTCCTGATGCGGAGGTACTTCACGTACCAGGACGTGTATTTACGTCCTGTACATGACGGCAAGCATCGGAGCAATGCTCGCATCATGCACTGCAGGTCCCAGCTGCTATCAGCAGCCGGGGACGCGCCGGTAATGGCAGACATCAGCGATCGCACTGATGTCCGCCATTAACCCCTAAGATGCTGTGATCAATACAGATCACGGCATCTGTGGCAGTGCAATATTTAAAATGGATGTTCAGATCTCCTGCATCGCTGCTACGGAGATCCAATCATCCAGCATGGCGGCCGGAGGTCCCCTCACCTGCGTCTGTCTGTCTCCAGGGGTCTTTTGGGCCGGTCTGAGATTGAGCAGACCAGAGCAGATCACCGATAACACTGATCAGTGCTATGCCCTATGCATAGCACTGAAGAGTATTAGCAATCAAATGGGGACTATTGGAAGTGCAAAAAAAAAAGGTTTAAAAAAAAAAAGTATATAAAATGTGAAAAATCCCCTCCCCCAATAAAAATGTAAAGTGTTCCTTTTTACTCATTTTACCCCCAATAAGCAAAAAATAAATTAATTAATAAACATATTTGGCATCGCCGCGTGCATAAAATGTCTGAATTACCAAAATAGTGTTAATGATCCCTTACGGTGAACGGCGTAAACGTAAAACAACAAAACAAAAAAAAAGGTCCAAAATTGCTGCTTTTTTTGTTACATCAGTACTTTAAAAAAAATGTATTACAAGTTTTATTGGCGCAAATTTGGTATCAATAAAAAGTACAGATCACGGCACAAAGAATGAGCCCTCATACTGCCGTTTATATGGAAAAATGAAAAAGTTATAGGTTGTCAAATTAGAGGAGTTTTAAATGTACTAATTTGGTTAAAAAGTGAGATTTTTCTAAAGCGGTATAATAGAAAAGTATGTAATCATGGGTATTATTTTAATCGTATTGAACCACAGAATAAAGAAAACATGTCATTTTTACCTTAAAGTGTACAGCATGAAAAGGAAACCCTCCAAAATTAGCAAAATTGTGTGTTTTCAATTAAATTTACTAAAAGAAAAAAAAAAAAAAAAAGGGTTATTACAAAGTACAATTGGTCATACAAAAAAACAAGCCCTCATATGGGTCTGTAGATGGAAATATAAAAGAGTTATGGATTTTAGAAGGTGAGGAGAAAAAAAACTAAAAAAAAATAAGGTCAAAATGTGCTAAAGAAGCACTTTAGGATTTTATTTTCCTTATATAGTGCAGCAAAGGCTAATATTAGAGGTTCTTGTGTTTTCCTGTTTTAGCTGTTTCTGTTTTAGAGCAGAAGCTATATTCTCAGGCTACATTTCCCATGATTCCTCTGGCTTTGCACAAGGAGTGGAGTGTAATGACTGCAATTCACCTAAGATGCCAGAAACCCGAAGTCTTATATGTAAAGCAGGGTGCTACAATGGTATACAAAACATACTACAGGAAATCCAAGAACAAAGAAAATACCATACAAATAAATGTGCACATCGAAATGAGATAAGAAATCAAATCATTTTATTGCAGAACCATTACAAAAAGACACAGACATTTAAAAACACTTAAAAGTCTCAACAAAAGAGCCACCCTACAAGACAGGTGGGAAGCCAATATGGCGCCCTCCTGGACTACCGTACTGTATACAATGAAAAAGATGACCAAACCCTCAAAACAGGAAACCACTTAGATGAATAAATTGCCTATACACACTAGGGATCGACCGATATCAGTTTTTTAGGGCAGATACCGATAATCGGTGGAGGTTAGGGCCGATAGCCGATAACTTATACCGATATTCCGGTATAAGTTATCGGCTATTTATCCCCCCTCGACACCGCTGCAAGTCATTGATTTAAAGCGGGCGCTTTAAATCAATGCACTGCAGTGGCTTTTGCGGTGCCATAAGCCGCCGCCGCCACCACCCGCTTCTCTCTCCTACCTGTCAGGGTGGTCCGGGCCATCCATCCTTCCTTCCTGTAGTGTCCGGCGCCATTCCGGGTGGAGGGTGCACCGGTCCGGGCTGTCCTTCTTCTCCGGGGGTCCTCTTCTCCACTCCGGGCAGGCTCCGGCCTAGTACGCTGCATAGACGCCGCTGCGCAGTGACGCCCGTGCGCAGCGACGCACCTGACTTCAAAGGCGTAGCGGCGTCTATGCAGCGTACTAGGCCGGAGCCTGCCCGGAGTGGAGAAGAGGACCCCCGGAGAAGAAGGACAGCCCGGACCGGTTCACCCTCCACCCGGAATGGCGCCGGACACTACAGGAAGGAAGGATGGATGGCCCGGACCAACCCCATTACGGGTAAGTTTATTTATTTATTTATTTTTATTGACTCGGAGGGTGGGGGAGGGGCCCAACCGGTATACCGCCCAGCACTACGGTGGGGGGTGCGACGCGGTGGGTCGGGGGGGGGGGGGGCTTAGCGGTCGCGGTGCGGTGGGGGCGGTGCGGGGGGGCGGGGCATTATCGGCTTATCGATAAGGTAATTGCCGATACCGATAATGCCCATAATCGTGATTATCGGCCGATAATATCGGCCATACCGATAATCGGTCAATCCCTAATACACACATATGGTCAACAATACAAAAATGACTGTGTGACAAGTAAATCAAACATATCAAAGTGACATAAGAAGGAAAAAAGTATATGCATGAAGTGAGAAAGTAATGCTGCCCTTAGAGTGCATTCACACTGCGGATTCTCCGCTCGCTGAATTCCGCGAGCAGAGATTCTGCCTGGCGGCCGCCGAAGTTGCTTCTGCGCTGGGGCCACGGGGCACTGAGCCGTCACCATTGACGGCTATGCAGTGCTCACATAAATTTGCGCTGAACAATTTCAGTGGCGGAATTGTCCGCAGATGAAATTCCGCAGTGTGAACGGGTCTCGCGGAGACCCGTTCACACTAATGTTAAGTTCACACCGCAGAATTCCACTTGCAGAGTTCCGCTCGTGGAATTCCATAGTGTGAACGCAACCTTAAGCAGCAGATACCAGCAATAGAAGAGAGGGTTAGGTCAAACATCAAGATGGTGGTAAGAGGTACGGTGTTCACTAAGTCCCCACGCGTTCCATTGCCTACAGGGAAACTTCCTCAGGGTCGCAGTAGTGCATCATAAATATGGGCTGTCATTTATATGGTGGGTGCCTGTAATCATCCTTACCAGCTGGGAATGGGGGAGGGAACCAACAAGGTCTCAGAGAGCGTGTGATGCAACTTCCTGTAATGATGTAACAACCCTAGGTCACATGTTTGAATCAGCTGACCGTCAATACATGCGATCATGTGACCAAGTCATCTGATCCATTCATTCTCATAGTATCAATGTCAGCCAGTAAAAATAGTGGGCGTCCCCACAGTAGGTCGTGTGACAGTCACATGACTCTCGGTTCATACAATAGGTATATCCCATTTTATCCAATAAATCCAATAAATACAGTGTAAAGTACAGTGATCACTCAACTTACAATGGCCTCAACATACAATAGTTTCAACATACAGTGTTTTTTTCTGGACCATTGTAACTTGAAACTAGACTCAACATACAATGATAGGGACAGTCCAGATTTGTGAAACAAGTCACAACTGGAGGAACTGACTAATCAGAATGGGCATTTTACTGGTAAATCACCTCTATTACTGAAGTGTATGCAGTGACTGGTGTCTGGTAGCACCCCCTACAGTACAGGGAGGAACTACAAGTTCTGTACTACTCCTTACCTGTGCCAGGGTTAGCTACTCCTTTGGACACCAAGTAAGGGTGGCTCCATTTGGGACACTGTGTGTACTGTATAGGACCCTGAAGAAGCTCCTGTCCTCGACATAGACAGTGATTTACAGCTCCAAGCAGATCTTTCTTACAATTATATGTAAGGACTTGTTTTATCTATGTTCGTTATCTACTTATTTTTCTTTAATCTTCACCTTTTCCTATTTTTGGATGACATTTTGGGGGCTTCAGAACCAATTACCAGGTTTCCATAGAGTTATGGTCTCAACATACAATTGGTTTCAACATACAATGGTCGTCCTGGAACCAATTAATATTGTAACTTGAGGGACCAGTATATATATATATATATATATATATATATATATATATATGATCTGCTAATTCGAATATGCATTCTCTGATGCGTATATCTTGATTTAGATCTCATAAAAAAACGTAGGTATATATTAGGGATCGACCGATAACGTTTTTTTAGGGCCGATACCGATAATCGGTGGAGGTTAGGGCCAATAGCCGATAACTTATACCGATATTCCGGTATAAGTTATCGGCTATTTATCCCCCCGCGACACCGCTGCAGATCATTGATTTAAAGCGGGCGCTTTAAATCAATGCACTGCAGTGGCTTTTGCGGTGCCATAGACCGCCGCCGCCACTGGTCCCCCTACCGCCGCACCGCTCCGCGCCCCCCTACTGCCCGCGCAGCGTCGCACCCCCCACCGCCCCGGCCCCATTGCCTCCCCCATCCCTGGTTTTAGAATTATCTGGGCCAGGGGTCCACTCTACATCTTTGCGGGCGGCGGGGCATTATCGTCAAGGTAATTGCCGATACCGATAATGCCCAAATTCGTGATTATCGGCCAAACTGATAATCGGTCGATCCCTAGCATATATGCAGATGCTCTACGTACATAAAAGTATGGGGCAAGCTAGTCATATGCTAATATCGCACAGTAGAATGATCATAACTCTGTATAGTAGTTATAATATATCCCAAGATAAACCATTGGAACATTAAAAATGTCCACTGGTACAGGCTATGAATAATATTTGAATATAGAATGAATACAAGGTTAGCCCTATACTATATATACTGTACATTCTCTATAGATCCCACACTTCGCTCCCAAATAAGAAAAATAATATTTACTAAAGAAAGGCAACATGGAAAAAATATGGACCCAAATCGCCAAATAAATACTAAGTACTTGCACCATGATCCACTTAACGTGCAAAATACTACAGAGCGGGAAATTATATCCACAGTTACAAAATAATCAAGGTGTGGTAGGATATAAAGTATATGGCAATACTGATGGTCCGATATTAAAATGCTGATAGTTCAAACCTGTAGGAATCTTTGTAAAAAAATAAATAAATAAATAAAGTCATGCGTATTAAGATCCACGCATCCATGCGTATTAAGATCCATGCATCCTACCCACATCCATGCAGTGCAAACATACATTGAAATACAGAAAATAGGAAACCACACACAATATATACCTAAGATGTTATTAAGGTTAAAGGAAATCTGTCACCAGTTTCACCTGCACTAACCTGTTGGTACCGACAGATAGTGCAGGTGACACTGATGACAACGGTACTCACCTTGTCCCTTTCTGTGGCGGGTATCTTCAGTAATTTCCTCCATTAGCTCCAGTCCCGGCAGCTGGCTTGGGGCACGGGCGGAGCTTACTGACATCACCACTGCTGTTGTCTCACAGCGGAACCCAGCAGAGAGCAGCAACGGTGACGTCACTAAGCTCCGCCCATGCCCAAGCTGCTGCTGCTCTCTACAGGGTCTCACAGCAACGATGATGTCACTAAGCTCCGCCCATGCCCGAAGCTGCTGCTCTCTGCAGGGTCTCACAGCAGCGGTGATGTCACTAAGCTCCGCCCATGCCCGAAGCTGCTGCTCTCTGCAGGGTCTCACAGCAGCAGTGACATCATTAAGCTCCGCCCGTGCCCCAAGCCGGCTGCTGAGACTTGAGCTAACGGAGGAAATTACCGAAGATCCCCCCCACGGAACGGACAAGGTGAGTACCGTTGTCATCAGTGTCACCTTTACTATCTGTCGGTACCAACATGTTAGTGCAGGTGACACTGGTGACAGATTTCCTTTAAAGACCATAGATAAATGATATTGGCAGAATAAACAAACCTAAGCGAACATGTGACCTAGGGTTGTTACAATTTCCTGCAGAAACCCAAAGCCTAACTTAGTAAGACTCATAAGTGGATTGGTGTCGGTTCACATTATGAACAGTTTTTATGTCTTTTCTTATACAAAAAGTTTTTTTTTTGTTTTGTTTTGTTTTGTTTTTTAGAGAAATATTGCCATGAGGCAAAAATGATATAAACCTATAATCAGAATTGAGGTGCTTTATGAAGATTTGTGGGGATAGTGTTTGATCACCTGGGGTCAGACCCCACCTCTTGAATGGTGCCACGGCTCTCCCTGTGTATGGAGCAGGGGTTTGACACTCCCCCTTCATGCATTCTCTATGAGAGAGCTGGAGAAAGCAGAGCACAGCACTCGTGTATCTCTGGTGCTCTCATACAGAATAATAGTGAGTAAACAAATGTATATATATAAAAATATCCAATAAAAACAGCACATCCAGAAAACTATAAATAATGAAGAAATGGGGTGCACACATGACTTGAACCTCGGCCCACTGGTTCCTCAATCAATAGAAAAAATACAGGCAGCACACCACGTCTGAAATCCAATCAGGTGAAGTTTAATCCGTGATGTGATAGAGACTACGTTTCTCCAGCCTCACGCTGGCTTTCTCAAAAAAGCGTGAGGCTGGAGAAACGTAGTCTCTATCACATCATGGATTAAACTTCACCTGACTGGATTTCAGACGTGGTGTGCTGCCTGTATTTTATATATATATATATACATACATATATATATATATATATATATATATATACATACACACACACACACACACATACATACACATACACAGCATTTCCTGCTTATAGGTTAAATTAGTGTCCCCTCATCTCTCCCCCTGTGTGTCACAGTCATAAGTGTCCCCTCATCTCTTCCGGTCACAGTCATGAGTGCCCACTCATCTCTCCCCTGTGTGTTAGGTATTCCTGTCCCCCCATCCACCCTGTCACAGTCATATAAGTGTCTCATCTTTTAGAAAAGAAACAAACTGTTTTACTTACCTCTACCGCCGTTCCCACACTAATCCCCTATTCTGCCCCTGATGTCTTTGATCAGTGCTCTGGTGAAACGTGACTGCCATGACGAGACTGAGCACGGAGCATCACCATTGGAACCACTGACTGGCTGTGGCGGTCACCTGACGTCTGCTACTCTGTAACATCAGAGCACCGACCTTAAGCAGAATGGGGGATCAGCACAGGAACGAAGGCTGTGGTAAATAAAACAGTTTGTTTTAGGAGGATGGCCACTCATTGAAAAGAGCTGACAAAAACCTGGGCACCACCACAAAATTCTTAGTCACCATGGCAACCTGTTGCCCGAGATTTGCCAAGATCTTCAATATATTAACACAATATTGTAACAGCCCACTCAGTGAATGATCATGTTTAAAGGGGTACTCCGGCGCTAAGACATCTTATCCCCTATCCCACCGCTGGGAGTATTGTGATGTCACGGCTCCGCCCCGTGTGACATCACGCTCCGCCCCCTCAATGCAAGTCTCTGCGGCGGGTCCCCCGCTATCAGGCAACTTATCCCCTATTCTTAGCGCCGGAGTACCCCTTTAAACAAACCAATAAAACAACCTACACAGAAAATGTAGATACAGCACGGGAGATTTATCAGAACCTGTCCAGAGGAAGTTGCTGAGTTGCCCATAGCAACCAATCAGATTTCTTCTTTCATTTCTCAGAGGCCTTTTCAAAAATGAAAGAAGCGATCTGATTGGTTGCTATGGGCAACTCAGCAACTTTTCCTCTAGACAGGTTTTGATAAATCTCCCCCTCAGAGTTAAAATATTACATGTTGCTTTTTAGATTGTTATTATTGTCACAAAATTGCATACAAGATAAATAGTCTAAGAGTTCCAGGATGCAGGCCTCATTTAACCTTTTTTTTTATCATCTGGGGTATATTTTTGTGACAATGACAGAATATGAAACATAAGTGACTCCATTTTCTATGTAGGTTTATTTATGTTCAGTATTTTTAGCAA
The DNA here is from genome assembly GCF_029499605.1 of Hyla sarda. Classification (NCBI taxonomy): domain Eukaryota; kingdom Metazoa; phylum Chordata; class Amphibia; order Anura; family Hylidae; genus Hyla; species Hyla sarda. Next base: position 312,710,891 of record NC_079193.1, read on the forward strand.
AAACTAGAACCAGAGAAAAACTATAATGGAAAGATTTGCAGCTTTTTCTGTGTTTTGGACCCACTCCTGGTTTGGGTAAAAACACTGATCAAAATATTGGCCCCTATTTATCAATCAACCTGAAACCAAAACGGTCTGGTTCCTCCTAAAATAACCAATCAGAGCTCAGCTTTTATATCTTAATGAGCTTTGGTAAAGTGAAGGCTGAGCTGTGATTGGTTGTTATGTCAAATCCTGTGCAGAAGAAACGTTGACCAGTTTCCAATCAGATCGCTTCTTTCATTTTTAATAAGGCCTGTGAAAAATAAAAGAAGCAATGTGATTGGTTGCTATGGGCAACTTTTTCGCTGCCCAGGTTTTGATAAATCTCCTCCAGTGTGTGAAAAAGTGAGCGCTTTTTCAGTAATGTAGATGGAATGTCTAAGAACTAACAATGTCTAACTCCGCCTTCAGGCAACTGGGCATTCTGGGAGTTGTAGTTTTGAAACAGCTGGAGACATGGCATTTGGAAAACACTGCCTTAAAGCAAATTTAAAAGGTGGAAAATTCAGCCTCAAGGCTTGCATAGATTTAGAGAAGGAATGCAGTGAAAGATAACTTATCCCCAATTCAAAGGACAGAAGATAAGCTATAGATCGTGGGGGATCCGATCGCCGGGACCCCACAATCTCCTGAACGGGGCCCCAGCAGTCTGCCGGAAGCAGGCATTCCGACCCCCGCAGCCGACACGCCCCCTCCATGTATCTCTATGTGATACATACAGGGGGGGGGTGTCAGCCGCCGGTCCGGGCATGGGCCGCACACCCCCTTCCAGCAGACTGGCAGGGCCCCATTCAGGAGATCGCAGGGTCACAGCGGTCGGACCCCCCATGATCTATAACTTATCCTCTGTCCTATAAATAGGGAATAAGATATCTTAAAGGGGTTCTCCGGTGCTTACACATCTTATCCTCTATTCCAGTGTTTTCCAACCAGTGTGCCTCTGGCTGTTGCAAAACTACAACTCCCAGCATGCCCGGACAGCCTTTGGCTGTTCGGCCATGCTGGGAGTTATAGTTTTGCAACAGCCGGAGGCACACTGGTTGGAAAACACTGCTCTATCCAAAGGACAGCTATCACGCCGCCTCCCATAGACTTGCATTGAGGGGCAGAGCGTGACGTCACACGCCGCCGGCCCTGTGGTCGCCTGTAATCAGACCCGGAGCAAACACGCTCGGGGGACTGATTACAAACAGGGTGCCGCGAGCAAGATCACGGTGGTCCCCAGCGGCGGGACTCCCACAATCAGGCATCTTATCCCCTATCCTTTGAATAAGGGATAAGATGTCTAAGCACCGGCGAACTCCTTTAAGATATCTTTCACTACAGAACTCCTTATATTGAGAGAATCCATGTGCAAAGAAGTGACTTCTAAAAACTCTGCAGATGTGATTTTTTTTTATCAAAATTAGTTATAAATAATAAGAATTACAATCAATTCTGCTTAAACAAAGCCTTATATGGCTACATGGTCATCATATTAATACCAATAATGATGATGATAAATAATAATAATAATAAAGCTACAGCCATTGGTTTGTTGGCCTGAAGGGGTTAAACCCTCACTGCTGATTTCTGGAGTACCCCCTTAAATAGGGGTTATCCAGGAATAGAAAAACAGAGGTAATGTCTTCCAAAAACAGCGCCAACCCCATCCCCAGGTTATTTGTAGTATTACAGCTTGGCTACATTCACTTCAATGGAACTGAGCTGCAATATCACACATAACCTGGGGAGAGGTGTGGTGCAACTTTGGGACTATATATATATATATATATATATATATATATATTATTATTATTTTTTTATTCTGTTTAAGTATTTTGCCATTTTAAGCCGATAAATTAGTAAACTTGATTTCAATGCATTAAGAGAAGTGGTCTCCATATTGTGGACATCTAGTTGTTTCAAAACTACAACAGTTTTGCAACATGTGGAGGGCCACAGTTTGGAGACTGCTAATTTAGAGCATTAGAACCTTTAGCGGTCAGGGCATGCTGGGAGTTGTAGTGTTGCAACAGCGTGAGTGCCACAAGTTGGAGAACACTGGAGCTTCCCATGACAACCAATCAGATTCCAACACAGGTCAGAAAAGTGATCGGATTGGTTGCTGTGGGTTACGTGCACATTACAGGCTATGCACACAACTGGAACTGACAAGCTGGGAATCTGTGGAACTACAAGTCCCAAAATGCCTTTAACGATGAAGGAGACCTGGATGGCGTTAGACAAGAGCTGAAGGACCCAGACTGTGCAGGGACAATGCTACACAGGCAGAGGAGAACACAGAGCAACTCACAGGGCAGCAGCCGCACTGATCTCCACACATGTAAACAACCTCCTCCACTGCTGCAGCTGTCACCGCTACTTCCTGGATGTCCACAGTCACGTGACGGGGGTCTGACTACGGAAGCTCGTGATGACCAAAAGAATGGAGACAGCGCGGAAACTGAAAGCAGGCGGTCTGAGGGTCCTTTTATTTGGGGTAAAGATGAAGGCCAGTGAGATATAAGATAGACAGAGATATAGATAGATAGAGAGATAGATAGATAGACAGAGAGATATAGATAGATAGATAGATATGAGATAGATAGATAGATAGATAAATATGAGATAGACAGAGGGATATAGATAGATAGATAAATATGAGATAGACAGAGAAATATAGATAGATAGATATACAGAGAGATATAGATAGATAGATAAATATGAGATAGACAGAGAGATATAGACAGAGAGATATAGATAGATAGAGAGATAGATAGATAGACAGAGAGATATAGATAGATAGATATGAGATAGATAGATAAATATGAGATAGACAGAGGGATATAGAGAGATAGATAGATAGATAGATAGATAGCTATGAGATAGATAAATATGAGATAGACAAACCATGATCCGCAACCCTGCGATGTAGTTCGTGTGCGTGTTTTACTTTCATTTTTAAATATCCCACTGGGAGCCCTGAATGGCCGAAGGGCCATTCAGTGCTCTCAACGGGGTTTTTAAAGTCATTAGTGAGGATTGTAATGTTTCACTACACTGGCAGCTGGGGAAGCATTGCGCTGCGTTCCCCGGCTGCCCTTATGCGCTGCAGGAGGGCAAGATCTATAGGTAGCGCAGCAGTGGGCAATATACATAGCTAGGGCAGTGGGGAGGGGTATAATGCCCCCCCCCCCCCCGCCGCGCTAGCTATGTATAATGCCCCGGCTGTGCTAGCTATGTATAATGCCCCCCTTTCGCTGCGCTAGCTATGTATAATGCCCCCCGCTGCACTAGCTATGTATAATGCCCCCCTTTCGCTGCGCTAGCTATGTATAATGCCCCCCTTTCGTTGTGCTAGCTATGTATAATGCCCCCGCTGCGATAGCTATGTATAATGCTCCCCGCTGCGCTTACATATGTCCCCCAGCGAGCGCATACATAAATCCCTTGCAGCGCTATCTGTGAATAGCATGCTATCAGCAGCACATCATGCTGCTGGCCGGGAAAGGCAGCGCAATGCCGCCCACTTCCCGGCCAGCAGATGTGCTGCTGATAGCATGCTATTCACAGATAGCGCTGTGAGGGACATATGTGTATTGAAGCACTGCATGGGGACAGATATATAGTGATATATATCTGTCCCCGTACAGCGCTTCTATACACATATGTCCCTCACAGCGCTATCTGTGAATAGCATGCTATCAGCAGCACATCTGCTGGCCGGGAAGCGGGTGGCATTGCGCTGCCTTTCCCGGCCAGCAGCATGATGTGCTGCTGATAGTATACTATTCACAGATGCAAGGGGGGGCATTATACATAGCTAGCGCAGCGGGGGCATTATACATAGCTAGCACAGCGGGGGGCATTATACATAGATAGCACAGCGGGGGGCATTATACATAGCTAGTGCAGCGAAAGGGGGGGGGGAATCATATATATTGCGCTATATGTCTGGCCCCCCACTGTGCTGGCTATGTATATTGCCCACTGCTGCGCTACCTATAGATCTTGCCCTCCTGCAGTGCATCAGGGCAGCCGGGGAACGAAGCGCAGTGTAGTGTAGTGCAACATTACAATCCTGTAATAATGACCTTAAAAACCCAGCAAGAGCCCTGAATGGCCCCTCGGTGCTGGCCATTCAGGGCTCCAGGCGAGGTATTTGAAAATGAAAGTAGAACACACACACGATCTACATCGCAGGGTTAATATCCGTTTACATGACGTTATTTTTGACGGGAAAAAAAAATACTGAATGCTAAATTTTTTCCCTGTCAAAAAAAACGGAACAGGAAGGAAACGGGTGCAAACGGGTGAAAAAGGATTGTAAAAAAATCCCATTGAGATCAATGGGATCCGTTTACAGCCCTTTACAACCCGGTCATCAAACGGGTTGCGTAACGGGCATTTTTTGTCGGGAGCAGGCGGCTGTGTGAACGAGCCCTAAGGTGCAAAAAAACTGAGCTTTATTGGCCCGTGTAGTATGAAGATGAAGATGGTGTGATACCATCAAAACATCGTACTACATGGGCCAATAAAGCTCAGTTTTTGCTCCTTATGCTGTTTGGGTGTGCTGCGACTTCTTTGGAGTAGTTATAGATAAATAGATAGATATGAGATAGACAGAGATATATATATATAGATATATTTATGAGATAGATAGACAAAAAGATATGTAGAGGAAATCAGCACACTCTAATAGCAGTGTATTTGGTGCAAAGCAGTTTCTGGGGCTGTGGTCAAAGGCCCACCATTTGTATAACAAAAAAAGGAATATTCTGCAGCACGCGAAGTAAAGTGAAAAAATTCCAAGTGGTTTATTCCATAAAAAACAGGGTGAATTCACACCAAGTAGCGACGTTTCGACTAGACTCCTCTAGTCATTATAACTGCTTGATAGATAGATATTAAATGAATGGATAGATATGAGATAGATATATATGAGATAGATAGAATGAGATGGATAGATAGATATGAGATAAACAAATAGATAGATATGAGATAGATAGATATGAAATAAATGGATAGATTGATATGAGACAGATATGAAATAAATGGATAGATATGAGATAGATAGATAGATAGATATATAAATATGAGATATGTAGATAAATAGATGATTGATAGATATAATTGTGGTTAATAGACAGACAGATATATAGAAGAGTGAAAGATATCATAGATATATAAATATGAGATATATAGAATAGTGAGAGATACAATAAAAAAAATAAATAGAAATCCAAATAGACAAGACTGCACACACTTTGTGAAAAAAAACCTGTGGTGATTTTATTCCATCCTCAGCAATACAGGGTGCAATGTTTCTGCATTCTCACACCGCCATTTTCAAGCATAGCAAGTGAACATTCTTTAGGTACTTAAATACTACCATTTACATCATTTAATTAACCCCTTAAGGACCACGGGTTTTCCTTTTTTGCACTTTCGTTTTTTTCCTCCTCACCTTTTAAAAATCATAACCCTTTCAATTTTGCACCTAAAAATCCATATGATTGCTTATTTTTTGCCCCACCAATTCTACTTTGTAATGACATCAGTCATTTTACCCAAAAATCTACGGCGAAACGGAAAAAAAAAATCATTGTGCGACAAAATTGAAGAAAAAACTCAATTTTGTAACTTTTGGGGGCTTCCGTTTCTACGCAGTAAATTTTTCGGTAAAAATGACACCTTATCTTTATTCTGTAGGTCCATACGATTAAAATGATACCCTACTTATATAGGTTTCATTTTGTTGTACTTCTGTAAAAAATCATAACTACATGCAGAAAAATGTATACGTTTAAAATTGTCATCTTCTGACCCCTATAACTTTTTTATTTTTCCACAAATGGGGCGGTATATGGGCTCATTTTTTGCGCCGTGATATGAAGTTTTTAGCGGTACCATTTTTGTATTGATCAGACTTTTTGATCGCTTTTTATTCATTTTTTCATTATATAAAAAGCGACCAAAATACGTTATTTTGGACTTTGGAATTTTTTTGCGCGTACGCCATTGACCGTGCGGTTCAATTAATGATATATTTTTATAGTTCGGACATTTACGCACGCGGCGATACCACATATGTTTATATTTATTTTTATTTACATGGTGTTTTTTTTTATGGGAAAAGGGGGGTGATTTGATTTTTTATTAAGGAAAGGGTTAAATCACATTTATTAACTTTTTTTTTACACTTTTTTTTTTTTGCAGTGTTATAGCTCCCATGGGGGGCTATAACACTGCACACACTGATCTTATACCCTGTTCACTGTAAAGCCATAGCTTTGCAGTGATCAGGGTTATCGGTGGTCGATTGCTCAAGCCTGAATCTCAGGCTTGGAGCAATCAATCACCAAGGGGACACGCCGTAGGCAGGTAAGAGGACCTCCGCTCGTGTCCCAGCTGATCGGGACACCGCATTTTCAGTGTGGTAGTCCCGATCAGCCCCGCTGAGCAGCCGGGCAGCTTTCACTTTCGGTTTAGACTAGTCTAAAGGGTTAATAGCGCGCGGCACCGCGATCGCTGCAGCACGCTATTAGCCCCGGGACCCGGCATCAGATACATGCCGGGACCGACCCGATATGACGCGGGGTCACCGCGTGACCCCGTGTTATATCGTGGGAGCCGGCCAAGGACGTAAATATACGTCCTTGGTCGTTAAGGGGATAATAAACATACACACATATCAATAAAATGATAAATATTACAATGTATCATATAAAACAGTGTATACATAGGCTGGGGATACATTGTGTACATATATATTTAAATTGGAAAGTGGCGCTTAATGGAAGTCGGGCACTCGCCACAGGGCTGGCGTTTGATACTGTTACTCTGCGTTAGCGTGGGTAAAAAACCACAGCGCAGGCCTGGCAAAAGGCCGGCGTCCACATCAGGAGGAAGTAGGTTGACATACAAAAATTAATGAATAAGCATAAAGCTTCAGTGTTACCAAGTGTTACTAAGACGTACTATATAGCATGACAGCACTGGGACAAAATGCCCGTACTAAGGATGGTGAGCGCATGGCGCGATTGTGCTAATATGCATGCACTGAGAATTGACTCTATGGTAACCCTTATGCTTATTTGTTCATTTATGTATGTCATCCTACTTCCTCTTGACGTGGATGCTGGTCTTTTGCCGGTGCCTGCGCTGTGGTTTTTAACCCACACTAACACATGCTAAAAGACCAGGTGAGCTTGTTGAAACGTTGCTGTATGACATTCACGTTTTGTTGGAATAAACTTTCACTAATCTAAGACATGGGTGAGGGTTCATTCAGACTGTGTATTTGTTTTTGTGTATTCCAGTTTTATTAAGGGGGGATCTGTCTGCCTATGTTATGCTCCTTTTGAAGTCAAAAGCCTTTGTAGCAGCAGGATATGAGCTGTCTCTGGTGCCATCATGAAATAAGGGGCCCGGAAGAGAGATGCCCCCCACCTGGTGGGATCGGAGGGGAGGGGGGGGGGGGATGAAAAAAACGACTATAAAACTGAGGTGCTGGACAAACTTTTGGTCAAGCCTGTGGCAAAAGCTGACAACATCCTTGTCAGGATCCGGACTAGCGGCTGGTGAGGACACTGGAGGTGGATCCTCTGTGCCAGAGAGGCGATGACGCAGGAGTATTGGTTCTAAGCAGTTACTGGTGTTCACCAGAGCCCGCCGCAAAGCGGGATCGACTTGCTGTGGCGGTAACTACCAGGTCGTGTTCCCCAGTAGCGACTCGACCTCTCTGGCAGCTGAGACTTGTGCGGTACACAAGGACTAGACAGAGGCGAGGTCAGACGTAGCAGAAGGTCAGGCAGGCAGCGAGGTTCGTAGTCAGGGGCGACAGCAGACGGTCTGGGTACACAGGCTAGGGAACACACTATAACGCTTTCACAGGGCACAAGGCAACAAGATCCGGCAAGGACGGGAAGGGGAAGTGTGTATTTATGTGTAGGGAGGTGATTGAATTGATTGGGCCAGGCACCAATTAGCGTTGCGCTGGCCCTTTAAATCTTAGAACGTCGGCACGTGCTCGCCCTAGGGAGCGGGGCCGCACGCGCCGGGACGAGACAGCCACCGGAGGAGGAGGGTGAGTAGAACGGGGCGTGATCCGCGTTGTCCCCGCCGGCATGAACACAGCAGCGCTCGCGGTCAGAGACAGAGACCGGAGCGCTGCTGTTAGCATAACGCCGCGAGCGCTCCAGGGAAGCCGCGGGACCCGGAGCGCTCGGCGTTACAATCCTAGGATACAGCTGGACTCTGACTCACAAGGACTGCTATACCATTATGCTGTAAAGCCTTTCTTTTTGTTTTCTGAACTTTTCTTGCTGAATTCTTTTATATATTTTTGTGCATGTATGTCAGTTGTTTATTTTATATGTAGCACTTAAATGTTTAATTAATCAGCTTTGGTCTTGGAATAAATATAGGAGCTCACCTTTCTGAAGGAAGCTCTGGTAAAATGTTTAACAAACGGTTAATTTGGTGTGTTGCTTGGACTAGTAATGGATACCCAGAGGTCTGGTGGCTTTAACCCTTGCACCATCACACTCTCTCTAGCGTCTTGGCTGGACTCATAGGGTGTGATCGTGACAGATAGATAGATATGAGATAAATAGATAAATGATAGATAGACACAATGGGGGACATTTACTAATCTAGTCTATTCTGGGTATGCTTATAGACCAGAGTATGTGGTAGTCTCCTGTCTATTGTGCTCCTAATTTATCAAAGGTCTCACAGCCCTTGATAAATTCTGTGCTCAGACTTCAGGGTCTACAGCTTAAACTGCATTTAGACCTGCTCCAACATGGTCTGAAATTTCAGCGTATTTTGGGCAGATGCGACATGTCGCACAAAAGTCGCACTTGATAAATTCAGCACCAATGCATTTTCCAATGCATTTCCGTCTAAAATAGACTTGCATGCATCATGTTCTAAAAATCCTCTACAGCAAAAATCACAGAAAAGTCGCACATATTTAGACTGATTTAGACATATTTAGACTCCCCCAATGACTGATAGATACACAAATAGATGATAGATAGGATAAATAGTGTTTAATAAACAGATAGAAAGAAGAGTGATTGATAGAATAGGCAAGCTTGAAATTGGCATGCACGTTAGCAGCCGAAACATTGCCATTTGTCCTTGATGTAATAAACGCTATCCACTAGTTTTACAAATACTGGATTCTTCTCTTGCCTATATGAATCATGATCCCCACAAACTGAGAACCTACACTTGTTTGCACCCAACTATAATTTATACTCAGGTGTGCTGCTACCTTTTTTCCTTATCGTGTTGATAGAATAGTGATATAGAGGGACATTTATCAATGTTTGCTTATGTATTCTTTTTTTTAGTAATTTTTTCCTTACTTTTTTTTTTGCTTATGTGTGACTTATTTATCAACTGGTTTCATAATTACATAGTTAGTACGGTCGAAAAAAGACATATGTCCATCAAGTTCAACCAGAGAATTAAGGGGTAGGGGTGTGGCGCGATATTGGAGAAGGGATGGGATTTTATATTTCTTCATAAGCATTAATGTTATTTTGTTCCAGGAATGTATCTAATCCTGTTTTAAAGCTGTTAATTTTTCCTGCTGTGACCAGTTCCTGAGGTAGACTGTTCCATAAGTTCACAGTTCTCATGGTAAAGAAGGCGTGTCGCCCCTTGAGACTAAACTTTTTCTTCTCCAGACGGAGGGAGTGCCCCCTTGTCCTTTGGGGGGGTTTAACCTGGAACAATTTTTCTCCATATTTTTTGTATGGGCCATTAATATACTTATATACGTTTATCATATCCCCCCTTAAACGTCTCTTCTCAAGACTAAACAATTGTAACTCCTTTAATCGCTCCTCATAGCTAAGATGTTCCATGCCCCATATTAGTTTAGTCGCGCATCTCTGCACCCTTTCCAGCTCCCCAGTGTCCCTTTTATGTACAGGCGACCAAAACTGAACAGCATATTACAGGTGAGGCCGTACCAATGCTTTATGAAGGGGGAGTATTATGTCCCTGTCCCTTGAGTCCATGCCTCTTTTGATACATGACAATATCCTGCCGGCTTTGGAAGCAGCAGCCTGACATTGCATGCTATTTTGTAGTCTGTGATCTACAAGTACACCCAGATCCTTCTCTACCAGTGACTCTGCCAGTTTAATCCCCCCTAAGACATACGACGCATGCAGGTTATTAGTACCCAGATGCATAACTTTACATTTATCCACATTGAACCTCATTTGCCAAGTGGATGCCCAGACACTTAGTCTATCCAAGTCATCTTGTAACTTATGCACATCCTCTATAGACTGTACCGTGCTACAAAGTTTGGTGTCATCTGCAAAGATAGAAACAGAGCTGTTAATACCATCCTCTATATCATTGACAAATAAATTAAACAACAGCGGGCCCAGTACTGAACCTTGGGGTACACCACTAATTACTGTGGACCAATCAGAGTACAAATCATTGACCACCACTCTCTGGGTACGATCCATGAGCCAGTGTTCAATCCAGTTACAAACTAAAATTTCCAAACCCAAAGACCTTAACTTACCTGTCAGACGTCTGTGAGGGACAGTATCAAACGCTTTGGCAAAATCCAGAAACACTATATCCACATCCATTCCTCTGTCAAGGCTTCTACTCACCTCTTCATAAAAGCAAATTAGATTGGTTTGACAACTTCTATCCTTAGTAAACCCATGCTGGCTATCACTTATAATACAATTATCCCCTATGTATTCCTGTATGTAATCCCTTATAAGTCCTTCAAACAATTTACCCACAATGCACATTAAACTTACCGGTCTATAGTTTCCTGGGGAAGACCTAGAGCCCTTTTTGAAGATTGGCACCACATTCGCCTTGCGCCAGTCCCTTGGCACAATACCAGACACCAGAGAATCTCTAAATATCAAGAACAGGGGTACAGATATTACTGAACTTACCTCTCTAAGAACTCTTGGGTGCAATCCATCTGGCCCTGGAGATTTGCTTACATTTATATTACTTAACTTACCTTGTACCATCTCTACATTAAGCCAGTTCAGTACATTACATGATGTGTTACCAGCACTGACCGGGCCAATGTCAGCTCCTTTTTCCATAGTGTATACAGAACTAAAGAACCCATTCAGTAGCTCCGCTTTCTCTTGATCGCCTGTGACAACCTCCCCATTATCATTATTAAGGGGTCCTACATGCTCTGTCCTTGGTTTTTTTGCATTTATATATCTAAAAAAATATTTAGGATTAGTTTTGCTTTCTTTGGCCACCTGTCTCTCGTTTTGAATTTTTGCTGTTTTTATTACATTTTTACAGATTTTATTAAGCTCTTTGTACTGTTTAAATGTTATCGCTGACCCATCAGATGTGAATTTTTTGAAGGCTATTTTTTTGTTGTTTATTGCTCTTTTAACATCATTTGTCAGCCATGTAGGATTTAGTTTTAATCGTTTATATTTGTTCCCCTTTGGTATATATTTAGCTGTATAGTTATTTAGAGTTGATTTAAAGATGTCCCATTTACCTTCTGTATCAGTATTTGAGAACACCTCCCCCAAGTCTATGTCCTGTAGTGCAGCCCTCAGCCCAGGGAAGTTTGCCTTTTTAAAATTATATGTTTTTGCCTTCCCCGCCTGTCTTTGTTTTCTACATTTTAAGTCAAAAGTAACTATATTGTGGTCGCTATTACCAAGGTTTTCCCGCACAGTTACATTACCAACCAGCTCTGCGTTGTTGGAAATGATCAGATCCAACAAGGCATCACTTCTTGTTGGGTCCTCCACAAACTGGCCCATAAAATTATCCTGCAATAAATTTAGGAATTGTCGCCCCTTTGTAGTTTTAGCCAACCCCGGACCCCAATCTATATCTGGATAGTTAAAATCTCCCATTATTACCACTGTACCTGCCCGGGCGGCCCTCTCTATTTGTTTATGAAGCCGAACTTCTATCTCTTCAGTGATATTAGGGGGTCTGTAGATTACACCAAATATTATTTTTTCAGTATTTCCCTCCTTTTGTAATTCTACCCACAGTGATTCCACCTCCTCAGAATCATCACACACTATGGCATCGTTCACACTGACTTTCATACCACTTCTTACATACAGACAGACTCCACCACATTTTCTGTTCATTCTATCCTTGCGAAACAATGTAAACCCCTGCAGATTAACAGCCCAGTCATGCGAGGAGTCCAGCCATGTCTCAGTGACCCCAACTATATCAATATGTTCCTCCAGTATCAAGGCCTCAAGCTCCCCCATTTTATTTGCTAGGCTTCTGGCATTTGTGAACATACACTTTACATGTCCATCCTTTATGTTATTGGGGTTAATGGGATTCAAGGGTGTAAGTTTTATTTTCCTATGAAGCCTATTCCTATTAACTATTCTAACCCCTCCCTCCGCTCCACCCCCAGGTACATTTATAATTCCCACCTCTCTATCTACACTATCTTCCCCCTCTTTACTGTTGGTTCCCTCCCCCCAAGTCCCTAGTTTAAACACTCCTCCACCCTTCTAGCCATCTTCTCCCCAAGCAAAGCTGCACCCTCCCCATTGAGGTGCAGCCCGTCCCTACGGTAGAGCCGGTAACCGACAGCGAAGTCAGCCCAGTTCTCCATGAACCCAAACCCTTCCTTCCTACACCAGCTTCTGAGCCACTTGTTTACCTCCCTGATCTCCCGCTGCCTCTCTGGTGTGGCTCGTGGTACTGGTAGTATTTCAGAAAATACTACCTTGGAGGTCCTTGCCTTAAGCTTGCGGCCTAAGTCCCTGAAATCATTTTTAAGGACGCTCCACCTACCTCTTACTTTGTCATTGGTGCCAATATATACCATGACTGCTGGGTCCTCTCCAGCCCCGCCCAGCAACCTGTCAACCCGATCCGCGATGTGCCGAACTCGTGCGCCAGGCAGACAACACACTGTTCGGCGATCCCGGTCTTTGTGACAGATTGTCCTGTCTGTCCCCCTAATAATTGAGTCCCCCACCACTAGTAATTGTCTGGCCTGCCCTGTACTCCTCTCTCCCTCCTTACTGGAGCAGACACCCCCCTGGCGGTCAGAGGCGGTATCCTGCTGCAGTTCTGCTAGCTCTGTAATGGCATCCCCCTCATCTGCCAAGCGGGCAAACTTGTTGGGGTGTGCCAGTTCAGGACTAGCCTCCCTGACACTTTTTCCCCTACCCCTCTTTCTATCTGTAACCCAGCTAACTGCCTGACTGTCCTGCAACTCAGTCCCACTGTCCTCCCCCACCTCTATTCCCGAGAGTGCCTGCTCAGTGAGCAGGAGACTCCTCTCCATGTTGTTAATGCTTCTCATTGTTGCCAGTCACCCCTCTAGATGCAGGATCTGGGCTTCCAAACGGACAACTAGCACACATCTCGCACAACAATATGCACCCTCAAACTGTTGTTCAAGGATTGCATACATTGAACAGGATGTACATTGGACTGCATTTTCCAACATGGAGGCCTTCTAGTTATGGGGATTTCACAAATGTATAGGCAAAAACAATTTTTTGTAGACCTTGTGAGTTCAGAAATTAACACTCACAGCGATCTCAATCTCCTGCTTTCAAACTCCTGTTTTTGTAACTCCTCTTTCACGCCCCCTCTTACACAGCAACACTCAGAAGAGCAAGCTCTCAATAAGAGTCCCAACCTAAGATTTATACACCTGTGCCCAATCAGCCTGTTGATAATTTTCTTTCACGTAAGCAATTTTTCCTTTTTTACTTTGGTAGTAGCTTTTTCTGCTCCATGTTTGAGCTGGAGTAAATTTAGTAAATTTTTAACCCTGTTGCGACTTTTTTTTGCGCAGTTGCGACTGTCGCAGTTAATAAATACCTGACTACCCGTAGTCCATTTTAAAATTATTACTACGTAGTAAATTTTTGGAAAACGTGCTTTTCTCGCTTTCCAGTCAAAAGGTTGCACGAAAAATTTAGTCAATTTTTAACCCTGTTGCGACTTTTTTTTGCGCAGTTGCGACTGTCGCAGTTAATAAATACCTGACTACCCGTAGTCCATTTTAAAATGATTACTACGTAGTAAATTTTTGGAAAACGTGCTTTTCTCGCTTTCCAGTCAAAATGTTGCACGAAAAATTGCGTAGTCGCAGTTGCGACAATTTTGCGACAATTATAGTAAAGAAAACCTGACTAAACCCGTTGATAAATGTCCATAATAGTGATTTACAATGTAAGACTACTCCCATCTCCCACTACTCCAATCCCTGAATGACCAGGACATTTTGGTTTTTAGCTCCTCACCTTGTGCTTTAATGGTTTAAAAAATAAAAATACAAACATGACCCCTCAAATATTTTGTGAAAGGGCATCATTCATAAAATAATGTATACCACCTACTTGGAATTGGTCCAAATACCCAACATATTCCACATATACAGCAATCATGTAATCACAATTATATTTATTGACTACTGCATAACGTCAATTCTGTAAAAATATTTTAAAAACACAAACAATACATGAGGGAACACTGTGGATGTGGGCACCCAGCAATTGCTGATAGTAAAGTGCACCGTGCTACTGCAACCCACAGAAAGTACTCGCATGAACATATATATGGTTATTTCTGTATGTATTTATATACGTGTCAGGTGTCTGTGTAAAATTTATACCCTAACCATAAATGTAAAGTGCAAGTGCAAATAAAAACCATCAGAGAAAGTCAAAGAGATTTTATTTGCCCAGCAGGCGTGCAGCAACAGCCAAGTATAGGAGACCACCAGAGTCCTATGGTCAGTAAATGCACCCTTAGTTAAGTTGAGCATTGCCTTGCGCAGATATTCCCACTTAGTTGTGCTCTATTTTTATGTTGTCTGCACTGGCCTTGTCATTTTTCTAGTTGTGTACTTCCAGGGGGGTGGTTAGCAGATGCACTGATTGGTGGACCACTTGGCTTAACAATGTGTGTGAGCTTTTCACTGTTTTTTTGTGCCATCCAGGGGCTTCCTGTCAATTGCACTAATTTATGAAGTGAGATCCGCAACATAATACATTTTGCGTACCCACTGGGAAAACACACACGTGCGCAGCAGGTTTTGCATTGTGCAAAAATCTGTGATGAATTCCCCCATAGACCTAAAATGTAGCAAATCCTCTACAATGTGTCGGCAAGACAGGGAGATCCTGGTTATGTCTAAAGATTGGTGAGGGTCACAGCACCAAGACCCAGACCAATCAAGACTTTTGACATATCTGTGTGTTATGTCAAAAGTTTTTTTTGTTTTTGTTTTGTTAAAGGAACATGGGAATATGTGGACATGGGAGCCCTGCAATGTGCTATAATGAAATAATATGCACATGATTTGACTGCAACCCACACAAAGTACCCACATGTGTATATATATAGCATTTCTATACTAGCCAGGTGGCACTGTAAAACCATATATACCCAACCCATAAATGTAAAGTACAAGTGCAAAGAAGAACCATAAGAGGGAGAGTCAAAGAGATTTTGTTTGAAGTCCTCTGTCTGCCATGACAACTGATCAGTACCCCTCAAGTGTGTTGCAGGGGTGCCAATCAGAGCTCTGACACATGCAGCACCTGTAAAATAACCACCTACATGCCAAATCTATATGGTTATGCCTTGTCCACCCTACGGCCATTCAGCAAGCTCCTGAACTTTGCCATAGGCTGTCCGGGCATGCTAGGAGTTGTAGTTTTG
The DNA here is from genome assembly GCF_029499605.1 of Hyla sarda. Taxonomy (NCBI): domain Eukaryota; kingdom Metazoa; phylum Chordata; class Amphibia; order Anura; family Hylidae; genus Hyla; species Hyla sarda. The sequence continues at coordinate 312,726,629 of NC_079193.1, forward strand.
CAACAGCTGGAGCCCTAAAGTCTGGAGACCACTGCTTTAGACTATAAATATTCTCTACAGCTTCTAGTACTTTGTTCATTGTGTTAGTGTAGCCCGGTTTTATTCCATAAATATCTGACCCACACAACAATACAGAATGATTACAGACAAAGGGTTGATAAATGTGTCTAATAAAACTGGATACTGCACATTCAGATGACTGACAATATTGTAATGTCTGTAGGGACTGTCAGAAGTTCCCTTGATGTTCTCCATGGCAGGGGGGATGGCAGTGATCTGTTGGATTTCAACTTTCTGATCCTATTGTTTTTTGCCTTCTTATGGTTTATATAGGTCATAAAAGGAAAAAGCCGAATCTTAAAATAAAATATTGCAATACAAAAAAACTGTTCACTGTGCTGCCTTTTTTGTCTTCCATAAATATGTTTTAATAGACGGCAAGAAGCCCTGCCTTCTCGTCTCTTCCTTGGTGAGCAGGCATTATGCTCTTTCTAGTTGAATCGCTACTGGTAGGCATTATGGACAGTGAATTTGCTTTTCCTTGGAATGCCATTCATTTTCCACTTTTGTGTTAGTGATGCTTTAAGGCATTGTCCTAATATATGAACTTGTGTGTCTGTAAAACAAAGGTTCATTTTATAGAGCATTCACCTTTTATAGCAATAATAAATGACAGCATTGGACCAGCATGTAACACATCCTGCTGCTCAGCTTGGCCAAGCCACACACTTGGTTCTTCCTCACCGTTGCAGGCTCTGGACTTCCTCCTCTGTAAACTATGTAGAAGCCATGCGCATGCATGTACTGTCTCTTTAAGAATTTGTAAACATCCCCGATTCCTTCCCTTCTCCAATCCCTGCTTGGCACTGTTAGGATCTATTTATCCCTGTGATACTGATCACAGGGATCAATAGATCCTAACATTTGATAAGCAGACACATTTATAGGGGTATTCCAGGCAAAAACTTTTTTATATATATCAACTGGCTCCAGAAAGTTAAACAGATTTGTAAATTACTTCTATAAAAAAATCTTAATCCTTTCAGTACTTATGAGCTTCTGAAGTTAAAGGGGTACTCCAGTGCTTACACATCTTATCCCCTATCCAAAGGAAAGGGGATAAGATGCCTGATCGCATCCGGGGAATGATTACAAACGGGGTGCCGCGTGCATGATCACGGGCGTCCCCAGCTGCGGGACTCCCGCGATCAGGCATCTTATCCCCCTATCTTTTGGATAGGGGATAAGATGTGTAAGCACCGGAGTACCCCTTTAAGGTTGTTCTTTTCTGTCTAAGTGCTCTCTGATGACACTTGTCTCGGGAAATGCCCATTTTAGAAGAGGTTTGCTATGGGGATTTGCTTCTAAACTGGGCGTTTCCCGAGACAGGTGTCATCAGAGAGGACTTAGACAGAAAACAACAACCTTAAAGGGGTACTCTGCCCCTGGCATCTTATCCGCTATCCAAAGGATAGGGGATAAGATGTTAGATCGCCTCGGTCATGCTGCTGGGGACCCCGGCGATCGCAGCTGCGGCACCCCGCCATCATTACTGCACAGAGCGAGTTTTCTCTGTGCGTAATGATGGGCGATACAGGGGCCGGAGCAGCGTGACGTCATGGTTCCGCCCCTCATGACATCACGGCCCATCCCCTTAATGCAAGTCTATGGCAGGGGGCGTGACAACCACCACGCCCCCTTCCCATAGACTTGTATTGACGGGGGCGGGTCGTGATGTCACTAGGGGCGGGGCCGTGACGTAACAATGCTCCGTCACCTGTATTGCCCTTCATTACGTGCAGAGCGATCTCGCTCTGCGCAGTAATGATAGCGGGGTGCAGTAATGCAGAGGGAACCCGGCGATCTGACATCTTATCCCCTATCCTTTAACTTTCTGGAGCCAGTTGATATATAAAACAAAAGTTTTTTCCTGGATAACCCCTTTAATGCACATGTATTGATACAGGTACTTCCTTTCCTCTAGGTCTTACTACTAAGAAAAACCCTCCTATAGGATCTGTTCCTGATACTTCTACTCTCCTACAGGTTAATATTTCTGAACTATCTTTTAGAGTGCTCAATAATAATAGGTTACCTTTCCTAATCTCAGTACATTTACTGTCTCTTACTACAGATAACTTTTGTTTTGGGCCAGTTAACCCTTGCATGTCATATCCCTAACTGGGTTCGCTGTCGTCGACAAGGCTTGTTGCCATAGGTTATATTCTTTCCCAAATAGAGCAAAACATACATATATACACACACATACATACACATATACATACACTACTATTTTTTATCGCTTTTGCCTGTCTTAAATACCAACAACTAATCAACTGCCACAGGTCTACTAGTATTGTACTGCTGGTTCCCTCTGGGATTGTCAAATTGAGAAGTCTACCTACAGCCACCCAGTCTGTTAGTTGTGTCTGATCATGGTGTCTATAATATAGGTTTGAGAATATCCCTCCTAGGATTCCTGGAATTCCCACCAGACCTACCACAAGTATTATCCCTATCATCCTATTTAGCTGAGGAGCTCCAAGGGGTAGGGTATTGGAGGCTTCACCGGTTTGAGACAGTTTCTGCCTTATACAGAATCTCACTTTGTAGCCGGACTTATTGGATCCCCTCAGCCTTCTCACCCTGCTCTGCCTGCAGAACCTTTTTACAATTACACTGATAGATCCAGGTGTTCCTCTCAGCTGTTCTTATTGCTGTAGGGGTGGTTAGTAAGATATTGCTGTAGGGGTGGTAGGGACCCTCCCGCTTAGGTGAATGTCAGTGTTTTATGTTTTATCACTTTTATGAGGTCCCAGTCTACAATTTAAACTTTTTCTTCTTCTATGGGCCCTTCTGGAATGGAACAGACTTGATTAATTTGTTTCTGTTCCAACAGTCTGGACATACATTCTGCTAAAGTTCTCTCTGCCTCCTAAATATGTGTCTCATTTGGTAACAAAGGTATGTTATATGTAGAGATGAGCGAATCGAAGCAGGCGAACCCGAATTTGTTACGAATTTCAGGAAATCATTGCAGCTAATGCGAATACCACCGCGATTCTATAGCGTGAATCGCTTCATTAAACTCCATTTTACAGAGTTCCAGGCTCCAGGACACCTAGAAGGGTGGATCCACATGTAAGTACATGGGGCAGGGGATGCTGGGAAAGCAAGGCGAGGAGGGAGGTAGGCGGGATGACCCAGAATCACATGCAGGATGCAGCCTATCAACATTCATTCCCCCCTGTGATGTCACAGCCCTATATAATCGGCAGCCATTTTGCGGCTGCTCATTTCATGCCATACACTGCAGAGGGATAGGACGGACTGTGTGTCTCTGTGTGTTACACAGACACGCTGAATTGATCTTACCGCAGCGTTCCACTTTTAACAGCTAGTCACATCAGCGTTGTGGACAGAGAGCAGTGCAGTGCTTTGCTTGTTCTCACTGAAAAGGATTTTTACGCCAGCCATTAAGCTCCCAGTCACTTTATTTGGCATTTTATCAGAGAGAGGCAGATAGCTTTTTGTTGCCTCATACATTTCAACAAGCTGCCTCAACTTCATCAACCTTAGCAGAGGATTTTTTGGTGCAATTCAGTGTTTTTTTTCCACAAGAAATGATCTTCTGCTTATACTAGTCTGTAAACTGTATAATAACCAGCAGTTCACTCCATTCTTAATACTCTTTCATAGAGTGCAATTTTGGGTTTACTACACATTTTTTTTTTGTGGTTCTGCACTGATGTGTCCTGCTGCTGTTGTGCAAAAATATTTTTTTCAGCAAACTGTATTGCATTTTTCTGCCCTCATACGTGCATACCACATACCTACATGAAAGCAGTGTACTTTTTTGTAGCTGTAAATCTGTAACAAGTCTAGATACTGGGAAAGTCCAGGCAAAAGTAATCACCGGCTGTTTTCCGAAAATACGTTTTCCAAGTGTACTGTAGCGCATTTTTTTTTGCCCTCATACGTGCAAACCACATACCTACATCTAAGTAGTGCACTTTTTTGTACCTGTTAATCTTTAACAAGCCTACATACAGGGAAAGGCCAAGGAAAAGTAATCACTGGCTGTTGTTTTATGAAAATACGTTTTCCAAGTGTGCTGTAGCGCATTTTTTTTGCCCTTATACATGCATACCACATACCTACATCTAAGTAGTGTACTAATTTGTACCTGTTAATCTGTCAAGGCATATTGACAATCTGACATATTGTGAAAGGACAGCCAAAAGTAATCACCGGCTGTTGTTTAAAAAAAAAATTTAGGCTCATTGTGGCACATTTTTCTGCCTTCATAAGTGCATACAACATACATGCATCTAAGTAGTGTACTATTTTGTACCTGTTAATCTGTCAAGGTCCTAGATACTGTGAAAGTCCAGCCAAAAGTACTCATCGGCTGGTGTTGTACTCAGATACTTTTTTAATTGTACTGTAGAGCATTTTTCTTCCCTTATCAGTGCATACCACATACGTAGATCTAAGTGGTGTACTATTTTGTTCCTATTAATCTGTCAAGGGTCTAGATACTGTGAAGGACAGCCAAAAGTTCACACCTGCTGCTGTTCTAGACAAATACTGTTTTAAGCGCAGTGAAGCGTATTGTACTCCCCTCATATACGCACTAAGTATGTCAGGCAGAGAAGTGCCATGACGTGCACAGAGGAGTGGCAGAGGCCTAAATCCTTCAGGCAGAGGTCACAGCAAACTAGGGGTGAGTGGCAGCAGGAGTCGCAGCAAGAGGCCTGAACTCCCGTTATCAGCTAGCGGTCATGTTTCGACCAGCAACCCATCTGCCGTCGTCGATTGGTTAACACGGTCATCCACTTCATCACAAGTGACATCTGACATCTCCAGTCAACAGTCGGTGGGTTCCTCAGACACAACCCTCAGTTGGCATGGCCCGGGAGCAGTCCTTGTCCTCCCATTGCCTCGGTCCTATGCTGTTCCCTCTCCTACAGAAGTATCTTATGCCGTGGGTTCAGCTACACTATTCACTGAGGACAATCTAATAGAGGACAGTCAGCAGCTACTGCCCGGCAAAGAAGTGGAGGAGACACACGCTGCTTCCTCCGCTAGGCGGGCAAGTAGTGATGAGGAGAATGACGTGGGAGGCAGTGTTGCCAGGGTTCAGGGTCCTGAAGCAGACACTGTTGAGGAACCTGAGGAGGACACCAGTGACGTGCAGACACTTGACGATGATGAAGCCGATCGCAATTGGAAGCCGGGTGCAGAAGGGGCTTCATCATCATCAAGAGAATAAGAGTTGCAGATTGACCATGAGGCAGCAGCTGAGCCAGCAAGGTTGTAGCATGGTTGGCAGTCAGTGTGGTGGCAGAAGTGGAAATTCTGGAGCCAAACGTGCCTGGGGGAGACCTCCTGCTTTGCCGTAGCCTATCTTCCCGGGAGGTAGTGGAACAGGGGTTCCTGGAGACAGCCGCAGTAGCAATCAATTAGTGCGGGTTACTGTTGGTGGGAAAATCAGCTACTCGGCGGTGTGGCAGTTTTTCCTCAAGCATCCGGAGGAGGTTCACATAGCCACATGCAAAATATGTCAGCAAAAGGTGAAGCGTGGCCAGGGTCCCAATGTTGGCACCCCGGCCCTGCGTCAGCATATGCTTCGTCACCATAAAGAGGCCTGGGAGAACCGTGGCTCCGATGTACTGGTCCAGCCTGCTGCACGCCGCTCCCTCTTTCAGTCAGCCAAGGCTCCACCACCTCAGCTGAAGAGAGCTGTGTGTCGTAACCTCCTGTCGCTCCAGATGCTCCTGTTTCTCTCACTTTTATTCAGCCATTCCGCCAACAATCCATCCACGAAGCCATGTCCAAGAGACAACAGTATGCACCCACTCATCCAACGGCGCAGAAGCTGTCACGCCCCCTCCCAAAGACTTGCATAGCGGGGGCGGGGGGTGACGTCACACGGGGGCAGAGTCGTGACGTCACGATACTCCGGCCCCGTGGTCGCTACCCGGCTGTTTGTGAGCTGGCACCGCGGCATGCAGCTCAAAAAGGTGGGTGGCGAATACAAGATTGCGGGGGTCCCCAGTGGCGGGACCACCGCGGTGAGACATCTTATCCCTTATCCATTAGATAGGGGATAAGATGTCTCAGGGCCGGAGTACCCCTTTACATTTTTGGATGTTAGCACTAGCTTACATACATGCGTAATTGAGATTTTAACATTGATCTTTCAATCTTAGGGGTTATGAAACCATCTTGTGCACTCCTGCTGCTGACTGCTCCTCTGTCTGTGACATTCAGCAACTACATAGTTTAGTGATGCTGCTGGGCTTGGGCCTTACATTTTTGGATGGTAGCACTAGCTAATATGCATCTTCAATAGAGATTTCAACATTCACCTTTTAATGTTAGGGGTTGTGAACCCCTCTTGTGTACTCATGCTGCTGCCTGCTCCTGTCTGTGTCATTCAGCAACTACATGGTTTAGTGATGCTGCTGGGCCTAGGACATTACCTATATATGTTTATGGTAGCACTAGGTACCATACATCTTCAATGGAAATTTCAAAATTCATCTTTTATTCTTATAGATTGTGAGGCCCTATTGTCTCCTCATCTGCCGCCAACTCCAGGCTGTGCCATTCAGACACTATATGGTCTCCTCCTACTGATGCCACCTCCAGGCTCTGTCATTGTGCTGCATGTGACATGTGACTCCTTGTTAGATTTGGTCCTTTGTACCCACAAGCCTGGGCCGGGACACTAAAACTTGGGAGTTAAAAGTTCAATTTCAAAATCTTAAATTTATATTTCTAAATCATACATTTCAATGGTCTCCTCGTGCTTCTGCCAACTTCTGGCTGTTTCATTCAGGCAATATATAGTTTACTGATACTGCTGCTGGGCCTGGGTCTAGGAATAAACATTTTGTTATGGTAGCATTAGCTACTCAAAATCTTCAGTTTAAATGTCTGAATTCATCTTTTAATCTTAGGGATTGTGAAGGCCTAGTGTCTACTCATGCTGCTGCCAACTCCTGGCTGTGCCATTCAGCCACTATATGGTCTCCTCATGCTGCCAACACCTCAACGCTGTGTCATTCAGCCACTATATGGTCTCCTCATGCTTCAGCCACCTTCAGAAACCCTCTTGTGTACTGCTGATGCCTGCTCCTGACTGTGTGTTTCAGGAACTTCTTGTCTTAATGATGCTTTTGGGCTTGGGCCTAATGTTTAGCACTAGCTAAATACATGCTTAATAGAAATTTTCACATTGATCTTTCAATCTTAGCGGTTATGAAACCCTCTAGTGTACTGCTGATGCCTGCTCCTGACTGTGTGTTTCAGGAACTACTTGACCTAATGATGCTTCTGGGCTTGGGCCTTAAATTTTTGGATGTTTAGCACCAGCTAAATATATGCTTAATAGAAATGTCAACATTGATCTTTCAATCTTAGGGTTATGAAACCCTCTGGTGTACTGATGATGCCTGCTCCTGACTGTGTGTTTCAGGAACTACTTGGCTTAATGATGCTTCTGGGCTTAGGCCTTACATTTTTGGATGTTTAGCACTAGCTTACTTACATCTTCAATAGAGATTTCAACATTCATCTTTTAATCTTAGGGGTTGTAATTTTTTCAAGACTGAGGCCATTTGGCCATCGACATCATACCTGTGGAATTATTACAAGAATCCAATGAAACATGTTGGAGCAATAGCAATGAACCATAACTGATTAAATGAAACATTTGTACTTTCATAATCAGGGGGGCACTGAGAGGCAGGTGGAGGAACGCCATCTCGATGCGCACCAGAATGGGTAATGAAAAAATTTACTGTTCACATCAAATTACATTAAATATGACATAAAAGATCTCTTTATCCTCTTCAATTTTGACACCTTATGGTGATTGTAATGGCAATGCCTGTAATCTGCATGTCATAATGAATAACAGTAGGATTTTACTAACCCAGCACACTCCCTATGCATGTCACAGCAAGTTACAGCCTATTGGGGCTCTCTGTAGGCCAGAAATAGCCGTTTTTAATACAGTTTTGCCGTGAATTTATTAGACCCAAAACAAACTTTTTGAAAACATTTGGCAAACCGGCTGAATCAAATTTTTGAAAAGTTCGCTCATCTCTAGTTATATGGTCTACCATACATCATTTCAAAAGGGCTTAATTCATCTTTAGTGGCTGTAATATGCATACTCAGTACAACTTATGGTAAACAGTAAATCCAACTTTTCCCTGTCTCTTTCAGTATACCATTATGTTTTTCTACAAGCCCTGCTGACTGGGGGTGGTATGCACAGTGATTTTTTACTTCTATACCCATTACTTCTATTAGGTGTTTTATAGTAAGGTTTACAAAATGTGGACCATTATCACTATAGATCTTTTCTGGAATCCCAAATTGTGGAATCATGTCTTTTAGTAAAGCTTTAGATACTGTTAAGGCATCAGCACTACCTATGGGAAATACTTTTACCTATTTGATCAATGCATCAATTATAACTAGGCAATATTTTGGGGTTTAAAATTTGCCTCTTATTGGTCTAATACCTCCTTGTGGATTGTGTCAATCTTTTTAGTAGTTTGTGAAGCCGTATGCCAGGCATACAGTTATATTAGTGCCCCATACCACCCCTCCTCTTGAGACATGGGTCACCCCATGTATCAATACTGCTGCATAATTGAAACAGGGACTTGGGAAAGATTGGTTTGGTGATAGTTGATCGGAAGATGCCATTAATTATATTACATCCTTTGTTCTTTGTCCCTCCTCTAGAAGCTAGGGAGATTCTGCATTCAAGGACGTGTTCTCTAAGGCTAGGTTCACACTACGGAATTTCCTCCTGCAATTCTGCTTTGAAATTGCAGGCAGAAATTCTGCTTACTAAAATGTATAGTATAGTGAATGGGTTTCACACTTCGGAATTTGTAAACGGAAAGTCCGCTAGAAAATTTTTGCCTGAAGAATGGCGTTGGTCATTCTTCAGGTGGAAATACTCGCGGAGCACATTGCAGTCTATTGAAGATGTCAGTGTCCCCGTGGTCCTAGTGCCAACTGATTCAGTCGGTGCTAGCCGCACTCGGAATCTCCGGGCGAAATTTTTCTGCCCGGAGATTCCGCAGCGTGAACCTAGCCTAAGTGTAAGATAAGGGGTGTAGACAGGGAGAGGGACTGTGGTGTGCTGATTTTGGAATTCCTTAAAGCACCAATGCTGCTACATGCCAGTGAATGGAATCTACATAACAAAATAAGTTACAGCACTGGAAATCTCGGGGACAGAAATTTAACCCAATGGGACAACAATGTTTTTAAAACAGCACTTTTAAACTGTCAAAAAGAGTACAGTATTTTCTACGGAGCCTTACAATTATTCAAGACAAAATTATGCAAAACAGAAAGGTGACTTTACAGTATCTTTGAACCAAAGAGATAAGCTATAGTGGAAATAAAAACTAACACAAGAACAAACAAAGAAAAACAAAAAACTACGAATGGCGCTCTAACATAGAACTATGAGAAGAACAGAAAGAGAAAAAAGGGGCAAGGGTGAAGACAATAATTAAAATTGCCAGCCCTGAGATTAAGGAGATCTGGATTTAAAACACCCCTTAACCCCCTGTATCTCTTTTATGAACAGTAGTTCAGTGCTGCAGCTGGGTATGTGGGCTGCTATTCTACCCCCTGTTACATATACTTGAAAATAACATAAGCAGGTTTGCATACTCCAGAATTTCCATTAATCCGGCAATTTTAACATTTACTAAATGTATTACTGCAAATATTGATCACCTTTTATCCCATGAAATTATATCATTTGTCACTTATTAAACCACTATTCGTTGCACATAATTTACTAAACTATTTACAAATTCTCCTGCTATGTTGCTCAGTTCTTTGTCCATATAAAATATAAGCCTCTTGCTCTTTTTGTCAACTTTGTGAAGGACAGCACAATAATTATATTACAGCTACCTTTAGGACAAGCCCACTTTTCGGAATGCTTGGGCGTTGGCTAGTCCCTGGACGCCATTTTGGGACATAGAATATAGTAGGGGCCATAACAAACATCATAAAATAGGAGCCGAGATTCTATCTTTTTATACAACAAAGTTTTACATACATCATATCTCAAATAAGAGAAAGTTACCACAGCACACATTCACATGGATCTCTGTACACATAGTGAGTGTTACGCCGAGCGCTCCGGGTCCCCGCTCCTCCCCGGAGCGCTCGCTACACTTCCCTCACTGCAGCGCCCCGGTCGGTTCCACGGACCCGGGGCGCTGCGTTACCACCTCCGGCCGGGATGCGATTCGCGATGCGGGTAGCGCCCGCTCGCGATGCGCACCCCGGCTCCCGTACCTTACTCGCTCCCCGTCAGTTCTGTCCCGGCGCGCGCGGCCCCGCTCCCTAGGGCGCGCGCGCGCCGGGTCTTTGCGATTTAAAGGGCCACTGCACCGCTGATTGGTGCAGTGGTTCCAATTAGTGTTTACACCTGTGCACTTCCCTATATCACCTCACTTCCCCTTCACTCCCTCGCCGGATCTTGTTGCCCTAGTGCCAGTGAAAGCGTTCCTTGTGTGTTCCTTGCCTGTGATTCCAGACCTTCTGCCGTTGCCCCTGACTACGATCCTTGCTGCCTGCCCCGACCTTCTGCTACGTCCGACCTTGCTTCTGTCTACTCCCTTGTACCGCGCCTATCTTCAGCAGCCAGAGAGGTTGAGCCGTTGCTAGGGGATACGACCTGGTCACTACCGCCGCAGCAAGACCATCCCGCTTTGCGGCGGGCTCTGGTGAAAACCAGTAGTGACTTAGAACCGATCCTCTAGCACGGTCCACGCCAATCCCTCTCTGGCACAGAGGATCCACTACCTGCCAGCCGGCATCGTGACAGTGAGCTTCTGCCTTATCTTATAAACAGACAATATAGACTCCAAGCAAAAGGGAGACAAACAATAATAAGACAAATTTGGCAAAATCACATGACTGGCAAACAAACATATACAAGAGATAACATATAGGACACACAAAAGGGCTCTTCATACATTCACAAAAGTATTAAAGGATAAAATGATTCAAATATATTCACATAAATTCAATTAATACCATGTGAATTTTCTTTATCTTTTTGCTAGTTTGAACTGATTCATTATAATAGTTCATTGAAAATAAAAACTTACAAGGAAAATATTCACTGCTATATTCTATTCATTGGTTCCTGGCACCCCTGTATCCCCCTTACTCCTTCAGTACATTCTTGAAGAAAGTATCAACATTTTCTATAGTTCCAACACACTTTTTGTCTCTTTTTACATTCTCCTCTACCCTTAAAGGGGTTATCTACCATAAGGTGATTTTAGTGTGTACCTGGCAGACAGTAATGGGCATGCTTAGGAAGGATCTGCGCTTTTCTTGGAGCTAAATGGTCATTTCATGAGATTACCATAACACTGTGACTAGCTTTTTGTGAACTGGTATTTCCTGTTTGACTTTTTTTTTTTTTAACTACAAATCCCACAATTCCGAATTTCCTCCCTCCCACACATCAACCACCCCACCCATTGAAACATAAATTAGCTGCATCCATCAAAAGACCTGTGGTTTTCAGTTAGGGTGCCTACAGCGCTTGCATTAGTTGCAGATTGATCTCTCTCCCACCAAGCGATCTCTCTACCCTCTGAAGCAGACAGGCTCCCTGTCATCAGCTGACTAGAAAGTCAGGTCTCAGCTGCATTGCAAGCCGGGAAAAATCTGAGAGAACAGTCATTTTGTATGCTGATAAAAAAAATTGGAGTGAAAATCACAGAAGAATTGTGAGAAAAACGTCACACACAGATGCAGACACTATATTATGAACTACACTAACTTTACAGCCCCTGTAGCATAATCAAATTAAAAAAATTCCTGGAATACCCCTTTAACCTTTCCTGATCAACTTCCTTGAACCATTGTATCACTTACATAAACACTCTCACCTTTTCAAACCCTACCTTCCTCTGCGCCTTCTGTAACATACTGTTTCTCATCCTCTTGAACATGCAGTCACTGTTACATTTTTCTTTGCCTTTTAGCTTATAACTGTATTGTTATCCCCTTTTTTATTTTACAAATACATTGGGGCCTAATTTATTTTTGCACTGTTTAAGTCTTTTTGTCTAAAAGTCTGGGGATAACCAGTAGGCCCTTGGCCACTTTTTCTATCACAGTGTGGTTCATACAAGTGGTACAGGCACTTAAGTCCGAGTTCCTGCTCTCATCATCTGAATATTTGGTCACTACAGATTGGCAGTGGTGGAACACTCTCTCTCAGGTAGGATGTTTCTCCCTCCCTTGAGGTGTGGTGGTGACTGGTGCCACAGAAGTAGAAGGGTTTTGTTCAGTATGGACTCGGGACACAGTGGGAGTGACTATGGCCTCCCGGGTTTGGGGAGGCCACACCTCCACATAGGGTGGGGCTGCCTCTTGGAGTGGATGTTCAGCAAAAAACAGTATTTCCACCTCGATTATCCACTAGGGACATTTTTATTTTATTTTTTTATTAGCTCTGACTTGGGCACGGTTCTTTCCCTGCACCAGACAGTGCCCCTCACCCAAACTTATTTTGCTCTGTTTGACACAATTCCTTAATCCTACAACATAAAGCTTACATAATTTTACAATCAATCTATTATTAAACCCAAACTACTTTTAAAGTCATCTCTGGTAGTTTGTCAACAAATCTCACTTTTCCCAGGGGACTTATATTCTCCATGTCTAGTCATTCTGTTTTCCATCCAGACAGTCCGTAGTCAGGTGTCCTTGTTGGTGGCATGACCAACATTCTCTTTTCTCCACCCATCCTTTATCTGGCCAACCTCTGTTTCTCTCATTTCTACCTTGTCCCTTCGATTTACCTCTTCTTCCTTTCCCCCCTCTCCCACACCTGACCTCTCCCACCACCGCTATGCTCGCGTATGGCAACAGCAGTGTACTCCTCACACTCATCATCATCACCACCTTGTAAAAAAAAAACTTTCACATTCACAGAGAGAACCTGGGCTGGAGGAGGCGGGACAAGGAGTACCTGGGCTGGACCAGGAGGAGACACTTCTATAGGAGGAGTAGTCTGTTCTGTGGACAGAATTGATTAATGGTACGAGAGGTATTTCAGGTTGTACTATGGGTGGGGCATGGTATGGCAGTAGCCGTCGTACATAGCACACAGTGTCGTCCTCTTCATCTACCAAGGGCAATTGATTTTGAGGCTTACATAAACTACCCTTCTTTTTTGTTCTGGTTTTCTACTCTATTCTGTGCCTGCTGCAGCCATTCTTCAGCCGCTGACAGACCATATCTTCTTTGGTCTTTGGGACCAAAGGATTACATTTTATCTACAAGGTCCTGGAACCCCTTAACAGTTAATGTCCAATTAAACCCACAATATCTTTCCCATTTGTGACAGTATTTGACATTATTTGGATCTTTGCTATGCATACATTTCTTATCTCCCTCTAAAGGAGCAGGTGAAATGCGGCAGCAACACAAACAAGTGCAAGCAGATCCCTTACACAACCTATTCCCTATCGTGATCTATTCTAGGTGTCCAAAAAGTGAAGTAGAAAACAGGAATAATCCCTCTTGGATTTCTATAACAGACCAAGTAGTAAATAAACACATACATAAAGAATAATAACAAAAGTGTTCCAAAAATAACAGGAACAAGGAAAGGCAAATTAACCCCAGGGTTTACAACAGCTGGAGGAACAAAAGGAGAAAAAAACGGTAGACTAGTGGAATACATTCACTTCCTCTTTGAGATTGCAAGCTGCACAGCAGAAAGTGACAGTAGCTTTCCGTAATCTTTTTAGATTACTTGTAGCTACTCCTGTACAGAATCAATAACTCAATATCTCTCTATCTGGTACCACAATCTTTTTGTTATCTTTCCTGGACATCAGGTAGCGTCTATTTATATTAGGCTACACCCCAAGAAAGCCTCTTCAGCCCCTGTGTTACCCAGATAATACACAATCAATACAGTGCCTGTCTTTGGCCACTATGTCACCAAGTTGTTATACGATCGTCAATAGTGCCGTATTGCAATCTCAAATAAAACTCAAATCACCTCAAGCAAAGAGAAAGAAAGAACGAAAGAAAGAAAGAAAAACAATCTGTCTTACATCTCAGACGACTTGGAGGACTGGATCAATCAGGTTCGGAACCAGAAGGTGGGCCTGGGTCCCGATACCAACCAGCCCCTGTTTCACAGCTAACGTTCTTTCGTCCTCAGCGACTTAGACTTAGAGTATTCTGGTTGGTACCGTTTGACCCAAAGTCCACTCTTTGTTTCCGGTAATCAAAGGACCATTTGTTAGGATCTATTTCTCCCTGTGATCAGTCAACTCCAGCCATGTTGATTAGCAGAAATATTTAATGCACGTGTATTGATAAAGGTGGATGTTCCCTTACATGCAGAAAAAACAGCTATGCAGAAGAAAACACCCAAAATTAGATTACAGCCCTTTTTATATGGCAACACTCTGTGTGTGAGCTGATTGGCTAAGGGACACTGGTGGCTCATGGTGTATAACTTTATTATCAATCACAGTGTCCCTTTTACAGTTACTTTTAGAGATGAGCAAACTTTAGAAAAATTTGATTCGTCCGATTCGCCAAATTTTCCGAAAAAAATTGGTTCGATCTGAATTGATTCACGGCAAATCTAAATTAAAAATGGCTATTTCTGGCAAACAGAGAGCCACAATAGGGGTGTAGAACACTTTGCTTTGCTCTAAAACGCAAAAGGAGTGTGGAGGGGCAGTGAAAGAATACTGTTATTCAGTATGACATGCAGGAGGTGGCATCAGTATGAGGAGACCATATAGTGTCTGAATGACTGCCTGGAGTTTGTGGCAGCATGGGGAGACCATATAGTGTCTGAATGGCACAGCCTTGAGTTGGCTGAAGGTGGCAGCATCAGCATGAGGAGACCAGATGGCGGCATAATGACAGAGCCTGGAGGTGTTAGCATTAACATGAGGAGACCATAGAGCAGCACAATGACAGAGCCTGAAGGTGGTAGCATTAGCATGAGGAGACCATAGAGCAGCACAATGACAGAGCCTCGAGGTGGCAGCAGCAGCATGAGGGCAATGCCAACTGAGGGATAAGTCTGAGGAACCCACCGACTTTTGACTGGGGGCATCGGATATCACTTGGGATGAAGTGGATGACCGAGTGAATCGATCAATCACTGCTGCTGGGTTGCTGGTCGAGACATGACTGCTAGCTGACAGCCAGAGCTCAGATATCTCTCTGCGACTTCGGCTGCCACACGCCCCTACTCTGCTGCGACCTCTGCCTGCGCCTGATTAATTTAGGCCTCTGCCACTCCACTGTGCACGTCCTGGCATTACTCTGTCTGACATACTTTTTGCTTATATGAGGGAGTACAATACGCTTCACTATGCTTAAAACAGTATTTGTCTAGAATAGCAGCAGGTGTGTACTATTGGCTGTCCTTTCACAGTATATAGGCTTTTGACAGATTAACAGGTACAAAATAGTACACTACTTAGATGTAGGTATGTGGTATGCACTTATGAGGTCAGAAAAATGCACTACAGTACACTTAAAAAAAAGTATATGAGTACAAAACCAGGTGGTGAGTACTTTTGCCTGGACTTTCACAGTATGTAGGCCCTTGACAGATTAACAGGTACAAATTGTACACAACTTAGATGTACGTATGTGGTGTGCACTTATAAGGGCAGAAAAAATGCACTACAGTACACTTAAAAAAAAGTATCTGAGTAAAAACACCAGTTGGTGAGTACTTTTGACTGGACTTTCACAGTATCTAGGCCCTTGACAGATTAACAGGTACAAAAGAGTTGTAACACATACACGGAACAAAGGATCAGAAACACAGCAAGGCAACAACAGGAATGCTTTCTCTCAGGCTCAAGGCAACAAAGATCTGGCAGAGAAGTGAGGAGGGTGGAGGAATTTATCAATGAGCGCACTGGCCCTTTAAATCTTAAAGCTCTGGTGCACGCGTGCCCTAGGGGACAGGGACACACGTGCCGGAGCAGAGAGGAAGGAGAAGCACCAGGTGAGTGACGAACTGGGGCTCTCATGAGAGTCCCAGCCCCGCTGGCAGCAGCGTGTGCGGCCGGAGCGCATAACATAACAATAGTACGCTACTTAGACGTAGGTATGTGGTATGCACTTATGAGGGCAGAAAAATGCGCTACAGTACGCTTAATAAACGTATCGGAGTAAAACACCAGCCGGTGATTACTTTTGGCTGTCCTTTCACAGTATGTAGGCCCTTGACAGATTAACAGGTACAAAATAGTACACCACTTAGATGTAGGTATGTGGTATGCACTTATGAGGGCAGAAAAATGCGGTACAGTACGCTTAAAAAAACATATTTTAGTAAAACACCAGCTGGGGATTACTTTTGGCTGGACTTTCACAGTATGTAGGCCCTTGACAGATTAACAGGTACAAAATGGTACACTACTTAGATGTACGTATGTGGTGTGCAATTATGAGGGCAGAAAAATGTGCTACAGTAGGCTTAATAAATGTATTGGAGTAAAACACCAGTTGGTGATTACTGTTGGCTGTCCTTTCACAGTATGTAGGCCCATGACAGATTAACAGGTACAAAATAGTACACCACTTAGATGTAGGTATGTGGTATGCACTTATAAGGGCAGAAAAATGCGCTACAGTACGCTAAACAACATTTTGCCCACAGCACCAGCAGTACACCACAATGCTGGAGCACACAGAAACTGTGTACTAAACCAAAATTGCAAAAAGACTCTCTCTCAAATACTATTTGGAATGGACTGCTGGGTATGGATTATACCGTCTACAGACTAGTATAACCAGCAGACCAGTTGTTGTGGGAAAAAATACCCCGATTTGCCCTAAAAAATTATTTCTCTCTCCTGTGAAAACTTTTCTGCAGCTGAGGCAACACACAGCTCTCTGCCCCTCTCTGTAATATAATGCTTTTCACAGTGACTGAGGGGTTAATTGCTTCAGTAAGAATTAATTTCAGTGCAAATACGCTGTGCTCTGTGTCCTACAGAAGGCTGAGGTGACTAAAAGGTGAAACGCTGCTGCAACAAGCTTTTCTGTGTAACACACACACAGTGATGTCCGTCCTATCTCTATGCAGTGTAATGAATGATAAGACGAGCCGCGGAATGGCTGCCGAATATATAGGGATGTGACATCACAGGGGTGACTGGCTGCTGATAGGCTGCATTCGTTGCGAATAGAATATTTCACGAAATTCGTAACGAATTTGAGTTTGTCAGCTTTGATTCGCTCATCTCTAGTTTTTTTCTTAATGTAGCAAAAGGTTCATTATTCTACAGGTCAGTCAGAGAGAGAGAGAGAGAGAGAGAGAGAGAGAGAGAGAGAGAGAGATTCAGGGAACATACTGTAGATAAATATAATTTTACCAACAGGCACCCCCTATATAGCTCTGTTTTACCTGTTCCCTGGTGCCTAAGCAATATTGTAGTTTCTACAACCATTCTATTCCTGCACCTGACCTGTGCCTAATATCTCAACTCTGCCTCCGCCTGATCCTTTTGTACCTTGCTGCTTCTTCAGTGTATGACCTGTACTGTCGATGACGTCTGTGTTCTCATCAAGCCTGCACCATCTGGCTGCATTTGAGCTTCTCAGCTCTGCTATAACACCAACTTAGCTCTGCCACATTGTACTCTGCTTTGCTGCGATACTACCACCTACACAGGCAGCTTGCCCTTCCTGCCAGTATCCTCAGTGCTAAGCACTGGAGTGTTCTGGCTAGTCAGGCCATCTGCCACCTAAAGGGACCACTCTTTCTGGAAGCAACCTAATATAACCCCTGTAGCTGGAGTTCAGCTTCTGCATCCTGCAGTGGGATAAATGGGGAAAACCAGAGAATTGTCCTATCTATAAAATATGGGATAACTTGCTGATTGGTCTGGGTCTGACTACTGAGACCCCATGAATCATCAGAGCAGAGGGAAAATGCCACCTTGAAATGAACGGAGCACACCACGCATAGCCAGTGCTCCATTGTCTATGGGGCTTCAGAACATTACCAAGTGCTGGATGGTGTGCTCAGTTCATTGCAGGGTACATTTCACCTCTGTTCTCGAGATCGATGGGTGTTCTAGCAATCGGGCTCCCATTAATCAGATAGTAATCCCCTAACCTAAACATAGGTGATAACTTTTGATTTTGGTAAAACACAGCACTCCTGGAATAAGCGTAGGTGCCCAGGTAGGATTCCTTACAAATAGCATGGGGCATCAGTGTTTAGCACTATTATCCTAGATTCAAACCACAAGGAGGGAAACATTTACCTGGAGATTGTACATTCTTCTTATGTTTGTGTGGGTTTCCTATCATGCAAAACCATTACTTTGAACAATATGCATATCAATTACCGCTTTATTTCTGTGTTTGCACTAATATATGTCACTGTATACATTGTGTATACTGTATGTTTATTAATCTTTTTATTGCAAGTTCCAGCACCCCGGTCAGACTCGCTGACCGGGAGCGCTGCTCTGTGTCCCCCGGCGGGGATGCGATCCGCGCGGCGGGATGTGCCTGCCCGCGGGTCACATCCCATTCCGTTCACCTGCCCCGTCCTCCTGCTCAGTCCCAGCGCGCGCGGTCCCACTCTCTAGGGCGTGCGCACCGGGTCTCTCAGATTTAAAGGGCCAGTGCACCAATAATTGGTGCCTGGTCCAATCAGTTCACAATCACTCCCTACACATATAAACCCACTTCCCCTTCCTGTCCTTGCCGGATCTTGTTGCCTTTGTGCCAGTGAAAGCGCTCCCGTGTGCCTATTGCCTGTGTATCCAGACCTTTGCCGTTGTCCCTGACTATGAACCGTTGCCGCCTGCCCTGACCTTCTGCTACGTCCGACCTTGCCTTTGCCTTGTCCTTGTGTCCCGCGCCTGTCTCAGCTGTCAGTGAGGTTGAGTCGCTATTGGGTGGAACGACCTGGGGGTTACCTGCCGCAGCAAGTCCATCCCGCTTTGCAGCGGGCTCTGGTGAAACCAGTAACCTCTTAGATTCCGTTCCCCTGGTACGGCCCACCTAATCGCCTCACTGACACAGAGGAACCACTACCCGTGTCCACCCCGCATACCAGTCCTGATCCTGACAGTCATGCTACTAAGTGATGCTGACATATTGAATTGCTATGGCTATCTGCAGGAACCTTTAGGCTTTTTAACTATGGGGGGCACTGCAGATGCCAGCATGGGCCCTGAAACAGACCACTGCTTGACAGAAGATATGTGTGATGATGCTGTCACTGGTAAGGAGGCAGCATGGTTGGAGGTTGGGCACCGAATGAGGAATGTGCAGATGTCAAACAATAGATGTCAGATGGAGTGTTATTGGAGAGTATGGCAAAAAGTAAGACTGAGACCTGTTACCTGAATAAAAAGCTTGGGAAGCAGGATGCAGAAGACTGTGGTTGCATTGGTAGAGTAAACTATGGCAACGGCTTGCCCACTAGAAAGAGCAGTAATCTGTAGTGGGCCTATGGAGAGGTTCACAAGTGAGTCTGAAGAGGGATTGGTTTGGCTGGTTCCTTAATCAACTAACAAAGGTGTCACAAGGCAGATAGTGAGCCGCTAGTAAACTAAGGGTCTGGCTGAGCAGAAAGCTAGTTTGCAGTGTTAAGTGAGTCACTGATAAAGCAGTATAGGCTGAGTATATTGTGAACCTAAAAATATACCCAGAATGTCTGCTGTGGCAGTGGAGATAAAACCAGTCCTATAGGGGGAGTGCTGGTGTGCTCATACACAGGAAAGGCTGTAGTTAGGTCCTGTCTGAGCAAAGTCCCTGTTTAGAGGGTTAGTGAAAAGCTGCAGAGACATCTGTTGGACCTGCTGGATGGTGCTGTGTCTTGGATAGGCCTAAAGCTTGTCCATGCCATGTCCTGATACCAGCAGGCTTAACTCGTGGACTGGACAGTAGTAGGGTTGGGGAAGTGGAGTTCTAAAGAATGGAGTCTTTAGACTACCCCCTATAGTAGACATATGTGTTCTTTACATAGCCTACTGGATGGTATCTTGGTATAGTGTATAGTTAGCAGGAAACAGTCTGGCAGATAGAGCCCTTGAGAGAAGGGACTAAGAGAGGGGGTAACAGTTACCAGGTACACAGCTGTAAAACTGGTGTGTGCTTGTGTGAAGCAACACGGGCATAAGAAGGGCTTCAATAAAGAGAACAACGACCAGAAAAAAAAAATACTGATGAATATTGCCCTACTCCTTTTAACATTGTTCCAGAAATATTCAAGCAACAGTACCACTTACTGGGAATGTAACCATTAAGCACTTTTGCCTGAGAACTACAACCACCAAGATTGTAGTACCACTGTCTGTGTAAATCAGTGTTAAATAAACCTGATCTGTTTTATTACATTGATGTCTCCCTTTTAAATGGGAACTATTTGAGAATATTTCCCCTAGTCCGTATTGAATTGCCCACTATATGCACCTGAGATGGGGAAATTAAATGCTTGAGCCCTATAGTAAACAGTAACTAATGTAAATGTGGACAAACTCTGTACAGCGCTATATCATATGTTATAGGGAACACAAAATAAATGAAATGAATTAACTATTAGGTAATTCAGGGCATGATATAAGAAAGTCACTAAGTTTGTACATTCTTAAAATGTACTGTTGTTTTTTTTTTGTTTTGTTTGAACATTTTTGGGAATTAAAGACAGAAAATTGTTTACATTGCACCTGAATGTACCCCTAGTAACCACACAGCTGTACAATGTCTCTAAAATTCTGCTATTCCCCAAACCGCACTCTGCAGTCATCCCTAGAAATAGTTTTCTTGTTGTCCACAAATTAGTTAACAGCACTTCTAATCTGAGATGGATTGCGCCCCCCCCCCCCCTCCCCACTTTACCTTAAACTAATGTGTTTCCCTTACGGATGTTCTGTAATAAGCAGGAGCAAATCCAAATTTGACCGCATTAGACTGAAAACTAGTAATAGCCATTCATAGCAACATAAAGAAAATGATAAATGTCTGACAAGATCTTGGAAGAGGAACGAGGCAGAGGACGTTGATCAAGGCTAAAAGCCAGATATTGTCACATATTTCTCCTAAATTGTCAATTAAATTGGATAAACCTATGTACTGGAGTCATGAAAGATTTAGTCTAATCGTTGCAGTCATGCATTTTTACCATTACTTGCTTCATTTACATCCACCAAGATATTTTTATAACTTGGTATTTAACTTGTGGTATTGAGGTATGCATTATGTGGAATGGACACATTTATATCATGCTTAACTAGCCTCTGGTGTTTACAGCCCACAAACCCACCTTAGATTTCCATATTTTTTCCTCAACTTGGTAATTATTTAGCACAAGAATAATCAGGCGGAATTTTCCGTAAGAACTCTACAATCGTTTCACTGTAAAATAGCTGTGTCTGCTTAGTTATGTTGTCTTTTAATTTGGTGCTCTGTCATTTTATTCTTCGTCGCAACTGTGAATTTTCTGCTCTTCTGGCCTTGAAAGACAAGCCTCGTAGACTGGATCTTTTGTCACATTATTTTAAAAAGTATGAAGAAATCGAGAGCATATCAATAAACCTGCACTCTTAAGGGAACATTCATTGGA
The DNA here is from genome assembly GCF_029499605.1 of Hyla sarda. Lineage (NCBI taxonomy): Eukaryota > Metazoa > Chordata > Amphibia > Anura > Hylidae > Hyla > Hyla sarda. The sequence goes on from NC_079193.1 coordinate 312,748,302, forward strand.
AAGTTTTTCTCCTCTGTTTATCGAGGCTAGCTCACGAGAGGATATGTTGAACTATTAAATAAAGAGCAAGATAATAAGAAAGGTTCTATTTGCCTATAGGTTATTTGACTATGATAGTCAATCATTTCTTCCAGTAAACAAAGTGATTATTGGGTGTGAAGATTTTGACATAAACCTTGAATTTTCCTCTTTTCATTCCAAGATCTGTTGTGTTTATAACAGGTAAAGATGACAGCGTTGGGAGCTGGCTTCTTCTTCTTTGCACATATGGCTGCACTACTATTCTATCTAGTAGGTGAAATTAAACCATGTCAAATTGTATATTAGGCGATGCATCTAAGTTTGCATCATGTCTACAGTTTATTGTCGACATGTGACGGAAAAATCTTATAGTGTCTATGCTGACGTGTCCCTTTGACATGTTGGCCAAAATACAGGACATCAGTATTCTGTAGCTCATAGGTATATTGTTCGATGGCAGACATACGCAACTGCATAATGTTAACGTAACACTTTCTCAAATCACCCCTATTAAAAAGTATTCTGCCTACAATCATCTCCTATCTTCTGAATGTGTCCAATTGGCAGGCTTGAAATCTTTCCTATTAGGCTGTGCTTAGACAGCGCTCACTCCTCATGGCTCTCAGAGTCCATAGCATATCTCAGGAGTGCATAGTCCAAGTACAGGAGCCATGCCAGCCCTTTGGGTATCCCAGTCATTTATTTGCATATGCATCCAGAGACCTATAGTAGACTTCAGTGATATTACTCTGCACATGCTCTAGCTCAGGGGTCCTCAAACTCTTTAAACGGGGGGCCAGTTCACGGTCCCTCAGACTGTTGGAGGGCCAGACTATAGATAACAAAACATGAACCAATTCATATGCACACTTATATATATCTTATTAGTGGACTACCAATTTAAGTACGCAGCACAGTTCCCCCCACATTAGGTTGGCAGTATAGATACCCCCACATTGGGTTGTAGTTCCCACACATTAGGTTGGCAGTATAGATCCCCCACATTAGGTTGTAGTTCCCACACATTAGGGTTGGCAGTACAGTTCCCCCACATTAGGTGCAGTACAGTTCCCCCACATTAGGTGCAGTACGATTCCCCCACATTAGGTGCAGTACAATTCCCCCACATTAGGTGCAGTACAATTCCCCCACATTAGGTGCAGTACAATTCCCACATTAGGTGCAGTACAATTCTCCCACATTAGGTGCAGTACAGTTCCCCCACATTAGGTGCAGTACAGTTCCCCCACATTAGGTGCAGTACAGTTCCCCCACATTAGGTACAGTACAGTTCCCCCACATTAGGTGCAGTATAGTTCCCCCACATTAGGTGCAGTATAGTTCCCCCACATTAGGTGCAGTAGAGTTCCCCCACATTAGGTGCAATATAGTTCCCCCACATTAGGTGCAGTATAGTTCCCCCACATTAGGTGCAGTATAGTTTCCCCACATTAGGTGCAGTATATAATTCCCCAACATTAGGTGCAGTATAGTTCCCCACATTAGGTGCAGTATAGTTCCTCCACATTAGGTGCAATATAATGTTCCCACACATTAGGTGCAGCATGTTCCCCCACATTAGGTGCAGTATAGCTAGGTGCAGTATAGTTCCTCCACATTAGGTGCAGTATAGTTCCCCCAAATTAGGTGCAGTATAGCTCCCCACATTAGGTGCAGTATGTTCCCCCACAGACATACAGCCTCCAGCCATACAGTGTATGGCTGGAGGCTGTATGCCTGTGTACTGCCCCACTTCAGTTCTCCGACCACCGCTCCTCCGGTCCGGACATAGGAATAAGTCCCGGGACCGAAGGAGCGGTGGTCGGAGTACCGAAGCTGACCTGCCGCTGGTAACACTTACCAGCCGGCGCTCTCCTTCGTCGCCATCACATCGTCGTGTACGCCGTCCCGTCATCCAATAGAAGCAGCAGCGTGCGTAGCGATGTGATGGCGGTGACGGAGAGCGAGGATACCGGGCAGCAGAGACGTTCCGGAGTGACGGGGACACCCCGGGGACGCGGCCACAGCGATGGAGGGTGACATCCAGGGCAGCGGTGACGAGCGGTGACAGGTCCGGAGCGGCGGGGACACGTGAGTATTACCTCTTATACCAGTGGTCTTCAACCTACGGACCTCCAGATGTTGCAAAATTACAACTCCCGGCATGCCCGGACAGCCACAGCTGTCCGGGCATGCTGGGAGTTGTAGTTTTGCAACATCTGGAGGTCCGCAGGTTGAAGATCACTGTCCTATAATTTACATTGTATTTGGTTCAGAATCTTTTTTTTCTAGATTTTCCTCCTTTAAAATTGGGTGCATCTTATATGCCGGAGCGTCTTATATGGCGATAAATGTGGTAGATATGTTTTTTCTTTAGATTCATCTAGTTACTCCATTGCCTGACATTCTACAGAGCAATCTCCCCTAAACACATTGCTTTTGGGTGATAATATCGAGCATCATGTAAGCACCAAATGGTGTCATAGCCATGTGAGGGACCTTAAGGGCTATGCCCAAACCTTTTTTGATTTTGATTGTTCATTGAGTCCTATATATAAAATCAATAATGTGTCCAAATATGGCCAGTTCTCTAAAAAGTCTAATTTCCTTATACTTTTTCCACAAGATAAACCATTACAAGTCTTTGTTCATTTCATGTTATTACTAGTGTATTTTTTCATGCAAATTTTTATCACGAATATCGACACTTCGTGATTTCGCAAATATTTAGAATATAGTGCTGTATATTCGTAATGACGAATATTCATGATTTTTTTGTTTTTCTTTCACATTCAAATTTTTATGTGAATTTCCCATGCGAATAGGGGTCTATCACATGGGTCTATCACGTGAGTCTGTTTTTTTATTTCACATGTTATTTGATATGCAAATTTTATGCAAATTTTCCATGTGGATTTTCGCATCGAAAAAAAAGTGAAATACCATAGCAAAAACACGAAATTCGCGAACAAAGGATGAATAATCATCAATATATTCGCGAAATATCGCAAATTCGAATATGACCCCTACTGCTCTTCACTAGTTATTACCGGAAGGGTCCTCCAGTAGTGCAACAAATGGATATAGCCCACAAAAGATTATGTGTTCTGCACCTGCAAATGGTGCGTCATCAGATCGTAACTCTAGATGTGATGAAGCACCATTTGTAGGTGGGCAACATATAATCCATTGGTAGGGAGCCCAATGGTCACAGATTCCCTATGTGCTTACAGGGATAGATCTCTCCACCAAGACCAGGGGAGGAGGGAGCCCTGCTCTTAGGCAAAGTTATACATAATATTACTCTGAAAGGGCACAGACATTTAGAGTTAATCTTAGATTATTGCTTGTGGTTATTACAGCATGATACTAGTAACAGGTTCCCTTTAATCAGAACCCTACACATTCTAACAGATCAGTTTACAAATAGAACCCCACAAATCCTGATGGACCTAAAGTAGTGTGTGTTATTTTGATGTCGGGAATGAGGTTGTAGTCTGTGTCGCCAAAACATTCAGTAAATAACAAACTGGGTCCATTCAGTAGTTCTTAGCTCAGACACTGGACTCCCTGACTAGCAGTCCCATCCAGTAGGAGTACAGGTATAGAGCACCATATGACAGTGTCCTGTTGATTATTATTTACCACCGGACACTGGTACTTTTCTTACATTTATACTAATGGGTCTGGCCACAGTCTTTGCGTGAATCTTGAGGTTAGCTCTATCAAAGGTTTGTATGTATAGTGAGATGGATCTTCTCCTTTCATCACAAGGAATGTCCTCCAGGCATTGCATCATTAGTCTCCACAGTGTGTGGGCCTTATGGCTGTGAAGGCAATGTACTATGCCATGTATATCTCATTGAATATTACATTATGCCATAGTATAATGTTCAGTGTTGTTCCAGACATAAATATGATAATCCCATGAGAGGATTTATACAATCTCCTGTATATGATGGCAAAGATTCTGCCAAGGCCTATCAATGTGTCGTCTGTGACCTATCCTCTTTTCATTTCATAGAAAAACCCAAATTTAGTTTGGTCCAAGCCATGATTATAGGAGCTTTGTAAGGCTGTAGGAAGATGACTTGCCTAAATATACATATATTTTTCATAATATACATAGTAAAACCTTTCATCAGACAGATAAATAGAAAAATGTTGAAAAACAGCCCAATATCAGGCGTTGCATGGACCTTTTGGCAAGACTAGCTTAAACAAAGTAGTAAAGGGGCTTTGAGTGTATGAACTGAGCCTAACAGATGACTTGCAGTGCTAACAAACCAAGCAAATGTATGTTGTATCGGAGACTTAGCTATAATGATTTCCTACTATAATATTATGGGGGGATCTTATTGTTCAGTTCTATGTACAGATTTTATATCATCGTTTTAATTCTGTATAAAATCAGCCTTGGTTTTATGCTTTAAGAATTGTGATTGAGAAAGCAAACTTGTGTAGATTTCCATAGGTAACAGTTTAATATTTACAACACTTTTTCTACCAGACAGACTGGGGTCAACATCGAAAAGTACCAATTGCAATACAAAGGTTACTCACAAAAAATTGTACTACAATGCTCAGAAGAGAAGGAGTCACATTTGGCTTTTGGAAAGCAAATTTTGCTGAAATGGTTTTTGGGAGGCATGTCACATTTTAGGAAGCCCTTATGGTGCCAGAACAGCAAAAAAGAAAAAAATACAAAAAAAACCCACATGGCATACTATTTTGGAAACTACATCCCTTAAGGAAGGTAACAAGGCATACAGTGAGCCCTAACACCTCACAGTTGGATGTGTAAATAAAAAATTGAAAAAAAAAATCACTAAAATGCATTTTTTTCCACAAATTCTACATTTTTACAAGGGGTAATAGGAGAAAATGCCCTCCAAAATTTGTAACCCCATTTCTTCTGAGTATGGAAATACCCCATGTGTGGATGTCAAGTGCTCTGCTGGCGAACTACAATTCTCAGAAGGGAAGGAGCGCCATTGAGTTTACGGAGAGAGAATTTGGTTGGAATAGAAGCCGGGTGCCTTGTGCATTTACAAAGCCCCCCTTGGTGCCAAAACAGTGGACCCCCCACCATGTGACCCCATTTTGGAAACTACACCCCTCACAGAATTTAATAAGGGGTGCAGTGAGCATTTACACCCCACTGGCATTTGACAGGTCTTTGGAACAGTGGGCTGAGCAAATGAAAAATAGGACCATTGTTCCAAAAATCTGTCAGACACCTGTGGGGCATAGATGCTCACTGTACCCCTTATTACATTACATGAGGGGTGTAGTTTCCAAAATGGGGTCACATGTGGGGGGGGGGGTCCATTGTTCTGACACTATGGGGGCTTTGTAAACACACGTGGTCTTCAAATACAGATAAATTTTCTGGCCAAATGCCCAATGGCACTCCTTCTCTTCTGAGCATTCTAGTTCACCCGCAGAGCACTACATTCACATATGGGGAATGCTCTTACTCCTTTGTGAAAATGAAAAATTTAGGGTAACACCAGCATTTTAGTTAAAATGTTTTTGTTTTTAGCTTTCCCATCCAACTTTAATGAAAATTCGTCAAACACCTATGGGGTGTTAAGGCTCACTATACCCCTTGTCACGTTCACTGAGGAGTGTAGTTTCCCAAATGCGGTCACATGTGGGTACTTTTTTTTTACGTTTATGTCAGAACCGCTGTAAAATCAGCCACCCCTATGCAAATCACCAATTTAGTCCTCAAATGTACATAGTGCCCTCTTACACACTAAGCCTTGTTGTGTGCCCGCAGAGCATTTTACGACCACATATGGGGTAATTGCATTACACATTTTGGGGGTATTTTTTCCTTTTACCTCTTGGGAAAATAAAAAGTATGGGGCAACACCAGCATGTGTGTAATTAAATTACATTTTTTTACACTAACAGGCTGGTGTAGACCCCAACTTTTCCTTTTCATAAGGGGTAAAAGGAGAAAAAGCCCCCCAAAATTTGTAGTGCAATTTCTCCCGAGTACGGAAATACCCCATATGTGGCCCTAAACTGTTTCCTTGAAATACGACAGGGCTCCAAAGTGAGAGAGTGGCATGCGCATTTGAGGACTAAATGAAGGATTGCATAGGCGTGGACATAGGGGTATTCTACACCATTGATTCCCAAACAGGGTGCCTCCAGCTTTTGCTAAACTCCCGGCATGCCTGGACAGTCAGTGGCTGTCCGGAAATGCTGGGAGTTGTTGTTTTGCAACCGCTGGAGGCTCCATTTTGGAAAAACTGCCATACGATACGTTTTTCATTTTTATTGGGGGGGGGCAGTGTAAGGGGGTGTATATGTAGTGTTTTACCCTTTATTATGTTAGTTTAGTATAGTGTTTTTAGGGTACATTCACTTGGGGGGGGGGGTTTACGGTGAGTTTCCCGCTAGGAGTTTGCGTTGTGGCGGAAATTTAGCCGCATATCAAACTTGAAGCAGGAAACTCACTGTAAACCGCCCGTGTGAATGTACCCTGTACATTCACTAGGGGGGAAAACCTCCAGCTGTTGCAAAACTACAACTCCCAACATGCACTGACAGACTTTGCATGCTGGGAGTTGAACTTTTTCAACAGCTGGAGGCACACTGGTTGGGAAACCTTCAGTTAAGTTCTGTTATCTAACTCAGTATTTTCCAACCTGTGTGCCTCCAGCTGTTGCAAAACTACAACTCCCAAAATGTACTGATCGCCGAGGGCATGCTGGGAGATGTAGTTATGCAACAGCTGGAGGTACGCAACTACAACTCCCAGCATGGCAAGAAAGCTGTTTGCTGTTCGTGCATGCTGGGAGTTGTAGTTTTGCAAGATTTAGAGGGCCACGGTTTAGAAACCCCTGCACAGTGATCTCCAAACTGTGGCCCTCCAGATGTTGCAAAACTACAAATCCCAGCATGCACAGACAACAAACTGCTGTGTGGGCTTGCTGGGAGTTGTAGTTTTGCAAGATCTAGAGGGCCACAGTATAGAGATCACTGCACAGTGATCTTCGAACTGTAACCCTCCAGCTTTTGCAAAACTACAAATCCCAGCATGCCCACACAACAAACAGCTGTCTGGGCATGCTGAGAGTTGTTGTTCTGCCACATCTGAAGGGTTACAGTTTAGAGACCACTGTATAGTGGTATCCAAACTGTAGCCCTCCAGATGTTGCTAGGCAACTCTCCAGCTTCCATAGTCTGCAGCACGCCGCACCATGGAGCCAGCCGCCAGCCGATCACCGCCGCCAATCATCGCCTCTGCCGGCACCATTCACCGTTGGTTCCCCTGTTCTGTCTGAACCACAGTGGGTGGGCAGAGCAGGGGAACCGACCGTTAACCCCTCGCCCCAATCTGCTATTGGTCGTCGCTTCTGAATGACCAATAGCAGGGTTTGGGGAGTGGCACCCCTGCCACCTCACTCCTATCCCTTCAGGGAAATCGTGGGTGTCTTGGACAACCCCGATCACCCTTATTTTCTGGGTCACCGGAGACCTGCATGACCTGGAATCGCAGCAAATTGCCGGGGTGAATTCCCTGGCAATTTGCGGTGATCGCCGACATGGGGGGTCTTGGGACCCCTCTGGGCATTTGCACGGGATGCCTGCTGATAGATATCAGCAGTCATCCTGGTCAGGTCCCTGCCCAGCATGCGGCGGGGAACGAAATTCCCATGGGCGTAAAGGTACGCCCTGGGTCCTTAAGTCCCAGGGCGTCAGGGCGTACCTGTACGTCCTGGGTCCTTAAGTGGTTAATACATAATCCCATCCCAGATTTTTCCTCCGCATGTGCATTACCTTACATTTCTCAGTGTTGAACCTTATCTTCCACTTCCCAGCCCAAACCTCCAACCTATCCAGATCCATTTGTATCAGTTCATTGTTCTCTATTGTGTTTACCGATTTACAGAGTTTAGTATCATCTACAAAGATTGCTACTTTACTAGTCAACCCCTCTACAAGGTCATTAATGAATATATTAACTTTGCGCACCAAAACGTACATTTACGTCCTGTGTATGACCATGAGCATCGGAGCGGTGCTCGCGTCATACACTGTAGGTTCCGGCTGCTATCAGCAGCCACGGACCCACCGGTAATGGCCAACATCCGCGATCGCGCAGATGTCCGCTATTAACCCCTCAGATGCCGTGATCAGTACAGATCATGGCATCTGCGGCAATGCCCATGTTAAAATAGATCATCGGATCGCCCACAGCGCTGCCGCGATGATCCGATCATCTGTAATGGCCGACGGAGGTTCCCTCACCTGCCTCCATCCATCTCCTCGGGTCTTTTGCTCTGGTCTGAGATAGAGCAGACAAGAGCAGAAGATAGCCGATAATACTGATTAGTGCTATGCTCTATGCATAGCATTGAACAGTATTAGCAATCAAATGATTGCTTTAGATAGTCCCCTATGGGTACATAAAAAGTGTAGAAAAAAGTTGCAAAAATGTAAAAATAAAAAGTAATAAAAAAGTGAAAAATCCCCTCCCCCAATAAAAATTTAAATTGTCAGTTTTTCCCATTTTACCCTTAAAAAGCATAATTTTTTAAATAAACATATTTGGCATCGCCACATGCGTAAATATCCAAACTATCAAAATATAATGTTAATGATCCCGTACGGTGAACGGCGTGAATGTAAAAAAATAAAATAAAAGCCCCAAAATGCTGTTTTTTTTGTCACATTTTATTCCCCCAAAAAATAATAAAAAATTATCTAAAAGTTTTATATATGCAAATGTGGTATCGATAAAAAGTTAAGATGACTGTGCAAAAAATAAGCCCTCATACTGCCCTATATACAGAAAAATGAAAAAGTTATAGGTGGTCAAAATAGGGAAATTTCAGATTACTGATTTTGTACAAAAAGATTTAGATTTTTTTTAAGCGGTACAACAATATAAAAGTATCTAGCCGTGGGTATAATTTTAATTGTATTGACCCACAGAATATAGAACACATCTTTTTATTTTGTGGGTGTACAGTGTAAAAACGAAACCCTCCAAAATGTGCAAAATTTTGGTTTTCATTTAAATTTCCTCCCTAAAAAATATTTTTTGGGGTTCACCGTACATTTTATGGTAAAATGAAAGGTTTCTTTACAAAGTAAAATTGATTACGCAAAAAACAAGCCCTTATATGGGTCTGTAGATGGAAATATAAAAGAGTTATGGATTTTAGAAGACGAGGAGTAAAAAACGAAAACGCAAATATAAAATTGGCCTGGTCCTTAAGGTTATAATGGGCTTGGTCCTTAAGGGGTTAAATAGAACAGGACTCAAGACAGAATGAGTTCCATTAATAACTACCCTCTGTTTTCTATCACTGAGCCAGTTACTTACCCACTTACACACATTTTCTCCCAGCCCAATCCTTCTCATTTTATGCACCAACCTTTTATGTGGCACCGTATCAAATGCTTTGGAAAAATCCAGATATACGACATCCAGCAACTCCCCCTGGTCCAGTCTGGAGCTCACCTCCTCATAAAAACTGATCAGGTTAGTTTGACCAGAATGATCCCTCATAAAGCCATGCTGATATGGAGTCATACATTTATTTTTATCAAGATACTCCAAAATAGCATCTCTTAGAAAACCCTAAAACAATTTACATACAACGGAGGTTAAACTAACACGGCTATAATTCTTGGGGTCACCTTTTGACCCCTTTTAAATATTGGCACCATATTTGCCATGCGCCAGTCCTGGGGAACAGTCCCTGCTACTATAAAGTCCCTGAATATTAAAAATAGGGGTCTGTCTATTACATTACTTAATTCCTTTAGAACACGGGGATGAATGCCATCTGGACCTGGCTATTTGTCTATTTTGATTTTGTAGGTGACACTGTACTTCTTCCTGGGTTAGACAGGTGACCTGTACTTCTTCCTAGGTTAGAAAGGTGACCTGTACTGGGACGTTTACCTTATCTCGCTGTATTTCACCTGGTATTTCATTTTCCTCAGTGAATACAGTGGAGAAGAATTTGTTTAATATATTTGCTTTTTCCTGATCCCCGTTTATAATTTCCTCCTCATAATCAATAATCATTTTTTAAAGGGCCCACACTTTCATTTTTAACCTTGTTGCTATTTATATAGTTAAAGAACATTTTGGGGTTAGTTTTACTCTCTTTAGCAATGAGTATTTCTGTCCTTATTTTTGCGGCTTTTATCAGTTTTTTTTTAACATATTTTACATTTTTCTCTATAGCTTTTTTAATGCTTCTTCACTGCCATCCTATTTTAGTAGTTAACCCCTTAAGGACGAGCACCGTAAATGTACTGTCCTGCTAAGAAGTACTTAGCGCACAGCGCCGTACATTTACGGTGCAGCTTTCCTGGATCACCGCATCTCTGGATGCGGTCATTGGAACAGGATGACTGCTGATATCTATCAGCAGCCATCCCGGCATATCGCCCAGGGGGGTCCTGAGACCCCCCTATGTCGGCGATCAGGGCAAATCGCCGATCAATTCAGACCAACGATTTGCCGATATTCCGGGTCAATCGGGTCTCAGGTGACCCGGTGACTGGAAAAAAGGGTGAATGGGGCTGTCCGAGCAGGAGTGAGGTGGCACGGGTGCCGCCTCACTATCACGTGATTGATCTGTCGGAAAGACTGACCAATCACGGACCTGCTGGGGACATCAATCGGAGCGGAGATCGGCTCCGGCGGGGGTCTCCTACGTTGCCCTGGTCCGGCGGGGGTCCCCTCGTGTGCGGTGGCGGCAACAGGAGCAGCAGGATCGCTCCCAGCGGCAGGATACAGCGGCAGCAGTCCCGGCGGCAGGATACAGCGGGAGGTGAGGCCTGTTCACCTCCTACTGTTGCTTAGCAACAACTCGCAACATGCAAAGCCAAAGGGCATGCTGGGAGTTGTAGTTATGCAACAGCTGGAGGCACATTTTTTCTATGAAAAAGTATGCATTCAGTTGTTACATAACTACAACTCCCAGCATGCACAGACTACCAAAGGGCATGCTGGGAGTTGTAGCAGTGTGCTTAAAGCTGTTGCAAAACTACAACTCTCAGCATGTCAATGTCAATGCATGCTGATTGTTGCAGTTTTGCAACAGCTGGAGACACATTGGTTGTGAAACCAAGTTTGTTACCTAACTCAGTGTTTTGCAACCAGTGTGCATCCAGCTGTTGTAAAAAATACCACTCCCAGCATGCACTGAGAGACTGTACATGCTGGGAGTTGTGCAACAGTTGGAGACACCCTGTCATTTTGAATACTAGAGGGGGGCGGGAATCCTTGGTGGGAAGCTGTTTTTATAATGGGGTCATTTATGGGGTATTATATGAAGACCCCTCAAATTCACTTCAAAACTGAATAGGTCCCCGAAAAATATAGATTTTTTAAATTTTGTGAAAAATTTGAAAATTGCTGCTGAACTTTGAAGCCCTCTGATGTCTTCCAAAAGTAAAAACATGTCAACTTTATGATGCTAATATAAAGTAGACATATTGTTGTTACGCCGAGCGCTCCGGGTCCCCGCTCCTCCCCGGAGCGCTCGCTTCACTCTCCCCGCGGCAGCGCTCCGGTCACGTCCTCTGACCCGGGGCGCTGCGATTCCGCTGCCAGCCGGGATGCGATTCGCGATGCGGGTAGCGCCCGCTCGCGATGCGCACCCCGGCTCCCCTACCTGACTCGCTCTCCGTCTGTTCTGTCCCGGCGCGCGCGGCCCCGCTCCCTAGGGCGCGCGCGCGCCGGGTCTCTGCGATTTAAAGGGCCACTGCGCCGCTGATTGGCGCAGTGGTTCCAATCAGTGTGTTCACCTGTGCACTTCCCTATATCACCTCACTTCCCCTGCACTCCCTTGCCGGATCTTGTTGCCTTAGTGCCAGTGAAAGCGTTCCTTGTGTGTTCCTTGCCTGTGTTTCCAGACCTTCTGCCGTTGCCCCTGACTACGATCCTTGCTGCCTGCCCCGACCTTCTGCTACGTCCGACCTTGCTTTTGCCTACTCCCTTGTACCGCGCCTATCTTCAGCAGCCAGAGAGGTGAGCCGTTGCTAGTGGATACGACCTGGTCACTACCGCCGCAGCAAGACCATCCCGCTTTGCGGCGGGCTCTGGTGAAAACCAGTAGTGGCTTAGAACCGGTCCACTAGCACGGTCCACGCCAATCCCTCTCTGGCACAGAGGATCCACTACCTGCCAGCCGGCATCGTGACAGTAGATCCGGCCATGGATCCCGCTGAAGTTCCTCTGCCAGTTGTCGCTGACCTCACCACGGTGGTCGCCCAGCAGTCACAACAGATAGCGCAACAAGGCCAACAGCTGTCTCAACTGACCGTTATGCTACAACAATTACTACCACAGCTTCAGCAGTCATCTCCTCCGCCAGCTCCTGCACCTCCTCCGCAGCGAGTGGCCGCTCCTGGGATACGCTTATCCTTGCCGGATAAATTTGATGGGGACTCTAAGTTTTGCCGTGGCTTTCTTTCCCAATGTTCCCTGCATCTGGAGATGATGTCGGACCTGTTTCCCACTGAAAGGTCTAAGGTGGCTTTCGTAGTCAGCCTTCTGTCCGGAAAAGCCCTGTCATGGGCCACACCGCTCTGGGACCGCAATGACCCCGTCACTGCCTCTGTACACTCCTTCTTCTCGGAAATCCGAAGTGTCTTTGAGGAACCTGCCCGAGCCTCTTCTGCTGAGACTGCCCTGTTGAACCTGGTCCAGGGTAATTCTTCCGTTGGCGAGTATGCCGTACAATTCCGTACTCTTGCTTCAGAATTGTCCTGGAATAATGAGGCCCTCTGCGCGACCTTCAAAAAAGGCCTATCCAGCAACATTAAAGATGTTCTGGCCGCACGAGAAATTCCTGCTAATCTACATGAACTTATTCACCTAGCCACTCGCATTGACATGCGTTTTTCCGAAAGGCGTCAGGAACTCCGCCAAGATATGGACTCTGTTCGCACGAGGCGTTTCTTCTCCTCGGCTCCTCTCTCCTCTGGTCCCCTGCAATCTGTTCCTGTGCCTCCCGCCGTGGAGGCTATGCAGGTCGACCGGTCTCGCCTGACACCTCAAGAGAGGACACGACGCCGTATGGAGAACCTCTGCCTGTACTGTGCTAGTACCGAACACTTCCTGAGAGATTGTCCTATCCGTCCTCCCCGCCTGGAAAGACGTACGCTGACTCCGCTCAAAGATGAGACAGTCCTTGATGTCTACTCTGCTTCTCCACGTCTTACTGTGCCTGTGCGGATGTCTGCCTCTGCCTTCTCCTTCTCTACAGTGGCCTTCTTGGACTCTGGATCTGCAGGAAATTTTATTTTGGCCTCTCTCGTCAACAGGTTCAACATCCCGGTGACCAGTCTCGCCAGACCCCTCTACATCAATTGTGTAAATAATGAAAGATTGGACTGTACCATACGTTTCCGCACGGAGCCCCTTCTTATGAGCATCGGATCTCATCATGAGAGGATTGAACTTTTGGTCCTCCCCAATTGCACCTCGGAAATTCTCCTTGGACTTCCCTGGCTTCAACTTCATTCCCCTACCCTGGATTGGTCCACTGGGGAGATCAAGAGTTGGGGGTCCTCTTGTTCCAAGAACTGTCTAAAACCGGTTCCCAGTAACCCTTGCCGTAACTCTGTGGTTCCTCCAGTAACCGGTCTCCCTAAGGCCTATATGGACTTCGCGGATGTTTTCTGCAAAAAACAAGCTGAGACTCTACCTCCTCACAGGCCTTATGATTGCCCTATCGACCTCCTCCCGGGCACTACTCCACCCCGGGGCAGAATTTATCCTCTCTCTGCCCCAGAGACTCTTGCCATGTCCGAATACGTCCAGGAGAATCTAAAAAAGGGCTTTATCCGTAAATCCTCCTCTCCTGCCGGAGCCGGATTTTTCTTTGTGTCCAAAAAAGATGGCTCCCTACGTCCATGCATTGACTACCGCGGTCTTAATAAAATCACGGTTAAGAACCGCTACCCCTTACCCCTCATCTCTGAACTCTTTGATCGCCTCCAAGGTGCCCACATCTTCACTAAATTGGACTTAAGAGGCGCCTATAACCTCATCCGCATCAGAGAGGGGGACGAGTGGAAAACGGCATTTAACACCAGAGATGGACACTTTGAGTATCTGGTCATGCCCTTTGGACTGTGCAACGCCCCTGCCGTCTTCCAAGACTTTGTCAATGAAATTTTTCGTGATCTGTTATACTCCTGTGTTGTTGTATATCTGGACGATATCCTAATTTTTTCTGCCAATCTAGAAGAACACCGCCAGCATGTCCGTATGGTTCTTCAGAGGCTTCGTGACAACCAACTCTATGCCAAAATTGAGAAATGTCTGTTTGAATGCCAATCTCTTCCTTTTCTAGGATATTTGGTCTCTGGCCAGGGACTACAGATGGATCCAGACAAACTCTCTGCCGTCTTAGATTGGCCACGCCCCTCCGGACTCCGTGCTATCCAACGCTTTTTGGGGTTCGCCAATTATTACAGGCAATTTATTCCACATTTTTCTACCATTGTGGCTCCTATCGTGGCTTTAACCAAAAAAAATGCTGATCCCAAGTCCTGGCCCCCTCAAGCAGAAGACGCCTTTAAACGACTCAAGTCTGCCTTTTCTTCGGCTCCCGTCCTCTCCAGACCTGACCCTTCCAAACCCTTCCTATTGGAGGTTGATGCCTCCTCAGTGGGAGCTGGAGCTGTTCTTCTACAAAAAAATTCTTCCGGGCATGCTGTCACTTGTGGTTTTTTCTCTAGGACCTTCTCTCCAGCGGAGAGGAACTACTCCATCGGGGATCGAGAGCTTCTAGCCATTAAATTAGCACTAGAGGAATGGAGGCATCTGCTGGAGGGATCAAGTTCTCCTGTTATTATCTACACCGACCACAAGAACCTCTCCTACCTCCAGTCTGCCCAACGGCTGAATCCTCGCCAGGCCCGGTGGTCTCTGTTCTTTGCCCGATTTAATTTTGAGATTCACTTTCGTCCTGCCGATAAGAACATTAGGGCCGATGCTCTCTCTCGTTCCTCGGATGCCTCAGAAGTTGAACTCTCTCCACAACACATCATTCCACCTGACTGCCTGATCTCCTCTTCTCCTGCCTCCATCAGGCAGACTCCTCCAGGAAAGACCTTTGTTTCCCCTCGCCAACGCCTCGGAATCCTCAAATGGGGTCACTCCTCCCATCTCGCAGGTCATGCGGGTATCAAGAAATCTGTGCAACTCATCTCCCGCTTCTATTGGTGGCCGACTCTGGAGACGGATGTTGTGGACTTTGTGCGAGCCTGCACTATCTGTGCCCGGGATAAGACTCCTCGCCAGAAGCCCGCTGGTTTTCTTCATCCTCTGCCTGTCCCCGAACAGCCTTGGTCTCTGATTGGTATGGATTTTATTACTGATTTACCCCCTTCCCGTGGCAACACTGTTATTTGGGTGGTCGTTGATCGATTCTCCAAAATGGCACATTTCATCCCTCTTCCTGGTCTTCCTTCTGCGCCTCAGTTGGCTAAACAATTTTTTGTACACATTTTTCGTCTTCACGGGTTGCCTACGCAGATTGTCTCGGATAGAGGCGTCCAATTCGTGTCTAAATTCTGGAGGGCTCTCTGTAAACAACTCAAGATTAAATTAAATTTTTCTTCTGCATATCATCCCCAGTCCAATGGACAAGTAGAAAGGATTAACCAGATCTTGGGTGATTATTTGCGACATTTTGTTTCCTCCCGCCAGGATGACTGGGCAGATCTCCTCCCATGGGCCGAATTCTCGTATAACTTCAGGGTCTCTGAGTCTTCCTCCAAATCCCCATTTTTCGTGGTGTACGGCCGTCACCCTCTTCCCCCCCTCCCTACTCCCTTGCCCTCTGGTCTGCCCGCTGTGGATGAAATTTCTCGTGACCTTTCCATCATATGGAGAGAGACCCAAAATTCTCTCTTACAGGCTTCATCACGCATGAAGAAGTTCGCGGATAAGAAAAGAAGAGCTCCCCCCGTTTTTTCCCCTGGAGACAAGGTATGGCTCTCCGCTAAATATGTCCGCTTCCGTGTCCCTAGCTACAAGTTGGGACCACGCTATCTTGGTCCTTTCAAAATTTTGTGTCAAATTAATCCTGTCTCTTATAAACTTCTTCTTCCTCCCTCTCTTCGTATCCCTAATGCCTTTCACGTCTCTCTTCTCAAACCACTCATCCTCAACCGTTTTTCTCCCAAATCTGTTCCTCCCACTCCTGTTTCCGGCTCCTCGGACATCTTCTCGGTCAAAGAAATTTTAGCTGCCAAAAAGGTCAGAGGGAAAAATTTTTTTTTAGTGGACTGGGAGGGTTGTGGTCCTGAAGAGAGATCCTGGGAACCTGAGGACAACATCCTAGACAAAAGTCTGCTCCTCAGGTTCTCAGGCTCTAAGAAGAGGGGGAGACCCAAGGGGGGGGGTACTGTTACGCCGAGCGCTCCGGGTCCCCGCTCCTCCCCGGAGCGCTCGCTTCACTCTCCCCGCGGCAGCGCTCCGGTCACGTCCTCTGACCCGGGGCGCTGCGATTCCGCTGCCAGCCGGGATGCGATTCGCGATGCGGGTAGCGCCCGCTCGCGATGCGCACCCCGGCTCCCCTACCTGACTCGCTCTCCGTCTGTTCTGTCCCGGCGCGCGCGGCCCCGCTCCCTAGGGCGCGCGCGCGCCGGGTCTCTGCGATTTAAAGGGCCACTGCGCCGCTGATTGGCGCAGTGGTTCCAATCAGTGTGTTCACCTGTGCACTTCCCTATATCACCTCACTTCCCCTGCACTCCCTTGCCGGATCTTGTTGCCTTAGTGCCAGTGAAAGCGTTCCTTGTGTGTTCCTTGCCTGTGTTTCCAGACCTTCTGCCGTTGCCCCTGACTACGATCCTTGCTGCCTGCCCCGACCTTCTGCTACGTCCGACCTTGCTTTTGCCTACTCCCTTGTACCGCGCCTATCTTCAGCAGCCAGAGAGGTGAGCCGTTGCTAGTGGATACGACCTGGTCACTACCGCCGCAGCAAGACCATCCCGCTTTGCGGCGGGCTCTGGTGAAAACCAGTAGTGGCTTAGAACCGGTCCACTAGCACGGTCCACGCCAATCCCTCTCTGGCACAGAGGATCCACTACCTGCCAGCCGGCATCGTGACAATTGTATGTGTGAATCAATATATAATTTATTGGGAATATCCATTTTCCTTACAAGCAGAGAGTTTCAAAGTTATAAAAATGCAAAATTTTCGAAATTTTCATGAAATTTGGGGATTTTTCACCAAGAAAGGATGCAAGTAACAACGAAAATTTACCACTGTGTTAAAGTAGAATATGTCACAAAAAAACCTTCTCGGAATCAGAATAATCGCTAAAAGCATCCCAGAGTTATTAATTCATAATGTGATAGGGGTCAGAATTGCAAAAAAGGGCTGCATCCTTAAGATGAAAAAGGGCTCAGTCCTTAAGGGGTAAAATGCTTTATTTTTGTCATTTATTGCCCCATTAACATTTTTATTCATCCATACTGGTTTTCTTTTATTTCTGACCCTTTTACTTCCATAAGGTATATACATCTTACAGTGAGAATTTAACCCCTTAAGGACCCAGGGCGTAAAGGTACGCCCTGACACCCTGGTACTTAAGTACCCAGGGCGTACCTGTACGTCCATGGGAATTCCGGTCCCTGCCACTCGCCTGGCAGGGACCGGACCGGGATGCCTGCTGAAATTGTTCAGCAGGCACCCCATGCAAACTCACTCCCCCCCCTGTCATCAATTCAGATCGGCAATTTGCAGTGATTCCGAGCTGATCGGGTCTCTGGTGACGCGATCGCCTGAAAAATCGGGATGATCGGAGCTGACAGAGACAGCCCCGATCATCCTGAAGGATAGGGGCCAGGTGGCAGGGGTGCCACCTCCTCCTATCCCCTGCAATTGGCAGGTCAGGTCTGACCGACGAATCGCAGGGCAGGTGTGAGGGGTGAAAGTTCACTTCCCCCGTCCTGGCCGCCCCTAGAAGTCTGGGCTGAGCAGGGGAAGATGGCGATGACGGCTGTGGAGGCCGTTGATGCGGGGGGGACTGGCGGCAGATACCTAGAGGATACGCGGGGACTAAGAACCGGCGGGAAAAAAGGAGGCGCAGGAAAGTTGATGCAGAGGTGGCTGTCTGGGCATGCTGGAAGTTGTAGTTTTACAACATCTGGAGGGACACAGTTTGGACACCACTGTTCAGTGGTCTCCAATCTGTGCCCTTCCAGATGTTGCAGAACTACAACTCCCAGCATGCCTGGACAGTCTAAGCATGCTGGGAGTTATAGTTTTGCAACATCTGGCAGGACACAGTTTGGAGACCACTATACAGTGGTGTCCAAGCTGTAGCCCTCCAGATGTTGCAAAACTTAAACTCCAAGCATGCCAAGACTCTCCAGGCATGCTGAGAGTGGTAGTTCGGCAACATGCCTGGGCAGTCTGGGTATGCTTGGAGTTGAGGTTTTGCAATATCTGGAGGGCTACAGCTTGGACACCCCTGTGTAGTCGTCTCCAAACTGTGTCCTTCCAGATGTTGCAGTGGTCTCCAAACTGTTCTACAGTGTCTGGAATTAAAGGCCATGTGCATTTACCAATCCCCCACAGTGCCAGAACAATGCCCCCCCCCCCCCACATGTGACCCCATTTTGGAAACTACACCCCTCACGGAACATAATAAAGGGTGCAGTGAGCATTTACTACCCTCAGGCGTCTAACTGATTTTTGTTAACAGTGGTCCGTGAAAATGAAAAATGTAATTTTTCATTTGCACAGCCCAGTGTTCCAAAGATATGTTGAACGCCAGTGGGGTGTAAATGCTCACTGCACCCCTTATTACATTCTGTGAGGGGTGTAGTTTCTAAAATGGTGTCACATGTGGGAGGGGGCACTGTTCTGGCCCCCGACTTCCATTCCAAACAACTCTCTCCAAAAGCTCAATGGCGCTCCTCCTCTTCTGAGCATTGTAGTTCACCCGCAGAGCACTTTACATCCACATATGGGGTATTTCCATACTCAGAAGAAATGGAGTTAAAAATTTTGGGAGACTTTTTCTCATATTACCCCTTGTGAAAATGAAAAATTTGAGGTAACACCAGCATTTCAGTGCCATGTGGGGCTTTTTTTTTGCTGTTCTGGTACCACAGGGGCCTCCTAAATGTGACATGCCCCCCAAAAACCATTTCAGCTAAATTTGCTTTCCAAAAGCCAAATGTGACTCCTTCTCTTCTGAGCATTGTTGTTCGCCGGCAGTGCACTTGACATCCACACATAGGGTATTTCCATACTCAGAAGAGATGGGGGTTACAAATTTGGGGTGGCATTTTCTCCTATTACCCCTTATAAAAATGGAAAATTTGGGGGGAAACCAGCATTTTAGTGAAAAAAATAATAATTTACACATCCAACTTTAACAAGTCGTCAAACACCTGTAGGGTGTTAAGGCTCACTGTACCCCTTGTTATGTTCCTTGAGGGGTATAGGTTCCAAAATATATGCCACGTGGGACTTTTTTTTGCTGTTCTGTGACCATAGGGGCTTTCTAAATGCGACATGCCCCCCCTCCCCCCCCAAAAAAAAAAACCCTTTCAGCAAAATTTGCTTTCCAAAAGCCAAATGTGACTCCTTCTCTTCTGAGCATTGTAGTGCACCTGCAGTGCACTTGACGTCCACACCTGGGGTATTTCAATATTCAGAAGAGAGGGGGTTACAAATGTCTGGGGGGCATTTTCCCCAATTACCACTTGTAAAAATGTAACATTTGGGGAAAAAACTGCATTTTAGTGAAAAAAAAATTATTTGCACATCTAACTTGAACAAAAAGTCGTTAAGGCTCACTGTACCCCTTTTTACGTTCCTTGAGGGATGTAGTTTCCAAAATAGTATGTCATGTTGTTTTTTTTTTTTTGCTGCTCTGGCATTCCTAAATGCAACATGCCCCTTAAAAACCATTTCAGCAAAATTTGCTTTCCAAAATCCCATTGTCGCTCCTTCCCTTCTGAGCCCTTTACTGCACCCACAGAGAACTTAAAGGGGTATTCCAGGATTTTTTATTTGACTATACTACAGGGGCTGTAAAGTTAGTGTAGTTCATAATATAGTGTATTTACCTGTGTGTGACGGTTTTCTCACAATTCTTCTGTGATTTTCATCCCAATATTTATTTCTAACAGCATATAAAATGACTGCTGTCTCAGATTTTTCCCAGCTTGCAATGCGGTCGAGACCTGACTAACTAGTCAGCTGATGACAGGGAGCCTGTCTGCTTCAATGGGTGGAGAGAGCAATCTGCAAGTAATGCAACTGCTGGAGGCACCCTGATTGAAAACCACAGGTCTGCAGCTCATTTATGTTTCAATGGGTGGGGTAGCTGATGTGTGGGAAGGAGGAAAATGGTATCATGGGATTTGTAGGCAAACAAGAAAACTGAAAACAGGAAATACAAGTTCACAGAAAGCTAGCCACAGTGTTCTGGTAATCTCACATCATAGCCATTTAGCCCAAGAAAAGCGCAGATCCTTCCTAAGCATGTCCATTACTGTCTGCCAGGTACGTACTAAAATCACCTTATGCTGGATAACCCCTTTAATAGGTATTTCCTTACTTGAGAGAAATTGGGTTACAAATTTTAGGGTGATTTCTCTCCTTTTACCCCTTGTAAAAATTCAAAAACTGGGTCTACAAGAACATGTGAGTGTAAAAAATGAAGATTTTGAATTTTCTCCTTCAATTTGCTGCTATTCCTGTGAAACACCTAAAGTGTTAACACACTTTCTAAATGTCATTATGAATACTTTGAGGGCTACAGTTTTTATAATGTGGTAATTTATGGGGTATTTCTAATATGAAGGCCCTTTAAATCCACTTCAAAACTAAACTGGTCCCTGAACAATTCCAATTTTGAAAATTTGTTGAAAAACTTGAAAATTGCTGCTGAACTTTGAAGCCCTCTGATGTCTTCCAAAAGTAAAAACATGTCAACTTTATGATGCAAACATAAAGTAGACATATTGTTTATGTAAATCAATAGATTATTTATTTGGGATGTCCATTTTGCTTATAAGCAGAGAGTTTCAAAGTTAAAAAAATGCAAAATGTTCAAATTTTTCATAAAATTTTGGAATTTTTCACCAAGAAATGATGCAAATATCGACAAAAATTTACCACTAACATAATGAAAAGTAAAAGCATCCCAGAGTTATTAATGCTTAAAGTGACAGTGGTCAGATGTGCAAAAAATGTTTGGGTCATAGAGAACACATAAACATTCACAAGTATGGGGAGATTGTGATTGATAGCTGTCAGCTGACATACAGCAATTGAAAGTGTATGGACAACTTTAACTTCATACTCAAGTATTTAATGCTATACTTTATTGTACATTTAACTTATTTCTCTTTACTGAGCATTTTCTTATTGTCTGTCACCTGTCGCCGCATTACATATGGACACTGCATGAAGAATCACCAATGACATCCTGATGTTTTGAAGGCCTGTATATGCTTTATGATGAGGTGCGTATATTTATGAGAGATAATATATGTTATCATTTCATTTCCCTCCACTCTCTAAAAGAATTCTCCCAGAGGCAAGTATTTCAGTGATATTTATGGCTCCTTTCCAGCCGGGCGCGATCCTGCTCTCCTTTGAAAAGTTTACACCTGTAAGTAGGAGGCATAAATTTTTTTCTGCCCCAGAACTAATTGCCTGACATTAAACACCACAAGTCGCTCCCAGGCAAATTTACAACGTATTCTCCACATTAGGAAATATACAAGCCTGGCTCGGGCTGTGAATTTTGTGATGTCTTAATTAGCCGGTGATAACCAAACTCACAGAGTATGCAAGACTCCATATAAAAAGATATCCAAAATGTGAAGAAGACAGTCAGCGGGGGTGAGATGATCATTCGGAATAAAGAACAAAAGCTTTCACGGCCAAGCGGGGAGCTTGATTGAAAAATAAATTCAAAATTTAAAGGTCATCAAGGAGAAAATATTCCCGACCAAACACTGTAAAATGAAGAGTCTGCTCCGTAATTGCACCTGTCTTAGTTCAAATCAATTTTCCCTGTTGTGTTTTGTTTCTCAATTGCTTTTTATTGTGACGATTTTCCGAATGCTCTGTGCCTCCGTCTTCCTAATCACTTCCTGCAGCAGGTTAACCGGCCAGTGACATCATCCACGGCTCAGCCGAGCTGCCAGTTCATCCCGGCTGCCAAATTCTGTCAGCCTTCCAGAAACAGCAGTGAAATATTATTATGATGCAGAGGAGGTATCAGAAGGGATTTCTAAACTGGAACGTAAAAGAAGTGGGAGACTTCAGGGGTCCATTTGTCAAACTCTGAACATCCAGCTCCTGTGATTTAATGCCTGTATGAAAAGAGTCACTCTGAATATGTTGTCCTTAAAGTGAATTTGTCATATTACTGTATTGCGGATTTGCTTTGTATACATCATGCACGCTTCTTTCTAAGGCTGGAGATCCTGCTGTGTGTTGGTTCCCAGTAGTCATTTGAATTGCATTCCATAGGAATGAGGCTCATAATGTATGTTAATCGATGTGACTGCAGTGCAGGGGCAGTAAGAGTTGCAGCTAAATGTTACCTTTGTCTTTCACTGGCATATAATAGATGCACTGCAAAGAATTTAAAGGAGTATTCCGGCTTTATACATCTTATCCCCCATTCAAAGGATAGGGCATAAAATGTATGATTGCAGGGGGGACCCCCATGATCTTGGTGCAGTCCCCAGCATTCTGTGCTGGGCGCTGCCTCCGAGACGGGGATGTGATGTCATGGCCACACCCCCTAGTGACATCACGCCACACCCCCTCCATTCATGTCTAAAGCCTGAATACCCCTTTAATGGGAAAAAACTATGTTGAATAACAGTGGGACAACATTTTTATGGGCTTTGTGAGACAGTGACAAGACTGGTGTCTGGGGATAACTATTGGGAAGAATTATCAATACCTGTGCAGAGAAAAAGTTGACCAGTTGCCCATAGCAACCAATTAGATAACTTCTTTAATTTTTCAGAGGCCTTCAGAAGCAATCTGATTGGTTGTCATGAGCAACTATATTTCCCCTGTTGTATGTTGTGTGTGGTCACCAGTTTTTAGGAACTGCATATATTATCAAGGGAAAGCTGGGTGAGATATGGGAAATCCACAAATAGTCAATTCCTTGGTGAGGCAAGCTAGGAAATTTTGGTAAGTCCTCTTATCAGGTATGGATTTTTATGGAATAAAAGGCAGGTTTGGTAGTGGGGCTTTTTATACTGTGCCACATCAGAGTTTCAGGCTAGCCAAGATAAGACTAGCCAAGAAGGCAGGCCATCACTGGTGTTACTAAGCAGTATGTGCATCCTCTAACCTGTGTGGCTGATGAGAGGAGCGGAGTCTAAGTTGCCGCTGGTCTTCACCAGAGCCCGCCTCAAGGCAGGATGGGCTTGCTGCGGCAGGCAACACCCAGGTTGCTAACCACGACACGGCTCGACTGAAGGATAAGGCAGTAGTGTAGTCAGACGTAGCTGAAGGTCCAAGGCAGGCGGCAAAGGTCCAAATTCAAATGACATAGCGGGAGGGTCTGGATACACTGATAAGGCAAATTGGCAATATGGAACGCTTAATCTCAGGCTAGGGGCACTGAAGATCCGGCAGGGAAGTGGGGGAGGTGCAGGAACTTTATAATGTAGTGACAGGTGTGACAGTAATTATGGGCGTACTGGCCCTTTAAATTTCAGAGCTCCGGCGCACGCGCCCTAGGAGACGGGGACGCGGAGACAGAGGAGGAGGCGGCAGAGAGCATGGTGAGAGATGGGCTGGGATTCACATACGGGCGCATCCCACGATGCGAATCCCAGATTATGTCAGTCTATAAATGAGGCTGTGGAGAGTGGGCTTTTCTGAGGTGTGAAGCCTCAAAGAGAATATTCATCCTGTGTGAGTAACCCATTGACTGTTTTGTTGGATTGGCGCTGGACAAGCAGAATTTATTTAGACTCTACTCCTGTGTCTCTGGCTCTGACTACTATATTGACTCTTCTTGACTGGTTTAATGGAGCCAATCTCCCACAACTGTTATGAAAAAGGTTAATAATAATCATTGTTTATATAGCTCTAACATATCAGTTTAACCCCTTAATGACACAAGACGTAAATGTACAGTGGTTCTTAATGCACCAGGATGTACCTTTACATCCTGTACATAATTGCAAGCACCGGAAATTGTAAAAAAAAAAAAAAAAGGAATAAACATATTTGGTATCGCAAAATCCAAACCAAAGAACCAAACAGTGGCACCGATACCTTTAACCATCTACAACCACGAGATGGATATACTCACACTAGGTAGGAGACCAGTACAAACCATACACGGCGGTGCTAGGACAATTGAAAAAGAAGTCATCAATAGGAAAAATGAAGAAAGGGACAGGCGTCCTGCACTCACCGTGTAAAACCTGGTCACTGGGCTCCCATTTCGGGTTGCTCTTCCGGAGGGGTCTTCAAGACAGCGTGGGGCGCTCAGAGGCCTCTGAGCGCCCCACGCTGTCTTGAAGACCCCTGTGGAGGAGCAACCCGAGATGGGAGTCGAGTGACCAGGTTTTATACGGTCAGTGCAGGATGCCTGTCCTTTTCTTCATTTTTCCTATATTTGGTATTGCTGCGTGTGTAAATGTCCAAACTATCAAAATATAATGTTAATGATCCCGTACGGGGAATGATGCAAATGTAAAAAAATAAAATAAAGTCCAAAATTGCTGCTTTTTTGTCACATGATATTGAAAAAAAATTATAAAAATGTATTAAACGTTTTATATATGCAAATGTCATATCATTGAAAAGTACAGATCACAGCGCAAAAAATGAGCCTTCATACCACAGCTTATACAGAAAAATGAAAAAGTTATAGGTCTTCAAAATATAAGGATTTTAAATGTACTAATTTGGTTAAAAGGTTTAAGATTTTTTTTAAAGCAGTACAATAATAGAAAAGTATGTAATTATGGATATCATTTTAATCATATTGACCCACAGAATAAAGAAAATATGTCATTTTTAATGTAAATTGTACAGCGTGAAAACGAAGCCTTCCATAATTTTCAAAATTACGGTTCTCTTTTCCATTTCACCACACAAATAGTATTTTTTTTGTTGCGCCATACATTTTATGGTAAAATGAGTGATAGCATTACAAAGGAAAACTGTTTGTGCAAACAACAAGCCCTCATACTCATCTGTGGATGAAAATATAAGAGAGTTATGATTTTTAGAAAGCCAGGAGACAAAAAAGTAAAATGCTAAAATAAAATTGTCCTTAAAGGGGGACTCCGCCCCTAGACATCTTATCCCCTATCCAAGGATATGAGATAAGATGTCTCATCGTAGGGGTCCTGCTGCTGGGGACCCCCGCTATCTCTCCTGCAGCCCCCCGAGTCATCAGCTCTTCGGAGCTAAGTTTGCTCCATGCTGATGGCAGGGGCTGGTGGTTTGTGACGTCATGGCTCCGCCCCTAATGATGTCACAACCCACCCCTTAATGCAAGTCTATAGGAGGGGTCGTGGCAACATTCATGACATCATGATGGGGCTGAGCTATGACGTCATGAACCTCCGGTCCCTGTATCGTGAGTCTTCAGCCAAGGTGCAAACGTAGCTCTGGAGAACTGATGACTTGGGGGGCTGCAGCAGAGATTGTGGGGGTCCCCTCTCTGTGTTATGCAATCAAGACATTCCCAATAGACTTACATTGAGAGTGTGTCTTGATCACATGACACAGAGCCAGGAGGGAATGTGCCAAGTGCAAATTTCTCCCCACTTTTACTCATGATTGGTGGAGGTCTGATCACTCAGATCCCCACCAATCAAAACTTTTGACATGTCTCTAGGACATGTCAAAAATTTTTCCAAGTGACAGTGCCCATTTAAAGTATACATTAACCTCAGAGTAGTGGGTAGGTCTGAAAAGATAGGTTAGCCACTATGACTCCTGCTGATACCTCTGCTAAAATATATCACAAATAAATTATAAAAAGTCTTACAGATCCCTTGATTTATGTACTTCTCCTACAGACAATTACTTGGTTTAAACAGAGAAGAGTTGTCACACCATCATGTAGGACATGCCATGTCTGGTCTAATCCATACACAGGGGTCAAGTCCTGGGAAAAAAGTGTGGGAACTCAACCAAGGTTTCCACTCAAGGACTGGTCCTGCAGGACTCCTGCTAATGGGAACAGTGGGGGGAGATTTATCAGAACCTGTCCAGAGGAAAAGTTGCCCATAGCAGCCAATCAGATTGCTTCTTTTATTTTGAACTGGGCCTTTGAGAAATGAAAGAAGCAATCTGATTGGTTGCTATGGACAACTGGGCAATTTTTCCTCTGGACTGGTTTTGATAAATCTCCCCCCGTGTTCCTGCTGTGGAAAAAGTGCAGGAACTCTGTTCCCATGTGTTCCTACAAGACCTGAGCCCTGAGTATATGGTACATAGGCCTTTACTCTACATCTTTGCTGCAAGTGATGCTGACTCACTCATATAGCCTGAGAATGGTAATTTAGCCTAAATGGTCACTTTAAGTTCCTAAAGTATGTTCACAGTGACGTATCACCTTCACATGAGTGAATACTAAATCACACGCAATGCACACGCAACATACTTTCAGTGCTCCTACTCTTCTCTATATGTACAAGAATTATTTATGATTTTAGTGTTAAGTGTACACGTGCAGCACACCGACATTTTCTGTGTACAGCTCTGACTCACTTTTTATGTACATAGACATTAGACTATTTTTTCTATGTACACAGACACGAGGATACCTTCCTGTGTACAAGAACCATATACATATTTACTATACAGACTTACACAATTATCAACACTCCAACATGGTTCAGGCACATTCATCTGATAAGTGCAACATTTAGCATGAGTTCTTATGAAGCTGCTGGTATATACATAAAATAGACGGGTAAGGATCAGCAGTCCACCCACACTAGGAGTCCAAAGAAAATATACAAATTGGCGTGTAAGGATCAGCAGTCCACCTACACTAAGAATTCATGGAAGGGAAAGGTAAACACGGCCTTAACCACAACTGAGCCGGGTACAATCCTTAATGAATCTCCTACAGGCTAGGAGTCTCTTGACTTAATAGTCAGGCACAAGCTTAGTGGTTACATTGCTGAACTTTAAACTGAAACAATCTTAGCACAGTCCTGCTAGGCACAATTCTTGAACTTGGCTGCTGCAAAATAAAAGTGGTTAACACAAGAAACAATCTGACATTAGAGTCTCTTTAGAGGATGTTCCTCTTCACTCTTCTAGTGCCTTTCTGGGTTCCTCTATATCTGCCGACATCAGGGGCAGGATTGGATTTGACATAGCTTTGCCACACCACATTGGTGAGGATGGAGAGGTGGAAGGCAGCATTAGCAGGGGTTATAGGCTTACTAGCCGGGATCAAAGTGGGGCAATATGGCTTGAGCACCATCTCCAAACTAGGATGGACCCACGACTCTTTTGTTGGTACCCTCTAAGCAGGCAAACTCTCCATGTCAGAAGAGGGCCTTGGTACAAACGTTGGTACCTGTGCAGGAGGCAAACTCTCATTGCTCCGAGAGGGCCTAGGTACGGTCTTTGGTGCCCGCAATTTAGGCTTACTTGCTTGAACTTGAGCAGGATTTGATTCTCGACGATCTGTAGAAAATGAAGAACCTGGCTCTTTGCTGTACATTGAAGATGATGAACTTGACTGTTGAAGCTCCTCCTCCTTGGGTACGCTGGTGGAGGCTTTAGGAGCAGACCTTTTCGGCCTCAAGTTGAAGGGATCGGACTCCCAATCCGTTGATGGGAAATACTTGAAAGGAAGCTGTGTTGGGGCTGTTGGTCTGGTGACTGCTGCAGCCCATTCTCCACGAAGGCTCTGGACGGGGGTGTACTCCACAATTTCACGCAAGCTTGATCGAGGTATGACCTCTGGGCTGGAGGAGGAAGAATATGCCGCCTCTGGCGGGGTACTCACAGCAGACTCCTCCAACGGGATCTCGGCCCACGAGCCCCAGGTTCTGTAGTGAGGGGATAATCTCACCGGTGATGCACCTCAAGGTGTCCCTGCGCTCTCCGCTGGAGGTGTCTGTGGCCAATCGTCGTCATCATCAGGCAGTGGGGGAAGATTGCAGGCCCCCTCTTCGTCAAATGACAACCACTGTAGACGGTCAGCAAGTTCTTGGAAAAGTCGGGCTGCGACTGCCACAACTTTCTGTGTTTCCGGCGCCATTTTGCCAACTTCACCACGTGGAACGCTGCTCTCCGCCATGTCTGTACTCTCCGGCTCTCTGTGCAGACTGAAGAGGTTGCTCTGTGTGTGGGTCTTTTATAGTGGGCTTCTCCAAAATGGCGCTGGGCAGGAAAGACGCTATCGGTGCAGCCCCGACTTCCGGTCCCTCCAGAAACGACTCCTGTATCTCTGAGTTCCCTTTTGGCTGCGACACAGCAACTTGGTGACCACGCCCAGGGGCAGGGCTTGGCGCAGCACGGGCTTTCTTCACGCGCTTTTCCGGCAGCAGTTCGGCTCCACCTGTGCCGACCGGACCAAAGGATCGCAGCATGAACTCATTGCGCAGTTTACACATTTCAATTGTAGATGAATCTTCGCCTCCCCCCTTACTTTTTTCGTGGTCCCTTTGTATGGTGCACCACAAACACCGCTCCCATACACAGCAACACGGTTTACAGCATATGAATAAAGTTTGTTTTCTGGGGGGGGAGTACACTTTCACTAGTGGCAACTGTAGTAGGCACACTCCCGTATCCTGTTCGTGATGCCAAAAAGGCTTTGTGGTATGCCTTGGGGGGTGTATGGTAGTTGAGGTGTTGTTTCGGTAAATGAGAGGTTAATGTTAACCCTATAGTTTGTGACGCCAGGCTGAGGGCTAGTATGCTGAGGTAATTCTTCGGCCTATCACCACCCTTCCCAGTAATGATAGGTGCATATACAAAATGACTGAAGGTCCACAAGGTACTTGAACTTGAACAAACTTTACTGAAAGGCTTGCAGTACATCCAATGCACAATAACAGTCTCAGGAATACAGTCTCTATATAGTGCAATGACTGACAGTTGTTGCTGACCTTGACTTTTAGATACAGTCTCTGAATCTAGGGTAATATTTGCAGATCCGTCCGGATTTAGGGGATAGATAAGGTCCCGTGATCATGCAGAGTGCTTAGGGATTGATACACTCTCAATTTAGACTCGATCAGCCGTTGCCGTTACCAAGCCTAACTCACTGCGGGAGATAGCTGTACAGGTCTTTCCTCGTCAGGAGCGCAGGAGCAAAGAAAAAGAGCAATGGCCACCGCTCCATTATATAGGCAGGGGCAGGGCCGTTTTGGATTGGTCCCAGTAACTGTCACTCACTGTTACAAGGAGTGATGGGTAGAATACGTCATAGGGACCTCCAAAGGTCCTAAAGCAAAAACCATAGAGTTTTCGTGACCACGTGACCCGCAGGTCCTGCTATGCTGTATACAGGTAATTAACTATTTATAGACATCTATACAATCATATTTACATGCATCCTAAATAAACCATTAGCTCAATAACTATCTAGATGAGAGGTGACCAAGGGTGAATTAGACAATGGGGACCCCGACGTCCTAGGGACTCTGGCTAAGGGGACCCACATACGCAGGTACTGGATAGGATACAGTACTGGGACACCACAATAATAATAATAACGATTTATTTATTGTTGTCCTTAGTGGAATTTGAACCCAAGTCCCCAGCACTGCAAGGCAGCAGTGCTAACCACTGAGCCACCATGCTGCCCTTAGCATACATCTGCTATACATCTGCTATGCATCTGCTATGGATCTGCTATTCATCTGCCATGCATGGTTGCTAAAATGGACAGAGATGTCAGCAGAGAGCACTGTGCTCGTGATGTCATCAGTGTTTCAAAAAGAAAGGAATTTCCTCTGTAGCATTCAGCAGCTAATAAGTAACTTTCTGCCACCAGTTGATTTAAAAGAAAAAAGGTTTTCACCAGAGTACCCCTTTAAAGGAGTTCTGTAGTGAAAAATAGCTTATCCTCTATCCAAAGGATAGGGGAGGAGTTATAGATTGGGGGGGTCCAACTGCTGGGACCCCCTGCGATCTCCTGAATGGGGTCCCGGCAGTCTGCTGGAAGGGGGAATGCTGACCCCCGCAAGGAGCGGCGCCCGACACGCCCCCTCTATGTATCCCATAGAGATACATGAAGGGGGAGTGTCGGCTGCGGCTTCCTGCTGGGGTCGGAACGGCCGCTTGCGAAAGACTGCCCGTTATGGAGATCACAGGGGTCCCAGCGGTCAGACCCCTGCGATCAATAACTAATCACAAAAATCCTGTATGAAAGGGGAGGCAGTAATTCCAATTCAAATTAATTTACGAAAACCCTAGGGCACTAAGCCCAGGGCTCTAAATCCCCTTCTTAGACCTACCCTGTAAAACTTTACTTTTATTGTATACTAGCTGAGTACCCGGTATTGCCCGGTTTTTCCTTCCTAATCCTTGCTGGGGAGGAAAATCAACATATCCCGTCCTTATATCCCATCCTCATATCCTGTCCTCAGGTGGGACTGATTTGTTATATGGTCCTCATAGCACGACCTCATATCTTGACCTCATATCCCGTCATCATATCCTGTCCTCATATCCCGACCTCATATCCCATCCTCATATCCCAACCTCATATCCCGTCGTCATAGCCCGTCCCCATATCCTGTCCCCATATCCCGAACTCATACCCCGTCCTCCTATCTCGACCTCTCATCCTGTCCTCAGATGCCATCTTCATATCCTGACCTCATATCCCATCCTCATATCCAGTCCTCATATCCCAACCTCAAATCCCGACCTCATGTGCCGTGCTCATATCCTGACCTCATATCCCGTCCTCACATCCCAACCTCATATCCCGTCCTCATATCTTGACCTTATATCCTGTCCTCATATGCCGTCCTCATATATGGTCCTCATATGCTGTCCTCATATCCTGTCCTCATATCTCAACCTCATATCCCGTCCTCATATCCCATCCTCATATCCCGACCTCCTATCCCGACCTCCTATCTCGACCTCATATCTCGTCCTCTTATCCCGACCTCCTATCCTGTCCTCCTATCTCAACCTCATATTCCGTTCTCATATCCTGTCCTCATATCCTGACCTTATGTGCTGTCCTCAAATCCCAAGCTCATATTACTGTATATAGATACAGTGTTCATGTCTGGCTCTCCCATAAAGATACATAAATGGGGACATTTCGGCCGCCGCTTATTGCGGGGGTCAGCGCGCTCCATTTCTAGGGAGAGTCGGGGTGCCGTGCGGGAGAACCCAGCGGGTGGAGCTTCCACAATCAGACACTCATCTCCTGTCCTTTGGATAGGGGATAGGTGTTCCAACACCACAGTACTGATTTAACCAGACTATGTAGACCTTACAAGTCAACAGCTACCTTCGCAGTGTATTTTAAGGTCCAAAAAAAAAAATAATCTGTGCCAGATATATAGACAGAATACTTTTGGCAAAAAAAAAAAAAAACATTAAATTTTTTTTTTTTTTTTTGTGCCATGTTGGTCATTGCTGCAATAAATCATGTAGCCCGGCTTTGACTGGCACTGTAAGGAAGCCCATGTACATGTAGCCTGTAGTGGTAACAGGTTATTCATGTAATGATGGAGACTTTTCTTGAACCTTGGTCAATCTGACACGGCATTGCAAGGAAACAAGTGGTTATTAGTCCAGAAATTACTGACTATTATTACAATGTATCAACCATAATTAACATGGAAAATTAAATGGTGACAAGAACTTGAATAGATCCTTTCATAGTCCTGAAACTTTACAGTCACAATGCTATTATGTGGTCTGCCGGGATACTTGATCTTCGAATATGCACAATGAGTCACTTTTATATTTATTATGTATTCTTTTAACTGTATTTCCCCAAAGGCCTCACTGTATTATGCTAGCCACACAATATAGCCTGCTGGTGAAATGATGAAATGTAGCCTGAGCAAGAATAAAGCCAATACAATGACAGCTGGATTCTGTTACTTCAATTGTAGCAATTGTGCGGTGTAGGTACAAGCTCTGCAGACAATGGATTTGTATCAAAGGCTTACACTGCCAATTTAACTTGTATACGATGGTTTACACAAATTGCTTGCATAAACCTCCCCGTATTATTTTGAGTACACATAATATAATTGGTGAGAGATTTTTCGGAGGTGGGATCTTGCGGCACAGCGGCAGATCATTTGGCAGAATATTTCAGAAGACTTAGAGATAGGCAGACAATGTAGTAGAGCAGCAGGAAATGCTTGTAGAATTCTTGGGAGTTTAGGGAGAGGTATTAGCAGAAGAGAGGGAAGTGTTCATAGTTGTACAGGGAGAGGTGTTAGCAGTAGGGAGGGAAGTGCTCATGGGTGTATAGGGAGAGGTATTAGCAGTAGGGAGCAAAGTGCTCATGGGTGTATAGGGAGAGGTATTAGCAGAAGAGAGGGAAGTTTTCATGGGTGTATAGGGAGAGGTATTAGCAGTAGGGAGTGAAGTGCTCATTGGTGTATAAGGAGAGGTATTAGCAGTAGGGAGCAAAGTGCTCATGGGTGTATAGGGAGAGGTATTAGCAGAAGAGAGGGAAGTGTTCATGGGTGTATAGGGAGAGGTATTAGCAGAAGAGAGGGAACTGTTCATGAGTGTATAAGAAGAGGTATTAGCAGAAAAAAGAGGAAGTGTTCATGGGTGTATAGGGAAAGGAATTAGCAGTAGAGAGGGGGAAGTGTTCATGGGTGTATAGGGAGAGGTATTAGCAGTAGAGAGGGAAGTGCTCCTGGGTGTATAGGGAGAGGTATTTGCAGTAGAAAGTGGGAAGTGCTCATGGGTGTATAGGGAAAGGTACTAGCACTAGAGAGGCAAGAGCTTATGGGTATATAGGGAAAGGTATCAGCAGTAGAGAGCTAAGTACTTATGGGTGTATAGGGAGAAGTATTAACAGTAGAGAGGTAAGTGCTCATGGGTGTATAGGAAGAGGTATTAGCACTAGAAAGGGAAATGCTCATGCCACTGTACAGAGCACTGGTAACCCATCACTTGGAGTATCATGTGCAGTACTGGAGACCGGATCTCCAGAAGAATATAGATACTTTGGAGAAATTTTAGAGAAGAGCTACTAAACTAGAATATGGATTGCAGGATAAAACTTAAGGGGTACTCCAGTGGAAAACTTTTTTTTTTTTAAATCAACTGGTGCCAGAAAGTTAAACAGAATTGTAAATTACTTCTATTTAAAAAATCTTAATCCTTCCAGTACTTATCAGATGCTGCATGTTCCACAGGACGTTCTTTTCTTTTTGAATTCCCTTTCTGTCTGACCACAGTGCTCTCTGCTGACACCTCTGTTCATGTCAGGAACTGTCCAGAGCAGAAGCAAATCCCCATACCAAAACCTCTACTGCTCTGGACAGTTCCTGACATGAACAGAGGTGTCAGCAGGGAGCACTGTGGTCAGACAGAAAATAAATACAAAAAGAAAGGAAGTTCCCTTGTAGCATACAGCAGCTGACAAAAACTGGAGGGACAAAGATTTTTGAATAGAAGTAATTTACATCTCTGTTTAACTTTCTGGCACCAGTTGATTTAAAAAAAAAAAAAGTTTTCCACCGAAGTACCGCTTTAACATGAAAGGATAAAGAATCCTAACATGTATAGCTTGGAAGTAAGACGAGACAGAGGGGATGTGACAGAAACTTTTATATACATGAAGGGAATCAACATAGTAAAGAAGGAGACAATATTTAAAGGAATTCTGCAGCAAAAGACAACAGGATAAGGGATAAGTGTCTGATTGCAGGGGGTCCAACCGCTGAGACCCCCGCAATCTCCCAAATGGGGTGCCGCATTGCCACTCTATGTGAGCGGCTAATGCACGTAACGTCGACAAATGCTGCATCCCTGCTTCTCCCATAGAGATACATGGAGGAGGCGTGTCGGCTGCAAGGTCACGCTGCAGCCAGCATGCCTCCTGCATGGGAGAGGCGTGGCCTGTGCAGGAGATCGCGGGGGGTCCCAGCGGTCAGATCCTCGTGATCAAACACTTTTCCACTACCCTGTGGATCTATGTTTCTATGTCACGCCCCCTCCCATACACTTGCATTGAGGGTCGGGGCATGACGTCACAAGGCGGTGGACTCCGGCCCCGAGGTCGTGAGACTTCAGACACGGAGTGATCATCGCTTCGTGCAGCAGAGAGAGGTGGGTCCTGCAGGAGAGATTGCGGAGATCCCCAGCGGGGGACCCCTGCTATCAGACTAGTGTTGAGCGTAAATATTAAAAATGCAAATTTTTACCGCGATTATTGGCACTTTGTGATTTCTTGAACATTTAAACTATCATCATATATATTGGTAATGACGAATATTTGTTTTATTTGGTTTTTCTTTTTGAATATGCAAATACATACAAATATGTGAAAATGCAAATATTGGCAAATATTTGAATATGCAAATATTAATGAATATGCAAATATTCGTGAGTATGCAAATATTCATGAATATGCTAATATTCCCAAATTTCGGCACTTCCAGCCAGAGGACACTGATCCCTCTCTTCTTTTAGGTGAAAGATATAATCACGCATGCGCACTATGCAAATTTTATTATGAATTTTCGCATAAAAGAAAAAAAAAGAGAACGAACATTGCAAATATGCGAATTTCGCAAACATAGGACGAATATTGCGAATTCCAATATGGTCCTGATGCTCATCACTATATCAGGCATCTTATCTCCTAACCTTTGGATAGGGGATAAGATGTCTTAGGGCCCGGAGTACCCTTTTAACATCTCAAGTGCCCACTGGGAGGAGGGACAACAACCACAAGTGTCGATAGGGTGGGGACCACCACCTCAAGCCCCCACAGTGTGCTGCAGGGGATGGAAATGATGAGCACTTGAGGCACAGTGGACTCTTAAAAAACACACATTTCTCAGCTCACAAGCAGAAAGTCACAATTTCGGGGCTTGCATTCACACTATGGATTTTCCAAACTGAGAAAATCAGCTTGGAAATTTCAGTGCAGCAGCTCCCAATGTCTTCAATGGGATTCTGCTGGACCATGCACACTGCAGATTTCCGGACTCTGCCAGAAGAATGTTCATGTTTATTCTTTTAGCGAAATCCGCATTGCCATCTGTGAAGGCATCGCAGGTCAGAGCAGTTCTGCCTGCTGTGCGCGGAATGTCTACCTGGAGCTTCTCTAGGTGGATATTCCGCCCCGTGGAACCAACCTAAACGATCAAGAGCTGTAGCGTTCATGCATGGCCCCTTTAAACAGCCGATCAGCAGGTGTGCTGGGAGTCAGACCTCCCATCAATGTTACATTAAATATGGCCTATCAATAAACCTGTACATGTAAATATTTTTCTTTGCAAGTGCATCACATCATTATCTCCTCTTCTTTTCAACATTCTCCCAACTCTGGTAATGATATCAAAATTCTAATTTGTCAATCTAGTATGTATTTGTAAAATGGAGATCTCGGCAGAAAATATACAGAATTATATGAATAATGTAATTACAGTAAATAACCAATTTGCCTATGTCTGTCTGCCATTATTCCACAAACATCTCAAGTATATAGTTATTCCAAGTGGAATAATTGGACATTCTTGGAAACTGCTCCAGTATATACAGTATATTCACTAATGTAACCAAACCTGACTGCTTTGTCAATTTTTTCCCAAATAGGTTCCCTAAATACTTTGTTGCAGCTTCTGTAATCTCAGCCATGCAGAATTTTCACTAAACTTTAACACAAATACAGTGTCTTCACAATATACTTTCCAAAATATTTATTAAAAGGTTTGTTCATTAAATATATTTTTGTCAGTGGGATGCTTTTCCTTTTTCAACACTCAATGGTAAGTGTTGTGGTTTGTAGAGAACACAATCACATATGGAAATGTATCAATGAAATCATATTATTTCTAGGAATAGTAAGGAATAACACAATGCATAGTTTCTCCAGAATGGTTTCATGGCTGGAATGCAAGTATTCACTAGAATGGACATGTCATAAAAAGCTGCATTTTGGATGTTTTTTTTTCTGAATCAGATCTTGCATGAACTTGACTGAAATTTCACATGATTATTGTTTATAGAAATATTATTAATTTTAAAGCATAAGTACATTCAGGGTTCTGTACAAGTACATAACATATAAAAAATGCAATAAACATGTTATAACTAAATGATATACTGTTAGAGAGGGAGAGCACCCTGCCTGCATGTGCGAGTAGGTGAGGGAAGTGACTTGTAGAGCAGTGCAGTTCTAGTTGGATATTTAAAGATTTTTTTTAAAGAAACCAGTTTTTATGATGCTTTTAAAGGAAATCTGTCATCAGAATCACCCGCACTAAACCTCTTACACAGGCTTGTAGTGCGGGTGATCCTGATTAAAACGCTCCTTACCTGGTTAAAAATGGTTCAGCGTTTCTTCAGATATCTATATTTTTAGTTTTCTGTTATTCCCTGGCTTGGGACTCAGTGGGAGGTCTTATCATCTGGGACTCGGCCACACGTCATTCTAGCTGGGCGGAGCTGCCGCCCGGCTCATGAATATTCATGAACTTATCCTTCTGGTCTAATTCTTCTTTCTCGGTCTAAGTTCATGAATATTCATGAGCCGGGCGGCAGCTCCGCCCAGCTAGAATGACGTGTAGCCGAGTCCCAGATGATAACACCTCCCATTGAGTCCCAAACCAGGGAATAACAGAAAACTAAAAATAAAGATATCTTAAGAAGCGCTGAACCATTTTTAACCAGGTAAGGAGCGTTTTAATCAGGATCACCCGCACTACAAGCCTGTGTAAGAGGTTTAGTGCGGGTGATTCTGATGACAGATTTCCTTTAAAGTTCTTGAAGGGGGGGGGGGGGTAATAGTCAAAACGAATAGTGAGTTTCAGAGTATGGGGGTTGCATGATATAAATCCTGAACGTAGTTTTGTACAGTGCAGAAAAGAGGTGAGCACAGACAGATCTTCTGAGGAGCAGGCAGAGATTGAGTGCAGCAGGTACTGTAATCTCACAGATTGTCCCATAGTCTGCTGTGAACTAAAATGTTCTGCAACAGCTCTGGACGGGAAACTGGCAGGAGTGCTGTTGGAGGGAAATAGGCAGAGTGAGAGGATTTTGATGAAGAGCTGAGGTAAAGCAATGCATTCTGGGCATTGTAGTACTGAGCAACTGCTCGACCAGGAAGTACAGGATTAAGGCCTCTAAAACAAATACATTTTTTAGTGGTTTAAATACTGGGATAGACAAATAAGCAAAGATATGTGGTTCTGCCTTTCTTTACCTATTGTCAAAGTATCTGTTATGTCCTGCGCTCCGGCCAGACACGCTGGCCGTGAGCACTTTCCTACTCTGCCCACCCCAGCCGTCAGGGCCAGGATTTGCATAGCGGGATGCGCTTGCATGCGAATCCCAGCCCGTCACTCATCTCTGCTCTCTGCTGCTCCCTTTCTGCATCCTAGTGCCAGAGCTATAAGATTTAAAGGGCCAGTAAACCCTTAATTATTGTTTCCACCTGCACCTCAGATATACATTTCTGCACCTCCTATCATTCCCTCCCGGATCTTTGTTGCATTGTGCCTTAGTGAAAGTGTATTCTGTGTTGTTGTGCCATGTCTTGACCCTCAGCTCCGTTTCCTGACCCTGCTCTGCTGCCGCCTGGCCAATTGACCTCCTACTATGTTCCTGACCTTGCTCCACTGCCACCAGCCCTGACCTCCTGCTTTCCAGACCACGTCTTGCCTATCCCTCCTGTGCCTCGCATCTCCTCAGCCACCTGTGTGGTTGAGTCGTGCCAGGGGTAGTGACCTGTGTGCCACCTACCGCAGCAAGACCATCCCGCTTTACAGCGGGTTCTGGTGAAAACCAGCGGCACTTTAGACTTCACTCCCTGGCATGGCTGGCGTCATTTGACCCACAGGTCCAGCGGATCCACTCCCTCGGTGAGTGTCCTGCCAACTGCCGTGAGTCTTTACAGTATCCCTTTAATGAAAGTATGATCCAATTTTAGAGCATGGTTTAAAGGTATCATGTGCATGCCTTCAATCTCATGTTCTTCCAAATAATAAGTGTTATTTTAAAAAAAATATATTGAACACACTTTCATTTGCAACAATGACAATATTGACACATTCTATATGTCCAATCACGTCTACAAATACTGTTGGCAACAAATCTCATAGAGTATTCCTCATCATGGCTACATATTTTATTTAGAAATATTATATCGGCAGCAACCTATCAATACTTGTGTGTAGTGTCATCTGCCTGTCGATATTAATGTAATTATGATTAAAGCAATTGTGGAGATATTAACTAGATCAAATACCTTTTCCAATAGTGCTACTATCAGTTGAAGCGTTATTATTGAGCTGTGCTGTAACTAGATGCATTGCAACAAGACACACGTGTCAATTTAACTTATCGGGAGAAAAAAATATCAACATTTAAATTAAGATCCCTGTAAACCGCATCAATATAAATTCATGGTGCACAGTTAATACCAAAGGTTTTGCTTCAATAACGAAACTATTTTTATGTCAGCAAAAATAAATTAAAACTGTAAAAAATAACGGAAGTGTGATAAAAATTGAAAGTAATTAGCCATATAAAAGTTTCTGATAACAAGCAGAACTTCAGACACAGTTAGTAAAAAAATATCGACTAAAATTATGGAATTGGCATAGAATTTAATGGCAATCTAGGAAATGAAGTAATAAAGCTTTGGAATGTGAAATCTGATGTTTTTATTTTGTCATAGACTCAAGCAACGAAAAGGTAATAGTGATCTGCTCACTCCTCCATGATATCAACACCATGATACAAGTTCAGTCAAGGTGCTGCCAGGGCGTTGCTGTGCATCTGCATGTAGATCCAAGAAACACTCTCCAAAGAGCCAGGATCCCTCAGCACTCCGGTAAGGATTTATTTTAAAACACAAGAACTTTTATTCCATCTACTTTAAAAACATTGGGAGATACAAATGATAAGAACAGACCGACGCATTTCGGCATGAAGCAGTTCAGTAGACCTTGAGAAAGGCTTCATGCCAAAACACATTGGTCTGTTTTTAATCATTTGTATCTCCCAATGTTTTTAAAGAAGATGGAATAAAGTTCTTGTGTTTTAACAAACATCCTGTCCAGAGTTCTGAGGGATTCTGGCTCTTTGGAGAGTGTTTCTTGTACCTTTATTTTGTTATACGTGATCTTAGTGTAGATTAGGTGGGTGCCAAAGATGTAACCAGGGTCAGATTAAAAGTGCTTTGAGTATTGAGAAGCCCTTTCTATAAGATCCTCTGATGATACACTTAATTGTTCCCTGACAGACTAATGGTGGTCATACACTTCCAACAGCTGTTGGTCAATAGTTTTTTCAGCTGACAGCTATTTCTCCCGATCTCCCCATACATATGAACATTCTGCAGAGCCAAGCGTTAATGTGTTCTCTATGGATAGAGCAGGGGTAAGACATTGTCGGACAGCCTTGGCTTCAGCTTATCTCTCCTTCAACAAAAGGATCAGGCAGTTCTAATCCAATATGCCCTAGTCTTCTCTTTCTACCATCTTTCGGGAGAGACACCTCCATACATTTTACAGAGTCGGACAAACCCGCTGAAGTGCGCAGGTTCGAATGCCTTGAAGGGGTACTCCAACCCTAGACATCCTATCCCCTATCCAAAGGATAGGGGATAAGATGTTTGTTCACGGGGGCCCTGCCGCTCCCCCCCCCCCCCCCCCCCAACTTGACCCCAGATGTCCATCGCACGGATTGAACGTCGCTCCGTGCCGAATGACTGGCAATGTGGGGCGGAGGCTCGTCTCGTCACTGTCATGCCCCGCTCGTGACGTCACGGCCACGCCCCCTCAGCAGGGTGCGGCCATGACATCACGAGCCTCCGACGCTGCAACCGTCACTCTGAATGCCGTGTGCAGCAGAGAGATTTTGGGGATCCCCAGCGGCGGAACCTCTGCGATATGACATCTTATCCCATATCATTTGGATAAGATGTCTTGGGGCAGAATACCCGTTCAAGTAAAAAATATATAGAGATCTTCAAAAGGACTGTTCCCTGGCATTATTGCATCATCAGCAGCATAGACACAGTATCATTTTGCTGTACAAATTAACTGCTTCCAGACAAAAATGTGTTGTGTGGAACGGCCTGTGTCATCACTCTTGATGGCAATACAGTCCACACGGATTTTTGGCGAAAGAATGAACATGTTCATTCTTTCAGTGGGTCTGGAATCCTGAATTTCCACAGTGTGAATGGGTCAACAGAAAAATCCCTTCACAGTAATGTTAGATTCAACTAGAAAATTCCATAGTGAAAATGCATTACCCTATGAACCAACTTACTTGCAAGCATTATACCACACTATGTTAAATCAAATGATGTTGTAAGAGACTGAATATGAGATATTAGCCCAAACATCCGGATTTACCACTTATTAATTTGTACTTTTACCACTAAAGAAAAAAAGAAGTGTAAATTCAGCTCACCCGGACTATCCCGGACTAATATCAAGAAGAGGGCAAAAAAGCAGAGGCCTCCAGCTGCTCCAAAACAACAATGGCCCTCATTTACTATTGCAAACCCGACATGTTTTGTCGGGTGGCGCACCAGATTCTGTCGCATTGTGCCAGAAATTCTGTCTGCGCCAGATTTTGCGCCAGAATTTGAGCCAGAATTGTAAAAAACCCGACTAACTCTCCATTTTGCTAAGAAAACCTGAAAAAGGGGCGTGGCCGCTGGGGAAAGGGGATGTGGTCTCCAAAAAGGGGCATGTTCCTGACTTTTTCACAAAAATCCTACATGTTTACTAAGGTTTACACAGAAAATGTGGTGGATTTGAGAGGAGGAAAACCCTACAGATCAGAACATTTGTAAAAAAGCAAAGTGTAGGGAAAGTAGAAAATGTAGGGAAACCTTAGTGAATACCGTGGAAAATAAATTGTAGGGAATTAAAACCCACAAAAAAACCTACACTCCATTCTTAGTAAATAAGGGCAAATGGGTTAAAACTTCACTTTTATTGCATACATGTTAAAAGCAATGGGATATCCAACATGGTAATAAAACAAGAGAAACGCCAACACATTTCTAGCTAGATGTAGCTCTTAGTCGTGGCAACATATACACGGCCCTTATATAGTGGCAACCCAGAGTGAACCCGCCGGTCATGGATGCGGACTAGAAGCAGCATGGGAATGATGTATGCAAGCTTTTCAATAGCCACACAAAAAAGTGTAGATCAGAGCAGGTAAGTCCGCAAGGAGACAAATATATATGTGTTATTACCTGCAGAGGACCCAGTCCAGATCATGGCAAGGAACATAAACGTTGTATACACAAACCGTTCAGCATGTGAACATGTTCCTAGCATAAATTAGGCAAAAGGTTGCAATGGAATGCACAGAGGGAATAGAACATAAACTAAGTATCATATTGGCACATATAGCGTAAGCGACAAATGTACATTGTTTGTTTCTCAGATATGAAACACTGATAAGTAAATGGGCTCACATAATAACACATGGCTGTAATTCTACATAAATTTCTTATTGATTTTTTGTAGCCCAAAAACATGACTGTACAAGAGTCAAATAATGCCAATAATGGGGTGTACCTCTACCATATTGCACAACATGAGTATCATAGCTGAATTATGCCAAATAATCATATATGTCCATATGGAAAAGTTACATGACAGTATACATAATGCAAGGTCACATCTCACGGGCATAATAAACAGACACAATAACCTGAGAAGAACAAATGGAACACACTAGATGTCAACACAATTACATGGCATGGCGTGATGAATAGTCACTATATGTACATCAAGTCATGTCTGGCATTCATGCCAAGAGGATAACGGATATCAAGGGTTAAAATCCAAAAAGCCTCCCTGGACCTCAACTTTTGGGTCCAGTCACCTCCCCTACGAGGTGGTTTAACTCGTTCAATCCCCGTTACTTCAAAGCCAGTGGTGTCACCTAGATGGTGGTCTCTGAGGTGCTTAGATAATCCAGATGTGGATCTGTTGCTACCCAAAGCATTGCTCGTGCAACGAAAATGTTCTGTGATGCGAACCTTTAATTTCCTAATTGTACACCCTATGTATTGAATCTGACATTTAGTACAGGTTACCATATAGACCACACTGGTGGTAC
Organism: Hyla sarda; assembly: GCF_029499605.1. NCBI lineage: Eukaryota > Metazoa > Chordata > Amphibia > Anura > Hylidae > Hyla > Hyla sarda. The sequence goes on from NC_079193.1 coordinate 312,790,607, forward strand.
TGCAGTTGATCAAAGTTGTTTTGTGACTGTGGACACAAACTCTTTTGTATCAATCATAAGGGTGCAACAGATACACCTGGTAGCACCACAACAATAGCACCCTTTAGTTGACAGCCAAATGACATTGGTACTCGCAGTCGTAAAGTCAATGGGGACAAATAGTCTCCCATGGAGCGTCTTTTTTAGCTAAAAATGTCGTGCCTTTTTGTAATAGATCTAGATTGGAATCCTGATGTAAAATAGGTAAGTGGTTGCGCATAATCGAACATATGTCATTAAAGTCCACACTGTATAGTGTTGAGAAAGTGGGGATGTGTGGTGACTTGTCACTTGATGATGTAGATATGGGCTCATTTAGATAGGCTTGTCTGTCTTTTGAGTCGGCTATGCGCAAAGCTCTTTTCAACATAGAAGTAGTGTAACCACGTTTTCTCAGGCGATTGTCAATGGCCCTGCATGTTTCTTGATATGCAGCTGATGTAGATGATGCCCTCTTGGCACGTATATATTCTCCTATAGGAAGATTGCAAATTGTGTGACATGGATGGTTGCTTTTGCATGCGGTTTATGAAAAAGTTGTGTATGTATTTTATGGCTGACAGGGTCCCCTGTCAGAGTAACATCAAGGAAATTGTTAGTATGTTTGTCCAATTGATAAGTAAATCTCAGATTATGGGAATTGGAATTAAGGTATTGTACAAACGAAATGGCCTCCTCCTCTGACCCCCTCCACACTGGGAGGAGGTCATCAATATATTGGCAGTACCAACCCACTAAGGGGTGGAAGATGTTATCTGCCGCATATAGATAGACCTCCTCCCAATGGGACATGTATTCGTTTGCCAGAGAGGGGGAAAACTTGGCCGCCATCAGGCATCCTGTCACCTGAAAATAAAATTGCCCATTGAATGAGAAAAAATTGTGTTTCAAAACAAAAAGTAGAACGTCAAGTATGAATTGTTTTAAGTCCTGACTGTAACTGGAGTATTTGTTAAGATGGAAAGAAATGGCTGAAATTGCTGATTCATGTTGTATGCACGTGTACAGTGATGTGACGTCACACAATAGCCATTTAGCTTGTGAGCTCCATGAGAAAGATTGTGTGGCATACAGTAGGGTTTTAGTGTCCCTGATATATCCCATCGCTCTGGACACAAGTGGTTGGGATAATCAAACCATTCGCCCAGATGGTACCTGTAGCGAGTCTATGCCCGCCATTATGGGGTGAAGTGGCGGAGGGAACACATTTTTGTGGGTTTTAGGAAACTCATGAAATACCAGGGATTCTGGAAAATCTGGAACCATATAGGTCTTTTGTTTCTACGTGAGTATGCCCAGGTGCACCCCTTCGCTCAGTATCCTTTCAAGTTTGACTCTCACTGCAGATGTGGGGTTAAATGCCACTTTCCTGTATGTCATTTCATTATTAAGTTGTTGCAGAATACGTTTTTCATACAGTAATATGTCTAATACGATCACCGACCCTCCTTTATCTGCCTGTCTCACACAATGTTTTCATTGGCGGTTAATTCCCGGAGGGTAGAAGTTTGCATCCGATTTAGATTAGGTGACATACTAATGGGTGTTTGTAGTAAGGTTTTTAGATCCTCTTCAACTCTAGTTTGAAATAAGTCCATGGGTTCAGCCCGTGAGTTGACAGGGTAAAAAGCTGTTCGTTACTATTGCTATTTACACATTTACCATGGATAATCCCTCACAACCCACATGTGAACCCAACATGTATCAGGACGTGTCTCTGTCCAATAATCCAGAACGAAAAACCAGAGTTGCAAATACTTTTTTCTAAGGAAATGCATGAAAATTGTCCAATGGATCTCAAACAACTAATATGGAATCTTGAAAAACATAAAACCCAACAGCTGAGAGTTTGGTGGGACGCCACGACTCTTAAACAGTATATCGAAAATCAAATGATTCCCGGAGGCCTCAGAATAAGGAAAAAATCTACTACCACATACGATGATGAATTTGTTGTTGAGTGGAATAAACCCTGAATGAATGCTCTTTTAAGCTGATGAGACTAATTGTCGTCAGAGAACAAAAAAAGATCACCAAACTGGAACTGGAAATAAGTACTATTACTGAAAAAGTGTATGAACACTTACCAGAACTGGATAATCTACAGGATAAAATGAATCAAAACTTAACTCAGTTGGAAGAAATTATTACCAACATAAAAAAGACAAAATTTTAAAGAGACCTTAAAGATTATGCAGACAATGCTGTATGCACATGGCATAGAAATAGGAAACCAACTCCTCGATCAATCCTGAAAAATTCCAACAATTATACTACTAAAACAAAAAATAAAAATGTCACTTTTAGCTCGTCAGATAATGACAGTACAGATAACTGTATGGATTCTTCAGACACCAAGGACTCGGCTAACATGGACACCCAGGTGGATTTGGAACCTCGGCAAAGTAATCCAACCAATCCTTCTACATCATCTAACCCTTCAAAGACATGGAAAAACAAGGAGAGCAGGCCGCAAGAATTAAAACAAGAGCAAAACACACATAACGGATACGCCCGACTCCAACGTTTTTTCAGTCCTTAATCTGTCTGGCACGATACTCAGCACATCACAAATTTCCTTATTGACCAGAGGACTCACTTTTGTCCCAACAAAGAGAGGGGATTTTTATCAGACCATCAGGGATGTCAATAGGTTCATCAGAGCCTTAACTGTAAAGTAAGATTTTCTCCATATAGACATCATGGGAGATGAACCACCAGAACCTCTGACAGATCCCCCTGACCAACATATTTGATTTCGGAACCACCTGGGAAATAATTCTCTTCCGCTATCTTCATCTTTCCAAGATCAGACTGCCTTGTTAAATCTTATGGAATTACAGAGAACGTCCAGTGTCACTCAAACGGGACTGTCTGTCACACAAACACACAAGAGTGTGTTAAACCACCTCATAGGGGAGGTGACTGGAACCAAAAGTTGAGGTGTAGGGAGGCTTTTTGAATTTTAACTCTCCCTTGATACCCGTTGCCCTCTTGGCATGAATGCCAGACATGACTTGATGTACATATAGTGACTATTCATCACGCCATGCCATGTAATTGTGTTGACATCTAGTGTGTTCCATTTGTTCTTCTCAGGTTATTGTGTCTGTTTGTTATGCCCATGAGATGTGACCTTGCATTATGTATACTGTCATTGTAACTTTTCCATATGGACATATATGACTATTTGGCATAATTTAGCTATGATTCACATGTTGTGCAATATGGTAGAGGTACACCCCACATTTAGCATTATTTGACTCTTGTATAGTCATGTTTGCGGCTACAAAAAATCAATATGACATTTATGTAGAATTACAGGCATGTGTTATTATGTGAGCCCATTTACTTATCGGTGTTTCATATCTGAGAAACAAAGGATGTACATTTGTCGTTTACGCTGTATGTGCCAATATGATACTTTGTTTATGTTCTATTCCTTCTGTGCATTCTATTGCAACCTTTTGTCTAATTTATGCTAGGAACATGTTCACATGCTGAACGGTTTGTGTATACGACATTTATGTTCCTGGCCATGATCTGGATTGGGTCCTCTGCACGTAGTAACACATGTATATTTGTCTCCTTGCGGACTTACCTGCTCTGATCCACTCCCCATTTTGTGGCTTTTTGTGGCTATTGTAAAGCTTGCATACGTAATTCCCATGCTGGTTCTGGTCCGCATCCATGACCGGCGGGTTCACTCTGGGTTGCCACTATATAAGGGGCACCTGCCGTGTAAATGTTGCCACAACTAAGAGTTACATCTAGCTTGAAATTCGTTTGCGTTTCTCTTGTTTTATTACCATGTTGGATATCCCATTGCTTTTAACATGTATGGAATAAAAGTTAAGTTTTAACCCATTGTTGTTTTGGAGCAGCTGGAGGCCTCTGCTTGTTTGCCCTCTTCTTGGTACTTTTACCACTGTATCAACTTTTCTGTAAGACACATACTGTAGGTCTAGAACAAAACTAGATTTTACCTCCCCCAATAAAACCCTACTGCAGAAGTATGTAATTTATGATAAGCAAATTTGTCACTTTGTAAATAATAAATTAAATTTACAATATGCTTTCATTTTCCTGAGAAAATATCTTTTTATATGAATCTCACCACCTATTTAACCTCTTGGGGATGAAGGGCGTACCTTTATGCCCTTGTCCCGCTCCCCATCTATGATGTGTGCTCAGGAGCTGAGCGCGGGTCATAGCGGGGTGATCTATTGCTGGACATCACCGATCATGGTGATGCCCGGCATTAACCCCTTAGGCACCGCAATCAAAGTTGATTGTAACGTCTAAAATGTAAAAAAACATGTCCAGACAGGTCAGCGGTGCTGATCGGGCCCACTACGGTGAAACCGCAGTGTCTTGATCAGCTGAGAGGATAGCGGCATGGCCCTTACCTGCCTCCTCTCCATCCAATATGTGCCTTGATGCTTCAGTCAGGCATGCCAGGATGGAGCAGTCGAGCACTGATAACACTGATCAATGCTATGGCAAAGGATTAAATAGTGTATGCAATCTAATGGTTGCATGTTATAGTCCTCTATGGGGACTATAAAATTGTGTAAAAAAAAGTTGAGAAAAAGTTAATAATAGTGATTTGACCCCTTCCCTAATAAAAGTTTGACCCCCCCCCTTTTCACATACAAAAAAATATGTAAGCAAAAATAAACATAAACATATGTGATATCTCCGCATGCATAAATGTCCGGACTATAAAAATTTTATGTTACTTTAACCACACGGTCAATGGCATAAACGTAAAAAAATACCAAAGTTCGGAATTGTGTATTTTTTGGTCACTTTGTGTACCCTAAAAATTTTTTAAAAAGTGATCAAAAAGTCCCATCAAAACAAAAACGGTACAGATAAAAACTTCAGATCACAGTGCAACAAATGAGCCCTCACACATCCTGTATACAGAAAAACAAAAATTATAGGGGTCAGAAGAGGACATTTTTAAACATGCTAATTTTCGTATAAAAAGTTATGATTTTTTAAAGAAGTAAAACAAATCAAATCTATATAAGTTGGGTATCATTTTAATCGTATGGACCTACAGAATAAAGATAAGGTGTCATTTTTAAAGTGCGTGGAATTGAAAGCTTTCCAAAATTACAAAATGGCGTTTTGTTTTTGTTTTTTAAAGTTTGACCCACAAATATTTTTTTTTGGTTTTGCAATAGATTTTGTGGTGAAATGATTGATGTAATTACAAAGTAAAATTGGTGGCGCAAAAAACTAGCCCTCAAATAGGTCTGTAGGTGATAAAATCTAAAGCCCGGACCTCAAAGGGGTACTTCGGAGGAAAACTATTTTTCTTTTTTAAATCAACTGGTGCCAGAAAGTTAAACATATTTGTAAATTAATTTAAAAATCTTAAACCTTCCAGTACTTATCAGCTGCTGTATGCTCCACAGGAAGTTATTTTCTTTTTGAATTTCTTTGTCTGACCACATTGCTCTCTGCTGACACCTCTGTCCATGTCAGGAACTGTCCAGAGCAGAAGCAAATCCCCATAACAAACCTATCCTGCTCTGGACAATTCCTGACATGGACAGATATAATATAATAATATTCTTGTTTAAAACACTAAATTATCAAATGTTGTTCAGGTGGAAAACTGATTCTCATTGAATAGACATAGTGGTTTACGTTTTTTCAGGCAATGCTTTATGGGGGGGATGCAAATTAGCTCTTAAAGGGGTACTCCCATGGAAAACTCTTTTTTTTAAGTCAACTGGTGCCAGAAAGACGATTGTGGTCGTGACATCAGAGAAATGCAAAATGAAAAGCATTTCTTCTGTAGTATACAGCCCATAAAATGTATTGGAAGGATTACGATTTTTTAATAGAAGTAATTTACAAATCTGTTTAACTTTCTAGCACCAGTTGATTTAAAAAAAAGTTTTCCACGGGAGTACCTCTTTAATAAAAAAAAAAAAAAAAATCATATTAGCTTAACCACCCTTAAGGCATCCCTTTAGTTACCATGCTTTGTACTAATGAGTTTTAATCTATTTGGAAAAAAAGGAATAATTTGGCCCTACAATTTTGTAATACACCATGCCCATACATATGCGTACAAACATACACTAAGGGCCACAAATCTAAGCCATATGTATATACTTTGCAACTTGTACACCAGCATTAAACTCAAATAAAAAGAGCAATTTTGCAAAAATGCTAAAAATGTTTAATCTATTTAGCAAAAACTGATGAGGTTTACAAAAATAAGTCCCAAATCCTAAAAACAAGAGGCGATATCAACCAGGTGTACATAACAGATACGGACAATAGTTTAAAGGTGCAAATATTTAAGCTGATGATGTCAATACAAACAATATGCTACCAAATTTACAGAACTAATTACTCTTGTGTCATGACATCAGTTTATCATGTATACAACATATTTGCTAATAACTGTATCATGTCATGACCTACATGAGAATCACTTACCTACAAATTCACCAAATAGCAACAGTGGACCCATAGACTAGAGTCTATTCAATAACATATAGGGTTTGTGGGGATAATTTCTGTGGCAAATCCCCAAATTCATAGTAGATCAATCAATGACACTTACTCATTGAAATAACCTCTAATGGGATGATGCCATCCCAATGCATGTTTTAATGGTGGCTTCTGTATTGAAATGGAGCAAAAACACTAAAACAGATGTCTGTTTTCCTTAGTGACATAAGACTGGAGTTGGGTCCAGGTTTTGGGAGTGACTGAAGATTCTGGACATAAAGTCACCCCAATACTCCAGGTTTGGTGTGTGTGTTGCAGTCCTGAACCTGATCTCACAGCTGTGCGAGCAATGCTAGAGAGCAGCAGAGTGGAGTGGAGCAGAGTGGAGTTGCTCTGAAGCAAGACCCGTTTGTCTCTGGTTGGATACTGATACACAGCCCCAAAAGATTAATTTTTGGGCCTGAATCTGCCACATTTTGGTTAAGAAGCTCAGAAGTTTAAGTAAAGAACCTGATGTTAAAGGGTTACTCTGCTGGAAAAAAAATGTTTTAATCAATTGGTGCCAGTAGGTTAAACAGATTTGGAAAATACTTCTATTTAAAAATCTAAATCCTCCCAGTACTTATCAGCTGCTGTATACTACAGAAGAAGTTCTTTCCTTTTTGAATTTTCTTTCTGCCTGACCACAGTGCTCTCTGCTGACACCTCTGTCCATGTCAGGAACTATCCAGAGTAGAAGCAAATCCCCATAGCAAACCTCTCATGTTCTGGACAGATCCTGACATGGACAGATGTGTCAGCAGAGAGCACTGTGGTCAGACAGAAAAGAAATTCAAAAAGAAAAGAATGTGGAGCATACAGCAGCTGATAAGTACTGGAAGGATTAAGATTTTTTAATAAAAGTAATTTACAAATCTAGTAGACACAAAGAGGATGTGAAAAGTATAAGACGGCACTCACCGGGATTATTCAGGCTTGCAAAAGCTTTTTATTGCATAAGCAATGTGTGCATAGCGGTGCGGTGTGAAGGCAGGTAACCATGCATGGTCTGAGGAAGTGCGGAAGCACGACACAGCTGTAACCATCACGCTGCATTTGTTCCCTGGCGTCCTGGCTGGTTACCTGCCTTCACACCGCACCGCTATATACATTTTGCTTATGCAGTTAAAAGCTTTTGCAAGCCTGAATAATCCCGGTGAGTGCCGTCTTATACTTTTCACATCCTCTTTGTGTCTACTACCATTGTATTTATGGACTGAGCACCTAGTTGGATTGGCTTGTGGCAGTATCCACCTGTGTCCTCGTGGTTTACCGCAGTGATCACCGTTGCAGTGCCGGACTCTGTATCTTGTACATTTTCATTTACAAATCTGTTTAACTTTCTGGCACCAGTTGGTTTCAAGGAAAATGTTTTTCCAGTGGAGTACCCCTTTAAGGACGTGTATCTGTAACACTGCATGGGGGGAATGTAGGAAGGTGAGTTAAAGGGGTACTCCGGTGGAAAACTTTTTTTTTTTTTTTTAAATCAACTGGTGCCAGAAACTACTTATTAGCTCTGCTGACATCACAAGCAAAGTTCTCTCTGCTGACATCTCTGTCCATTTTAAGAACTGACCAGAGTACTAGAAAATCCCCATAGCAAACCTATGTTGCTCTGGACAGTTCCTAAAATGGACAGAGATGTCAGCAGAGAGCACTGTGCTAGTGATGTCAGCAGAGAGCACTGTGTTCAAAAAAGAAAATAATTTCCTCTGTACTATTCACAGCTAATAAGTACTGGAAGGAATAAGATTTTTTCATAGAAGTATTTTACAAATCTGTTTAACTTTCTGGCACCTGTTGATTTAAAAAAAAAAAAAAGTTTTCCACGGGAGTACCCCTTTAACAAACAAAACAAAATTCATATTAGCTTAACCACCCTTAAGGCATCCCTTTAGTCACCATGCTTTGTACTAATGAGTTTTAATCAAAAAACAAAAAACTTTAAACGGGTACTCCGGTGGAAAAGTTTTCCACCGGAGTACCCGTTTAAAGTTATTTGTTTTTTTTGTTTTTGCAGCCTGGGCACAGGGGGACATAAAAGTTTTATGCTGTATATCTCTTTTAACAATAGTTTCCAACTGTAAACGGAAACTTGTGAGGGAGATGGCTTGGGCTGTACCAGGGAGAGGAGTCTAAGGTACTGCTGGTTTTCACCAGAGCCCGGCACAAAGCGGCACCCAGGTCGATACCCCTGATACAACTCATCCCCACAGGCAGCCGAGTTATATTGAGGCACAGGACGGATGAGGCACAGACATAGTCAGGACTGGCAGTAGGTCAGGACTGGCGGCAATTAAACAAAGTCAGGTCACATAGCAGGAGATCGGAAGGCAGGCGGCACAGGAGCAAGGTCAGTAAACATAGCAAGAGATCAGATACATGGCAAGGCAAGACACAACAAAAAATGCTTTCTCTTGGCAACTTGGGCACAAAGATCCGGCAGGGAACAGGAGGACGTGCTGGAACTAAATAGGGTACGTTTGAGACATGCACCAATTATTGGTGCACTTGCCCTTTAAATTTAGTAAAGCCGGCACGCGCATGCCCTAGGAGAAGGGGACCTGCGTGCCGGCAGAGACGGGCAGGAAAAGAGGAACAGAGCGGGGCTCGCAAGCGAGCATGCCTCACAACGTGAGGAGAAGGTCCAGCTGGATCAGAAGAAGATGGAGCGGAAGGTAAGCGGCAGTCCGGGGGTTCGCATGCGGGTGCGTCCCGCAATGCAAAAAGTGGCATTGCCTGGAGCAGAGCCCTAACAATGCCCTAGCATATGGGATAAATGTTAGATTGGGGGGAGTCCGACCACCCCCATACCCCCCCGCCGCAATGTCCCATCTGGAGTTCCAGCTCTCTGCATGAATGGAGTGTGTCAACCACGGCACAGAGCTGTGGCCTCCATGCATTTCTATGGGAGAGCCATAGATTCATGCCTCCATTCATGGGAAAGCAGGGCGCCCAGTGGTTGGATCCCCCACATCCCCCACTGCATATAGGGGGTAAGTTTTGCTATGCTGGGTAACCTCTTTAAATACTGTAGTAACTGGCAGCAGCATTTATTTATAAATAATGATCATTCACCTCTCAACAAATTATTACAAAGTATTTGAAAGTTTGATACCCTAAATATTTAATAATCTCTTGGTAGAATTAGAATTTTTGTATTGAACTAAAAAAATGACATCTTTGATTCCCTTAAAGTACTATATTCCATCTCTGCAGGTCAAGTAGGAATTGCTTTCCCAATAATAATAAATGACTATTCTCATCCTCATCTCACAACCAATCTCAGATCAAACACTGTATGTATAACAGTATCATTTTTCCTAGAAATTCTTTTAGACGTTATGAAGCAAAACCATTAAATATTTGTACGGCCCTTGGTGGAATAAACCTGCATGATTTGCCTATTTGTTTAAGTTACTCATTATCCTGGCAGGTAGCTTCAGCAGGCCACCTTTTTTGTCCCCAGGATCCTATTACAAGAGCGAAAAAGAGGGTTTTCTCAGCGGGGTAGTGTGTGTTATGGAGCTGTTTTATACCGTCGATCGCTAGTTTGGAGAAAAAGATCTTGTTAGGTTAGCATAACACACCCACTGTGTTAAGAAATGAAAAACAATCAGCAAGGACTTTTTTTTTCTAGGAATACAATTAGAGAAAATATAAGACTTAACCACCATTTTTTCCTTTTGTGAGTCCTTGTGGAGTGCAAGGTCATCGTCTATGGAGTTATCATTGAATACAGTTAAGTCATAATGGCTTCACAAATAACACAATGAAAACATCAAATAACCCTAAGATCAAGAGTCCTATTTATAATAATAATCAACAAAATAAAAATGAATAAATAAATAATGATTGGGAAATTATCCATTAAGGAGATAACAACAGTAAGAGAAACAGTATAAGCAATTGCGCTAGGAGCTACTTTTTGTATCATTAGGACTATGGCGGACCATGTATAACACCAGATGTCAACGTCTTATTTAAGAAGTACATACTCCGCCCACCTTCTGTAAGCTACAGCTGCTTGTCACTTCTTAGATTTAACTGTCTTTAATTATCACTTACGACTCCCTCTTCTGATCACAGTTGGCAATTAATACTCTCCTCAGATTGCTCATTACTGCTCCCCAAGTGCACCGTCATACTGTTTCATTTATTAAACATCTGCTTCGTGTTTTCCAAGGCAAAGTCCTTGTACAATTCGAGTGCTTCCCCAATGTTTTATTAATTCTACTATCTTGTCATTGCAGGAAATTAGACTTTATAAAGAAATCATAAAGTTGGTTTATTGCAAAAAAAAAAAAAAAGACTCACTGATTCATTATGAGCAATAATATTATGATGCAGTAGCGGCTGCCATGTGGTGTTTGTATTAAGCATTTATACAGCAAAATATGAACAACTTTATTGTTAAAAGACACAATTAAAACACATAATGACAAGGAGGAATGGCAGCTGAAACAAAGGACATCTCCTGGATATAGTGCATAAAGATACTAAGGTGACAAGTAGCAAGTGCCACACACTGTATAACTAATTAGTAAGGTGGGTATATACAGGTTACACAGAGCATATAATGTGTGTATGCCAGTAAAGATAAGCTTAAACAGCGGTACATTGGAAGTAAAAAATAGTATTATACATCAATCCACAAACAGAAATGGCGAGTCACTCACCCAGCTGTGCTGTTGTGGTAGCCGACGGCGGACGATCCGGTTAGTCCATAGTACGTGAACGGGCAGAGATGGAACGAGGCAGGGGAGAGCTCAGACGCGGCCACGGACCGTTACACACCCACTGGCGCTTCGTCAGGCCTGACAAAGCGTCAGTGGGCGTGTAACGGTCCGTGGCCTTTTCTATTTGTGGATTGTTTTCTGGAACTAGGACTGTTTATAGGCTGGAGCACCTCCCGGTATTTTGGCTCCGTGCAGCTGAACGCCATTGCACCTTTGTTCTGATAGTGGACTGATTGATAGTGCCCATCCTATTGTCTTGTGCGGTTTAGTATTATACATCCTTGTCAAAGTGCAATAGTACAAAAGGTGCAAGCTAAGGAAATACCCACATGTGCAAGGTGTATGTGCTACCAGGAGACGTCCACCCCTACGACCGTTTCGGACAGGAGTCCTTCTTCCAAGAGACTGGGTTTTAGCTATTGTGAATGGTGTCTTTGATGAGAAGTAAGACATTACTAGGAAATAACTGGTACAGAACAGGAAGCCTCAGTTTAGTTTTAGGCCTAGTGGACAGAATGGAAACAGCAAGAATTCAGGATTATTTTAAAATATGGATAGTAAAATTTGAAATTAGAAAAAAAATCACCAATTTTATTTACAAATATGTAAAACTTTAAATATTTATTTAAACAGGTCATTTTTTGATGGCACATTCCCTTTAAAGGGAATCTGTCAGCTTTATTTGCTGCTAAGTGTTGCAGACACCATTGGATAACTGTTAGGGAATACAAGAAAACTATACCCTTCCAGGATCTGATTAAGTTTTCCAGACTTATCAAATTTCCTTTTTATTTTTCAACAAAGTGTCAAGGAGGCGGGATCAAACTGTTCAAGTGCCACAGCCTGGCATGCCACCTCACTTGCTCCCACAGACATAGAGCACTGGGCTGGGTTCAGGAAGAGTGGGAGGCTTCTGCCAGTTTAAGTGGGGAGGCGAGGACTGCTGGAAAATGTAGCTTTAGCTTGCCATGTGGCTGGATGTTACACAAAGAAAAGGGGACATCAGGATTATAGCACTGGGGACACTAGACTCTCTGTACGTGGGGACCAGACTCTCTGCTGTTTTTCGATAGATGGAGAAAGTCATAAAACCAGTTATACAGTATCTTCTTAGAGATTCTTTAACCCCTTAAGGACTCAGTCCATTTGGGCCTTAAGGACTTTGACAATTTTATTTTTACTATTTCTCTTTTTCCTCCTCGCCTTCAAAAAATCATAACTCTTTTATATTTTCATCCACAGACTAGTATGAGGGCTTGTTTTTTGTGCGACCAGTTTTCTGTTGTAATGCCATAACTTACTTTACTATAAAATGTATGGTGCAACCAAAAAAATACTATTTGTGTGGGGAAATTAAAAAGAAAGCCGCAATTTAGCAAATTTTGGAATGTTTAATTTGCACGTCCTACAATTTACGGTAAAAATGACATGTGTTCTTTATTCTTTGGGTCAATGCGATGAAAATGATACCCATGATAATGTACTTTTCTATTACTGTTGCGCTTAAAAAAATCGCAAACTGTTTAACTAAATTAGTACGCTTACAATCCCCCTATTTTGAAGACCTATAACTTTTTTATTTTTCTGTATAAGCGGCGGTATGAGGGCTCATTTTTTGCGCTATGATCTGTACTTTGTATTGATACCATATTTTCTTTGGAATAACATTTTTTTTTAAAAAACAGCTATTTTAGACTTTTTTGTTTACGTTCACGCCATTCACCGTCCGGTCTCATTAACATTTAGTTTAGTTTAGTTTCATTAACATTAGTTTGATAGATCGGATATTTACGCACGTGGCAATACCAAATATGTATATAAAATAATTTTTTTACACTTTTTGGGGGTGAAATAGGGAAAATGGGATAATTTACGATTTTATTGGGGTAGGGGGTTTTCACATTTTTTTTACTTTTTTATTTTTATTTTATTTTTACACTTTAATAGTCCCCATAGGGAACTATTTATAACAATCATTTGGTTGCAAATACTGTTCAGTGCTATGCATCGGAGATAGCACTGATCAGTATTATCAGTCATCTTCTGCTCTGGTCTGCTCGTTTACAGATCAGAGCAAAAGACCCATGGAAGGCAGCGGAGGCAGTTGAGGGGACCTCCGTCTGCCGTTCTGGATGATCGGATCGCCGCGGCAGCGCTGTGGGCGATCTGATCATCCATTTTAGTGACCGCAGCGTTGCTGATGTCGTGATCTGTATTGATCACGGCATTTGAAGGGTTAATGGCGGACATCCACGCGATCGTGGCTATCAGCAACTGGGACCTGCCGCGCATGACCCGAGCATCGCTCCGATGCTCGCGGTTGTGTATAGGATGTTAATGTACGTCCTGGTGTGTGAAGTACCAGCTCACCAGGACGTACATTTATGTCCGGCGTCGTTTAGGGGTTAAAACACAACCCTTTATATGTATTATCAGAGCAGTAGTAACACTATGTTGGTTTATATAATGTGCTCAGTGTAAACAGCCTCTTACTTTGGTGCCTGCCCAATATAACTAACGAGTTTCTCTTCATTTGAAGCAGTACTTTGTTTTAATCCAAGACATAGAGGCCTAGTGGATCCCAAGTAGGAGAAGCCCCTCTGTGACATTCATACGCCCTAATACAGTATATGCAGATGGTTTGTCAATGTGAGAAAACCCCTTTAAAGTATCTGTTACTTTATGTATTTATTATTTGTTATTATTTGTTATTTTGGTTTGCTGTGTTGTTTGTTTTTTCTGTTCTCCATTCATGTTTTTCCTATTCTCTGTTTCTTATGTATAATACAAACACATGTGTTCTATCAAAGCAAAGCATAAACATGCCTAGCCCAGTTATGCAGACTATAGTCTAAGTCTATATGGGTTTCAGTATCAACACACAATCTACAAATACTGCAGATGTAGCTGTTCTGGCAAATGTTGCATGTTATTGAATGATACCTCAATTACATGTTGGAAGTGTTCCTTGGAGAACATAAGGTATTTGTTTGCTTGCATTTTAAAATAGGTTTTTTTTATATAGGAAAAAAAAAAGTCCAAAGCAATGGGTCTGCTATATTAATGGCCCGATTCACATGTTGTGAGCACTTGTCCATCACCAATGATATAAGCATGCAAATGATGGACTTGTCCTGCTTCCCTCTCTTGCCCTAGGTTTAATGATCTGGTGTTCAGAGTACAGCCTGTCAGCTCCTTTGGGAAATACTTAAGTGCAGAGGTAGGAAAGATGAGGCCATTCATTCCCTATCTCACCCCTAATTCAAAGTACTTCAATGTACATATTCCATAAATCAAGTTGACTTGGAATTAGATTTTAAAGCCCTAAACAATTTTGCAAAAAATGCCTGGAGCATTCTCAGATGACTGAGGAAACGCTCTACATGGTGCCGGCATGACAGTGGTTTTCAGTAATTTTTTGAATGTAATAAATAACATAAAAAAGCCACTGCGCTGCTAATATCTAAGATCAGACTGGATTTCTAGTTGCAGACAATGTGTAGCTCACATGGCAATGATTATGCATGAAATATGGCCGGTTTCTTGTTGATAACATTGTTTGATGGGGTTGAAAGTTATTGGAAGAAAGTGAGAATTTTTCATGTTATTCTGAGAGCTGGATTTATTTTCCTTATATTAATCAAGACATCTCGTACTATTCCTAGACTGATTACCCATTGTTACTCAATGAACTATGATAACACTGCACAACCTTTTTGGACAGAAACAAGATGATAACAGAGTCTGGTCTATGCAATTACCTCCAAGTCTTAACCCCTTCCCACCATATGGGTACGTCCTCTCAGCCGGTATGTTGCGGCAACAGGACATACTTATACGTTCTGCATATTCCTGGGACTGTGCCGCAACTGCAGAGCCCGAGATTGGGATGGCCTTTGCAGTATATAGATGCCGTGGTCAGTACCTATAGGATTGACAGCGGGAGGAGCCTGCCCCGTCCCCCATCTGTAACTTCATAACTGCATCTATTATGATCCCATCGCAGGGTCCTGATGGTTGCATGGCAGCAGTATAAAAGTGAAATGTTTTTCAATATATACAAAGTGTAAATAAGTAAAATAAATGCCCCTTGCCAAATGAATACTCTGTATTATCACAATAGTTTTTCCAATTTTTCACAATGTTTTGGAATTTTTTTTTAACAAAAACCGCTGCATATATCCCAAAAAATTACCACTAATATAAAGTTTTACAAAATTAGTATGTTTAAAATTGCCCTATTTTGACCACCTATAACTTTCTGTATGAGGGCTAATGATCTGTAGTTTTTATTGATACCACTTTTGCTTATATTTAACTCTTTAATTGCTTTTTATTAATTATTTGTGGGAAGAAAATGTGATAAAAAAAAAATAAAAATTTTACGTTTATGCGATTCACCGTATGGGATCTTTTACATTATATTTTGATAGTTCAGACATTTACGCATGCGGCAATACCAAATATGTTTATTATTTTTATTTATTTTATGGGGAACTATTTATAGCAATCACTAGATAGGCATAGCACTGATCAGTATTATCGATGATCTTCTTCTCTGGTCTGCTCGATGTCAGACCAGAGGAGAAAACCCCGGCATGATGGCTGGAGTAGGTAAGGGGACCTCCGGCCGCCATGTTGGATGATCGGATCCTCACGGCAGCGTTACGGGTGATTGGATCAGCCATTTAAATGTTTGCATTACTACAGATGCCGTGATCTGTATTGATCACGGCATCTGAGGGGTTATTGGTGGACATCAGCCTGATCGCTCATGTCTGCCATTACCGGTGGGTCCCTGGCTGCTGACAGCAGCTGGGACCTGCCGTGCATGATGCTTGCCTCATGTACAGGACGTAAGTGTCTCCAGTTGATTGGAAGTGATGCTGAACATAGACACACACACATATATATATATATATATATATATATATGCACACACAAACTATGGGGGAGATTCATCAAGACCTGTGTTAAGGAAAAGTTAGCTTATTTTATTTTTCAAACGCTTTTTCAGAAATGAAAGAAGCAATCTGATTGGTTGCTATGGGCAACTGGTTGATTTTTTCTCTCTGCACAACTTTTGATGAATATATATTTTTGAAAAACTATTTGACCATATATATATATATATATATATAGTTATATATCATAGAAATTAGCAACAAAGTTGTTGAATAATTGTAATAGTCCTAGTAAAAGACACATTTAGTATTAATATTGTATGCCCATCTGTGTGATTGTCAGTGAAGAAATTATTCCCAGAACATTCTATTGGGCTAACACAATGGCCCAGATTTATCAAACTGTGTGAGATTAAAAGTGGAGGGATTTTCCCACAGCAGCCAATCGCAGCTCAGCTTTCCAGTCATGTGTTTAAATAAAAGTGTGTGTAAATGTGTATAATTACCCTCCTAGTTCCTAGTATTTAATCAAACCGGGTCGATCCCGGCTGCTATTGATAGCCGGGACCCTGGGCTAATAGCGCGCGGCACAGATCGTTGCGCTGCGAGCTATTAACCCTTCAGACGCGGCGATCAAAGTTGATCGCCGCATCCAAAACTAAAGTAAAAGCTTCCCGGCAGCTTAGTCGGGCTGATCGGGACTATCGCGATAAAATCGCGATGTCCCGATCAGCTAAGACGCGAGTGGAGGTCCCCTTACCTTGCTCCGTCACGTTCGATCAGCATTGATTGCTCTAAGCCTGAGCTACAGGCTTGAGCATTTGAGCCCCTAGAATGCTGATCCATGCAAAGCTATGGCTTTGCAGGGATCAGGGTAAAAGATCAGTGTGTGCAGTGCTATAGGTCCTATGGGAGCTATAACACTGCAGAAAAAAAGTTAAAAAAAAAGGTAATAAAGGTCACTTAACCCCTTCCCTAATAAAAGTTTAAATCACCCCCCTTTTCCCATAAAAAAAATGTGTAAATAAAAATAAACATATGTGATATTGCCGTGTGCGTAAATGTCCAAACTATAAAAATATATAGTTAATTAAACCGCACGGTCAATTGTGTATGCGCCCAAAAATTCCAACGTTCAAAATAGCGTATTTTTGGTCACTTTTTATATCATAAAAAATAAATAAAAAGCGATCAAAAAGTCAGATCAATACAAAATAATACTGATAAAAACTTCAGAACACGGCGCAAAAATTGAGTCCTCATACTGGCCCGTACGCGGAAAAAGAAAAAAGTTATAGGGGTCAGAAGATGAGAATTTTTAACGTATACATTTTTGATTTTTGATGATTTTTTTCAGAAGTACGACAAAATCAAACCTATATAAGTAGGGTATCATTTTAACCGTATGGACCTACAGAATAAAGATAAGGTGTATTTTTTACCCAAAAATGCACTGCGTAGAAACGGAAGCCCCCAAAAGTTACAAAATGACATTTTTACTTAAATTTTGTCGCACAATGAATTTTTTTTCCGTTTCGCCGTGGATTTTTTGGTAAAATTAGCAATGTCATTGCAAAGTAGAAGTGGTGGCGCAAAAAATAAGCCATCAATTGGAATTTTATGTGCAAAATTGAAAGCGTTATGATTTTAGAAGCTGATGAGGAACAAAGGAAAATGCAAAAACGGATAAACGCTGAGTCCTTAAGGGGTTAAAAAGCAACTTTTAATGGACTTTTTCAGTTTCATAACATTTTCCAAATCTCTGCTTGCTGTTGACACTATTTTTTTTTTTTTACACTCAGAAGTTAAATGAGAAATCCATTGAAAATTAGCTTAACCCCTATCCACAGGATAGAGGATTAGTAACTGAAGGCTTAGGGGTCCGATCGCTGGGACCCCCTGCGATCTCCTGAATGGGCCCCAGCGCTTAGTGTGGAGCCTATGCTGCAGACGGCACGTCCTCCATTCATTTCTATGGGAGCATTGAAAAGACCAGAGTACAGCACTCGGGCATTATCGCCACTCCCAGAAAAAAAAATGGATTGTGTGCTGCCTACCAGTAGATGATTCACGCTCCTCACTGAGAGAACCAGGGTCCCATCCCGTAGATCGTGGGAGTCCCAGCAGTCGGACCCCCAACTATCAGCTACTTATCCCCTATCCTGTGGATAGGGGATAAGTAAATTTTCGCTAGATTTCTCCTTTAAGCTTTTTATACGATATAGTACCAAAACTGTAAGGTAGCTTTGCTGGATAAGCTGTTTTGTGTGTACATGTGGAGCAACACAATTTCTGGCTTTTTCAACACCTTTTTTTTTCAACAGTGGAGAACACTGTAAGCTTTGAGGTATATTACTCACTAGAGCTTTCAGTCAGGCCTCTGTGTTACCATATCCTGTCTATTCTTCTGAAATGTGGTGTATTATAGTAATATTGGGTTTTTTGCCATTAACCCACCTGTTTGTAACAAGTGAATACACTTTTAAATTTTTATATTCATAAATGGTCAAGGCTTTCATCTGTGAAGAGCACAGGGCGCCATCTAGGTCTTCTCTGGCAAATGTCAAACGTCCTTCACGGTGTTGGGCTGTAAGTACAACCTCCACCTGTGGACGTCGGTCCCTCATAGCCCCTCATGGGGTCTGTTTCTGACCGTTTGAGTGGACACATGCACATTTGTGGCCTGCTGTAGATGATTTTGCACTCTGGCAGTGCGCCTCCTGCTCCTCCTTGCACAAAGGCAGAGGTAGCAGTCCTGCTGCGGGGTTGTTGCCCTCCTACAGCCTCCTCCACATCTCCTGATGTACTTGCCTTTCTCCTGGTAGCTGACAGACACCACAAACCTTCTTGCCCCAGCTCACATTGATGTTCTATCCTGGATGAGCTGCACTACCTGCGCCACTTGTGTGGGTTGTAGACTCCTTCTCATGCCACCACTAGATTGAAAGCACTGCCTGCATTAAAAAGTGACCAAAACATTAGCTAGGAAGCATAGGAACTAAGAAGTGGTCTGTGGTCACCACCTGCAGAACCACTCCTTTATTAGGAGTGTCTTGATAATTGCCTATAATTTCCACCTGTTGTCTGTTCCACCGTTGTATTGCATCCGGCATTAATTGTTTCTGTGCAATGGACAAGCTGCGTTTCCCTGTCTGTTGTCCTCCGGCGTGTCCAACCATCTGGCGTAAAAATTTCCGGAGGGAAACTGTGCCGGAAGCCTAATATATGTGAACCCAGCCTAACTACTATATATCCTGATCCAATAGAGCTAGCAGATGGAGCTGGTATGGATCTTGGAGCTAGGAGGAAGGTATCTGATGATGTCATCTTGTAGTCCACAGAACTGACATCCTGTCCTGAAACGTGAAGCACTTTAATTCTGTAGAAGTCAGACTGGTGATCACATGACCAAGTTAAAGTAATAAAACACATAAATGCAGTTGTGCTGGAATAAAACAAATGGCGCTGTATGACTAGTGGTGGTGAGTGTGCATGTTAAGGGGAAAAAAAAATCCTGGGGTGCTTGGTTAACTAAGCAGCCACTTCCTTGAGTAAAGAACAATAGAGGCAGGGTAGATGTGTGCAAATTTTTTTAAATTCTTTATCCCAGCCTGGCTACAATTAAACATAAAACAAAGTCCTTAGATAACATATATATATATATATATATATATATATATATATATATATATATATACATATATATAGATATGATAAATAGATAGATATAAGATGATTAATGGATAGATATGATAAATAGATAGATAGATATATACATGAGATGATAAATAGATAGGTAGATAGATTGATAGATAGATATGAGATGATAAATAGATAGGTAGATAGATTGATTGATAGATAGATATGAGGTAGATAGATAAATAGATAGATAGATAGATAGATATGAGGTAAAATATAGATAGGTAGATAGATAGATAGATATGAAATAAATAGATCCAGTATATAAATAGTTAGGTTGATAGATAGATAGATAGATAGATAGATATGAGATAAATAGATACAGTAGATAAATAGTTAGGTTGATAGATTGATAGATAGATAGATAGATAGAATCTAGTTTGTCTATTATTTCACAAATCCAACACCTAAAGGCTTACAAAACATTTTACAGAATTTTTTTATGTGGTTTATGCATTTACATTGTACTTGTGATTTAGAAAAAAAGAAAGAAAAAACCTTCCCTGGCTCTGTACTTGACTTGATGACATATCTGATAACAATGTGTGCTTTATGCTTTTACATTGCATTAACAGAGCAGGGAGTTGTAAGGAGCTGACAGTTTTCCCCCCGCATCTGAGCAGATGCCATTCAGGCGCTTTAACCATGACCCCAAACAAAAACGTGTTGGTTTTTAAGAACGATTTCCTTATAATGCAATTTCCATGTTTTTTTTTTCTTTTTTGACAAGAGCGGTGCGGAGTGCTGTTGTAATAAATATGTAGCCGGGGCTGGAAATTAATCGGGACACGTCCTTCCATTAGCACATCCTGCTTTTAGTTTATTTAAACCATCCATGATGTTTCAAGGACCCTCCGCTCCTGCCCTGAATCCCTAACCTGCTGTACGCCTCAAATTAATTGTTTTTATTGACAAATTAAATGTTTTCCTTTACTCTAAGTGCATCTTAACCTGCAATGAAGTATAGAGATTTCCTTGTTTTCACACTTCCAAACACAGTACTTAACTAACGACGATTAATCCACATGCATCTTCCTTCATGCATCCTAATGTACACCGTTCTTGCTTGTATTCTAGCAGAAAACGAAAAGAAAAAAAGGAGCTACTTCACTGCATGGAGCTCAAATCCAGTTAATGGTCGTTATTAAAGCACAATGATCAGAATAGTCCCAATGGATTTTTTTTTTTTAGCCACATTCCCTTAATGTCCCCCTGTCTCCATTTTTCCATTGGGTTCATTTATTTATTTATTTTTCCCTGCTTACAAAGGAGTTATAATCTGCAACGTTGCTAATGAATTGAAACGCAGCTCCTTTCTTCTTGAAACATTTTTCTCATACAAAACAGTCTTACAGCCCACCATATCTCTCTCCCTTTCGTGTTGCTCCACACACACTAGGAAAAACAGCTGAAGTCATAGCAGTGTTTCAATATAACATTTGATGCCTTGCACTGTGTACTGATGGAGAAGTCATCGGCCGGCACAGCAGTGTGTCACAAGAAGAGGAGTCGCACAAAGAGCCTCGTCACGGGGGGATCGCGGCACAATCAAGGCCTGATTATTGGGACAGAACCCCCTACATAGAGAATCTTCACTTTGAACAACCCTCACTCAGAACCTCATTATCACCACCGCATTATGTGTAAAGAATAGCATACTGAGTTAGAGCATTGGCAAAAATTATGATATATAATACATAAGTCAAAGTCCAGGACTAATGCAGTGCCACGTACAGGCTAATGTACAATGAACAATAATAGCTGATGGATCTACGGCATAAGCTATAAAGTGTGGCTCACAAAAGATGGATAAATGCACCAAGGGTTTTTTTTTTTTTAAATGTCGTTGCCATTGCAACTCTATCAATAAAGAGGCTGAATTCAAATGGAAGTCATCAGATCTTACTGTGCTGATAAGCTTCATTGTACAGAATGTCTTGTAACCTGCCGCAGCCAATCAGTTTATCCAGACCACTTTGATGACGCTTGCATTGGGTTTGTTACTGACAGCCCAACTTTATACCTATTAGAGAATGTCTCTCTAAAGCAAGAATATAAAAAAAAAGTTGGTTTGTCAAAAGTTTTATTTAGCTATTTGTTAGTTATGTCTGTTTCTGAGAGAGTAAGTATGGATGACACTGTGTAAAGCATGCATATTGTTTTTTTACTAAGCTTTTGTTCATTCCTGAATTATAATGCTGCTTTAACCCCTTAACGACGCAGGACGTAAATGGAGGTCCCCTCACCTGCCTCCGCTGTCTTCCGGGAGTCTTCTGCTCTGATCTGCCTTCCCGCAGACCAGAGCAGAAGATCACCGATAACCCTGATCAGTGCTATGTCCTATACATAGCACTGAACAGGATTAGCAATCGAGTGATTGCTTTAAATAGTCCCCTATGGGGACTATTAAAGTGTAAAAATAAAAGTAAAAAAAGTAAAAAAATAAAGTAAAAAAATGTGAAAAACCCCCTCCCCCAATAAAAACGTCAATTGTCCCATTTTCCCTATTTTACCCCCAAAAAGTGTAAAAAATTATTTTATATACATATTTGGTATCGCCGCATGCGTAAATATCTGAACTATTAAAATAAAATGTAAATGTACGGTGAACGACGTGAACGTAAAAAAAAAAGTCCAAAATAGCTGCTTTTTTTTTAGATCTGGTCTCATTGCTGGCCACTTCAGAACTCTCCAGTGCTTTGTTGCCATCCATTTCTGGGTGCTTTATGACGTATGTTTGAGGTCACTGTCCTGCTGGAAGACCCAAGATCTTGGATGCAAACCCAGCTTTCTGACACTGGGCTGTGCAATGTGACCCAAAATCCATTGGTAATCCTCAGATTTCATGATGCCTTGCCCACATTCAAGGCACCCAGTGCCAGAGACAGCAAAACAACCCCAAAACATCATTGAACCTCCACCATATTTCACTGTAGGTACAGTGTTCTTTTCTTTGTAGGCCTCATTCCATTTTCAGTAAACAGTAGAATAATGTGCTTTACCAAATAGCTCTATCTTGGTCTCATCTGTCCACAAAACGTTTTCCCAGAAGGATTTTGGCTTACTCAAGTTCATTTTGGCAAAATGTAGTCTTACTTTTTTATGTCTCTGTGTCAGCAGTGGGGTCCTCCTGGGTCTCCTGCCATAGTGTTTCCTTTAATTTAAATGTCCACGGATAGTTTAAGCTGACACTGATGCTCCCTGAGCCTGCTGGACAGCATGAATATCTTTGGAACTTGTTTGGGGCTGCTTATCCACAATCCGGACTATCTTGCGTTGACAACTTTCATAAATTTTTCTCTTCCGTCCTCGCCCAGAGAGATTAGCTACAGTGCCATGGGTTGCAAACTTCTTGATAATTTTGTGCACTGTGGACAAAGGCAAATCTGGATCCCTGGAGATGGACTTGTAACCTTGAGATTGTTGGTATTTCTCCACAATTTTGGTTCTTAAGTCCTCAGACAGTTCTCTCCTCCTTTTTCTGTCGTCCATTTTTGGAGTTTGGTGTGACATTATATCTAAATAGCTTTTTTTCCTACCTTTTTTGGTTTAGTTCCAATACACACAAAGGGAATAAATTTGTGTATAGAAAAACGTATTACTGCAGTCTTTTTCTGTGAGAAATAATTCATTTTCTTGAAAAATTTCAGGGGTGCCAACATTTACGGCCATGACTGTATATAATATTGTCCATGTTAAGACTCATTTGCACTGCTAAAGAGACATTGTCACAAATGCATAGAAACCAAATAAAGGAAACAGGACTTATTGGTCATCACTTAAAATATGCCCACTAAGGTAACTTAACTCCTTAAGGATGAAGGGCGTACCTGTATGCCCTACGCCCGTCCCGGTGTTTAAAACAGGGTCACACCGTGACTCCGCCTCACCCGGTCGGTCGCGGCTGCTAACGATAGCCGGGCCCCTGGGCTAATAGAGTGTGGCACTGATCGTTTTGCCGCGTGCTATTAACCTTTCAGATGCGGCAATCAAAGTTGATTGCCGCATCTAAAGATGTAAGTAAATGCTTCCCGGCAGCTAGGACGCGAGCGGAGACCCCTTTACCTTGCTCCGTCGCTTTCGATCGGCGTTTGATTGCTCCAAGCCTGAGCTACAGGCTTGAGCAATCGAGCCCCTATCTCGCTGATCCATGCAAAGCTATGGCTTTGCAGGGATCAGGGTAAAAGATCAGTGGGTGCAGTGTTATAGCCCCCTATGGGAGCACAAACACTGCAAAAAAAAGTGGAAAAAAAAAGTTAACAAAGGTCATTTAACCCCTTCCCTAATAAAAGTTTGAATCACCCCCCTTTTCCCATAAAAAAACTGTGTAAATAAACATATGTGGTATCGCTGCATGCGGAAATGTCCAAAAATATAAAAATATATCATTAATTAAACCGCACGGTCAACAGCATATTTTTTGGTCACTTTTTATATAATGAAAAAATGAATAAAAATCGATAAAAAAGTCCGATCAATACAAACAGGGTACCGATAAAAACCTCAGAACACGGCGCAAAAAATAAGTCCTCCTACCCGCCCATATGTGGAAAGATAAAAAAGTTATAGGGGTTAGAAGATGAGAATTTTTAACGTATACATTTTCCTGCATGTAGTTAATGATTTCTTTCTGAAGTAAGACAATATTCAACCTATATAAGTAGGGTATCATTGTAACCATATGGACCTACAGAATAAAGATAAGGTGTTATTTTTACCAAACAATGCACTGCGTAGAAACGTAAGCCCCCAAAAGTTACAAAGTTAAATGTTTTCTTTTATTTTGTCGCACAATTAATTTTTTTTCCGTTTCGCCGTGGATCTTTTGGTAAAATGACTAATATCCCTGCAAAGTAGAATTGGTGGCGCAAAAAATAAGCCATCATATGGAATTTTATGTGCAAAATTTAAAGTGTTACGATTTTTAGAAGGTGATGAGGAAAAAATGAAAATGCAAAAACAGAAAAACCCTGCATCCTTAAGGGGTTAAGTTGTCTTTATACTATAGATATGACTGAGCCAACTTTTTATTACGGGCCTCCTGACTCTCCTCCAGCAACTGATGTCAGAGGAACAAAGGATTGGCATGTTGGATATCAATATACCCGATCATCTGTACCCATTCGAGGTAAGTCTTTATAGATCATTGGGGAACCCATCATTCATCTAACAATCTTATCAGAATGAAAACAAAAGGCTATTTGCTGTTGTGGATCCTCATAAAGGACTAGGGGACATACTATGGACCAAACATTTAAGTTAGCCATGTAGATCTGACCATTTTTGAGGTAGATTGCCTGACACCACACAATTGTGGTGTATGGGTTTGAACTGGGAAAGAGAAAATCATGCCTGCCCCAATCCCCTACCCCACCTGTCCTAATAGTGATTGGTTGAGCAAGTGCTTCATACATGTAAACATGGAAGCAGGAATCACTACATGGCCGTGACCATAATACTGTGTTGTTGGTCGACCCCCTATAAGGGAGTAATAGGAACTTATCTTCTGACCATTTCAGGTTCTCTGTCCTTGACCTAAGTGAGAGAAGAGGACTTCTGTAACAATGTAGACATTAGTAAATTGGTCCTTTTAGCTTATAAAGGTTGAAGCTTAATAGTCAATATGACACCCACTGTGACATGCATGTGTTTCATGTTTATTTGTGTATATTATAGTTTTCTTCTATAGAATGAAAGCCTTGACATTGCTAAGTTGAAAGGTGAAGAAAGTTTATTCTACTCTTCCCACCAAATTCATCAAACTCAGATCTGGCCATATAAAATAAAATGTTTGTCCTTATGTATTCATGGCCATTGAGGTACCTGATCTATTTCGATTCACTAGTGCAATAATTGTGAAATATTGAAGCCAGCAATACTGTGGAAATTATTAATTGTACCCTTATATGCAAATGCCATGGGCATGCAAAACACATTTGGAAAGATTTTAATGGCAAAAGGCACTAAAGCAGATTGACTTACACTCACGTCTATAACAAAATGTGCAAATCCCAGTCCTTCTTTTATTGTTAGATTAAAAGCTAGATATGTTTTGCAATGAAGAATAGTCTCCATTAGTGAAGTGCATTTGCTGATTAAGAGGCTGGAATATATGAATGCTCTCAATCATGTCTTTTAACTTTAGCAATGCAATACATGTTTCCAGGAACATCAAGACGTTCGGTTTGAGGATGTTTGTATTTTTTTCAATGCAATATTCTATACCACATTCATTTAAGACATTTTTAGCTGTAATGGAAAAACATAATTGCATTGATAGCAAGTATCTTGTGTTCTCTTGCAAGAGGCTAAGTATTCTGATAAGAAATAGAGAATTCTTGCATAAAGCTTTATCAATACTTATATTTTTTCTAGAATCTTACCAGTACATTATATTATATCTTACCCGTACATATTATACCACATAACAAACTGCATAAATGGAATATTATCAGACAAGTGCAGAACAGCTTGTTAAAGAGGGATGTATGTGTCGCCAGTGTTTGTCATATCATTCATAACAAAACCAGTAGTTGTTATTGTAGATTATTTCTATCCCTTCATTCCCATTGTAGTGGATTAAAGAGCATTTCAATGACAGACGACACATGCATATTGTACTTGGAAAAACAGAGCATGTGTCCGACCTTTGCTCCATTCAATTATAGGGACAGAATACCTCCATTTTTGTGTCCAGTGGTGGTTCCTGCAGTCAGGCACTCATTACCTATCTTTCTGATAGAGGATGAGTAGTATGCCCTATTAATACCACCATGCAGTACAGTACTTCCTACATAATGGATGTCCTTGAGTTTTTAGCCCCTTCTTCTATGATATGGTTCTAGTTTTCGCTTTACTTCGATCAAAATTAGATTAAATAGAGGAAGTAAACTTGGCCCCTTATCAAATAAATTCATCATCTCAATGATAATCAAAATCTAGCCCAGAAAATTGTGAGAGAACTGTTGTATGTGGTGGGGCACAAGTTCAGCAGAGCCACAAATAGGTAGTCCACTACCTGTTCTGGAGTTAAAGGAGAACTGTAGTGATACATTTTTCACTACCTCTGTGCCCGGGCTGCAAAAACTAAAAAAAAAAATTTAACTCACCTTCCGACAATTCCCTCGTTGCCCCGATATTGGTCTCCTGGTCCTCCAGTACTGGTCTTCTTCCTGCTTCCTGGGGACAGTGAGTCATACTGCGCTCAGTGTACCGCTGACCACAGCTATGTCCCACCTTGGCCGGTGATAGGCTGAGCACACTGTCTTGTAATGGGCCCGAGCAGCAGGAAGAAGGTGGAGCCCAGGCTCCTTACATGACAGTGTGCTCAGCCTATCACCGGCCGAGGCGCGACATCACTGTGGCTGGCGATACGCTGTGCGCAGTTTGAGACTCACCATCCCCAGGAAGCAGGATGGAGACCAGCACCGGAGGATCGGGAGACTGATCGGTGCAACGGGGGAACGTCGGAAGGTGAATTAAAGCTAGTTTTTTGAGTTTTTTCAGCCCGGGCACAGAGGTAGTAAAAATGTTTTCACTACAGTTCTCCTTTAAGATGCATGGAAAACCAGTGGAAGGTTCCCCATTACATCTGAAGCTATTTCAGTCCCTGGATTGCCATAGGGAAAAGAGGCCCGGACAAAACCCAGGCAGGTTCACAGAAGACTATACAAGGATATAAAAGCCACATCCATATTAAATGTGAATGTGTCACGATTCCGGCTGGCAGGTAGTGGATCCTCTGTGTCAGCGAGGGATTGGCGGGGACCGTGCTAGTGGACCGGTTCTAAGAGGCTACTGGTTTTCACCAGAGCCCGCCGCAAAGCGGGATGGTCTTGCTGCGGCAGTAGCAACCAGGTCGTATCCACTAGCAACGGCTCTACCTCGCTGACTGCTGAGAAGGCGTGGGACAGAAGGACTAGGCAGAGGCAAGGTCAGACGTAGCAGAAGGTCGGGGGCAGGCGGCAAGGTTCGTAGTCAGGATGGGTAGCAGAAGTTCAGGTACACAGGCTTTGGACACACTAAACGCTTTCACTGGCACAAGGCAACAAGATCCGGCAAGGGAGTGCAAGGGAGGAGACCAGATATAGCCAGGGAGCAGGTGGAAGCCAATTAAGCTAATTGGGCCAGGCACCAATCATTGGTGCACTGGCCCTTTAAGTCTCAGAGAGCTGGCGCGCGCGCGCCCTAGAGAGCGGAGCCGCGCGCGCCAGCACATGACAGCAGGGGACCGGGACGGGTAAGTGACCTGGGATGCGATTCGCGAGCGGGCGCGTCCCGCTGTGCGAATCGCATCCCCAACGGCCATGACAGTGCGGCGCTCCCGGTCAGCGGGACTGACCGGGGCGCTGCAGGGAGAAAGACGCCGTGAGCGCTCCGGGGAGGAGCGGGGACCCGGAGCGCTAGGCGTAACAGAATGTATCACCTAGATTACTTTTTACTGATTAGAGTCATATATTAGAACATGTTCTTTTTTTATCAGTTTCTATTTTCTAAATGTAATATTTTTAATGTTATTTTTAGTAAATTATTATTGGGGTGGACATCTTCCCTGAGCTGTTTTAACAGCTTTTAGAGATATGCTTTACAGAAAGCCCCATTACCATAAACAAGGTAGACTGACCCAGACACGATTAACTAGAATGGGAGTATTTTCTAGACATGACATGTGACTTGTGCAGATTACATCACAGAGAGAGGGGAGGAGCTCTAACCATCACCTATTGTGATAGGGCTGATCCCATTTTATCTATATAAGTAGTGTCATTGTTTACTGTAATCCTGTCTGGCATGATAAGGAAGACACAGCTGGAAATGATCTGTACAGAACAGGATGTCTCAGCCCAATATAAGGCTTAGTGCCCAAAATGCAAACTGCAAGATTTCAGGATTATTTTATATTATGGATAGTAAAATGAAAAATTAGGAGAAAAAAAAAACATCACCAAAGATTATTAAAAAAAATATATGTTTATTAACTAAAAAATATCATATAAACAATGTAATTTTATGATGACACACTTTATCACTTTGAAATAGTTGCTTTTCTCCAGAACTGTAAACCTTCAACAAGAACTAAACTGGTTATGAATTGGCTTGGAACTGCACTATAAAGATAAATTATACCTCTGACAGGTCATGGTGGGAAGTGCAGTTCTTGACGCCAGAAGTGACTTTTGAGTTGTTCATTTTACAGCTTTACTATTAAAAAGATTGTGAGCTGTTTAAATACTCAAGTAAATAGTTCCCTGGGTACAGTATGTTAGTCAAGTGGTAGTGCTGTGCCAACACAAGGGCCTGCATCATAAGCACACTGAGGAGTGAACTTGAAGAATTCAGTGTAGCCATAGTTTATTACTGTGATATTCTGTGTTGGTAATGGGTGACCCCTCTGTTACCTGCAGATAAACTTAGATTGCACTAGACAAGGGCCTCTAGTGGAACCTCCCCCTAAGGCTTAGCAAGGCCTCTTGTTACACAAGAGTTAATCCAATAGATCTAATAAAGGCAAGTTCAAGTTCATAAGGTTGTGTTCCATGTGCTGTAACAAAAAAAAAACTTTGGGCAATGTCAACCATCAGTACTCAGGTACAACTGTGCGCCTCTTAGACTTATGCCACTGAAAGTGTATACAGTGGTGCAGCAGATTATGAATTATACCTATAATGATATCTCACCATAGTGATAACAGTCATAGGGATATCACAGTTTAGAGATTATGCAAACAGTGATATTACAGTGATAATGTAACAAAAAGGGAGCTATATGGACATGTGCCAATCTCCTCTGACTGCAGTACAAACAAAGGCAAAGAGGCACCAGACTGCACTATTTGGGTAAAAGGCAAACCGGCAGAGGCGGTGGGATGCTCCGTGCAATGTTCAAATGGGAAACTTTGGGTCCTGGCATTCATTGTGGATATTATTTCAACATGTACCACCTACTAAACAATGTTACAGACCAAATATACTCCTTCATGCCAATGGTATTCCCTGTGGAAAGTGACCTATTTTAGCAGGATAAAACACCCTGTCGCAGTGCAATAACTGTTTAGGAATAGCTTGAGGAGTATGAGAAAGATCAGGGTGTTGACTTGGCCTCCATATTCCCTAGATCTCAATCTCTTGAGAACCTGTCAGAAAAAACCTGTGCTGGAAAAACAAGTCCAATCTATTAAAGGGGTACTCCACTGGCCAGCATTCGGTACATTTAGTTCTATACGCTGTGTACATGCTGTGGGGGTCGGCCATGCCCCCTTATGCTATCAGGTCACGTCCCCTCAATGCAAGTCTATGGGAGGGGGTTTGGTGTCTGCCACGCCCCCTCCCATAGATTTGCATTGAGGGGGCATGGAGTGATGTCACAAGAGGGCGTGGTCGACTCCCGCAGCGTGGACACAGCGTTCGGAACTAACTGTTCCAAGCACTGGCCAGTGGAGTACCCCTTTATGGCCCTACTTGAAAACGTACAAAACATTTAGGATCTGTGAAACGCTCATGGCCAGTGCCCTTGGGTGTATTAGTCTTTCTAGAAGCACGATCAATGGGTTACCTTCACTGCAAGGCATTCACTGTTTCCTTGGCTACTGTCATCCCAGGTTCTGCTTATAGCGTGTGCGCTTCCAATCTGCTAGACAAGAACTCCTAGGTCTTCCCATCTATAGGTACCACCAAGCTCCTGCAACCTGGCCATACTCAAGCCACCAAGTTTTTTGCCTCCAAGAAGGTGAAGTTGACCACTGGAGAATGACTTGTGTTTGAACTGAGTCTGTATGAACTGTGTCATCACTCCTGTAGGGCGGTTGTGCCATACTCCATGCCCCTTACATTACACTCAGACTATAAATTGATAAAATAGTATCTCCAAACCGCATATAGAGGTTAACCTAAACATTTCATTTTACAAGCTTTGTTACATTCAACAGGTTTATAGGAATGGATTTGATTTCTGTATTAATTATGTAATATTATACGTTCTGACTTCTTGACCTTTTGTAGTAATGTAATTTCTCATCGACATGATGACGCCTACACAGATGGAAGCCTGGTCATAGACACGGCAAATGGCAAATTAAAAGATCTATGATCACAGCAAGCATTTGTCACTTACTATGCCTTACCCTGTGCAGCACTAATGATATACTTTAAAGCCATACAGATTTACTAAAGCAGGATTTGTAAGCCTCTCATTTCTTCATTGGATTTTATTTCCTTCACATTAGTGGAAGGAAACAAAAAGCTTACATAAAAATATACCATTCAGTCAAATTGAGATAGAGTTTAATGGAAAGTGCTGTATATAGCAATGCATAGATGGACCGTAATTGTCCGCTGCCTGATCTGGGGCATAAAATAACATTTTATTCTAACATAAATATGATCAATGGATCAATAAGTTTGTGGATTTGACCACAATTATGGCATGTTTTCTTGCTATAAGGATCAAAATAAATTAACCATAGGATTTTTTTGGGGGTTGTAGAAGCAAATTGCATGATCTTCCTATCTAATAGGAAAACAAGTAGTTTGGAGGAAAAGGTAAGAAAAAACTGTATTGCATTTTAACCCCTTAATAACGGCTATATAGTGCTCTTACAGTGGCTGCTTCAGAAAAGGATTGTACTGTAGAGCTTTGGGCTGTACAACCAAAGCCTAGTCTCTTGCTAACAGCCTTGGGTGTCAGCGCACTGGTCGGAGACAAATAAAGTTGGTGGCCATAGTGCTTATTTGTTTGCAATCCCCCCCCCTCCCCTCCCAAAAAAAAGGAAAGGAAAAATTATTTCATAAATTCTATGTACCCCAAAATAGTATTAAAAAAAAACATGAACCACATGTCCTCATACAGCCAGATTGATTGTAATTTTTTTTTAAATACATAGATTAAAAAAAAAAAAATGTTGGAATTTAACAACACAGAAAAATTACTTCCTTCCATACAACATGTTGTTATTGTGTTAGGCTACAGAAATACATAACTTTTTTTTTTGGCTTGAAAAAAAAAAAAGAACACCTGATTTTTCTCCTCCATGATGCAGATTTAGCAGTACAGTGGTCCCTCAACATACGATGGTAATGCATTCCAAATGAACCATCGTTTGTTGAAACCATCGTTGACAGATCTGTGCAATGGAAAGAATAGGAAGTTATACTCACCTGTCCCTGCAGCTCCAGACCGTCACCGCTCGTCACTGCTGCCCTGGATGTCGCCCTCCATCGCTGTTGCTGCGTCCCCGGGGTGTCCCTGACGCTCCGAACGTCTCTGCTTCCCCAGGATCCATGCTCTCCATCGCCGCCATCACGTCATTACGCACGCCGCACCTATTGGATGAGGGGACGGCGTGCGCGGCGACGTGATGACGACGAAGGAGAGCGTCGGCAATGCAGGGGATCCCGAAGAGGACTCTCCGGAGCCCCGAGGTCAGGTAAGAGACCATCACCGGAGTACACGGGGCACCGTAAATGGCTATCCGGTGGCAGCTGAAGCAGTCTACGCTGCCAGATAGCCGTTTATGCAATGGTCCTGACATACAAAAGCATCGTATGTTGATGCTGCCTTCAACATGCGATGAGATGAGAGGCCATTGCATGTTAAAATTATCGTATGTCGGGGCCATCGGAGGTCGGGGGTCACTGTAGTTTCTTGTTTTCAAAAAAATACTGTGTATTAGCAGCAATTTTTTTTTTACTTCGCTTTTAATCCTATGTGTTTTTCCTCATTACAAGTTATATGATTCTTTTTTGTCATGTGACTTAAAGGTGTACTCTGCCCCCAGACATCTTATCCCCTATCCAACGGGCAGGGGATAAGATGTCTGATCGCGGGTCCCGCTGCTGGGACCCCCGCAATCTTTGTGCAGCACCCTCATAATGTCACATCCCTTGTGACGTCACGTCCCCTCGATGCAAGTCTATTGGAGAGGGTGTGGAGGCCACCACGCCCCATCCAATAGACTTGCATTGAGGGGGCGAGACGTGACATCATGAGGGGGTGTGGAAGTGATGTCACGACCCTGCCACCAGCTCCAAGCATTCGGAACAAAATGTTCCGAACACTGGGGCAGCGGATTACTCCTTTAAGGGTTTCTATTGAACAATTGGAGGGAAAAGAAACATCAGAGAAAACTTGGGATTTTCCCTCCTGACTAACACACTCCTGGCCAAGTGGGCAAAAAATAAAATAAATATAAAAATAATATTAAAATTTTAAATAAAAAAAATATTTTAACAATAAGAAGTGTAAAATTGCTAAAGAATGCATACTAAAGTGTATCTACAAATAACAGCAATTCAATATAATCATAATGAGTTTGTTTAAGCTGACAAAATATTAACCATTATATAAAAAAGACTTGAAACTGCGCAATTTTTTATTTGCACACCATATAAGAAAACTGCATGAAGTGTAGCTGTGTTTACACATAAATACCATTATGCTAAATTTTCACAATGGATTCGGTTCAGCATGTTCATTTGTTTCGCCTGAGATACATATGTATGTAATAAAGATTTTTCACATTTTGTTACTTAACTCATAAAAAAAAAAAAAAAACAGGAAAGACATTACGAAATAAACAAATCTATATTGTATGATTTTACTTTCTTTCTTCTTACTGACCTTTTTTCATTTTTATGATGTTTTACTTTATTTATTTTTTATACAAATCCCCAAATTATTGTAATGTTATAAAATTACTACTGCAGACGCCAGGCAGAACAACTGATATAAATTTACCTGTGCCAGTTCAGTGAAAAGGCATTTTAAATATTTAATTTTTCATGTGATACAGTGTAGAAGAATAATTCATAAAGCATAAATCATGTAAAACTGGATGGGTACAAATAGAATACACAAAGAGTCTTTTCAGATACAGCAAAAAAAAGCTGAAAATGAGACAGCTGTGAAGCATAACACAATACAACATATGTAAATACATTTAAATCCAGATACATTTATGGAAACCTTTTTAATTCACAGCTTCCTAACAATATTCAGGAAAGTGTGGATTTACACAATGATATTTGGGCCCAAACCTAGATAGTTATTGAAATTCTAAACAACCACTTATGTTTTATGAAATTTGGACCTAAAGTAAACAGTTTAGCCAACTAACTATAAATGATCTGTGAACACATATACACACGTATCCGGCATTGGCCCAAACAGCAGTATATTTAAAGTCACAATAATCCTAAATGAATTCTGTATCTAAATACGTCCAAAGATTTTTGATTGTAAAAAGTGAAAAGATTACAGGAAACTATTGAATATATACCAAAAGCAGAAACATAGAACTGCTAGTAGAAGTGTTTTTGGCCTGTTATAACATAGCAGACTATACAGTGCATTTAGAAAATTTTCAGACCCTTTCACTTTTTTTCACATTTTGTTATGTTGTTGCCTTGAGCTAAAATCCACAAAATTCACGACCGCCCCCCCCCCCCCCCCCCCATCCTTCTGCACGCAAAATCTTATAATAAAAATGTGAAAACAGAATTTTACAAATGTTTGGATGATTGTGGGTTCAGGAAATTTTTGAAAAGGGAAAATTAAAAGATTACATTAACGTAAGTATTTAGACCCCTTACTTACTCAAGCTTTGTCAGGTTGGATGGGAACCATCGGAGGAAGCCATTTTTCAGGTCTCTTCAGAGATGTTCGATTGAGTTGACATCAGGGCTCTTGCTGGGCCACTCAAGGACATTTACAGAGTTGATTCGGCTGTGTATTTAGGGTCATTGTTTTGTTGGAAGGGAAACCGTCCACCCAGCCTGAGGTGTAGATCACTCTGGATCAGTCTTTTTTTTTTAAATTAAGAATCTGTCTGTACTTTGTTCCATTAAAGGGGTACTCCACCCCTAGATATCTTATCCCCGATGCAAAGGATAAGGAATAAGATGTCTGATCGTGGGGATCCTCCCACTGGGGACCCCTGCGATCTCCCTGCTGCACCCGGCGTTCGTTTAGAGTGTCTGGTACAGCGTTGGAGGCTCTTGATGTCACGGCCACACCCTGCTTGTGACGTTATGGCCACGCCTCCTCAATCTGTCACGCCCCCCCCACATAGTCTTGCATTGAAGGAGCATGGCCGCGACATCAAGAGCCTGTGCCCCGCATCGCCAGTGATCCGGCACGGAGTGAAGTTCGCTCCGTGCACCAGATGTCTTGGGTGCCGCAGTAAGCATTGGAACCCCTGTGATCAGACATCTTATCCCCTATCCTTTGGATAGGGGAAAAGATGTCTAGGGGCAGAGTACCCCTTTAAGCCCAGAAAAACAACCCTGCAGCATGATGCTGCCACCACCATTCTTCACTGTAGAGATTGTATTGGGCAGGTGATGAGCAGTGTCTGGTTTCTTTTAGACATAATGCTTAGAATTGAGGCCAGAAAGTTCCATTTTGTTTCCATCAGATAATCTTTTTACATTCTAAAAGTCCTTTATGTGTTTTTTTTTAATGCAAACACCAGGTAGGCTTTTATGTGCGCTAAGGAGAGAAGTATTTCTAGACACTCTGCTTAGAAGCTTAGAATGGTAGAATGCTGCAGTGATGGCTTACCTTCTGGAAATTTCTCCTATCAAATGTTGGAGCTCAGCCAGAGTTACAGTTGGTTCATGTATTTAGTGATTGCACCATAGGGTAAAGGTGTATATCCAGTATACCTTGAATATTTTACCTGTGAGCTGTACACACATTGTTTTCTTCTAGAGTGACCATTGAGTTCATGGTCACCTCTTTTACCAAGGCCATTCTCTCAGATTTCTCAGTAAGTGACAAATAGCAATTTGTGTTGTCACGAAGGTCAGATTTTTATAAGAAACAATGACCGTCTTGTTTATCAGCTGTTTCTTGTATTACAGATCAGCTTCATTTACTTGTAGTTTTTAATTTATAACCTATATAATCAAAATGTATTGTGAAATAGTAAAACGTTGAATTCAAGACTCTACTTGGTATCACTCACATAGTATTTTTTCTGCTTTAAAGGAGAAGTCTTGTGGAAAATAATTTATTCCCTATCCACAGGGGGTTGTGACGTGCTGCTTTGGAGGAGAGCTGGGGCTCCATACAGGAGATTGTGGGGGACCCTAGCATTCAAACCCCCCGCAATGTAAAACGTATCCCCTATCCTGCAGATAGGGTATACATTTTTTCCACAACATTTCTTCTTTAAAGTGTTCTAAACCTTAAATGTAATCACCTCTGGTAAATTCAGCTGATTGGACAGGATTTGGGAAAACACAGCCCTTTCTATATAAGATCTCACAGCTATCAATGCAGATCAGAGCAGAAACTAAACCATGAGGTTGAAAAATATGCCTGTAGAGCTTAGAGAGGATTTTGGGGAGGCACTGTTCCAGAGAAGGGTATACATTTCTTCTGCACATAACGTTCCCAAGAGCACAGTGGCCTCTATAATTCTTAAATGAAAGAAGTCTAGAACATCTGGGACTCCTAGAGCAGGCTGCCCTACCAAACTAAGTAAATGAAGGAGAAGTTACCAAAAACTCCCATGATAACGCTTGCTAAACCCCTAAAGATTCTGTGAGTGTGTGCAAATAGAAAACTTCGAAAAGGCCATCCATCGCTACAGCACTCCACCGATATGGGCTTTATTGCAGAGTGGCCAAAAAGAAGCCTCTCCATAACCCCTTAAGGACAGAGGGTTTTCAGTTCATAAACGTCCATAGGGGTTAAAGACACATTAAAGCCCTCCAGGAGTTTGCATAAAGCAACCAAAGGATTCCCAGACTTTGAGAAACACAATTATCTGGTTTGATGAAACTAAGAATCTTTTGGCCTGAAACCCAGTCACTGCTAATTACCTACCCAATACCATCTCTACAGTAAAGCATGGTGGGGGCAGCATTATGCTGTGGGAGAGTTATTCAGCAGTTGAGATAGGGAGATTTAGTCATGGTTGAGGGAAGCTAAACAAAGCAAAGCAATAGAGAGATATTCTTAATAAAAACCATGATCTGGACCCCAGACTGGTCCAAAGATACACCTTACAACAAGACAATGACCATAAGCAGAGCCAAGACAACACAGGAGCGGCTTACAGACAAATCTGTGAATGCCTTTGATTGGCCCAGCCAGAGACCTTACATGAACCCAGGTGAACATCTGAAAGATCTGAAAGCAGCTTCCACCGATGGTCCTCATCCAACTGGACAGAGCTTGAGAAGATTTGCAGAGAACAATGACAGAAATCCCCAAATTCAGGTTTATGAACCTTTTGGCATAAAACCCAAGAGGCTAGAGGCTGTAATCTCTGTTGAAGGTGCTTCAACTTCAAGGTAGTGAATCAAGGGTATGAATACTTATGTCAGTGTAATATTTGAAGTACATTCTGCTTTCATTTTGTCATTATGGGATTCTAAGTGAAGAATAATGAGGGAAAATTAAAAAGTTTTCTTTTATTTTAGCACAAGACATAACAAAATGTAAAATAAGTGAAAGGGTCAGAAAGCTTTCCGAATATATGTCCAGTTTAAGACAGTGGTGTGCGGGATAAATAATTAAAAAAAAAATA
The DNA here is from genome assembly GCF_029499605.1 of Hyla sarda. NCBI lineage: Eukaryota > Metazoa > Chordata > Amphibia > Anura > Hylidae > Hyla > Hyla sarda. Next base: position 312,828,043 of record NC_079193.1, read on the forward strand.
GCCAATAGGAAGTCAAGAATAGGATAATTAAAAGAAACAATTTGATTTATCCTCTTACTTTCTAAAAGTGTTCATCAATGTGTACAAATTAAATGCATAAAATAATAAATTGTTCTATAAATATATAATATATACAGTATGGCTCTTCTTCTTTGAAGCAGTTCAAAAAATAATACATTTTATACATCACTGTCAGGTCCAAACCTGATTTTTCTGCATAATCACACAGTGACATATTCAGAGAATAACCATCTGCATGTCTGACTTTTTATATATAGAGCATAATATATGCATTTAAATAAACAAGAATATTAACCTACAGAAGGCCCTTGGAAAGCGAATCAAAGCACGCACAACTCAGTATTCATAGAATGCCAACATATTGCTAGTGTAAATATATTTTCCACCAGCATTAGATGGATAAATAATTCTTAATGTTGTGCAAATAGATGTGCAGCCGTGCTGAGGTGAATGCTGGAATGAGCTGGAGTTAACTGATGTTATTAAGACTGCACATGAATTGTGAAGTATTGTTAGCATTTTATTATTGATATGAATGAGAGCCTGGGAATTGTTATTTTGCTCATAAACCAGAAACAGGATTAGGAAACAAAATAAATTGGGAGCACCTTAGCCATTGGAGCTTTTTTTCACAAAAGCCAATATAAGCAATCACAAGGAAATACAAGCGCGTGACCCGCGAGAAGCGTGGAGGTCAGAAGAAGAATAGACACGAAGGGTTAAATTGATGCTTGTGTACAATATAAAATGTCATTGCTGTGCTCATAAGCAGCGAAGCTGACTGTACAATAGGTGGTATATAAAGAAAAAGAAAACACTGTAAGATGGTGCACACCATGTCAATATTGCGCAAAAATCTTTATTGTAACACATCAGGTACAACGTACAGATAAGAAACTCTTTAAAACCATTTAAACATTTCTCAAGAAAAGAGCAAACTCCACAACTCAAAGGTGGGTGTGAACCCCACCCCAGAGGCACTCACCTCCCAATAACTATGATAGTAATGACTTGTCTTTATGGTAGCCACAAAACAACATTATATACGATAACACTCCCCCTGATCAGTTTCAGTATATCAAAACATAGTATCAACAATCCAAAATACAAAACATACAACCTCTTAGGCTAGGGGAAGCAAGATATGTGGACATCAGACCAGATAGAGGAGTATGAGGGATAAGCATGTGGGTAAGCGCCCCACTGAGAAACCCCACGTGACATTCAGATGACTTCCTCAGGGGTGCTGCACAATAATAGATGGTTAATGGTCACAACGGTGCTTTTTATTTTACCCAGTAAGGCTCCATCCATTACTTTTCTGTGGCACACTGGAGGTATTCTGGCATATATCACAAAATACCCTGTTGGGCCCTTTTATTTAATATACAGTAATCCACTAGTGACTATTTTTGATCCATTTTTCAAATGCAGGATTGTAAAGCATGGCCTGCTGCCCTAGCCCACTAAAAATAAATGAAATAATCTCATGTGTATGTATTTATGTACTTTTATATGTATGTTCCAGCATCACGTTCTAATGGCTGCTGATTATTTTAAGAAACTTGGTCAGATATTACTTATATTTCAACTAAAAATATAGTAGAATTAAATTAACCCTAATCCATGTCCTTTTGCGAAGGGTTAAGGCTTTTCATCTGAAGTCTAATGAAAAAGTCTATGGGACTGTCACGATTCGGCTAGCTGGATGTGGATCCTCTGTGTCAGCGAGGGATTGGCGTGGACCGTGTCGGTGGACCGGTTCTAAGATGCTACTGGTATTCACCAGAGCCCGCCGCAAAGCGGGATGGTCTTGCTGCGGCGGTAGCAACCAGGTCGTATCCACCGGCAATGGCTCAACCTCACTGACTGCTGAGGCGTGGGACAGAAGGACTAGGCAGAGGCAAGGTCAGACGTAGCAGAAGGTCAGGGCAGGCGGCAAGGTTCGTAGTCAATGTGGATAGCAGAAGATCTGGAAACACAAGCTTGGACAACACTAAACGCTTTGACTGGCACAAGGCAACAAGATCCGACAAGGGAGTGCAGGGGAAGTGAGGTATTATAGCCAGGGAGCAGGTGGAAGCTAATTAAGCTGATTGGGCCAGGCACCAATCATTGGTGCACTGGCCCTTTAAATCTTAGAGAGCTGGCGCGCGCGCCCTAGAGAGGGGAGCCGCGCGCGCCAGCACATGACAGCCGGGGACCGGGACGGGTAAGTGACTTGGGATGCGATTCGCGAGCGGGCGCGTCCTGCTATGCGAATCGCATCCCCGCCGGCAATGTCAGTGCAGCGCTCCCGGTCAGCGGGTCTGACCGGGGCGCTGCAGAGAGAGAGACGCCGTGAGTGCTCCGGGGAGGAGCAGGGACCCGGAGCGCTCGGCGTAACAGGGACTTCTGGTAAATCTCTTGATCGCTTTACTCTTGGGCTGCAGAGATTGCCCAGGAATTAAAAAAAAAAACTCACGCCTAACAGACTAACTAACGGAACGAGCGGTCAATCCCCTTTTTTGAGTTCTTTCCAGATTTCTGGAGGAATTTTAGCAAAACAGGATCAAGCTCGGGTGTTTGAGCCAAAACACTAAGGGTAGGTCTTGGGCATTCTGCCTATAGCTTGTTGTGGGCTTTCCTATCAAGACCCTTTTTTTTATCCCGTGGCAAATACTTAGTGTAAAGGATGGGATATGAGGATAGAATATAAAGTCAGGATATAAGGATGGGATATGAGGTCGGGATTTGAGGATGGGATATGAGGTCGGGATATGAGAACGGGATATGAAGATGGGATATGAGGACAGGATATGAGGTTGAGATATGAGGACAGGATTTAATGTTGAGATATGTGGTCAGGATATGAGGTTTAGACATAATGACAGGATATGAGGGCTGCATATAAAGACATATAAGGGGTCACTATATGGGGATGTATACTGTTCAGTCTATGCATTGCTGCTCATGTACACTTTTCTATATCATACCAAACTCCCTCTCTGACACTTTGAAGCAGTTGTCTAGAAATCAAGCCCGGTTTCCAAATATCGCACCTTTCCACAATTTGTATGCACAATGCAGGAATGAGATTTGGAAACAGGGCTCAGATGGGAGTGAGGAGGTTTTCCAACCCTCAGCACTTGCAGAAACACCTCTATGGCTCTCATTGCCAGACAATAAAGGCATTTTCTATGTTATGGAAGCACAGACAGATATTTGAAAGATACCATGTGTCTCCTTGTCCTCACAGCTATCTAACAGTGTCATCAGTTCAAAACATGAAATGTAGCTGACTGTTCACCTTTAATTGCAGACACCAAAAAATGGTCTGGATTCTACCTTTTACTTTATTAAATGGCACGACTGCAGTGTTTATCCGGGATAACTCTTCTGGCATGGTTGCTTATAAGATTAGGGAGAACACTTTTTGCACTTTTTCTTAGTAGGGTAACCTCTTCTGGCACTGTTACTTATTAGGAGAACTCTTACGGCACTTTTACTGATTAGGGGGAATCACTTCTGGTACTGCTGTTTGCTAGGGAGAACTCTTCTGGCACTGTTGCCTATTAGGGAGAACTCTTCTGGCACTGCTACTTATTATGGGAATCACTTCATCACTTCTGGCACTGCTACTTATTAGTTAGGGGAACCACTTCATCACTTCTGGCACTGTTGCTTATTAGGAAGAACTCTTCAGACACTCCTGCTTATTAGGGGAACTCTTCTTGCACTGTTACTTATTAGAGAAATCACTTCTGGCACTGTTGCTTACAAGGGAGAACTCTTCTGGCACTGTTAGCTATTAGGGAGAACTCTTCTGGCACTGCTGCTTATTAGAATATGGAGAACTTTTGACACTTTTGCTTAATATGAGGAACTCTTCCAGCACTGTTGCTTATAAGGGGTTACACTTTGGGCACTGTTACTCATTAGGGGACTCTTCTGGCACTGTTACTTATTAAAAAGAACTCTTCTGGCACTGTTGCCTACTAGGAAGAACTCTTCTGTCACTGTTGAACATTAGGGGGAACTCTTCTGGCACTGTTGTTTTTATTTTTTATTTTTTTGTTTTGGTGGGGTCATTCTGATTATGCTGTCTATGGGGCACTCTGATGATGCTGTCTATGGGGAACTCTGATGATGCTGTCTATGAGATACTCTGATGACGCTGTCTATGGGGCACTCTGATGGTGCTGTCTATGGGGCACTCTGATGGTGCTGTCTATGGGGCACTCTGATGATGCTGTCTATGGGGCACTCTGATGGTGCTCTCTATGGGGCACTCTGATGGTGCTGTCTATGGGACACTCTGATGGTGCTGTCTATGGGGCACTCTGATGGTGCTGTCTATGGGGCACTCTGATGGTGCTGTCTATGGGGCACTCTAATGGTGCTGTCTATGGGGCACTCTGATGGTGCTGTCTATGGGGCACTCTGATGGTGCTGTCTATTGGGCACTCTGATGGTGCTGTCTATGGGGCACTCTGATGGTGCTGTCTATGGGGCACTCTGATGGTGCTGTCTATGGGGCACTCTGATGGTGCTGTCTATGGGGCACTCTGATGGTGCTGTCTATGGGGCACTCTGATGGTGCTGTCTATGGGGCACTCTGAAGGCAAGATTAATTCACTCACTTAAACTACTCTCAAGTTTTCCTGGAAACCATATTATAATATCTAGAGGTCTGTCATACTTACAGGTTCTCTAGACGTGACATGAGCCGTGCAGACAGGAAAATCTTGTTGCCTTTTTAGAACATAAAGCACACATCACATTTATCCAGTGCTTCTTACTAACACTTGATAATGATAATCTGCTAACTCACAGCAACAAGAAATAGCTTGCAGCATCAGAAGCGCATTTGTGTATATCACATAATATGACAGGGACACTAATTTGGCTGGAAGATGGGAATTAGTATAATTACAGCAAGATGAAGTAGAACAGATTGATTTCAGGTAATGCTGTTATAATTCATCTACATATTAAAATCACTGTCAGATGATGCAGCTGTTACATAGGAGGCCATTTTTTTTCCGATGCATTGTATTTATTTTTAATAAAAGCTTGAGGCACTTATAAAGAGGGCGTTCAAAGGTAAGATGTTGTTCTTGCACAAAGCCTCATATTTTCCAGGGTCTACAAACAGGTGTGCAACCACCAAGCGCACACTATAAACGGTTTTATTCATTTCAGCCCGACCATCAATAGTTTGAGAGCATGTGTTAACATCTGTTTAAAGAGAAAACCTGCAGTGAATGTTCTTTATGTCGTAACTGCCGAACATGGAATAATTGAAGGAATGAAGCCAGTATTTATACTAACACACGTGCGCCTGATGAAGAATGGTTTGAAGCTTAGAAAGCTGTAAATTCTACGTTGGTCCAATAAAAGGTATCAACCTACCAGCCTTTTTTATATTGTATGCAGAGGAAAGGTCTACTGGGGCTTGTTGCTTGTAAGAGTATGGATTGACTTTAGGGGCTATATGATCAAGGGGAGAATATGGCTGGAAAGAAAACTGCACTTATGTGGTTCTAATGCTTCTGGTCCTACTGATACACTTTTTCACTCTAGAATCCCCTTTTCCTATAAACTATGGTTTGGTTTAGCAGTACTTAGCTAGCCACAGGACCTAACTTTTGCCATAGTGCACTGTAGCAGCAGGGAAGTTGAGAGTAGTTGTTATAATAGTAGTAATTAAATGTGGTACCAAATAGGAAGGCGATTTCAGAGTCAAAGACACAAAGAATTGTCAACCTGGTAGGTGAAGAGAATGTTGTTTTAATTCACTCCTTTGCACAACTCAAAAAAAAACCACTGCTAGTAAAGATGGCCTTACACATTTCATGGTTGTCAGTCAATATCTATTGTACTAGCACCAAGAGTCTACCCCTTTAAAGGGGTAATCCGCCCCTAGACATCTTATCCCCTATCCAAAGGTTAGGGAATAAGATTTCTGATCACGGGGGTCCCACCGCTGGGGACCCCTGCGATCTTGGCTGTGGCACCCCAGACATCCGGTGCATTTAGCGAACTTCACTCCATCCCAGATGACTGGCGATGTGGAGTGGAGGCTCGTGACGTCACGGCCATGCGCCCTCAATGCAAGTCTATACCAAAGCCTTTTGCATTATCGGGTGGACTTGCCTGCTCAGGTTGCATCTGCAGAGCACAAAAATGGAGTAATGGTTCTGGTCAGAATACTACAAAGTATTTTAAGGGCCCCAGGATGGTATACCATGGTTGTCTAGCCAGGTCAGTACCAGAAGAGAACATAAGGACTAAATCAGCAGGCAGGAGAATAAATAGTAACAGTCTAGAGGTAAAAAAACAGGTGGGCACGTATATACAAAAACAGCAAACAAGGGGTTAATCAGATCTGACTCCAATAATCAAAGCCAGGAGGTCATATATTTGTCAGAATCAGCAGACAAAGGTTTTTTTTCTTGTACACAGTCTAAAGGTCAGAAGCCAGAAGATCAATTTGCACTAGTATTAGACTAGCATTCCACTGAGATTTTTGCCCTGCAATATATTTTGGGCTTAAAAACGCCAGAAAAGTTGCCAGAAAAACTGCCACAGTTTTTCTTTGCGTTTTGGCGTTTTTTCTGGCTTTTTTACCTTTGTGTAGAATTTGCCTTTTTTGGCCCCTATGGCGTTTTTTTTACAAAATAGTTGGGTACCAAAAAAATAAATAAAAGGGATGCAGTAGGGATGTAAAAATGTATTTAACTAAATGTATTTAATGTATTTAACTAAGTTTTTTTTTCTACCAAAATTTTTATACATTTTTATATAAAGTGTGTGTGTGTGTTTAACTTTTTTTCTCTTTTTTTATTTTTTTTTATTTTTTATGTAGTACTACTACTCCCAGCATGGAACACACTGTTCCATGATGGGAGTAGTAGTACCTGTACTATTGACAGATCGCTCTGGGTGTCAGTCCTGACCAGAGGCGTAGCGTGGGGAGGTGCAGGGGGGGCCAGCCGCACCGGGTGCAACATCTGGGGGGGCACGCTCTCCGGGATAGGAATACTTCTTTTTATGTGCCCGGGCTGTTGTGAAACTACAACTCCCAGCATGCCCGGACCATGCCCCCTGGTTTTTAGTATACAGTATTAATTTTTATATGCTCTGGTCGTCCCCCGCCTGCAGCCACACACGGGAGTCGGCCCGGGCACATAAAAAGAAGTATTCCTATCCCGGACATCCCTGTGTCCCGAAAAATCTTTTCGGGACATAAGGATGTCCGCCGGTCACTCATCATTCCCCGGCCAGCGCGCGTCCTCCTTCGGTCCTTCACTTCTCCGCCTCTATGGTTGAACGCAGGGGACGTCACTGACGTCCCGTGCGTACAACCATAGAGACGCAGGAGGACCGCAGGATCATCGCAGGAGGCCGCGCGCTGGCCGGGGCCAGGTAAGTGACTGGCGGCGCGTCATCTTCTTCAGTGTTCCGGTCACCGCTCCCCCTGTCCCGGCACCTACTGCTATGGTACAAAGGTACAGGATTGAGGAAGTTGGCTCCATCTAGCCCAGTCTTGGATCATCTCCAGGGTATGGTTCCATTTTGATGTTTAGTTTTTGTTCTTGATATTTTTTGTCGTTTACGATGGTTGTGAGACAACATATAATAGCATGGCCCATGCTAGGTTACTACATTTGTAGATTTGTATTCATAGACCTGCTGAAAATGTGGAGAATGTGTAATGCATGTTCGCACTCAATAAAGTGTTTGAAAATAAACTTGTATTTAGAAGCATTTTAATTTACTTACATCAGTATTTTCATAACAAACAATACATGTGCTTAGGGGGTAAGGGTTTCTTTAACTAATCTAGTGGAAGAGACTCGAGTGCTAAAATCCACGGGTTAGGGGGCGCAAATTACTTGCCTTGCCCTGGGTGCTGAAAACCCACACTATGCCACTGGTCCTGACATCCGATGCGATCGACCATTATATAGAAGAGAAGCGGAGCGGCTCGATACATCGTTCACATCTCTGCTCTGTAATCCGGCCAGTGATGTGAATAGAACATCATTCATATTTTCCGCCCAGAGCTGTGATTGGCCGGATGGTTGCAGCCAATCACAGCTCTGAGGAAAATATGTGGATGTCATCGGATGTCAGTAGTGATACCCACTGTGATCTGTTCTTACCTGCAGATGCTCCTACTCCCACCATAGAGCACACTCTGCTCCATGCTGGGAGCTGTAGTACCTGCATTAATAGACAGATCGCAGCAAGTGTAACTTCTGACACATGATGCGATCTGTCTATTAATGCAGGTACTACAGCTCCCAGCATGGAGCAGAGTGTACTCCATGTTGGGAGTAGTAGTACTTGTAGTTAAGGAAAGATCACAACAGGTATCACTCCTGACACCCGCTGTGATCCTCCTGTATAATGTATAGATGCGGCCGGCGCTCTCCTATGGTCCCCTGCACTGCCGTGTATATACACATATTCCTATTTCCCACAGAGTTGTGATTGGCTGAAACCATCTGGCCAATCACAGCTCTCTGCAGGAAATATGAATATGTGTATATATACGTGAGTGCAGGGGACCATAGAAGAGCGGCCGCATCTGTACATTATACAGGAGGATTGCAACAGGCGATATGTCTATTAGTACATGTACTACTACTCCTATCATGGAACAGTGAGTTCCATGCTGAAAGTAGTAGTACTACCTAAAAAATGTAAAAAAAAAAAAAAAAAAGTGAAAAACACACGCACACACACTACATTTTTATTATTGTCGGCTACATTTTTAGTGCTTTACCCGCTCACATAAATTGATCCCTGTTTAAAAATTTATAAACATTTCATAATAAAAAAGATACATTTCGTTAGATACAATTTTTTCCATCACTACTGTATCTTTTTTATTATTATTTTTTAATAGTACCCTACGAAATTTTAATAAAAAAGGTATCTCCGTCACTTTTCTGGATTGCTAAAGTCCAAAAAAGAATAAAAACCGCCTGCAAAAATGCAAAATTTAAAACCAACATGGCGTTTTTCTTGGCGTTTTTGCTTTCCCATAGGCTTCAGTGGGAGAAAAACACCACGATTTCAGGGCAAAAAGCGCCAAACTAGGTTTTGTCGGGCGTTTTGAAAATCCAGCCTCTGAGCCCAAAATTGCTGAAAAAAGCCAAAAGGATTAAAAAACATCAAACTGAAAAACGCCAAGTGAATCTGGCATTTTGCAGTTTACTATTGACTTGCAGCTAACATCTGGACGCTGTGTTTTTTCACAGAAAAAAACGCTGTGCGGGAAAATTGGTGTTTTTGATGGAGTTTTTGCAAAAAAAAAACCTCAGTGGAGTTCCAGCCTTAGGCAGAATACACAAGTTGGGAGATTTACTCGGGTAAGTTGGGGCATTTAACCAGGTTAGATGCCTGATTTAAATAGTCTGTGGAGGCAAAGGTTTGGAATCCTAAAGTGCTGACTGACCAACCAGCCCTCCTCTTGGTAAAATATACATATAATGTTATTAAATTAGTACCAGACTGGGACACAAATCTTATTTTTTTGTCTTCTACATTGCTAAAAGAATTCTATTGTAAGTAGTGTGCTATCTATTTACATTACATGCATATCATATATATATATATATATATATATATATATATATATATATATATATATATATATGCAGTGGTCCCTCAACATACAATGGTAATCCGTTCCAAACGGACCATCATTTGTTGAAACCATCGTATGTTGAGGGATCCGTGCAATGTAAAGTATAGGACAGTGGTCTACAACCTGCTGACCTTCAGATGTTGCAAAACTACAACACCAAACTTGCCGGACAGCCGTTGGCTGTCCGGGCATGCTGGGTGTTGTAGTTTTGCAACATCTGGAGGTCCGCAGGTTGAAGACCACTGTTAGAGGAAGTTGTACTCACCTGTCCCTGCCGCTCCGGTCCGTCACCGCTCGTCACCTCTGCCCTGGATGTCGCCGTCCATCGCTGTTGCCGTGTCCCCAAGGTGTCCCCGATGCTCCGGCAAGGCCTCTGCTTCCCCGCCATCCGCGCTCTCCGTCGCCACCATCACGTCGCTACTCACGCTGCCCCTATTGGATGACGGGACGGCGTGCGCAGCGATGTGATGACGTCGATGGAGAGCGCTGACGATGCAGAGGATCCCGAAGAGGATGCACCGGAGCCCCGAGGACAGGTAAGTGATCGTCAGCACAGGGCACAGGGCACCGTTAACCGCTATCCGGTGGCAGCTGAAGCAGTCTGCGCTGCAGGATAGCCGTTTATGTGATGGCCCCGACATACAAAAGCATCGTATGTTGATGCTGCCTTCAACATGCGATGGCCTCTGAGAGGCCATCGCATGTTGAAATTGTCGTATGTCGGGGCCATCGTAGGTCGAGGGGTCATTGCGTATATATATATATATATATATATATCTATCTATCTATATATATATATATATAATACATATATAACCATTAGATTTCCTGGGTGATTTGAATTGCTTTTTATCCAGACAAAATCTTGACCTGAATTTAATTTGAACCAGTCTGGCGAAGGAACTTGCGAAGGGACATTTTCGAGAACACAAAGCACACAGCCTCCCATGGGGTCTGCATTCACCAAGAAAACTATTTCTAAAACTCTTTATTTAGCTAGTCGGCATTCAGACCGTATTCGTGGAGAAAGCAATGGTTAGCTTGGGGGAGGGGGACACATTGTCATTGTTATTTCTCTAAATTTGCAATGTATGTCAAGGTAAACCGGTTTATCAGAGGTGATGCACTTTTTAAAAATATAAAAATACACAATTTAGGGCAGCGCCGGGTCTGCTGTAATGTTCTGCCATTATACAATTAAAATAAATGTACAAACGTTGTAACAACTATTTTCCGTGACCCAGCCATTATTATGCAGTACAGTATGTTAAAAAGGTCCCTAATTACTAAGAACATAATTATTTTTTTTTTAGCTCACAACCGTGTTGTGGAGGCTTTCTTCTTCTTTCACATAATGCCTACCAAATGTAATGGCTGATCAGAGCGAGTTCAAACATCTGAACATGTTACATGCGCCTTTGTTCAGAGCGTTATCTAATTTTAGGCTGCTTTCATGCCTCTGTGGTCTGATCCTATTGGTGTTTTCTTTTGGCATTTACATATCTCTGGAGCTTGTTCTTTTCGTTCCTTCTTATCATTTAGGGGCTGCTCATTATATGCCTTCAGGCGACCTGGTGATCACGTGCATTAAAGGGGTAGTCCAGGAAAAAAAAAAATGTTTTTGTTATATCAACTGGCTCCAGAAAGTTAAACAGATTTGTATATTACTTCTATAAAAAAAATCTTAATCCTTCCAATAATAATCAGCTGCTGAAGTTGAGTTGTTCTTTTCTGTCTGGCAACAGTGCTCTCTGCTGACATCTCTGCTTGTCTCGGGAACTGCACAGAGCAGAATAGGTTTACTATGGGGATTCGCTTCTACTCTGGACAGTTCCCGAGACAGGTGTCATCAGAGAGCACTTAGACAGAAAAGAACAACTCAACTTCAGCAGCTCATAAGTACTGAAAGGATTAGGATTTTTTAATAGAAGTAATTTACAAATCTGTTTAACTTTCTGGAGCCAGTTGATGTATAAAAAAAAGTTTTTTCCTGGATAACCCCTTTAACCCCTTAAGGACCAAGATCGTACCGGTACGTCCTGAGTCCTCTCCCTTACTATAACACAGGGGCCACGGCGTGATCTCGCATCATAGCGGGTCAGGCCCAGCCTCTAACAAGCGCCAGCCTCTAACAACCACTGATCGCAGTGCCGCGCACTATTAACCCTTTAGATGCGGCTTTCAAAGTTGAATGCCGCATCTAAAGTGAAAGTAAACCAATGCCGGTTAGCTCACGGAGCTGTTCGGGATCGCCGAGGTGAAATCGCAGCATCCCGAACAGCTGTAGGACAGCAGGAGGGTCCCTTACCTGCCTCCTGTTGTCCGATCGCCAAATGACTGCTAAGTGCCTGAGATCCAGGCATGAGCAGTCAAGCAGAATCATTGATCAATGGTTTCCTATTGGAAACCATTGATCAATGTAAAAGATCAGTTTGTGCAGTGTTATAGCCCCCTATGGGAGCTGTAACATTGCAAAAAACAAAGTGAAAAAAAGTGAATAAAGATCATTTAACCTCTTCCCTAATAAAAGTTTGAATCACTCCCTTTTTCCCATAAAAAAAAACCCAGTGTAAATAAAAATAAACATATGTGGTATCGCTGCGTGTGGGAATGTCCGAATTATAAAAAAATATTGTTAGTTAAACCGCATGGTCAATGGCGTACATGCAAAAAAACTACAAAGTCCAAAATAGTGTTTTTTTGGTCACTTTATATCATGAAAAAATGAATAAAAAGCGATCAAAAGGTCCGATCAATGCAAAAATGGTACCGCTAAAAATTTCAGATCACAGCGCAAAAAATGAGCCCTAATACCACTCCGTACGTGAAAAAATGTAAAAAGTTATAGGGGTCAGAAGATGACAATTTTAAGAGTATAAATTTTCCTGCTTGTAGTTATGATTTTTTCCACAAGTACGACAAAATCATAAATAGGGTATCATTTTATTCCTAAAGACCTGTAGAATAAAGATAAGATGTCATTTTCACCGAAAAATGTACTGCGTAGAAACAGAAGCCCCCAAAAGTTACAAAATTGTGTTTTTTCTTCAATTTTCTTGCACAATGATTTTTTTTTCCGTTTCTTCGAAGATTTTGGGGTAAAATGACTGATATCCTTACAAAGTAGAATTGGTGGCACAAATAATAAGCCATCATATGGATTTTTAGGTGCAAAATTGAAACAGTTATAATTTTTTAAAAGTAAGGAGGAAAATGAAAGTGCAAAAACTGAAAAAGCCCTTGTCCTTAAGCAGTTTAGTCAAAAGCTAGTAGTGAAAGGCCTAGGTCTGGCAGATGTGTGCATGTGAATGTATGTGTGTATGTGTGTTGTATACATATATGAAGGTATGTTTGTGAATGCATGTCTGATGTGTTCTTAAAGTATACATGTCCTTAGCAAAAACTTTTTATGTAATGTAGATAAATATATAATTATATGTATATTTGTAATATACATTGGCTAAAAAAAATGTGTATTTTTTTGGGTGAAAAAATGCTGTCCCTGCAGCAATTGCCTGTGTATCTCCATAACGAGACAAAATAAAAGAAGTGTGGGCGGGACAAGCAGGGCTCTGTACACTGAGAACAAGCAGGGCTCTGTACACTGAGGACAAGCAGGGCTCTATACACTGAGGACAAGCAGGGCTCTGTACACTGAGGACAAGCAGGGCTCTGTACACTGAGGACAAGCAGGGCTCTGTAAACTTAGGACAAGAAGGGCTCTGTACACAGAGGACAAGCAGGGCTCTGTACACCGAGGACAAGCAGGGCTCTGTACACTTAGGACAAGCAGGGCTCTGTACACTGAGGACAAGCAGGGCTCTGTACACTGAGGACAAGCAGGGCTCTGTACACTAAGGACAAGCAGGACTCTGTACACTGAGGACAAGCAGGGCTCTGTGCACTGATGACAAGCAGGGCTCTGTACACTGAGGACAAGCAGGGCTCTGTACACTGAGGACAAGCAGGGCTCTTTAAACTTAGGACAAGAAGGGCTCTGTACACTGAGGACAAGCAGGGCTCTGTACACAGGACAAGCAGGGCTCTGTACACAGAGGACAAGCAGGGCACTGTGCACTGAGGACAAGCAGGGCTCTGTACACTGAGGACAAGCAGGGCTCTGTACACTGAGGACAAGCAGGGCTCTGTAAACTTAGGACAAGCAGGGCTCTGTACACTGAGAACAAGCAGGGTTCTGTACACTGAGGACAAGCAGGGCTCTGTAAACTGAGGACAAGCAGGGCTCTGTACACTGAGGACAAGCAGGGCTCTGTACACTGAGCACAAGCAGGGCACTGTGCACTGAGGACAAGCAGGGCTCTGTGCACTGAGGATAAGCAGGGCTCTGTACATTGAGGACAAGCAGGGCTCTGTAAACTTAGGACAAGCAGGGCTCTGTACACTGAGGACAAGCAGGGCTCTGTACACTGAGGACAAGCAGGGCTCTGTACACTGAGGACAAGCAGGGCTTTGAGCACCAAGGACAAGCAGGGCTCTGAACACAGGACAAGCAGGGCTCTGTACACTTAGGACAAGCAGGGCACTGTGCACTGAGGACAAGCAGGGATCTGTACACTGAGGACAAGCAGGGCTCTGTACACTGAGGACAAGCAGGGCTCTGTAAACTTAGGACAAGCAGGGCTCTGTACACTGAGGACAAGCAGGGCTCTGTACACTGAGCACAAGCAGGACTCTGTACACTGAGGACAAGCAGGGCTCTGTGCACCGAGGACAAGCAGGGCTCTGTACACAGGACAAGCAGGGCTCTGTACACTTAGGACAAGCAGGGCACTGTGCACTTAGGACAAGCAGGCCTCTGTGCACTGAGGACAAGCAGGGCTCTGTACACTGAGGACAAGCAGGGCTCTGTACACTGTGGACAAGCAGGGCTCTGTACACTAAGGACAAGCAGGACTCTGTACACTGAGGACAAGCAGGGCTCTGTACAGTGAGGACAAGCAAGGCTCTGTGCACTGAGGACAAGCAGGGCTCAGTACACTGAGGACAAGCAGGGCTGTGTACACTGAGGACAAACAGGGCTCTGTACACTGAGGACAAGCAGGGCTCTGTACACTGAGGACAAGCAGGGCTCTGTACACTGAGGACAAGCAGGACTCTGTACACTGAGGTCATGCAGGGCTCTGTACACTGAGGACAAGCAGGGCTCTGTACACTGTGGACAAGCAGGGCTCTGTACACTGAGGACAAGCAAGGCTCTTTGCACTGAGGCTCTGTGCAGGCTCCATGCTTGTCAATTAGCCTGCTGTGTGAGACGGGCGTGTGTCACAGAGCCTAAGTACACAGAGCCCTGCTTGTCCTTAGTGCACAGAGCCCTGCTTGTCCTCAATGTACAGGGCCCTGCTTGTCCTCAGTGTACAGAGCCCTGCTTGTCCTTAGTGTACAGAGCCCTGCTTGTCCTTAGTGTACAGAGCCCTGCTTGTCCTCAGTGTACAGAGCCCTGCTTGTCCTCAGTGTACAGAGCCCTGCTTGTCCTTAGTGTACAGAGCCCTGCTTGTCCTCAGTGTATAGAGCCCAGCTTGTCCTCAGTGTACAGAACCCTGCTTGTCCTCAATGTACAGGGCCCTGCTTGTCCTCAATGTACAGAGCCCTGCTTGTCCTCAGTGTACAGGGCCCTGCTTGTCCTCAGTGTATAGAGCCCAGCGTGTCCTCAGTGTATAGAGCCCAGCTTGTCCTCAGTGTACAGAACCCTGCTTGTACTTAGTGTACAGAGCCCTGCTTGTCCTCAGTGTACAGGGCCCTGCTTGTCCTCAGTGTACAGAGCCCCGCTTGTCCTCAGTGTACAGGGCCCTGCTTGTCCTCAGTGTACAGAGCCCTGCTTGTTCACCCACACTTCCTGTATTTGGACTCCTCACAGAGACACACTGACAATAGCTGCAGGGACAAAAATATCCACATTTTTTTAACCAATGTATATTACAATTATTTATATAATGTTATTTTCTGCATTATGTAATAAAGTTTTTGCTAATGACAAGTACACTTTAAAGAACGTTTACCATGAAGATAAATAAGTCTACGTTGATGTATATTGGGAAATTAAAAATATTTTACAAAAAATTAAATTTTTTCAAATGTACAGTTTTATATATATATATATATATATATATATATATATATATATATATACATACTAATGCCCATGTGAATGTATTGTTCTGATAACCTGTTGCCCTTGTTTACTGCTGCATGAATTCCACTAGGATTGTCACACATGCTCAGTTCAGCTGCATTCTTCTGGTCCGTCTGATAAATATTGGCTAGTCTTATGTGTGCATGCAAGCACAGGGTATTGTGGGGAGGCATATAAGAAATGTCGCACAGAACACTGTATGGTAACAGTTCAGAGATGAAGCCTGGAAGTGATCAGATCCATGGAGGAAAAGAACCGGACAGTGATGTACTCTACTGTACTGCACTTTACATTATTTACCTGTACCTATGCATGTGATTTTACCAACTTTGCTTAGTGGGAAATCCCCTTTAGTTTTTATGGTTTAGAATCTATATACGATATAGCTGATTTCATAGCAAATGTTCTTATTTCATTATAGGGGAAGCTATACATCCTCATGAAGGCCTTTGGTGGGGAAAATATGATGGCAGAGAAATAAAGGAGGATCAGGTTGAGACAAAGTCAGGAAACAGGCTTAGGTCAGGGGCACAGGATTAATGCAGACAGAAACCTTTACTGTACAAAACTACAATAACTGACGCGTTTCGGCTACTACTGTATATAGCTTTAGCTTCAAGTTTTACCTGAAGCTAGTGTTTTCCAAGTTTTACCTGAAGCTAGTGTTTTTTAATTTATGCTTCATGTTGGAGTAGCTCACCAAGGTCTGTGCACCAAACCAGGTCCAGCTGCAAGGGGGCTGGTTGCATTTCCTTCCTGAGGGTGTAGAATGTTTGCTAGCATCATATGTATCACATGCCATGCAGCATAAATGTTTTAAATTTGGTGCACATACACATTACCAGCACACAAATTAAAAGTATAGAAATTTTTTAATCTACAGCACCCTTGATAACCCCCCCCCCCATATGTGTGTATTGCATAATATGTCTATGTATCAGTATATCAATGGATATCGGATAGTGCGTATAGCTGTAAATGTGTGTATATATATATATATATATATATATATATATATATATATATACACATATATATTGTGTTTTCAGCAGTACAAATAGAGAAATTGATGCATAAATATTGAAAAATGAAGTGTTTTATGTGCAAAAATGTATCCTAGGGGCAGCAGATGTTACAACCTCGGAGATGGGACAAATGTTGAAACTGTAAAGCAATAGCCTGCAACACTTTGCACTGCACACAGGTCCCATGTATTATAAGGCCATGGGCAATCATGATATGTTATGTATTCACTTAATAGTCAGGGCTGATGCCAGAACCAGACAAACCTGCATGGGCAGATGACAGATCTACAAAGCTTGGAGGAACCCATTAAAATCTGGACATATATTACATTTGTCAAACCAAGTATGTTATAGACGGCACAGGGAGGTGGGGGTGTTCAATGTAACTCTGATGTCCAGGGGCCCACACAAGGCTGGCGTTGGCCCCGTCCTCAGTGTATGTAGGCATATCACGTAAACATAGCACAAGGAGACATTTGCATTAGTATAGAAAAAAAACATAAGAAAAGCAACAGATAGCGTTCTACGATGTTTCCATAACAAAGCTATTGTACCATTATATTTCTCATATGTTTGAATGGCTCTTCACATAAGTAGAATATATTGAGTATACAGAGTATAAGGATACATATTCAGTAGACCCTGTGGAATTGTTTTTGATGCAATGGCAACATTTTCACTTTTATGCTACATATATACGTTTATAAAGAAAACCAAAATGTGGCTTTTAAACAAAGTGGAACCAGTATATGACTGAGACTTCAATAGATGAGGATCCGGGACTCAATAAATAACAGTGATAGCAGAGTGATATTTTGACACCTGACATTAAAAATTGCCTCATATTCAAGCTGCTTTTACCATTTTTCATTCTTTTTCATTTCTTATTTTTAAATTTCTCCAAGGAGAAGGAAGCTTTCTTTTTCCTTATCACTACAGAGGCACTTTGCACGTTACCAGTTACCCCATAGTTGTCAAAGAAATGATGGCTTCAGCTATTCATCATTGTCCAGGAAATATTTCCAGGTATCACGGGAATTGCTTGCAGATGTTGCTGAAGTTGCTGTTATGATTTCACATATATCCCTTTCTCTATTAATATAGTCTCTGACACTACACAACAACAAACATGGAAATGGCTGCTGTCTCAAATGCATTATCCTCACATTGGGTGAGCAATTCCGTCGTGTGAGTTCTACAGGCAATCTCTGAGCAGAATGTCTATATAATGTTTGTTATTTCAGGAATGTTTTCTATATGACACTTGTTTTATGATTGCCTTTATACATTTTCTGACGTGTCATTGAGATGTGTCAGAGAATGTCATTGGTAAGGGTACAAGCCAGGACCCCAGCAATCATTCATGGTGCCCTTCAGATGTTAGCTTGGAGGTCTTCGGCTCTCCATGTCTGTTGATGGGTTTTTCCACTGAAATTATTAGAACACCAATTCATGCCTTAATGGGAAAAAGTTGGACACATCCTGAGATCCATTAGTTAAAAGCTAAAAGAGCACAGAACAATTTATTCTAGCAATTTATGGTGGGGCTATCTTACGAATTTTTATCAATGACATTTCATGGAAAGTCTCAACGACATGCCAAAATATAATGGGGCTATGTGGAGATTTTATCAATTGAAAATACTAATTTGGAATAGTAGAATCTGTCCTCATATGGACTAATATGCATTACAATAAGCTTACTGTATACAAAAATTTTAATCTGCAACAATGAGAGATGTCAAATTGAACAAACTGTGGATTATGGGACATGGCAAAAAGTATACAAATATAACACTCACTCTTGTGCTTCACGTAAATAGCAGGACTGTATGGAGCAGACTGTACTAAGATACACATAGACACTCCAGCCCAGATTTATCAATCTACCTCAAATAAAACTGGAGAGATTTTGCCCATTTCAACCAATCAGCTGTAATTGATTGTTATTGGTAAAACCAGAAAGTTTTGGTTCCACGGAGATTAATAAATCTGGGCCCCTTATGCTTCCATATGGTGTACCATGGGGCACTGTATTAAGTTACTTAGCTCTAGATACAATTCTACCAAAGCCAAAAGTGGAACCAACATAGTGAACAACTATGATGGAAAGATTTGTACTGTTTTTCTGTGTTTTGATGCTACTCCTGTTTTTTTTTTGTTTTTGTTTTTTCCAAAAAATATTAAACAAAATGAGGACCAAATCCTGACCAAAATACTATGTGCGGGCACAACTTAAGACACTGCTCACACACATTTTTATTTTTGGTCTTGTCTTTTTCCTGCAAAAAAAGAAGGTAATTTTTAGCTGACCAGTTGCCCATAGCAACCAATCAGTTTGCATCCTTCATTTTTCAGAGGTCTTTTTAAAAATAAAAGAAGCCATCTGATTTCTATGGGCAACTCCACCATTCTTCCTCTATGCAGGTTTTGATAAATCTCCCCCATAACCTGTATGATAACCTTCCAAAAAGCAGCACAAACTACCAAAATCATGCAAAATGATTGCTGTTTTAGTAATCAGTAGAACTCTTTTATTGATCTTCTCAGTGTTGTTTTCAGCCCCAGAGACACACACACACACATATATATATATATATATATATATATATATATATATATATATATATATATTAGACACCTATTTCACTTTCCCATAGACTTACATAGAGCACATTCATTTTGCGAAAACTAATTCAAATTTTCTATGATTTTGCAGACACATTTTTTATGATAATAAATAATAATAATAAATTATAAATTATAATAATAAATCAAATAAACTATGCCTTAAATTACACTGTGTGAACATAGCCTTTGTGTCATTTGGGTTACATTTTTGTATTTAGTCTACAAAATGTATAAATAAGATAAAAATAATAATTGTGTAATGCAAATGTGGGTTGTGTGACTTCATCATTTGTAATTCTATTCAATTTGAGAGTGTTTACACTTGTTAATGACTTTCTTTATGAGCGATAATTGATCTGCTTCATTATCATATTAAATCCTTGATCTTATGCCATTACTACTGAGTGTAATAAATGGTCTATTTGATTTCTAGTGTAATGAACTAATTAGACTAATTAAAATCAATACGTGTGCCAATATTAGTCTTTCAATCTGAATGCCGCCGCTTCCAGTTCTGCAAGCATTTGGTAAAATCACCAACTCAGTGAAAAAAAGGGGTATAATACTGATTTATGAGCACTCGATGCTTGTAAGACAGAATAAATTGCTTGTACTGGCAGACTCAACATTAGTGGAGTACAAGATACTTAGTACATTATAAGGTCAGGGATAAGGACATACTAACATGTGTAACTGGATGGCATCTTAAACCCTGTATAATATATCAGGTCTGCGAGTCTTTAGAATGGATTAATCAGACTTTAATTGCTTGCGCCAGGCACATTTATACCTAAATTATTCTTTATTGGGTTTCTAATTTAATGTGCAATTTCATGAAATTAATATAATACTAATAATATTAACTAATCATAATTATAGCTAATAGTATTTAACAATATGTAATGAGATAACATAGTTAGAGGAACTTTTATATTAGAATCTTAATAAAGCGTTTTTATGTCATTAAAGAAAACTCGCAAAATATATATTTCGGAAGAATATGTACTGCAGGTTGAATCTTTGTAGCCGGCAGGGTAGTGAATAATCCAGGCTGCAATAGGATTTGGATTAGTGCTAAAAGAGGTTATCCAGGATAAAAAAAAATATAGCTGATTAAAAAAAAAAAAAAACACATAGCACCACCTCTGTCCTCAGGTAGTGTGGGGTATTGCAACTGAGTTCTATTGAAGTGAATGGAGCAAAGTTGTAATACCTAAAGATGCCCATACTCCTTATACTAAAGTTGGCTAAACCAGCCAGTACAATAACTGACTGATGATGTTGGTGAAGAGAAGGGTCAGGCTTGCCGTATTTTTGTCACCTGATCCTATTGTTCTGGGAGAGATAAACCAGAGCCAGAGATGTGGTTTACCCCTCTTCTCGCTATAGACAACACATGAACATTTAGCCATGCCGTTCATTTGTGTGGGGAGGTCAGGAGAGAGAACTGTCTGCCTAACATTTATTGGGCCAACATTTTTTTTTTTTTTTTTTTAAGTATGGCTACTTTTTGGGACTCTGCTTTTAAGTCACTCATAGGATTTGTTGTTGGTTAGTGTTCCCAGAGTGGTACTAAAGTGGTCTCAGTGTCAAGTCACATAAAGGGTATTAGGCAACAATCATGAGTGAAGGACCAGAAGAGTTGCCTTAACAAAGTGTGGCAACGGGGCATCAGAAGAAGAAAAAGCAGGATGTGTGTACTGTCCCTAGAGGAAATGTGAAGTCTTGTATACACACAGGCATACCAAAAGGTGACAGTAGCTTAAGATCCAAAATACAGCCATGGACAGGCAGCTTAACCAACTCATTCTAATGGCAGCAAATGAGGTAGGAGAAACCAAGTGGCAGGAAACTTGCTGGTTATTACAAGCTCTGATCAGTTCAGCTATGTCATGTTTCTACATAAAAACGTGTGCAGAGGAAAAGTCTACCAGTTGCCCATAGCAACCAATCAAATAGTTTCTTTCATTTTTGGACCAATCAGATTGCTGCTTTCATTTTTGAAAAAGGCCTCTGAAAAATGAAAGAAGCTATCTGATTGGTTGCTATGTGCAACTGGTCAACTTTTCCTATGCATAAGTTTTAAAGAATTTCATCCCATGTCACTGAGTTTTAAAGGAGTACTGCAGTGAAAGACCACTTATCCCCTATCCACAGGATAGGCCATAAGTGTCTGATCGCAGGGGGTCCAACTGCTGGGACCCCCACAATCATCCATGTGGGGACCCAACACTGCCACGGCTGCCGCTTATGCCCATGTCGTGGACCTCACTGAGGCGACAGACATGCCCCCTCCATTCACCTCTATGAGAGAGGCAAGGATGCATGAACGCTGCATTTCCACTTCTCCCATAGAGACAGAGGGGGCGTGTCGGCTGGGGCATCATGCTGCGGTCGACACGCCTCCTGCACGGGAGAGCTGCAGCAGAGTGCTTCTTTATACATGCAAGTTTATCTGAAACATGTACCCCCAAAAACACTGCAACTTAACACTTAGGGTCTGATGTCCATTTCATTGATTTCAATAGGACATCTGTGTCATAGTTTACATATGGCTTTCTAATACAACATTTTTAGAATTCACAAGAATTGACATGTCTATCATTGATGTGTTTTTTTGCATTGAAATCAACAGGACATTAAAAATCTGTACTAGATCCACATTAAAGTAGATTGTGGTACGGATATGACATGGATCTGTGTCAAAATTCTTTTTTTTTTAAATCTGCCTCAAAATCTGTGTTGAAATCCTAGTAAACAATGCAAAATCTAAATAAGATTTAGATTTTAATTGATGCGTGAATTTTCTTGTCAACAATTTAAAAAAATGTTTAAACTCTGTGCATACTATACACCTAGTTCCAATGCCATGCCTAGGCATAATGATTATAAAAGCCGCCTGAAGATACAGAAAAACGTAGCTATACAAATAAATGGTGCTGGTACAGTGCAGGCTGTAGCATTAATCCAATAGCCGACAGTGAGTGTGTGTATTTATCACTTTATACAATACTCAGGAAAAATACATCTACTGTAATGAAGTTTTTTTTTCTTTAGATTGATCACCATAAAATCACTCGGCAATGGTGTAAGTTTTACTACCCGAATAGGTCAAATTATGACCCATCTGTCACCGAGGAAAGCATTAATGGGTGACTCATAGGTGAAAACTCAATATTACTACATTCATTTTATTCTTAAGTAATATATTTTAATCCTTCTTGTGTAGATCCCCTAGAAGATTTACACAGTGTTGCGCTGCCATTACTGCATGACTACAGTTTAATGGTACATCTCCATTAATCTGACATCAGGGGGACCATGTGGGTGCCGGATTAAACAATATTCTGTATTATTGGATTTCCATAAAATGGTATATGAAACTTTCTCTAACATTCTTCTAATATTAAGAACATGAAGAAAGAAAACCTGAAATAACATGTAACAGACAACAAAATATTTTTTTTCTTTCGTTAAAGGAATATTAGGATTTGTTTTTTCTGCTCAGTCTAGTGCTTCTAGATAAAAAAAAATATCATATGCCAGTTTCATTGTAGACAAACGTTGTAGTTTTAGACTTTCTGGATTACGGAGAATTTCAATGTATATATTGCCTATTGTATTGTTTATTTATTTGTTGTTATTTATTATAGTATATTGTTTAAAGGGACAGTCATGGTGAAAAGTTATAGACTCAGAATTTATTATCAAGTGAACATAGCACAAATTTATTACCACAAAAATGTATATATATGCAAGTTTATCTGAAACATGTACCCCCCAAAACACTGCAACTTAACACTTAGGGTCATAACATATATATATGTTAAATGTTTATCTATATTCTACAAATTTTCAATGAGATTTTCATTGATGACATTGCAGATGGTGGTAGTAGAGGTGGTAGTCCAGTTCTCTCCAGACAAGGTCAGCATATCTTTAAATATGGACTCCACTGTTTCATTGATGTGTTGTCTCAGGTTGTTCAGATCCTGTGGCCTGGGGGAATATTCCTAAAGAAAGAAGTTACAGATCGTTAGATCTGGTGATCATCGAGGCCAGGGCAACATTGGCATATGGTGATTTGTGGTGCAGCCGATCCAGTGTTCTGGTAGAGTTTCATTCAGGTATCGTTGAACATGTAAATGGAAATAAGGAGGTGACTATCCTACTGGTAGACTGTTAGGCAGAGCTTTCTTGATCTGTAGCATATGACATTTTTCTTTAACATATCTACAGTAAGTAGGAGTGGCTAGTGACAGTATCCTCTGTAAAAAAGAATAATGCACATAAAAGCTTTTCCTCTTCCCCTCCCCCTTCTTTTTGGTTTCTGTACCCCGTTTCCTTACTTATATTCTTTTTGAACGTTTTTATAAAGCTTTGAATAAGAGAAAAAGCTTTTTCTTACTTCGATGTCACCATCTTACGTCACGCTATGTAAGGACAAAGCTCTTCATAATGAAAGCTGTGCTGTGATTGGTTGCAATGGGCAACTAAGACAGTTTTGCTTTGATTTTCAGTCACTTCCAAACTACCACTGATGTTACTTTAACTACAATACTTTTGCATCATCCATTTTGAATCTCCCTATATATCTCTCCTGATAGATTTTGGCTGATTGATTGTCACACAAGAACCACATACATATGGAGAAAACCTATGAAATTTATAGTGTCAGTGATTTATCAATTTGATCGCATTTATTGTATTGAATGTGTTAAATGAGTTATCCCTATCCACAAAATACTCTGCCACTACTCCATTCATTCTCTATGGAACTTTCTAAAATAGCCAAGTGCTCGGCTATGTTCCAAAGTCCCATAAAGACTGAATGCACATGAACATTGCCGCTTCATTTACTAGGGCAGTGTTTCTCAAGCATGGTCCTCAAGGTCAAGTTTTTAGGATTTCCTTAGTCTTTTACCGGTGATATACTTATGCTCAGTGAATCAGGCATCACCACAGACATGTGAAAGACTAAGGAAATCCTGAAAACATGACCTGTTGGGGGTGCTTGAGGACCGCGCTTGAGAAACACTGTACTAGGGGGCTATTGACCTCTGTTCCTGTAATCAGTGGAGGTCCCAGCAGTCAAGTCACAATTCCTTGTCCTATGAGTAAGAGATTATTTGAAATAACACGCTGTTATTCAAAGTTGTACTTGGTTTGTGCAACCAACCTCGGTAAGCGCTGTCTTAAAGAAATTCTTACCGATTTGCCTACGATATCACACCACGCAGTGGTTTCTGTTTGTTTGTAGCTGCTATTTTAAATCTTGGGATAAGTAGCATAACTTTATATGCTCAAGTAAGTTCAGGAATGAAGACATTTCGTGGTAACTGTAGTATCCAGTGTTAAAAATTCACCATAAGATAGGAGCATGGTTTTGGAGCTTTAAAGGGGTACTCCGGTGGAAAAACTATTTTTTTTTAAATCAACTGGTGCCAGAAAGTTAAACATATTTGTAAATTACTTCTATTAAAAAAATCTTAATCCTCCCTGTACTTATTAGCTGCTCAATACTACAGAGGAAATTATTTTCTTTTTGGAATGCTCTCTGATGACATCACGAACACACTGCTCTCTGCTGACGTTATTATAATAATAAGTCTTTATTTATTGTTGTCCTTAGTGGGATTTGAACCCAAGGCCCCAGCACTGCAAGGCAGCAGTGCTAGCCACTAAGCCACCATGCTGCCCTTAACATACATCTGCTATGCACGGTTGCTAAAATGGACAGAGATGTCAGCAGAGAGCACTGTGGTCCATTCAGCAGCTAATAAGTACTGGAAGGATTAAGATTTTTTAATAGAAGTAATTTACAAATATGTTTAACTTTCTGGTACCAGTTGATTTAAAAAAGAAAAAAAAATGTTTTTCTACCGGAGTACCCCTTTAAGAGCTGAAACACGAAGCCCACAAGCACAAATGTTGCAATAATGCAAACCTGGCCACTGTTATTTAGTATTTTTATAAGTTTGTAGTTATCAAAAGCTAAGCTGTAGAAAATAATATTTTTCTTAAGTCATTGGTTTTGAACTTTCTTTGACATTGTTGCTATCGAGCGATTGTAAAGGCAACACATTTAATAAGATGAATGAAAAACATTAGTCCGTATAGAAGCCACATTACTAAATTCCATTAAGTTCCATAAATGCATCCATTTTATAGTGGCGGAAGCTACATTTGCTGAAAACACAACTAATATAAAGCGTTCATGAAAATATCATCATGCTGTATGTGAGTAACATTTATAGGATACCAATATGTTCTGCTATGTATGCATCTGACATAATGCGGGCAATGGACATATGATAATTGACAGTTCAAATGTAGGGTTCTTCATAAGCTGGTGCATTTAGTAAGGCGGAATGTGTATATTAGTGTCTATGGAGAAGAGTGGGTAAAGTGGTCACACAAAGATGGCAGTGTCGTATTGTTAGTGAATAGTGCGATTTGCAACAAGACAACTATGACAGATTTTTGGTCACAAGTCGCAAGTCACATGTCATTTTGCCGCCAATGATTGAGTTACAACTTGTTTGTTACTTCTCTGCAATGTTTTTTAAATCCAAATCTCAACTGTAATAAAGTTGCGCAAAAAGTCGCTAAGTCACGCAAATGATTTTGTTTGCACAACTTAGATTGGATTTGCCGTTGCACAACCAAAGTCACCATGTAGCCCCAACCTATGAATCCAAAATTAATTTTGAATAAAATTTAGAATTCCTTCAAAACATTTTACAGTTGACTTATCAAATTATTTCTAATAAAAAAAAAATATGCAACTTTGTTTCTACATTGTCTTGATCTCGGGTTATGGACTGTAATATACTTCAGAACTGTATTCACAATTCTGTAGCCTTCAGATCTGAAATCTCCCAGTAATCCTTGCTGGATGAATGCATGCAAAGGAGGTGCAATTTTCAGATCAGGCACTGTATAGCGCATTAAAATTAGGAAAAAATAAATACAGTCATGGCCGTAAATGTTGGCACCCCTGAAATTTTTCAAGAAAATTAAGTCTTTCTCACAGAAAAGGATTGCAGTAACACATGTTTTGCTATACACATGTTTATTCCCTTTGTGTGTATTGGAACTAGAGCAAAAAAAAAGGGAGGAAAAAAAGCAAACTGAACATAATGTCACACCAAACTCCAAAAATGGACTGGACAAAATTATTGGCACCCTCAACGTAATATTTGGTTGCACACCCTTTGGAAAAAAATAACTGAAATCAGCTGCTTCCTATAACCATCAATAAGCTTTTTACACCTCTCAGCCAGAATGTTGGACCACTCTTCCTTTACAAACTGCTCCAGGTCTCTCTTATTGGAAGGGCGCCATTTCCCAACAGCAATTTTAAGATCTCTCCACAGGTGTTCAATGGGATTTAGATCTGGACTCATTGCTGGCCACTTCAGAACTCTCCAGCGCTTTGTTGCCATCTATTTATGGGTGTTTTTTTATGTGTGTTTAGGGTCATTTTCCTGCAGGAAGACCCAAAATCTCAGACACAAACCCAGCTTTCTGACACTGGTGTTTGTACAGTGTGACCCAAAATTCATTGGTAATCCTCAGATTTCATGATGCCTTGAACACATTCAAGGCGCCCAGTGCCAGAGGCAGCAAAACAACCACCAAACATCATTGAACCTCCACCATATTTCACTGTAGGTATTGTGTTCTTTTCTTTGTAGGCCTCATCCATTTTTGGTAAACAGAAGAATGATGTGCTTTACCAAAAAGCTCTATCTTGGTCTCATCTGTCCACAAGATGTTTTTCCCAGAAGGATTTTGGCTTACTCAAGTTCATTTTGGCAAAATGTAGTCTTTCTTTTTTATGTCACTGTGTCAGCAATGGGGTCCTCCTGGGTCTCCTGCCATAGCGTTTCATTTCATTTAAATGTCGACAGATAGTTCTTGCTGACACTGATGCTCCCTAAGCCTGCAGGACAGCTTGAATATCATTGGAACTTGTTTGGGGCTGCTTATCCACCATCCGGACTATCCTGCGTTGACACCTCTCATCAATTTTTCTCTTCTGTCCACGCCCAGGGAGATTAGATACAGTGCAATGGGTTGCAAACTTCTTGATAATGTTGTGCACTGTGGACAAAGGGAAATCTAGATCTCTGGAGATGGACTTGTAACCTTGAGATTGTTGATATTTTTCCAAAATTTTGGTTCTCAAGTCCTCAGACAGTTCTCTTCTCCTCTTTCATTTGTCCATGCTTAGTGTGACACACACAGACACACAATGCAAAGACTAAGTGAACTTATCTCCTTTTTATCTGCTTTAAGGTGTGATTTTTATATTGCCCACACCTGTTACTTGCCCCAGGTGAGTTTAAAGGAGCATCACATGCTTTAAACAATCTTATTCATCCACAAGTTTGAAAGGGTGCCAATAATTTTACCCAGCCCATTTTTGGAGTTTGGTGACATTGTGTCCAATTTGCTTTTCTTCCTCCCTTTTTTTGGTTTAGTTCCAATACACACAAAGGGAATAAACATGTGTATAGCAAAACATGTGTTACTGCAATCCTTTCCTGTGAAAAATATTTCATTTTCTTGAAATATTTCAGGGGTGCCAACATTTACGGCCATGACTGTATTATTGAAATGAATGTTATTCTCACAAGGTAGGGTATGATTATTCTGATTTATAAAGACTGGAGTGTGAGATAAATAATCACCCATGAGCACAAAGTCATGCTCATGCCATCTACATACACCCTGGCGCATCTGTGGTTCGTCCGCTCCCTAAGCTCACTCTGAGCTGGTGTAGTTTTAAGCTACAATTTACACCTGTTTGCATGTATAAATCATAATAAATTTAGTGTGTGTGATGCCACGCCCATATTCGCAATGACGTGCTCACTATGCGCCAAGGTCTACCCACTTGGTGAGCATTGCATAAGTGTCAAAAACATGAAATATTTTTGCACAGACCTGTTGTATTCACACAAGAAAGATGAACTTTTTGACCAATAAGCCAGACGTAGGAATAATAAATCCCCTCAATGTTTTTAAAAAGAGTGCAGATATTGGCAGAAACACATAGACAATAGAAGGCATTTTTCATTTACGTCAATGGGAAGCACGTTTCTATATAGAAAGAGGGGAAAACCTGTGCCCAAATAAATGCAGATTTTAGATGTGTGAAAATGCCCTTTCTCAGATACAGTGGTCCCTCAACATATGATATTAATTGGTTCCAGGAGAACCATCATATGTTGAAACCATCATATGTCGAGTATATATGTCTATGTAAAAATGGTAATTGGTTCTGGGGCCTCGGAACCATTGTATGTTGAATACATATCTCTATGGGAAACTGCTAATTGGTTCTGGGATGACCATTGTATGTGGAGTGTATGGGGAGTGTTTAACAAACCAGGGTGCCTCCAGCTGTTGCACAACTACAACTCCCAGCATGCATGTACAGCCATTGACTGTCTGGGCATGCTGGGAGTTATAGTTTTGCAACAGCTGGATTCACACTGATAGGGAAACATTGATGTAAGGGGTGTATGGTGTGTATATGTATTGTATGTGATGTGTGACATCACATACAGTACTGTACAGTTCTTTAAATACCTTCAGGGGGGGACAGAATGTCCTCCATTACGATCCTGCCGACTACAGCTCTATAGGAAAGGAAGGGGAGGGCAGCCAGCAGCTCATTGGATGCCTGCAGCAAGATGCTGCAGGCTATTGGCTATGGCTGCACTGGGGGGCGGGGCTTACATGGAGCTCACAGTGGAAGCCTGCGTGAGTTAGCAGGACAGCATGTGAGTAACAGGAGGCAGAACGGGGCACATTAAACAACTATCTGTCAGTTGCTGAAGTTGTCAGCGCTGTCAGATAGCTGTTTGTACGATGGCCCCGACACACAGCAGCATCATATGTCGAGGCTGCCTTCAACATACGATGGGCTCTGAGAGGCCATCATATTTTGAAATGATCATATATCGAGGCCATCATAAGTCGAGGGGTCACTGTATATATATATACAGTGGTCCCTCTAGTTACAATATTAATTGGTTCCAGGACGACCATTGTATGTTGAAAACATTGTATGTTGAGACCAGAACTCTATGGAAACCTGGTAATTGGTTCTAAAGCCCCAAAATGTCATCCAAAAATAGGAAAAATGAGAATTAAAGAAAAATCAGTAGATAACTAATATGGATAAGATAAAGCAAATCCTTACATATAAAAGTAAGAAAGATCTGCTGGGAGGTGTAAATCACTGTCTATGTCAGTGTTTCCCAAGCAGGGAGCCTACAGCTGTTGCAAAACTACAACTCCCAGCATGCCCGGACAGCCAAAGGCTGTCCGGGCATGCTGGGAGTTGTAGTTTTGCAACAGCTGGGGGCCCCCTGCTTGGGGAAACACTGGTCTATGTAGAGGATTGGAGCTTCTTCAGGGTCCGGTACAGTGCATGCAATGTCCTAAAAAAGTAAATTGGAGTCGCCTTTACCTGGTGTCCAAAGGAGCAGGTAACCCTGGTACAGGTAAAGTGTACAGAACATGTAATACCTCCCTGTACTGTAGGGGGCGCTATCAGACATCAGTCAGTGCATACGCTTAAGTAATACAGGGGTTTTACCAGTAAATTGCCCATTCTGATTGGTAGGTTCTTCCGGCCATTGACACGTTGCACAGATCTGGATTGTCTGTAGCATTGTATGTTGAGTCTGGTTTCAACTTACAATGGTCCAGAAAAGACCATTGCATGTTGAAACTATTGTATGTTGAGGCCATTGTAGGTTGAGGGATCACTGTACATATATATATATATATATATATATATATATATATATATATATATAAAAGGAAAGTGTAGAATATAACAAAAAATATCAGCGGGGTGCCTCTTTTATTTTGCCATGCTCCCCTTTATGTTACATGGAGTTAAAAGAAAAAAAAAAGCAGCGGAGGAGAGTCCTTTGTATATGGCACATACTCATAATTTCCAGGATATAGGATGATTACTCATTGCATTCTGTTTATGAATAATTAGTTCTATGATATAAATATTCATATTTCTTGTTATTAAATATAAGCCTTGGGGGCATGTAGTTATAACCACGGGGTTGCCATAAATAATTGTATTTGTTTATGTTTTTTTTTTTTTTCCAGCCGGGTCTTATGTTAATTACATGTTTCCATCAGATTGTTGCACGCGAGTACAACCGGTACTGGATGAAGCGGCTATAAAACAGTCATCATCACTGTTGGGACTGGAAATCCCTTCTCTTTTGCTTTTTCTGCTTCCCTCAGCTGGAAAGTTTTGACATCTGCTGGTCTGGGACATTGCTGAGCAGCTGTCAGCAGTAGGGTAGCTGCTTGCAGCAGCAGTTGGTGGGATGGCAGGGTGCCAGCTTATACCATCTGTGTGCCTGACATTTCCTTCTAATTAACAGTAGGGTTAATTGTTCTGGCAGGCTCAAATGTAGTGTCTAACATTACCCAAGGGAAACATGTACAAGCACAGTAGTGGCAGGGAGATGGGGATGGCATTCTTAACAAACCTATCCAGGGAAACCGCTTAACAGTCACTGATGTTTTACTAGATGGGTGCGTGCAATGAAAAAAAAAAAAAAAAAAAAAAAACATTTTTCCCCTTCTCCTGATAAATTATGCCAAGCCTTTAATGATGTCGAGAGAATCAAGCTAAGAGAGGCTGAAACTACCGCCTTGGGGCAATTGTGAGGGAACAATTTGCATGTTATTACTGCATATTCATACCTAATTGTGTTAGCCTTTGCTAATGGAGCAGATTGACAACATGAAGAATTGTGCAGATGCTTTTTAGGCTGAACGGACGCTTTACCCCGAGCTTGTTTGTGTTCCGTGTGATCATACAGACACCTCGCAGATTGTCAGCATTTGTTCATAATTCTATCTTTTATTCATAGAAATGGTGGAAAGGAAATTTGATACTCGACTGAGAATTAAATTAATTGTTTAACAAAACTTTGAAGTTGTTAATGTCAGGATAGAGAACCACCTTAGCAGGTCAGATCGATGCTATGATATTATTTGGACAAGGTAGAGATTGATGAGTGATAGATAGATAAATAGATAAATAGAAAGATAGATAAATAGAAAGATGAGCACTTTGCACTCCAGAGCAGCTCTTCTGCCAGTTGGAGCCATATAAATCCAAATGCAGTTTATATCTACTAGCATATGCCATGAGCTACTAGAGTCCTTTGGGATGTATCAATGTATTTACACGAGTTTTTGGTGTGAATTGACAAAAAATGTCATTGCAAGCAACAAAAGTGACCAGAAAATTCTTTTTTGTTTTACTTTTGTTATTTCTTATATTTTTTAACATGCTCTTATCAAAGTTGAAAAAGTGGACATAGCTTATTGCGAGGGATGTGGCCAAAGAATTAACAATAAAGTTAGAAAATTGCACTTACTTTATTACGTATACCAGGCATAGATTCATTTTCTATCTTTTGGATAAAATGTTCTAAATTTATTAAGATTTGCCATGGCAACCCATTGTGTACCCTGCTATTGAATTCTTGGAGCATTGATAGGCTTGCAGAGGGCCCCCCATGTGAAATGATAATGAGAATATAAGCATCTGAAGGGGTTAAATGGCTGGTATCAAAGTTAACTCTGACCCAGAACATTGTAGTAAGGTGTCAGCTGTTTGTGCCAGAATTTTGGCATAAACCACTTGAAAGTATGGATCCATCCTGCCTTGTATCAACTGTTCAGGCTGGTGGTGGTGTAATGGTATGGGGGACATTTTCTTGGCACATTTTGGCCCCTTAGTGCCAATTGAGCATGGTGTAAACATGGCAGCCTACCTGAGTATTGTTGCTGAACATGTCGATCCCTTAAAGGGGTACTCCACTGGCCAGTGTTTGGAACATTTTGTTCCGAAAGCTGTGTACGTGCTGCGGGATCAACCACGCCCCCTTGTGAGGTCAGGCCACACCCCTCAATGCAAGTCTATGGGAGGGGACGTGATGGCTGCCACGTTCCCTCCCAAAGACTTGCGTTGAGGGGGCATGGCCTGACATCACAAGGGGACATGTCCGACCCCCACAGCACAAACACAGCATTCGGAAATAAATGTTCTGAACGCTGGCCAGTGGATACCCCTTTAATGACCACAGTGGACCCATCTACTTTCAGCAGAATAATGCACCATGTCACAAACCTCATGCTATCTTATACATGACAATGAGGTCACTGGACTCCAATGGACTCCACAGTCACCATATCTCACTCAATAGATCATCTATGGGATGTGGTAGAACAGGATATTTGTACCATCGATGTGCAATGGAGAAATCTGCAGCAACTGCTTGATACCATCATGTATATGGACCCAAAATCTCTGAGCTTCCAGCACCTTGTAGAGAGTATGTAATGAAGAATGAAGACAGTTTTGAAGGCAAAAGGGGGTCGAACCCAATACTAGCAAGTGAATTAGTGAAGTAAAGAAAAAAACAGACATGTCCCACATCTACAACACGCACCTTGATCTAAGGCTTCTCAGCAACATTTATTAAACTAACAGGTCGTTAGTGTACTTTATGATCATTAAGGGTAAGCCCACTAGCCACGTCACGGCCACCTGTAAGTAGCCGGTCCCTAAAATCCCTAGCATGAAATGGCACTGCACCGAGCGGTGACCACCACTGCCAAAACACCAGTGCCCACAGGGGGAACGGGCCACTAGCAGAGCAGCCCCAATGCCACTCAAACCAGTCCCTGAGCTGCGCCTCCCCACAGACACAGTGCTGCGGCAGCAATGGACGCCGCACAGCGCAGCACAAGTGTGAACAGTTTTAAAAGCTCACTTACCATGTGCTCCCAGTCAAAGACTGGGAGACTGCCAGAAAGAATAGGCCCTATGCAGCTTCCTGCCAATTTATATAGGCCTAGGCTTAGGGGCAGAGTGCTGACCAAGTATGGCTCGGCATTGGTACAGTGCCATATTATGCTAGGGATGTTAGGGACCCGCTACTTACCGGTGGCTGTGGCGTGGCTAGCGGGCTTGCACTTCATGATCATAAAGTACACTGACCTAGTAGTTTAATGAATGTTGCTGAGTAGCCTTAGATCACTGTTCATGTTGTAGATGTGCGACCATGTCTGTTTTTTTCTGTATTTGAATTCCCATTACTAGCAAGGTGTACCTAATAAAGAGGCCAGAGAGTGTACAATTGATTACTTCACATACTATAGATTATACCACATCTACCAATATATTACTGTATATTTGGCTCATCTACATCAAAAATTATAATAAAAGTATAAAAAATAATGCTAAAGTACAAATAAAATAAGGTCTTTGATTACTCATTTTAAAGTTATTCTTGTATGCATAAGCTTCTGTTCATAGACAAAACCCATTTATTCTTCTGAAATCTGAGAAAAATTCCTCCTTACGTGAACAGTAAAAATATGACCTAACTTTACAGATGATCAATTACTTATAATGTGGAACTTATTTGTCTCTCGTCTGGTGCTTCAAGAACTTTCAGAGGACATACGTAATAAAAATTGGGACTTAGGTTTGCATTGACTTTCAGCGGGTTTAGGCCAAGTAGCTTCTACATTTGTGCAGCATCCCTATGGGAGTTCCCAAACCACCATAGTTCTAAATCTGAAATCCCACAATTTTCGGATCCTGCTCAAAAGTAAAACTCGATGCTGTTATATAAACACTTTGAGATATTATTACAGGGAAGGATTTCTGTTACTATCTACTATTAGGAGACATTTTTTACATGAAGAATTGTAAGCTGTAAAAATAATAATGCATAAGGTACATGTTTGTAAAGATTATTAGATTGGGGACTATTACATGGACTAATAAACAATTCTTAGAAATTATTACATGTTGGTGTATTTATTACATGGACATTTCTTAAATATTACATGGGGTTAATCCATGGAGATTATTTAGATATCTACTAGAGATTTTAATTGCATTTAATCTTAATAATATTTATTCTTACACTTACCCTTTATATTATCCTTAAATTGTGATTTGTTGCAGCTGGCTATAGAGTCCTCTTATTCTAACTATTGACCTCACTAAGGCTGGGTTCACATCACGTGGTTGACTACGGATTTAGGTCCGCTTGAAAACCGCATATGGGCCAAAATGAGCCGACCGGTTCACTCCGGTCGGCTCATTGAAATACATTACATACGGACAGCATACGGCAGTGATACGGGAGCGCCCGGTTTTAGCTCCCCCCAGCCGTATGCGGTCTTGTATGGCTGAAAATGGGATGCGAACCAAGCCTTAGAATGGAAGCCAAATGCAGGCCCGATCTATGATGTCTCATCTATAGTAAAGCCACCATTATAGACAACAATTGGCTCGCCCAGTCACATGCAATGACGATAGAAAATAATAACGTGTACAGATGGTCAACAACATGGGAGCAACACCAGAAGGGGATATACTTCGCTCTTTATTTTTTTCATTTGCTGTCCATTGCTCATGTCTCAATTGTCAGATAACCCTTTAACCCTTCCACTTCACAGTGATTTTTGGCAATTACATTTTGGTTTTGTTTTTCATTCCTGCTTTCCAAAAGCCATAACTTTTTTATTGTTTATTTTTGCTTCAACAATGCCATATGAGGGCTTATTTTTTAATATGCCACCATTTATTGTACCATATAATGAAGCATCCGGCATAGGTGAACTCAGCCTAGATCTCGACAAACTGATGCCACAACTAATGACAAGTTGTCATCAGTTGTTTGGCATCCGGCGTCCATTGTTTCTGGATGGTGGAGCTAAGCTGCGTTCCCCTGTCCGGTGCCCTCTGGCGTGTCCAACCATCCGGCATCAAAATTGAGATGCTGGATGATTGTGAACTGTCCCATTATTGGATCAGTTCTAGCATCAGTTTCCCTCCAGTTCATGCCGGAGGGAAACTATGCCGGATGACTAATATATGTGAACTCAGCCTAACACAGACAGTGCTCACTATGTATTGTATGAGCTCAGCTCCTTAGCCTGCTGCATACTCCCCATCTGACATTTTTTATGTACATCAAATG
This sequence comes from Hyla sarda, assembly GCF_029499605.1. Lineage (NCBI taxonomy): Eukaryota > Metazoa > Chordata > Amphibia > Anura > Hylidae > Hyla > Hyla sarda. Next base: position 312,863,584 of record NC_079193.1, read on the forward strand.
GTCAAAATTTGTAAAACCATTCAGAGACCGTATTTGGGTCTTGACCCACAAGTGATCTTTATATTCTCCTTTATTGCAAGCTGTTATCTTCCAAAGCACTACTTAAAGGGGTAATCCACTGGTCAGCGTTCAGAAGTGAATATTCTGAATGCTGTTTTTGTGCTGTGGGAGGTCGGCCACACCTCTTGTGATGTCATGGCCACTCCCCCTCCCATAGACTTGCATTGAGGGGCATGGCCATGATGTCATAATGGCTGACCCCACAGCACGAAAACAGCGTTCGGAACATTTACTTCCGAACGCTGGCCAGTGGAGTACCCCTTTAAGTTTATGGAAACATATGTAATAGCAAGGATAATGTAGCGAAAAATGGGATGTAAGGATTCATTGGGACCGTTTCCAACTGTCATTGGCTTTGTTAAAGGGGTTATTTATGATAAAGAAAAGAACTAATTAAAAAAAATAAATACCCCACACAACCTGAAGAAAGGCGTGGTGCTGTTTTTAAATATATCATCTATTTTTATTTTATTTTTTCCGGATACCCCTGTTACCTTTTTATTTATTTCTAAATGTTGATACTTTATCTCTCATAACCATAACAGGCCATAGTGGGAACATGTCAAAAGGTTCAAGAGATTTTCTAGGCGGGATTATTTGGACCTGGACACAAACTGCACACATAGCCCATACTGTTGTTTTCAGAGTTCATTCTACTTTGTTGTGAAGTTATGAAAAATGTCTTCTTTTATGTGGCTGATAAAATCAAATGATACAATGAAGTCTTTTGTAGATCATTTGAAGAATCAGCTGGAAGCCAAAGATCACACATTTTTTGCCCTTTAAAATGACCGCACGAAGTTTACAAATGATGGAAAAATCACAGTTGGAAAAAGGTGTGGATAAAATAACGTCCTCCTGACATTTCTCTTATAACATATCATATACCAGGCGGCATAATTAAATGGTTGCCATAATATTAATAGCAGGGGCCGAATAAAAAGAGATCTAAAAATACATGTACACATAAAAAAAAGAGGATGCAAAGTTTTTTAGTGTAAAGTCATTGTTTTTAATAAATAGGCGCTCCAAAGTTTGGTGGGAGGTTAATAGAGTTTTCACAGATGGGAGCTGTTAGCATTTTTCATCTTTAATTATTATGCGGATCTGTTTAAATATTTGAGTTAGATTTGTTAAGAAAATATTAATAATTTAGGTTGGAAGAAATAGGCAGCAAATAAAGTTGATTTTGGCAATTATTTTCCACAGACATGAGTTAAGTGTGTATGTAAACTCAGTTATCCGTGTTATAAAAATTCATGTTTATTAAGTTTGGAAGAAATGGAGTAATATACCTTTTAGTTACTCTATAACCATTGGCTGACAGCTTCACAAAGATTCTTTCATCAATTACATAGGAAAAATAGAAATTCAAATGTTGACTGAAAAAGATTTTTACCTTAGGTTTATTTTTATTAATTCATGAGAATGGATTCCATTGTGTGTTACTTTTCACAGCAGAACGATAGATTAGTCAATGTGAGACCAAGCCTTTTATTAGCCTTTATGAATATCTCCTTTATCATTCTTTACCAATATGTTCACTGCCCCCAAGCCCAGCCCAATTCTCTACCAGTGGCTTATAAACTGTAGACACAGGAGGTACAACATCACCCTATCCCTCCTTGCGCTAAATGTGTAAATTCTTCTGATAGGGAAGAGGAGGTAGGAGGTAATGCTGGGAGGTTCATTCAGAGGTTGGTAATACAGGGACCTTAGTGTAGGAAGAATTACAGAATAATGACACATCACAAAATTCTATGGAAGGATGAACTAGACACTACTGATGTCATGGCCATGTCCCTCCATGCAAGTCAATGGGAGGGGTTGTGACTGCCGTCACGCCCCCTTCCATAGACTTGCATTTAGGGGTCGTGGTCATTATGTCACGCGTGGCATAGCTAAACCCCGTAGAGCGAAAACAGCGTTCGGAACATTTAGTTCCAAACGTTGGCCAGTGGATTACCCCTTTAAGGGAATAATGGAAGCCCATGCTACACATAAATTGTATATTGCAAATAGACACTATTGTTTCAACAAACTTTGTATAAATCAGTCCTACAGGCAACTGTAAAACTGTCGGAGTTCAACATGTCCGATACTTCTCTTACCTGATATCACCTGTTGGTTGTCCGGTCTCGCTGAAGTTGAACAGTTCAGCCGACAAATGTCTAATATGTATGGCCACACAGTCTCAGGATCAGTGATGGTCCCAGTGATATGTCATCCCTTCTAGTTATTGGTTACCCCCTTATTACAGAAAGACACTGGAAATAGCCATAAGCTGGGGAGATAAAACATTGGAGTAAGGGGTGTGGCTTTGCTCGCGCGGACTGAACAGCTCAGAGTGAAAGCTCCCACCGGGCTGATGAAATAAGAGGCAAAACTACCTCCTATGGGAGGCAGAAGACATAGCAGACCACACAAACATACTGTCACAACACCTGTGAACCAGCCGGGGAACATCTCTGCCTTCTTCAAAGCTCCGGCAGCCCCGAGACAGACAGTGCGGCCCTCTAGACCATCCGCCATTGCTGCCGGCTCAGTACGCCTCCTGCGCTCGGGACATGCCTGACACAGCGCAACCCCTGCACCCGCCGGGAAAGGGAAAAGATCCGACAACGGATACAGATACATCAGAGGACTGTCCCCATCTCTCGGCACGCATGCACCCACCGCTGACAGGACTTACCCTGGCATGTCGGGCGCAGAAGTCCCCGTGAAGCCTACCTGAGCAACCACCGGGTACGGCGCCATTGTGCAGAGCGCGGCCTCCTCCCTGCCTATACCCCCACAGCAGAAGAGTAGAGGCCCCTCTGCTGATAAGCTTAACTCTTCTGCAGTGTCCCCAACCTCCCAGGCTTCCCCATTGCCATGCTCAGAGAAGACTCCTCATAAGGAGACAGTTGTGGAGACTATTAGCCCAGTGACTGGCATTCACTCGGCTAAGGGCAACTCCCCCCCCCCCCCCCCAGCTCCCTTTTGCCAACCTCTCCACCCCAGTGCAAACTGATGTGCAGTCCATGCCTGAACTCTCCTATGATGCTATTGCAGTGCCACAGCAATCAGAGAAGAGACCCAGGGAGACCTCTTCAACCTCCCTTAACTGTCATCTTCAGGTCACTGCACAACTGCACTCTCCTGCTTATTCCTCTAAAGTCACTGCTCCGGCCCCAGTCCTGGGTCCACCTGCTCAAGATGCACTGGACTGGTCAGCTGAAATGAACTCCGATTCTCCTGGGGACTCACAGGACTCGGCTGATGATAGTGACCAGCTAGATTATTGGGGTGCCAGTTCCCCGGCTAAGAAAACGCTATTCAAGACCCCCAACAAGACCACTCTCTCTCGTTCCCACAAGCAGAGTCACTCATCCTCAGATGACACCCCCACGGAACATGGGAGTTCGCAGAGACGCACTCGCAATGGAGACTGCGCATATGACCGGCCCATCCAGGCATCAGACCCCAACCTGCTGACCCCTGAGGCAGCCACGAAAGCCCTCCTGGCTTTGCTGCCAACTAAATCGGACCTACATTCACTTTCCTCCAAACTCCGCATGGCCTGGAGACAAGATCTTAAACCAGTCAAGGACAATGTAGCGCAACTGCAACACCGTGTTCATGATCTGGAAGAATTACGCTCCTCAGTAGCTGCTCAACTGCACTCCATCCATGACAGCACCAAATCTCTTTCCATGCAACAGTCCTCCATGTTTGACTACCTTGACGACCTGGATAACAGGAACAGGAGGAATAACATCAGAATTAAGGGTCTCTCTGAATCGGTTCCTCCTCAAGAACTTGGTTCTGTCTTGCAAAGGCTCTTTAACGAAATCATCCAGAAACCACCAGATACCCCTATGGAACTGGACCGGGCACACGAGCCTTAAAAGCCAAAAGCACAGACCCATCTAAGCCAAGGGATGTCATTTGCAGAGTACATCACTATCTGATAAAAGAAGACATAATGCATAAAGCCAGAAGCCTTAAACAACTCACCTACAATGGCTTGCCTATCTTCATATACCCGGACCTCTCCTTGCGAACCCTCAAGCTGAGAGCATTCCTCAAACCCCTCCTTCACCTGCTCCAAAATGCTCAGATCACCTATAGATGGGGTTTCCCCTTCTCCCTCACTGCGAGACATGGCCGGACAACAGCGATGCTTAGACGACCTGAAGCTCTTCCAGCCTTCCTTGCCACATTTAAATTGCCACATGTCCCTCTCCCCGAATGGGATGGAGTGTTCCTACCCACGACTTGGCCAAGATTCAAACCACCTGTAGCCCATCCCAGCCACTCTGCTAATCAGGGCCTTCTGACTCCAACTCCAAAGTCACCGATTCACCGCAAGACTTGACTGTCCTGATGTATGAGAACATCTGTTCATTCTACACACCCCACTCCACGAGTGACGCTGACGATCTTACGGTTCTACTCCCTGGTGACCAGTCTACAACCGCCCGCTCTGGACTTATCTGGTGATATCAGTTACTTCTTGATGTTATAGTCTTATAATACTGTTGTACATTGTTTAACTGTGCTCGTTCTGCACACACTAGTATAGTTCCTATAATGTTCTATATTTGCCTCCCAATTTACTGCTGTCATGAGAATACCCCTAACCATACCTGCCTTTCACTTCCCCTAAGTGGAAGGTCCCACCTTAACGGTGTTTAGCCAGGCCCTGTAACTCTATGTTATGATTTATTACCACGATGGACTAACTATTATACCCAATATCCCGACTATTCTCCGTACCTGGCGAATCTTCCATTTTGTCCCTCCTTAGTGTTATGACCGGGCCTCCTTGCTACCATTCTCCTTAGGTCGCTCCCTCCCCTGTCCTACCATACCTCTCCCTCTCCCCCTCTTTCACCTACTCATCCTTCCTTCTTTTTATCTCTTCCTAGGAGCTCTTCTCACCTTCCTCGGACAACCTGTGGCTGGAGTGCTCTGGACCTCCGTGGCGCAGCGGGTAAGACGCTTGCACCTCATCTTTGTTTTCATGGCAGCTGACATCAAATTGATCTCCCTAAATGTTCAGGGATTCAACACCCCCCGAAAAACATGAACAAATACTCTATGCCCTACACAAACAAAGAGCGTATATAGTGGCGCTGCAGGAGACCCATTTTAAATCAGGACATGTCCCAACCCTGTCGACCAAATACTTTTCGACCTGGCTTCATTGTACCAACCCGGATTCCAGATCGAAGGGTGTTTCCTTGATATTCCACAAATCCCTCCCCTTAAAAATCATCTCCTCCCTAATAGACCTGAATGCTAGATATGTTTTTGTGAACTGTGAAGTTTCTAACGCCCCCCTTACTATTGCTTCTGTCTATGCCCTTAACACTGGACAAATACCTTTCCTCTTGAGGACCCTCAATGCACTCAGTCTTTGCTACGGGCCCCATTCTCCTATGCGGAAACCTCAATCTCCCCCTTTTCCCCAAATTTGACACGTCATCAGGCACCTCAACAATCTCCCATAGTAAGCTTAGGGCTTTGAGAACCAAGAAACCCTGCAATTAAGTGACACATGGTGATCCTTCCACCCACAGGACAAGGATTACACCTTCTATTCCCATCCTAGACAAACCTACAGTCGTATTGAACTACATTTTCTGCCCCCACCCCTTACTACCGTCTGTTACCCATACATCCATCGGACTGAGACTTCTATCGGACCATGCCCCTGTTTCGTGCTCGCTGATGCTCCCCTCTCTTTCGAGACCACAATCCACATGGCGCCTTAATGAATCCCTTCTGAAAGATGCTGTTTGTCTGCAAGAAGTTAGAGACTCTATCAAAAATTTTCATACCGATCATGCTCCTAGCCTCGGCTCTCAGGGACAGGAAATTTTCCCTCTTCATCCCATCTATTAAGAACCAATCGGGAAACATTTGCACCATGAAACCTGATATCCTGGAATCATTCAGCCAATATTACACCTCGTTATATAACTTAGCATCCTCACATGACCAAACCTCGTTGGCTACATCACCTAACCCCCTAACTCGCTTTATCACAGACTCGGCTCTCCCACCCTTAGCCATTCAGCGATCCAGACACTTGAGGCCCTGTTCGCACCTGAGGAATTGGAGGTGGCTATCTCCTCCTTATCGACAGGCAGAAGTCCTGGACCCGATGGGTATACTGACAAGTTTTATAAACTACTCAGCTCAGACTTATCCCCCCATCTGTTTGCCGCCTTCAATTCCTTATGTACGACCTCTCCCCCCTCTGCCTCTTTTTTGCGTGCGTACGTGACGGTAATACCGAAAGATGTCAAGGATCCCTCCCTGTGCTCCAGCTACCGCCCTATCTCCCTGATCAATACAGACACGAAACTATTCGGCAAATTGATAGCTAACAGACTCTCGCCGCACATGCCTTCTTTAGTCCACCGGATCCGGTGGGGTTTATCCCCGGCAGAGAAGCGAGAGACAATACGCTCTGCACCTTTGCTACTGTCCATTATGCTCATAAGCATAAAACTCATCCTATGGCGACCCCAGGCAGCTCCCTCTGCTGTCCCTCCCTCGACACTCCCTCCAGTACTGCAGTCCATTCATTATGCCCGCAGATCATACCTTTCCCGACTAAAAATATTTCCTTCGGGAGGTCCCCTGACACCTCTGTTTGACAACCCTCTTTTCCCCCTGCCCATAGCGAACCTGGACTTTCTGTCCTTTCGAAAGGGTTGTGGACTGACCTTCCATGATCTCCTGACCCCAACTTCTCTCAAACCCCTTACTGACCTGGTTCCTGACCGCTCCCCTTCCTTCATGCACCACCTTCAATATGCCCAGCTGAGACACTTCTATCACACTAACAAGGAAGACTTACAGCTTCACCGCCCACTCACGCAATTTGAAAAGATGTGCCCGGTCACAACACCTAGATCCCACACGATTAGTACCCTATATGATCTCCTGCTCGCTGCAACCACTGACAAACCGCTCCCTTTTAAATCGGGTTGGGAAAAGGATTTAGGTCATTCTATCCCTGATGATGAATGGACCAAGGCCCTATTGAGGTGCCACAAGTCCTCCATCTCTTCCAAAGCTCAAGAGACCAATTATAAAATCCTGACAAGATGGTATAGGACTCCTGCCATGCCAGCATCTTTCTACCCGGGGGTATCTGACATTTGTTGGAGATGCAACTCAACTAAGGGGACTATGTTGCACATATGGTTCGCCTGCCCCTCTCTCCTTGAATTTTGGACAAATGTTCTTGATGTCATCTACCATATTACCTCGATCCGCCTCCCCCTCACTCCTGAAGTGACTCTCCTTTCCATATTTCCTCATCCTGCCCCTACTGAGGAGACCCGACTCCCTTCCTTCCTCTTGATGGCCGCTAGGACAGTGATCCCAACGTTGTGGAATTCCCCTCCCTCGATCTCCTCATGGTTCCAGGAGATTTCCCATATCCACAGAATGGACAACACATCTAACTAGATATCACAGGACATGGAGCCCATGGACAGCTTTCCTGACTTCCACGAGTTACACTAGCTTGCACCTCTCCGGCTGACCTGATTGGCCCTCCTGCGATTGTTAGCACACCCCCAAATATGCCCCCCTGACATTTACCTTTCACACCCATATTCAGTGAAACTTCATCCGCTGCCTGAAGCTGCTCGTTGGGGAGGTCCAGAGATGACTGCACCCACAGGTACGTTTTCTCTTCCTGTATGCTCCTGATGTTTCTCTCTCTCTCTTTCCCCTCTCTTCTTTATCTATCCCTCTACTACGCCATACCATCTCTTGATTCAGTATATTTGGCTTGTTCCAATGTAAGTTCATGTTGAGCCCGAATTTGGTCTCTCACGGGCCGTCTTACCTGTTGCTTTATCCCCTATCTCTTGTGCCATTATGCTGGTCCCCTGGACCATGACAGATACTTACATGACAGATACTCTCAGGTAGCCCATCATTCTTATCTGAAGAGACTAAGCCTTCTGTTTCAGTTCCTAACCCAGCTTTGAAATCCGAGGCTCAACCGAGCTTAGCTCATTAGTCCATTTTATGACTTGTTATATGATTTCTGTTTCTGAATTGTATTCTGAATATTTGTCTAATATGCCTTACAAGCCTTTGATGCCTTGTGCCATCATATTTCATTGCTGTTACTAATGCTTTTGAAACTTTTCAATAAACTTTGAATATAAAAACAAACAAACATTGGAGTACTTTTTAATATATCTTATCAGAGAAAAATGCTTCTTTCTTCTTATCAGTCACCTGTCTTGACCAATTCCTCCTTATTTTAATTTTTTTATTTAAAAAAACAGCTCAAGTCCATCTTGTGCTTACACAGTAAACTAGAAGTTCACTGTAGGATGAGCTACATGCTGGCCATACAAGTCTTTGGAAACAGGAGGGGCCAAGATTGGATGGGGAGTGATTGGAGAGAGCCAGAAGGAAACAGAGACTACAAGGAGAGTACACAAACTTACTGTGAGTATAAGATCTCATGTCAGGGCTTTATTCACAGTTTAGAATGCTAAGTACTTCTCTATAATGTCCCCCATGCTTCTGCTGCTTCTAACAGTGTACTATAAATGTACAAAAAAAGTATGATCTTCTGTATATATGCACAGTGTATGGAAGAAAACATAGACATTAAGCTCCCCCACTAGTTCATGAACAACTGAAAATTAGAGATGGAGCCTGAAGAGGGGAAAATTGGTGAACATTTTTATATATGAGTCACCAGAAGCAGCCTAAAAACAAGGGAGGTGCTGTTTCTTTTTAATTATTATTATTTTTTTTTTAAGTGGATCCTTATTATTAAAATTGTAATAAGGGAGAAAAATATATGTATGTGTTCAGTTTCATATCTTTATATGCTTCCAATTTCATGTGGCCAAGGTACATTATGGCTTCAATAGACTTGCATGGCTTCTGCACAAATCTGAATCTGGACAGATCAAAAATGGGACCCTTAATCTGAGAGCCTGGGTGGTGTTATACTGGATTTAAATGGTACCAACACACTCTATAGCTCTGCATACAGATTGTAATCATTAATATCAGCCCCTGTCCCTAGTGAGTCTATGTATTCAAACTGTTACAAACACCATCAATATGTTTAGTGCATTTAGCTAGTGTAATATAGCAGCCAATATTTACCATACGCATACATAATTAGTCCACAGTCCTCTCGTCCTACTATACACTAAGCGAAATTTGACTCCTAATGTGTTCCCAATGGGCTCTTTTGCAGTCTCTCACCTGTTCCTGTTGCTAATAACCACAATTGCCGTTTTTGTCATCGGGCATTGTCGCATTACCTAGTCATCCAGAACTGATGTGAAAATCACATAGCTCTGTATGAAAGGTATCACTGTGGACGGGGATAATACATGGATGAAATGTTATACTTCAGTCCAGGCTATTGAAGGATGGTTTGCTTTGCTTCATGACTTTTAGAGGACACTTAGTATAAGTGAAGCAGAGGCCATTTTGTTCTTTTTCTACAATTATCCTAAAGCTAAAAGAAAAATTCACATTGCCAAAATGATCTCCATCGATTGCACTCATAGACGTTAACCTGACACATTTATCTGCTCCCCACTTAGCACTTCCAACCTGGCGGATTCCAACCTTTGCTAATTGAATTAGTTGATGAAAAAGCTTTGTGTATATCAATTAATTAAATGAGTCAAAGTTAATTACATCAGAAAGTCAGCGCTAAGTCAGGAACAGACAAACAGCTTAGAAACCAAATAGCCGGGGCGACATGTCACCTTGCTGGGCGCCACATCTGTCTGTCCTACTGTTGGAAATGTTACAGGATTATTTCTAATTATTTGTGAATCTGTATATGAATTTCTTGCATATAAAAATATTTAAAATGTGTCACCATTGTTGAGCACAGCAACTTTAATGTTCCCCATACACTTTAACCAAATGTCTGCTGAACCCGCTGACTTCAGCTGGAGCGGCCAGCTGTCTATAGTGTATGGGGGCCTCCCATCCAACATGATAGATTTAAACTGCCTAACCATTTTGTTCTTAGAAAGGTAAGCGTCTACCAGAACTGTCCATCAAGGCTTACCCCTCCTTCATTGAGTATAATTAAACATTCAGCCTTACCGAACAGTTATGTGCATGGGGAGACCTAGAGAGGTAGCTGTTGGTCTAATGAATGTTTGGGTGACAGTTATTGAAGGTGTTAGCTAAAGATGGGATGAAGGTAAAATTTTGGCCAAAGTGGCAAATGGGCAGGTCCAATTTTTTTATGCAAAAAATGTTATGATAATATTCTCCTTAATCTGAGCCATTATATCCTACCTACACTGTATAGACCTCCACATTAACAGGAAGCATATAGGCCCTCATACACCCACATAGAGTAAAGTCAACTGAACTGCCAATTAAACTATCATCCAACTAAACTATATTTAGGCCTCTCGACTCTCCCCCAACAGATCCCAGGGGAGAGAAAAATCTGACATTATTGGATTTCATGCTAACCAATCCTTTTGTTAATGTGTTATTGGTATAATGTATTAAAGGAATACTGTAATGGGATATAACTTATCCCCTATCCGAAGGATAGAGTATAAGTTATAGACCACGTAGAGTCCAGCCACTGGGAGCCCCTGCGATCTCCTTTATGTGGCCGTGGCAGTATGCAGGAAGGGGGAGTTCTGTCCCCACATGACGCGGCAGCTGACCCGCACCCCTCCATGTATTCCCTAGAGATGCATGAAGGGAGCGTGTCTGCTGTGGCTTCCTGCTGGGGAAGACATGGTGCTTCCTGCAGACTGCCACGGCCCCATACAGGAGATTGCAGGGGTCCCAGCGGTTGGACCTCCCCTGATCTATAACTTATCCCCTATCCTATACATTATATTCCACTACAGTACTCCTTTAATGTGTTATTGGTATAATTTATTAATGTGTTGGTTGTTCTTTTTATTTCTGGCTTTGTTATGTCTTGATCTGTTTGGCTCATGAAGTGTGGAGTGGTAAACCACTGATATTTGTATTTTGTATTGTATAGGAGCCTGTATATATATATACATTATAATTATGCTATGCTTATGCTATGAGCAATATCTGTGCATATATTGAAACACACATTTCATTTACGTTTTTTACCCTTTTTTGTCCAGATTTTTTAAATAAAATAAAATAAAGCATTACATTTTTACTTGAAAGCTAGAAATTCTTTTCTTTTGGATTGTCTACACCCTGAGAGGCGGCTTGGGTGTACCTACTACAGACTTCCACTCTACTTTCCACAGTGCCTGAGGATTTCTTCATTACAATGGTGAGCTGACCCCATTTTTTGGATTGTTTTGCTGTATGTGCAAGTACAGCCTATATAGTATGTGATTCTCTATACAGGCCCCAAGATTGCTGTGACAAACCTAACTAGGGCCTGGGCAGACACCACAAAGTTTAGACTGTGGGACTCAGTTGGGTATCTCTACTCCGGACGATATTCAGAGGCTTTTAATGGTCTATTCACACGTACATTATTCTGTGCAGATTTGATACACAGGATTTTCTGCTGCAGATTTCAACCACTAGAGCTAATGGCTGTTCTCCACTGGCCTTTTTAAATTTATTTTTTTATTTTTAATCCAGTCTACAGCAAAGACACGTGACTTTGGAACAAGAAATTGAAGAAAAGGATAATCCAGCATCATTGTGGGTGATCCCATTAATCCACATAGGACCCACCATGCATAATCCCATGTATAAACAGCATAAATATTGCCTATCTATTCTTCATAGAAATTCACAGTAAGGTAATGCAATCTAAAGTAACTTCCTTCCTTATTTCCTTCACATTCACCCTTATTATTTTTTATATAATACAGATTTCCACTGAGTAAAATCCTTTCTCTGGAAAAGCTCCCCCTCAATGAGACCAGGCAAGAAAAGAAGAAAAAGAAGCCTATATAAAACAATAATAAAAACAATAAAATCCTCGCACACCATTAGCGTTTCAGGCAATGAATGCATTAACTAGTGCTATTAGTAAAATGATATTAATTGTGTTATTTTAACGTTTAGAATGCATAAATGTCTTCACTAATCTCCTCATTAAGAAAGCAGCTGCAGAACTCCCAGGAATCTGGAATGCGGGAAGTAGGGGAAATTGCCAATAAAGACATCCGTATAATAAAATAAGGCTATTCAGCACTTGCTTAGAAAGAATAAAATATGAGCATTTATCTGACTGACAATACAGTGTATGTACCAGTTATGACTTTAAAAGCCTGTTTAAAATATGAATAAGTGTAGAAATGTAATGTAAAAGACCTGCGTAGTGCTAATAAAGGAGTAGGGGCATCCTAAGCCCCTTGAGAGATATCTCAAACATTTCATATAGCTCATTGTTATAAGAACTATATAGCCTCATGGTTGAAAACTAAGAGGTACCCAAGTCAGTCTCTGGTCTCTGCGTCCGGACCCCTGCAATCAGACATCTAAGATGTCTAGGGGCGGAGTACCCATTTAAAATTTGGAGACACTAGTTTTACCGCCCTTCAACAATCCCTAAGACAATTGATATTTTGGACCCTGTTAATGATTGTTTCATTCTTTCAGGTCTCATTTTGTATTTTCCCCATTCCAAGTTCTCATATCTTTGTTATTCTTAGGGTAGTTAACTTTTTACCTTTACAAAAGGCAATAATACTACAAAAATATAGGGTGTATCTATTACAGTGTAGAAAGACTGTTTGTAGCCATCATATTTTCAGCTCATCTTTTCATTGCATTGAACTTCTCATATTTGATATGTCTGGATTGTTTGTGCAGACACATTATTATATAATGCTCAATGTACAGTTTTATCAAAACTTGTGCAGAGGAAAAGTTGACCAGTTGCCTATAGCAACCAATCAGATCCCTTCTTTTCAAAAAAATTAACAAAGCAATCTGATTGGTTTCTATGGGCAGCTGGTTAAATTTTCCTCTACCGAGGTTTTGATAAATCTTCCCCTTTAATTTTATTCTTAAACTAGCAACTATCTTCCTACCTAAAGCTTGTGAGAGATAAAAGGCAGCATTGCCAATCTTGTCCTTGTATCCTAACCTTATATCCAGACCACATATCCCGACCCCATATCCCGGCCTCATATCTCGTCATTATATTCTAAACTCATATGCCAACCTCATATTTCATCCTCATATCCCAATCTCATATCCCATCCTCATATTTTGACCTTATATCTCATATGCCAACCTCATATCACGCCACATATCCCGACCTCATATCCTGACCGTATATCCTGACCTCATATCCTGGCCTCATATCCCAGCCTCACATCTTGTCATTATATTCTATACTTATATGCCAACCTCACATTACATCCTCATATCCTGACCTCATATCCCATCCTCATATTTTGACTATATCTCTCATATGCCGACCTCATATCCCAAGCTCATATCCTGACCTTATATCCTGACCTCATATCCCGGCCTCATATCTTGGCCTCATATCTTGTCATTATATTCTAAACTCATATTCCAACCTCATATTTCATCCTCATATCCTGACCTTATATCGTGACCTCATATCCTAGCCTCATATCCCGGCCTCATATCTTATCATTATATTCTAAACCCATATATGCCAACCTCATATCTTATCCTCATATCCCGCTCTCAAACCCCATCCTTATATTTCAACCTTATATCTTATATCTCTACCTCATATCCCCCCCACATATCCCATCCATATACTAACCATCTTGCCTGCTCCAGACGTATTTAGGATTTCAAACTTCCTTTTATTAATTTTTTTTACAAAATATAAGTGAACCAAAAACAAATCAAAAAATTCCAATGTGTTCAAGGTCTAAGTCCACATTGTTGAAGGTCATCCAGGTCAAGCACGCTCTTGAGCAGTTCAGAAGTGCTGCGGCAAACGGGTAAACTTTTGTGCCCCCCTATGACGCACCGTATCTTTAAGATTAAGACAGGCAGTGAGTGGTTCTTAGGTAAACCTTCCCGTAATCTGACTTATGAAAAATGTGCTTCTATTTAAGTCCGCTCCTCTTCAAAAATATTTTGGTATTCTGTCCTTTAAGACCTTATTTAATTTCAAGTCTTTATATCAAAGGAGCCGGAGCAGATCTGTAAAACATGGAGCTTCTCATGTTGGTTATATTATTCCTTTTAAATCCGGAGATTTGCATAACGTATTCTACATATTTTCCTTCTGAGTGACTTCGCTGCTAATGATTTGGGGGATTGCAGTTCAATTTCCTCCTGTTATGCCTACTGGAAAAATATTTAGTGAATAAGACATGGTGTATGGCTAACATATGAGTATTACAGTTGAGCAATTTCCTTCTTCTGTGTAGTGTATATCCCTTTGCAGCTGTGTAAGAAAGCAATGAAACAGGTCGAACCTGAAATTTTCTTTGAAAATGTAATTTGTTATTTCGGAACATTGCGGTGGTACGTGGAAACAATTGGAGCTCCTGAGCGACTTCAAACAAATTATCTTGTAAAAGAAAGTATAGGACTGCACAGTGCAAAATAACCACCATGATCCCTTTTACCAGACTTGCCTAGAATTTGGTGCAGTGTTTATCTACCAGTTTGCCTACAGCTGTTGCAAAACTACAACTCCTAGCATGCCCGGACAGCATTTGGCTGTCCGGGCATGCTGGGAGCTGTAATTTTGCAACAGCTGGAGGCACACTGGTTGGTAAACACTGATCTAGTATATAAATATAACATACATTGATGCATTGAAGAACATTTTAAAGGGGTCTTCCCATTTTAAACATTTATTGCATATCCAAAGGAATGAATGTATGTATGCGACTAATATTTTAGAGCTGCCATAGACACGATGGGGTTAACTCATCGTCCCAGATTGCTCTGGATCAGGCGTAGGTTCTGCGCTAGGTCTGGTTTGCTGTACTTTTGCTCCGCAAAATTTAGCCTTTAGAAATTTGTATTGTCTTTAGACATTGGGTTGATAGTAGAGATGAGGGAATTGTATGAATTTAATATTGTGACAATTTGCGGATACCCCAGGAGGTATGTACAAGGGCAGGGACACCTGTCAAAGGAGAGAATCCCTGCTGCTGTACACTGAAGGGTGAAGCATACAAGTTCAGTGACTGTCATGCTCCTTAGGGCCAAGTCTCACTACGGAATTTCCTATTGAAGAAATAACCTTCAAAGGGATTCTTCTGCACTGTACACACTGCAGAATTTACGCAACGGAAATTCAACTTCCAGGCCCTGATGAAAGAATTAATATGTTCATTCTTTCTGTGGAATTCCATGTTGTTGTGCGGTAATAACTCAGTTATGGGTTATGGTCACAAAAATATTAATTATTAAAAATGATAAATAAAGATGTAGTTTTGCAATATATAATAATATACAGGCATTATTAAAGTATGCAGATTTATTGGTTATAAGGTGAGTAATAAACACAATGATATCTGCAAATGAATATCAATTAGATATGATGGTAAGCATTAATTAAGCTTGTTAATTGACCACCTATATTAGAACAATACATGTGAGTAGTGAGTACTGTATTTATTGGTGTATAACTTTTAAAACTACAATTATAGGCAAAATCCCTGCCTGCATGTTATGCGCCCATAAATCTGCTGGTCACTGATTGAAAGTGGCCGCAGCCCTGGAGGCTTGTTAACCTCTTAAGGACCAATGACGTTGTGGAACATCATGGTACCCTGGGCTTTAAGGACCAATGACGTTCCACAACGTCATGGCGTTTTCCGGTCCCTGCCGCTCGCCGGGCAGAGATCGGAACCGGATGCCTGCTGAAATCCTTTAGCAGGCATCCAGGGCTAACGCCGAGGGGGCCATGTAGGGAAATCGCCCTTGCAATCTGCGGCGATACCGGGCTGATCGGGTCTGTGGGACCCGACCGCCCGGTAATTTTGCATGATCCCGGTTGTCACAGACAGCCAGGACCATGCTGGAGTATAGGAGCGAGGTGGCAAGCCTGCCACCTCCTCCTATCCCCTGCGATCCGTCGGTTATCTAACCGACCAATTGCAGGGGCGGCGGTTACTTCCTCCCGCCCTTCCCGGCCCCTGGAGAGGACGGGAGGAAGACCGGAGGACGCGGCGGGGGACGGGGGAGTGCTGGGGACTGGCCCCAGTACTTACCTGTCCCTGAAGACCCGAATCCCGGTGATGAAGACGGCGGCGGCGGCGACAGGTAAGTTCCTCTTCAGCCGCGGTCGAGCCCTTTACAGCAATGCACGTCGCCGTAAAGCGACATGCATTGCTGTATTGGGACCCTGTATACTACAACTCCCAGCATGCCCAGACAGCCCTTGGCATCTGGGCATGCTGGGAGTTGCAGTTTTGCAACATCTGGAGGTCCGCAGTTTTGGGACCACTGTGACCTTCCAGATGTTGCAAAACTACACATCCTCAGCATGCCCTTACTGTCCAGGCATGCTGGGAGTTGTAGTTCTGTAACATCTGGCCCTTCAGATGTTGCAGAACTACAACTCCCAGCATGCCTGGACAGTTTTGGCATACTGGAAGTTGTAGTTTTGCAACATCTGGAAGGGCACAGATTGGGAACCACTGTATTAGTGGTCTGCAAACTGTAGTCCTCCAGATGTTGCAAAACTACAACTCCAAGCATGCTGGGAGTTGTAGTTCGGCAACATCTGGCTCTAAAGATGTTGCCGAACTACTACTTCCAGCATGCCTGAGAATGTTTGGGAGTTGTGGTTTTGCAACAACTGGAGGCACACTGGTTGGCAAACATTGTCTGTTTCCTAACTCAGTGTTTCCCAACCCGTGTGCCTCCAGCTGTTGCAAAACTACAACTACCAGCATGCACTGATAAACTGTGCATGCTGGGAGTTGTAGTTTTGCAACAGCTGGAGGTCCCCCCCCCCCTTGAATGTACAGGGTACATTCACATGGGCAGGGGGCTTACAGTGAGTATCAGGCTGCAAGTTTGCGATGCAGCAAATTTTGCGCGGCAGCTCAAACTCACAGCGGGAAATTCGCTGTAATCCCCCGCCAGTGTGACTGTACCCTAAAAACACTACACTACACTAACACAAAATAAAATAAAAAGTAAAAAACACTACATATACACATACCCCTACACAGCCCCCCTCCCCCCCCCCCAATAAAAATGAAAAACATCTGGCACGCCACTGTTTTCAAAATGGAGCCTCCAGCTGTTCCAAAACAACAACTCCCAGTATTGCCGGACAGCCGTTGACTGTCCAGGCATGCTGGGAGTTTTGCAACTGCTGGAGGCACCCTGTTTGGGAATCACTGGCATAGAACACCCCTATGTACACCCCTATGCAAATCCCTATTTCAGGCCTCAAATGCACATGGCACTCTTACTTTGGAGCCCTGTCGTATTTCAAGGCAACAGTTTAGGGTCACATATGGGGTATCGCCGTACTCGGGAGAAATTGCCTAACAAATTTTGGGGGGCTTTTTCTCCTTTCACCCCTTATGAAAAGGTGAAGTTGGGGTCTACACCAGCATGTTAGTGTAAAAAAATACATTTTTTACACTAACATGCTGGTGTTGCCCCATACTTTTTATTTTGACAAGAGGTAAAAGGGAAAAACGCCCTCCAAAATTTGTAATGCAATTTCTCCCGACTAAGGAGATACCCCATATGTGGGCGCAAAGTGCTCTGGGGGTGCACAACAAGGCCCAGAAAGGAGAGTGCGCCATGTACATTTGAGGTGATTTGCACAGGGGTGGCTGATTGTTACAGCGGTTTTGACAAACACAAAAAAAAAAAAAAATCCCACATGTGACCCCATTTCGGAAACTACACCCCTCACGGAATGTAATGAGGGGTGCAGTGAGAATTTACACCCCACTGGTGTCTGACAGATCTTTGGAACAGTGGGCTGTGCAAATTAAAAATTTTGTACAACCCACTGTTCCAAAGATCTGACAGACACCAGTGGGGGGGGTAAATGCTCACTGTACCCCTTGTTACATTCCTCAAGGGGTCTAGTTTCCAAAATGGTATGCCATGTGGGTATTTTTTGCTGTCCTGGCACCATAGGGGCTTCCTAAATGTGACATGCCCCCGAGCAAAATTTGCTCTCAAAAAGCCAAATATGACTCCTTCTCTTCTGAGCATTGTAGTTCGCCCGTAGTGCACTTCAGGTCAACTTATGGGGTACCTCCATACTCAGAAGAGATGGGGGTACAAATTTTGGGGGGTATTTTCTGCTATTAACCCTTGCATAAATGTGAAATTTGTGGGGAAACACATTTTAGTGAATTTTTTTTTTTTTTACATATGCAAAAGTCGTGAAACACCTGTGGGGTATTAAGGCTCACTTTATTCCTTGTTACGTTCCTCAAGGGGTCTAGTTTCCAAAATGGTATGCCATGTGTTTTTTTTTCCTGTTCTGGCACTATAGGTGCTTCTTAAATGCAACATGCCCCCCAAAAACCATTTCAGAACAACGTACTCTCCAAAATCCCCTTGTTGCTCCTTCGCTTCTGAGCCCTCTACTGCGCCCGCCGAACAATTTACATAGACATGTGAGGTATGTGCTTACTCAAGAGAAATTGGGCTACAAAAATAAGTATACATTTTCTCTTTTTACCCCTTGTAAAAATAAAAAAATTGGGTCTACAAGAATATGCGAGTGTAAAAAATGAAGATTGTGAATTTTCTCCTTCACTTTGCTGCTATTCCTGTGAAACACCTAAAGGATTAAAATGCTGACTGAATTTCATTTTGAATACTTTGGGGGGTGCAGTTTTTATAATGGGGTCATTTGTGGGGTATTTCTAAGATGAAGACCCTTCAAATCCACTTCAAACCTGAACTGCTCCCTGAAAAATTTGATTTTGGAAATTTTGTGAAAAATTGGAAAATTGCTGCTGAACTTTGAAGCCCTCTGGTGTCTTCCAAAAGTAAACACTTGTCAATTTTATGATGCAAACATAAAGTGGACATATTGTATATGTGAATAAAATTTTTTTTTTGGGAATATCCATTTTCCTTACAAGCAGAGAGCTTCAAAGTTAGAAAAATGCAAAATTTTCAATTTTTCCATCAAATTTTTGAATTTTTCACTAAGAAACAATGCAAGTATGGACAAAATTTTACCAATAACATAAAGAAGAATATGTCACGAAAAAACATCCCAGAGTTATTAATGCTTAAAGTGACAGTGGTCAGATGTTCAAAAAACGCTCTGGTCCTAAGGTGTAAAATGGCCTGGTCCTTAAGGGGTTAAAAGAGTACACCGGAGCGCTGGTACTTAAAAAAAAAAAGTTTACCTCATCTGATAGCTCTTTCAAAGACCTTTCCAACGATACCTCATTGTAATTGCCACCTGTAGCATTAAGCAGCCATGTCATAAAGACTACATTTCCCATGACTCCCTGTGCCAGCTTCCTGTTAGCTGCTGCTCTCTCCCCCTCCTCTCCCCCCCCCCAGGAAATTATAATAAATTATAATAAAGTGACGCCCACAGCTCCTTCCCTTGTGGTTATCTCCTCCCATCCTCCCCCTCCCAGCTCATCAGCCCTCTCTATGTGCCCACTAGCCCACTGATCCATGTGCCCACTAGCCCACTGATCCATGTGCCCACTAGCCCACTGATCCACCCATCCATGTGCCCACTAGCATATTGATCCATGTGCCCACTAGCGCAGTGCTTCCCAACCAGGGTGCCTCCAGCTGTTGCAAAACTACAACTCCCAGCATGCCCGGACAGCCTTCGGCTGTCCGGGCATGCTGGGAGTTGTAGTTTTGCAACAGCTGGAGGCACCCTGGTTGGGAAACACTGCACTAGCGGTGTCACAAGAATGCCGCAGCACTACGCAAATAGCGTAGGGCTAAAGTAGGCAGCGATAGGAGCCTAGTGTTAGCCCTACGCTATTTGCGTAGTACTGCGCATGCGCAGAATAAATTAACTTTGGGGGAATAGCCGACTCCGGGCTGGGAGGCCGGCACAGCCTGCAGTGACTCATGGGACTCATGAGTCACCGGGTGAAGATGGCGCCGGATCGTGAAGAAGACGTGGTCGAGCGTCATCAAAGGACCCAGCTTCCGGCCAGATGGAAAAGCGAGGAGAAGTCCGGGAAGAAGCCGACATGGACAACGTGATTACAATGTGATATAACTTTTATTAATGCTTCATTTCCCCCATAAACAGTTTGCGTCGGGGTACTCCTTTAAAAGATCAGCAGCCCGGCCGCGGCCACTTTAACACAGCGACCAGCGGCGGCTGCAGCGCGGATGACACCTTTTATTGTCCTCCCCCCTTCTCCCCGGCTTTTCTCACCTGCTTTTTTGTAAATGTAACCTCACCTCATTGAAAGCATGCCGGCTCTTCTGTGCCGCATTAGGGACGTCACTCGTCATTCCCTGCAGCCGTAGCGGATGAAAGTGGCCGCAGCGCCGGTGACGTTCCTGATGCCGCGCAGAAGAGCCGGAAGGAATCCTCACTCGGCATACTTTCAATGCTTTACTGGCCGTGCAGCCCCGGAAGTCCCATAGTCTGAACCTGAGTCTGCTGGAGCATGGCCAGGTGAGGTCAAATAAAATAAAAAGGCAGGGGAGAAAAACTGGGGAGAAGGGGGAGGACAATCATAAGACACAGATAAGCTGGGGGAGGGGGGTGATGAGGCACAGGATGGGGATAACTAGGGGGAAATGAGGCAAAGGGGGATCACTAAGAGGAAATGAGGCACAGGGGGATCACTAAGGGGAAATGAGGCACAGGGGGATCACTAAGGGGAAATGAGGCACAGGAGGGGGATCACTAAGAGGAAATGAGGTACAGGGGGATCACTAAGGGGAAATGAGGCACAGAGGGATTACTAAGGGGAAATTAGGCACAGGGGGATCACTAAGAGGAAATGAGGCACAGGGGGATCACTAAGGGAAAATGAGGCACAGGGGGATCACTAAGGGGAAATGAGGCACAGGGGATTACTAAGGGGAAATTAGGCACAGGGGGATCACTAAGGGGAAATGAGGTACAGGGGTATCACTAAGGGGAAATGAGGTACAGGGGGATCACTAAGAGGAAATGAGGTACAGGGGGATTACTAAGGGGAAATTAGGCACAGGGGGATCACTAAGGGGAAATGAGGTACAGGGGGATCACTAAGGGGAAATGAGGTACAGGGGGATCACTAAGGGGAAATGAGGTACAGGGGGATCACTAAGAGGAAATGAGGTACAGGGGGATTACTAAGGGGAAATTAGGCACAGGGGGATCACTAAGGGGAAATGAGGTACAGGGGGATCACTAAGGGGAAATGAGGTACAGGGGGATCACTAAGAGGAAATGAGGCACAGAGCAATCATTAAGGAGAAATAAGGCACAGGGCGATCACTAAGGGGAAATGAGGTACAGGGGGATCACTAAGGGGAAATGAGGCACAGGGGGATTACTAAGGGGAAATTAGGCACAGGGGGATCACTAAGGGGAAATGAGGTACAGGGGGATCACTAAGGGGAAATTAGGTACAGGGGGGTCACTAAGAGGAA
Organism: Hyla sarda; assembly: GCF_029499605.1. NCBI lineage: Eukaryota > Metazoa > Chordata > Amphibia > Anura > Hylidae > Hyla > Hyla sarda. Next base: position 312,885,157 of record NC_079193.1, read on the forward strand.
ATGAGGCACAGAGCAATCATTAAGGAGAAATAAGGCACAGGGCGATCACTAAGGGGAAATGAAGCACAGGGGGATCACTAAGGGGAAATGAGGCACAGGGGGATCACTAAGAGGAAATGAGGCACAGGGGGATCACTAAGGGGAAATTAGGCACAGGGGGGTCACTAAGGGCAAATGGGGCACAGGGGGATCACTAAGGGGAAATGAGGCACCGGGGGATCACTAAGGGGAAATGAGGCACAGGGATCACTATGGGGGAAATGAGGCCCAGGGGGTTCTCTAAGGGGAAATCAGGCACAGGGGGATCACTAAGGGGAAATGAGGCACAGGGGGGTCAATTAGAGGAAATTAGGCACAGGGGGATCACTAAGGGGAAATGAGGCACAGGGGGATCACTAAGGGGAAATGAGGCACAGGGGATCACTAAGGGGAAATGAGGCACAGGGGGATCACAAATCACAGGGACAAATGAGGCACAGGGGGATTACAAATCATAGGGGAAAATAAGGCACGAGGTAAATGATGAGCCATAGGGGGGGCATGTTTTAGCACAGGAGTTCATAAAGGGGGAGGAATGATGTAGCACAAGAGGGGGCAGACTGAGGAGCAGGGAAATTATGTGGCAAATGGGGGGAATGATGTGACATTAAGTTCAGAGCTTCAAAGTAATTTATTTTACTTTTTTTTTTTATCACTCAAATTTCCCTGTTAAAATGAGGGTGCGTGTTATACGCCAATAAATACGGTAATTTGTTACAAAATAACAAGAACTACCAGGTTAAGATATCATATGAGGAAAAGGTTACATACCACTCTGTCCAGAGGAAACCTCATGATATCAAGATGGGCAATATCTAATCATAACATACAGTATACAGTCCTTTAACCCCTTAGGGACTCAGCCTATTTTCATTTTTGCATTTTCACTTTTTCCATCTACCTTTCTAAAAATCATAACGCTTTCAATTTTTCACCTACAGACACATAGAAGGGCTTGTTTTTTGTGTCACCAATTGTACTTCACAATGACATCACTTATTTTATAATATAAACTGTGGCGAAACCCCCAAAAATTATTTGTGGCGTGAAATAAAAAAAAAACACCATTTTGGGGGCTCTCGTTTCTACGCAGTGCAATATTTGGTAAAAATGACACCTTATCTTTATTTTTTAGGTCCATACGGTTCCAAGGATACACAATACCCATTATAACTTGTTCTTCAATAAGGGAATCTCTCGAGGGGCCACAAAAACAATGAACTTTCGGAAGGCAAAGTTCGATCAACTCAGAGAAGCCCTTAACACTATAAAATGGGATAATGTCCTCAAAAAGAACAATACTGACACTAAATGGGAGACTTTTAAAAATATCTTAAATTTTCACTGTAAGATGTATATACCTTATGGGAATAAAAGGGTCAGAAATAAAAGAAAACCAATATGGATGCATAAAAAGGGGGCAATAAATGACAAAAATAAAGCATTTAAATTACTAAAACAGGACAGCAGTGAAGAAGCATTAAAAAGCTATAGAGAAATATGTAAAATATGTAAAAAACAGATAAAAGTATAGACAGAAAAACTCATTGCCAAAGAGAGTAAAACTAACCCCAAAATGTTCTTTAACTATATAAATAGCTAAAAGGTCAAAAATGAAAGTGTTGGCCCTTTAAAAAATGATGGGGAAGAAATTATAAACGGGGATCAGGAAAAAGCAAATATATAAAAAAAATTCTTCTCTACTGTATTCACCGAGGAAAATGAAATGCAGTGTGATAAGGTAAACCCCCCCCCCCCCCCCCGTACAGGTCACTGTCTAACCCAGGAAGAAGTACAGTGCCGCCTACAAAAAATCAAAATAGACAAATCACCAGGTCCAGATGGCATTCACCCCCGTGTTCTAAAGGAATTAAGTTATGTAATAGACAGACCCCTATTTTTAATATTCAGGAGCTCTATAGTGACAGGGACTGTTCCCCAGGACTGGCGCATGGCAAATGTGGTGCCAATATTTAAGAAGGGGTCAAAAGGTGACCCTGGGAATTATAGACCTGTTAGTTTAACCTCGTTTGTATGTAAATTGTTTGAGAGTTTCCTAAGAGATGCTATTTTGGAATATCTTGATAAAAAATAAGTATAAAGCCCGCAGGGCTTTATTTGTGCGAGGGGCGGAAGTAATTATCGCTCCCTGCACTTCCAGGGGTGGCTTATTGGGAACAGGTGGGGGTGTGTGTATATAACTCTCCCCTCTCCTACAGGGGCGGAGCACGTGTCGTTTGTGGAATCTCTGCTTCCTGTAGCTGTCTGGTGTTTGAATGGCCCGCAAAAATCTTCAGAGCTGCTGCTCACGGTGCCGAGGCCTTGCTGATCATGAGTCTGGCTTGGGGGGTGCAGGCGCGGCATCCCTAGCAGCTCCGCTGGCTGTCTTATCTGGGGATGCTGTGTGTCACTCTGATTATAAGGTAATATAGGGCAGGTATGGTTCTGGCTGGCTCTGCCCGCAGCGGTAGTGGGGTCCAGGCAGCAAGCAGGTGAGTTCAATCAGTGCTGGTGGTGGCGCGGCCTCAGCATCTCGCGCAGCCCGCTAGCTGCCTCATGGCGGCATGTAGACCGCCCGCCACCCGCACAGCTACAATTGTCTATGCCCTTGGGACAGGTTGCGGCAGCTGCCCAGTTCTCTGTATGGCCGCTCGTTAGGCGGTCCTGTCAGCTTGTCTGCTATCGTTAACCTAAAGTATAGTGCAATGCTCTGCTGAGGGTTGTTTCAGTATAATGTTTGCTGTATTCAGTGTGGTGCAATGCTCTGCAAAGAGTCATTTCAATATAACTTTTGCTGTGTGCTGCGGTGCTCTGCGGGGTATACGGTGGCCTTGCAGTATACAGTACAGTGTAATGCTCTGCAAAGGGTCTCGTTACAATATAACATGTACTGTATAACAGTATAGTGCAGCGCTCTGCAGATGGTCTCGTTACAATATAGTATACATGATATACAGTTATGGTGCAATGCTCTGCAGATGGTCTCGTTACAATATAATATACACGATATATAGTTATGGTGCAATGCTCTGCAGATGGTCTCATGGTGCAATGCTCTGCAGATGGTCTCGTTACAATACAGTATACATTATATACAGTTATGGTGCAATGCTCTGCAGATGGTCTCGTTACAATATAATATACACGATACATAGTTATGGCGCAATGCTCTGCAGATGGTCTCTTTATGGTGCAATGCTCTGCAGATGGTCTCGTTACAATATAATATATACTATATACAGTATATAGTGCAATACTCTGCAGATGGTCTCATTACAAACAAACTTTATACAGTTAGTGCAATGCTCTGCAGATGGGATGGTTTCAATATACCATACTATATAGGGTATAGTGCAATGCTCTGCAGAGGGTCATTACAGTTAGCATGTGCAGTGTGGTGCAGTGCTTTTCGAAGGGTCTCATTGCAACACAGGGTGGCATGTACTGTGTTTGGTGTGGTGCAATACTCTGCAGAGGATCTCGTTGCAGGGTAGCATATGCTGCGTGTGGTGGTGCAATGCTCTGCAGAGTGTCTTGTTTCAATATATCATACGGTAAACAGTAGGGTGCAATGCTCTGTAGAGATATAACATAGGCTACATCTAATTAAATCATAGTATACACAGACTCGTTATTTGCACGATCATGGTATCTATACGCTTGGTTTACAATGGGCATACACGCATTACTGGTACAAGGTGCACACGAGTAGAGCATCTTATATAGTTATAGTGGTCACACGCTCACGGTTCTTAAGTTGTTCACATGTTCACCGCATTCATTGTTTCGTGCGGTTGTGGCCACGGGCTCATAGCATGTTTACAGCATTATTCTGCTTATAGTATTCATACCTCATAGCGTCATACCACATCTAATCAGTCTGCAAGACTGGGTTTGTGGGAGGGGCGGAGGACTATACAATGTCCACAATCCCCCTCTTCTGGGCGTGTGTTGCGTTTGCAGTGTTCTCTTTACAGAAGCACTGCTGTGAGCTCATACGTTAGGAGGGAGAGAAGTCGCGTTTTCGGTGGTTATACAAAGTTAGAAATTTGCCAGTACAGGTAAGTCCCGTTGCCTCGCTAATGCGAGGTAACAGCCTGGTCGTTTTCTTTACTTTTTAAATATTTATCCGCCGTGGTATCCTCACTCATTGTGTTTGTCTTCGCCGGCGGTTCGCTCCGCCACCGGCCGTTGCTTCACCTGGTGGCCACGGTGTCACGCCTGGTGGCGATATTCCCCTCACAGCCCGCCTACCTTCGGTCACGTTTGCAGGTCCACGTCACTGATCGGCGGCACCGGTATCCAAAGCACCATGCACGCTGCTGCGCAGTCTGCAGCGCAGTCTGCAGCGTCATCCCGGCGCCGGCGGTCATGTGTGCAGGTGACGCAGGGTATCACATGGTGCCGGTGGGCGGGCGCGCTGACATCTCAGTCCAACCCTCGGTCCTGGCCAGCGTTACTCACCAGATTGAGGGAGGACACACCCCCAGCCCTGGGTAGTGATTCAACTGCAGCAGGGCTGGTGCTGGGTCAAACGTCCATTAATGGAGCTCAGAGGGGGGCCTGCCACTCCTCGCAAAACAGCTAGCACAGCCAGGGTGATTCCCACATCCCGGGTACTCTGATTGCACGCCAGGTCTTGCACGCCTGTTGCCGATACCGCGGTCCCCTTACCACCGGTCCAGGAGGAGGTCATCCCACCCCTGGCGCCCATGGCGTCCATGTCAAGGGCTCTCGTCCCAGGTACGGCTTTTGAGGACTTAAGCGTGGCCCCTGAATCCTACGTCCCGGCGAGCATACGCAAAGAGATCATAGAGGACAAGGACATAAACCTGGCCGCTCTGCTGATAGCATCCCATGATGTCAATGACACCAAGACGGTCTCTTGTGGGGAAGTGGCAGTGATGTTCAAAAGCAGGGATGCTAGACTTGTTAGGAAACTCAACTTCTCCGAGTTCGTGGTTGCATTCAGCATGTATCGGGATGTGGTATGTTCACGCTAGTTAGGCATGTCTGTTGTTACAGTCTCAATCAGGTAAGGTGCCTTCGTGAACCTTGTCAGGCGACATGACCCACACGGTCTATCAGGTAGATAGGTATTTCTTGTCATTTAGTAGTCAGTTTAGTTTTTGCCTCTTAAATAGCATTTAAGGGATTGGTGCTTGTCAGACCTGCCATGAAGTTAGCCTTTCCTTGTCCATTTGAAGTAATGTCACAAGTAGGGATGGTAATAGATATAGTTCAGTTAGTATTTGGCAGGGAATGTTATCATTCTCAGGTCGTTTCTTTATATATGGACATTACTACCACAGTTTTCAAGGTATGGTTACCACCTCTAGTAGTCACTAGTTGGTCGGGGCTACTCTTTCAGCACACTAGCTATAGTCTACTTCGGGTATGTGAAGATTGATGCTGGGTGTAGGATGTGTTATTTCAGGAATTGTATTTATCCTAGCACTCTATAGGTGTGCCCTCATAACGCGGTTATGGCACTACTCAGACCGCTATGCTAGGGTAAGATCTTGTATAGATATGTAGGCAATTCCTGTCACTAGTACGTGTATGGAGCCTGAACACAAGTATAAAGCCTGCAGGGCTGTATTTGTGCGAGGGGCGGAAGTAATTTTCGCTCCCTGCACTTTCAGGTGGGGCTTATTGGGAACAGGTGGGGGTGTGTGTTTGTGGAACCCTCCCAATCCTCCCTTATTTTATTCCTTCACTATAGGGTATGCCCTCTATAGGCGTGCCCTCATTACGCGGTTATGGCACAACAAGATCTTGTATAGGTATGTAGGCAATCTTTCCTGTCACTAGTACATGTATGGAGCCTGAACACAAATGTATGACCCCGTATCAGCATGGATTTATGAGGGATCGATCCTGTCAAACTAACCTGATCAGCTTTTATGAGGAGGTGAGCTCCAGACTGGACCAGGAGCAATCGCTGGATGTTGTACATCTGGATTTTTCCAAAGCATTTGATACAGTTCCACATAAAAGGTTGTTGCATAAAATGAGAAGGAACGGGCTGGGGGAGAATGTGTGCAAGTGGGTAAGTAACTGGCTCAATGATAGGAAACAGAGGGTGGTTATTAATGGTCCTTATTCTGATTGGGTGACTGTTACTAGTGGGGTACCACAGGGGTCAGTCTTGGGTTCTGTCCTATTTAATATATTCATTAAAGACCTTGCAGAGGGGTTGAATAGTAAAGTAGCAATCTCTGCAGATGACAATAAACTCTGTAAAGCAGTAAACACTGTAGAGGACAGTGCACTGCTACAAATGGATCTGGATAGGTTGGAGGTTTGGGCTGGGAAGTGGCAGATGAGGTTCAACACTGATAAATGTAAGGTAATGCACATGGGGAAGAAAAATCCGTGCTGAGATTATGTATTAAATGGGAGAACACTTGGGACGACTGACATAGAAAAGGACTTAGGAGTCTTAGTTAACAGTAAATTTAGCTGTAGTGACCAGTGCCGTGCAGCTGCTGCCAAGGCTAATAAAATCATGAGGTGCATCAATAGGGGCATAGATGCCCACGACAAGGAAATAATTCTACCGCTGTACAAATCACTAGTCAGACCACACATAGAATACTGTGTACAGTACTGGGCACCAGTGTACAAGAAAGATAAAGTGGAGCTGGAGAGGGTTCAAAGACGGGCAACCAGATTAATACGGGGAATGGGAGGACTACAGTACCCAGAAAGATTATCAGAATTAGAGTTATTTAGTTTAGAAAAAAGAAGGCTTAGGGGAGACCTAATAACTATGTATAAATATAACAGGGGACAGTACAGAGATCTCTCCCATGATCCATTTATACCCAGGACTGTATCAATAACAAGGGGGCATCCTCTACGTCTAGAGGAAAGAAGGTTTCCACCCCAGCACAGATGGGGGTTCTTTACTGTAAGAGCAATGAGACTGTGGAATTCTCTCCCGAAGGAGGTGGTCATGGTGAACTCTGTTATAGAGTTCAAAAAGGGTCTGGATGCATTCTTGGAGAGTAATAACATTGCTGGTTATGTATACTAGATTTATAGGGACAGAACGTTGATCCAGGGATTTATTCTGACTGCCATATTTGGAGTCTGGAAGGAATGTTTACCTCCAGTATGAGGGGTTTTTGCCTTCCTCTGGATCAACTCAACAGGGACTTATTAGGGTTATAGGTTGAACTTGATGAACTCTGGTCTTTTTTCAACCTTATGTTACTATGTAATTTATATAGGTTTTATTTTATTTTAATACTTAAAAAAATTATAAACTACATGCACCAAAATTAGTATGTTTAAAATTGGTATTTTATGACCCCTATAACTTTTTTATTTTTCTGTATACAGACTAATTTTTTGCACTGTCATCTTTAGTTTTTATAGGTACCATTTTTGTTTTGATGGGACTTTTTGATCGCTTTTTATTAATATTTTTATAGTACATAAAGTGACCAAAAATGCACAATTTTGGACTTTGGTATTTTTTTGCGTGTACGCCAAATACCGTGTGGTTTAGCTAACCTAATATTTTAATAGTTCAGGGATTTATGCACGTGGCGATACCACATTATTTTTTATTTTATTACATTATTTTATTTAAAAAATTAGAAAAGGGGGGTGATTTAAACTTTTAATAGGGAAGGGACACACGAACTTTAGGGGAAAAAATTAACACTTTTTTTTTTAGCCCTTAGGGGGCTAAAACATGCAATCTTCTGATTGCATATACTTATTAGTGCACTGCAATTGCAAAGCACTGATAAATGTAACCGGCGCTCTGCTTCTCCTGGCATGGAGTAGTAGATCGCTGATTGTACAACGGAGAGGCAGGTGAGGACCTTCCCCTTGTCCGGTAAGCTGATCGGGACATTGCAATTTTGTCACGATAGTTCTGATCAGCTCTGCTGAGCTGCCGGGATTCTTTTACTTTCATTTTAGATGCCACAATCAACTTTGATCATGGCGTCTAAAGGGTTAATGACGGTCATCGGCCTGATCGGCCATGTCCGGCATCAGCCGTGCATCCTGGCTGCCAGTAGTACATGGGACCCACCGGGTTTAATCTGTTCTCTGCTGGTGAGAACAGTTTAAACCCGGTAAACGGGACCAGGGCGTACAGGTACGCCCTGAGTCCTTAAAGATGCAGGGCATATGCATAAGAGGTTACCCAATACTTAATTGTATATATCACAACATAACATGTCCAACTGATTGCCTTATATATAAGGAACTAAGGTTCATAATATGGGACACACATTTTGTTTCCTCTGTCTCTCCATTCATCCCCCCCCCCCCCAACTTGGGTAAAATTTACTTTTGTTGTCTAGAGAACATGGCTAACTAGGCTTCTCATGTCTTTATCTCAACAGCCATAAATATCTAAGGAGACAAGAAGTATTCTTCTCAGACTGACACATTTGTAGAGAGGAAACTTTGTAAAATAACTTATGCCCACTTAGAATATACACAAAATAACGGACACATACAAGATGTTTGATGTCTACATAGTGATCCATTTTTGGGGCAAACAATAAGCACTACAATGTGGACTGCATTGCCGTGTTGACCACGTTTGTCCAAGTGGCCCTAATGCTGCTGGATTTCAGCGGCATTGGTTGCAGATGGAGTCTCTGCCCAAAATTGCTTGTGTTAATGGGCCCTAAGAATCTGAATTGGCCATTGAATCCAATAGCCAATTTGAGCAATTCGACCCAAAACAAATGTCATATGATACCCATTCACTGGGCACACATTCACAGAGCGCCAATCCCAGCAAAGGAGTGCAAAATGTGATGCATATTGCATTGCAGTTTACCTGGACACATTAATTCAGCAGGGAGCTATACAGCATGCTAGTGTACACAATCATGGACTCCTGTCTTTGACAAGAGTCCCTGCTCCTTTATGCAATCTACCCAAATCCCACATCAACATACTCTCAATATGCTAATACTACATTATCCCATACCCCCTTTTCTATTCTTATAGAAGAAACCATGCAATTTTGCTGCATCATGGCTATGATTATGGTCATGCATTGACCGAAACACGTTGGATTATAGTTCATGTGTTCATGGATGTACACTTTTTTAAAGATGTTCAATAATCCAAAATTTCCACAGCAGAGATTTTTGCCATGGAAATCCCGATTCTGGCATCCTCAAAAACATTGAACCTGAACCTGAATGCATTACTTTCTATGGAGATGGCTCATTTTCAAGCAGTCGTAGTGCCGCCGGATTGAGTAGATGTGCGGAATGTCTGCCCGTATTCTCCGACAGTGTGAACATGGCCTAACTCATCAAGAACTCCATTCTAAACTAGCCCAGAGCAATGGGTCAGATGGGCGGCAACTGCCCCAAACAAACTTATAGACAAAAAGCAAAGCAGGATAATCCCTGTGATTAATAATAATAATAATAATAATAATAAATTAAAAAAAGATAAATAAGTAAACATGCATCAGTGTTTTAGATTCCATAATGCTTCTATATGCAAAAGTAGAGCTATAGGAGGAGCAGAGAAAGAAGGTGCCTAGGGGCCCTGGTCAAAGGCACCTCTGCTACATAAAAAGACACCAGCTGTATTAATGGCACATGGTAGGCTGGTGGTCCAGTGACAGATTTGCACTGGGGACCAGGAGCTGTGAATTAAACTTCTGTCTGTATGTACATACCTAGTTTACCCCACTGTAATTAATGGAATACATAACTGCCAGGTAGTGCGAGAGGAAGCAATGTGCGACGACCCATAGCAGCCAATTTACTACTTCTCGTGTCAATTTGTCTGGTGAAAATAATGGGATGTGGCATTGTGCTGGGAGGATATTTCATGCCGGTATGTGACATTTTAGTGACCTTACCCTAAATATATATAATGCACCAAGGAATACAGCTAACATGTGTTTTACTCCATGGCTTGCGTCACCCAGTAATGCGTGTTTTAATATGTTTTAGTACAGTCGGGTTAATCAATAAACATTGAAAAACAAGGAACTGTGTCTGTGCAAATGGAGACACTGTCAGCTATCTGCTTATTCATTACTCCTGAGGATGATGTGATATATTCAAATACAGAAGGACATGAGAAGAATGCACAATAAAGCCTGTAAATGGTATGTGCTAGCAGAGGAACAGCTTTAATATTTGTTAAATATCTATGTTAAGATTTATGGAGATTCCTGGCCCAACAGGGATCCCCATGTGGGTCCAATTGGTGAGATGATAATGAGGCCTAAGTAATCCCCTTTAAAGCTGTTGTAGGTAGGGATGAATACTTTTTCACGTTGACTTTTTTCCTCCACTTTAAAATTGCACTAAAATAATGTCTTCTAGAGGGAGGTACCCTAAAATAAAAAGGCCAACTCTATCTATCGGTCAGATTACAGTTATCTCTCCCAACCCACTCACCTCAGCCTAGCATGCATGTGTTCTGAATGGGGAGAATGGAGTAAGCTGCTGCCAGACACCACAGGCAAAAGTTTATCACCTGTCAACACAAAAGGAGCAGGATGTGGAAAGCCAATATTCCTACTCCCCCCCCCCCCCAAATATCAGAGAGACGGTCTATCCTTCTGAGATCATCAGGTTCATTTAATATTATAATGTGTATAGCCAGCTTAAAGGAAAACTGTCACTTGTTTTCTCCCACACTATCCACAGGTACTGGTGGATAGTGCCAGAGACGCTGATTAAAATGAGCCCTACCTTGACCAGATCTGCGCAATCTCCCGCAATTGTAGTTTTATTATTTGTTGAAATTTTCCTGTAACTGGCAGGGGCGGGGCTTCGGCGCTTAACTGGCACTGACGTCAGCGCCGCTTATGAATATTCATCCCCCTCCCCCCAGTTAGGAGCGGCGAAGAGAGGGAGAACTGGAGGGAGGGGGGGATGAATATTCATAAGCGGCGCTGATGTCAGTCAGCCTTACCAATAAGTTATTATAAAAAAAAATTTTGTACCCTTTCTCTTGTAAGTAGAATTTTGCATTTGGCCCCTAGTGGACAGTGTGACCACTAGGTACCAAAACCTTTCCTCCTGGAGGATATAGTGTATGGCCCACAGTCCTACAGGCCCCAAGAGACTGTGTACTGTAATGATTTCACTGTTTATAAGTTCAAGAGTGTTTAACTGTAAAGTGTAAACAAAATCCACCAAGAATACTGTTAGGGTGCAAGAAAGGCTAACCCCAACCATAGCATGTGCTGCCAAGGCAATGTTCATGGGGTTGCACCAGACACTTAGTATACTGTAGTCTGGCATTTCCAAGTATGTCTTTGATGGCTAAGTCAATACCTTTTTCCAGAATCCTATATACTGTACAAACATTTCTTGCTGATATACAAGTAGCAGTCCGCTTTATCACATTCCAAGTTCACGGTCTTCGAATAGGCTGTCACATCTTTAAAGTATACCTGTCATTTGCAAAAACTTTTATATAATGTAGATAATATATATATATATATATATATATATATATATTTGTAATATATAGGGATGAGCGAATCGAATGTGACGAATCCGAAATTCATTAGGAAAATCAGGAAAAATTAGATTCGCAATGAATGCGAATATTGATGCGATTCTATTGCATGAATCTCTTCATTAAACTCCATTTAGTACGGTCCAGGCTCCAGGGCATCTAAAATGGCAGATTCACATGTGAGGACATGGGGCAAGGAATCCTAGGAAGGCGGGAACAAGGGTAGGCGGGATGACCCTGAATCACATGCAGGACGCAGCCTATCAGCAGCCAGTCACCCCTGTGATGTCACAGCCCTATATAATCGGCATCCATATTGCGGCCAGTCACTTCAGCCTTTCACTGCAGAGAGATAGATAAGAACAGACAGCGCTGTGTGTTACTCAGAAAAGCTTTTTCCAGAAGTAATTCACCTCCTAGTCAAGTTAGCATTCTGTTGCACAGAGAGAGGGAAAGAGGGCAGTGTGTGATTCACAGAAAATCATTCTTACTGCAGTGATTTACCTCCCAGTCACTTTCTACAGTGTTCTTTTACAGAGAGCACTGTGTTGCACAGAAGAACAGCAGCGATTCAGCTCAGGCACAAATGCTGCCTAGAAGCACTGATAGGGAAGGGAGTGATATTAAGAGAGAGAGTGCTATTTTAGGTGTAGTACACAGTGACTGTGTGCTGAAGGACTGGTGTGTACTGCTGGTGTTGTGCACAAATACTTTTTTAAGTGTACTGTAACACATTTTTCTGCCTTCATAAGTGCATAGCACATACGTACATCTAAGGGGTGTACTATTTTGTTCCTGTTAAAGTCTCAATGGCCTAGATACTGTGAAAGGCCAGGCAAGAGTACTCACCGGCTGGTTTTTAAGCGTACTATATCGTATTTTTCTCCCCTCATAAGTGCATACCACATACGTACATCTAAGTGGTGTACTATTTGTTCCTGTTAAAGTCTCAAGGTCCTAAATATTGTGAAAGGCCAGGCAAAAGTACTCACCGCTGGTGTTGTACACAAATCATTTTTAAGGTGTACTGTAGCGCATTTTTCTGCCCTCAAATGCACATACCACATACGAACATGTAAGTGGTGTACTATTTTGTTCCTGTTAAAGTCTCAAGAGCCTAGATACTGTGAAAGGACAGCCAAAAAGTACACACCTGCTGCTGTTCTAGACAAATACTGTTTCGTGGCAGCAGGAGTCGCAGCGAAAAGCCTGAGCTCCCGGTATCAGCTAGCGGTCGTGTCTCGACCAGCAACCCATTTGCCGTCATCGATTGGTTAACACAGTCATCCATGGCATCACAAGTGACATCTGATACCAGTCAAAAGTCGGTGGGTTCCTCAGACACAACCCTCAGTTGGCATGGCCCTGGAGCATTCCCTGTCCTCCCATTGCCTTCCCTACAGAAGTATCTTATGCTGTGGGTTCAGCTCCACTATTTAGTGAGGATGATCTAATAGAGGACAGTCAGCAGCTACTGCCCAGCCAAGAAGGGGAGGAGACATCTATCGCTTCCCCCACTAGGAGGGCAAGTAGTGTTGAGGAGAGTGACGTGGGAGGCGGTGCCTGAGTTCAGGGTCCTGAAGCAGACACTGTTGAGGAACCTGAGGAGGACATCAGTGACGTGCAGACACTTGTTAATGATAATCAAGCCGATCGCAGTTGGGAGCCGGGTGCAGAAGGGGCTTCATCATCATCAGGAAAAGAGGGTGGCAGGTTACCCATGAGGCAGCAGCAGAGACAGCAATATGGTAGCATGGTCGGCAGGCAGCATGGTGGCAGAAGTGGAAATTCTGGAGCCAAACGTGCTAGAGGAAGACCACCTGCTTTGCAGCAGCCTACCTTCCCGGGAAGAAGTTGAACAGGGGTTCCTGGAAATGGCAGCAGTAGCAGTCAATTAGTGTGGACTGTTGGTGGGAAAATCAGCTACTCGGCAGGGTGGCAATTTTTCATCAAGCATCCGGAAGAGGTTCACATAGCCACATGCAAGACATGTCAGCAGAAGGTGAAGCGTGGTCAGGGTTCTAATGTTGGCACCACGGCCCTGCATCAACACATGTTGCGCCACCATAAAGCGGCCTGGGAGAACCGTGGCTCCGATGTGGAGGTCCAGCTTGTTGCATCACCCAGTGACACACCGCTCCATGTTTCAGCCAGCCAAGTCTCCACCACCTCAGCTGAAGGGAGCTGTGTATCATACCCTCCTTCTGTTGCTCCAGTTGCTCCTGCTCCTCCTACTTTCAGTCAGTCATTCCGCCAGCAATCCATCGGTGAAGCCATGTCCAAAAGATTACAGTATGAGCCCACTCATCCAAGGCGCAGAAGCTGAATGTGCTCCTGTCAAAGTTGCTGGTGCTGCAGTCCCTCCCTATTCAAGTGGTGGACTCTGCACCTTTCAGAGAACTGATGGCTTGTGCGGAGCCGAGGTGGAGAGTCCCAAGCCATCATTTCTTTGCAAAAAAAGGCAGCACCAGCCCTGCACAATTTTGTGGAAGAGAAGGTGGGCCAGTCCTTGAGCCTGTCGGTATGTACCAAAGTGCACGGCAGCGTTGACGTCTGGAGCTGTAACTGTGGTCATGGACAATACATGTCCTTTATCGCCCACTAGGTGAAGGAGGGTTCCTGCACAGCCAAAATTCAACATGGACAGGTCACACCGCTTCCTCCTCCACGCTCTCAGGCCGTTGGTCCTGTGACTGTGCAACGCCGCCTCCTCATCCTCCACTGTGTCCTCAGCCTCCACTGCATGGACAAGTCTCAGTGCCCCTTCAACATACCATGTGTGCCGGGCACAGCGGTGTCACGCTGTTTTTCACATGGTTTGCCTTGGCGAACGGAGTCACACAGAGAAGGAACTGCTAAAAGTAATTCATCAAGAAATCGGAGCATGGCTTACTCAATGAAAACTGGAGATGGGAACCATTGTGACTGACAATGGGAAGAACATCTTGTCTGCCCTGTGACTGGGAAGGCTGAGCCCTGTGCCCTGCATGGCACAAGTGTTCAATCTGGTTGTCAAGCGGTTCCTGAAGTGTTCCCCCCATTTGCAAGACATCCTGACAATTAGAAGGAAACTTTGCATGCACTTCAGCCATTCATACACGGCAAAGCACACCCTCCTTGCAGCGCTCCGGGTCCCGCTGCTTCCCCGGAGCGCTCGCGGCGTTACTCTGCTTGCAGCGCTCCGATCGGCGCTGCTGACCGAGAGCGCTGCTACCCTGTCACCGGAGGGGATGCGATCCGCGGGACGGGACGTGCCCGCTCACGGATCGCATCCCATGTCTCTTCTCACCTGCTCCATCCTTCCTCTGTCCCAGCCCGGCACGTGCGGCCCCGCTCTCTAGGGCGCGCGCGCGATGGCTCTCTGAAATTTAAAGGGCCAGTGCACCACTAATTGGTGCCTGGCCCAATCTAGTCCAATCACTGTTTTCCCTATAAAACATCACTTCCCCTTCCTGTCCCTGCCGGATCTTGTTGCCTAGTGCCTAGTGAAAGCGTTCCAGTTTGTCCTTGCCTGTGTTTCCAGAATCTCTGCTGTTGCCCCTGACTACGAACCTTGCCGCCTGCCCTGACCTTTCTGCTATGTCTGACCTTGCCTTGCCTTGTCCTTTTGTACCGCGCCATCTCAGCCGCCAGAGAGGTTGAGTCGCTACTGGGAGGAACGACCTGGGGGTTACCTGCCGCAGCAAGTCCATCCCGCTTTGCGGCGGACTCTGGTGAATACCAGTAACCCCTTAGACTCCGTTCCCCTGGTACGGCCCACGCCATCACCTCTCTGGTACAGAGGATCCACTTCCAGTGTCCTCACCCTCCGCCAACCCGGATCCTGACAATATCTACTGAGTTGATCCAAAGGAAGGAAAAAAAAAAAACTCATACTAGAGGTAAAAATTCCTTCCCGACTTTAATATGGCAGTCAGAATAAATCCCTGGATCAACGTTCTATCCCTATAGATCTAAAATCCATAACCTGTAATGTTATTACTCTCCAAAAATGCATCCAGACACCTTTTGAACTCTATTACAGAGTTATCCATGACCACCTCCTCAGGCAGAGAATTCCACAGTCTCAATGCTCTTACAGTAAAGAACCCCCGTCTGTGCTGGTGTAGAAACCTTCTTTCCTCTAAACGTAGAGGATGCCCCCTTGTTATAGATACAGTCCTGGGTATAAATGGATCATGGGAGACATCACAGTACGGTCCACTGATATATTTATACATAGCTATTAGGTCTCCCCTAAGCCTTCTTTTTTCTAAACTAAATAACCCTAATTCTAATAATCTTTCTGGGTACTGTAGTCCTCCCATTCCCCGTATTACTCTGGTTGCCCATCTTTGAACCATCTCCAGCTCTACTATATATTTCTTGTACACTGGTGCCCAGTACTGTGCACAGTATTCCATGTGTGGTCTGACTAGTGATTTGTACAGCGGTAGAATTATTTCCTTGTCGTGGGCATCTATGCCCCTATTGATGCACCCCATGATTTTATTTGCCTTGGCAGCAGCTGCCCGACACTGGTCAATTTTACTATTAACTAAGACTCCCAAGTCCTTTTCCACATCAGTTGTCCCAAGCGTTCTCCCATTTAATACATAATCCCAGTCCGGATTTTTCTTCCCCATGTGCATTACCTTACATTTATCAGTGTTGAACCTCATCTGCCACTTCCCAGCCCAAACCTCCAACCTATCCAGATCCATTTGTAACAGTGCACTGTCCTCTATAGTGTTTACCGCTTTACAGAGTTTAGTATCATCTGCAAAGATTGCTACTTTACTATTCAACCCCTCTACAAGGTCATTAATTAATATATTAAATAGAACAGGTCCCAATCAGTGCTACCCCAATCAGTGCTACCCCACTAGTAACAGTTACCCAATCAGAATAAGTACCATTAATAACCACCCTCTGTTTCCTATCACTGAGCCAGTTACTTACCCACTTACACACATTCTCCCCCAGCCCCATCCTTCTCATTCTATGCACCAACCTTTTATGTGGCACTGTATCAAATGCTTTGGAAAAACCAGATATACGACATCCAGTGATTCACCCTGGTCCAGTCTGGAGCTCACTCCTCATAAAAGCTGATCAGGTTAGTCTGACAGGACCGGTCCCTCATAAAGCCATGCTGATATGGGGTCATGCACTTATTTTTATTAAGATACTCCAGAATTGCATCCCTTAGAAAACCCTCAATGAATCATAACTGATTAAATGAAACATTCATACTTTCACAGTCAGGGGGGCGCTGGGAGGCAGGGGCTGGAACAGGTGGTATCTTGCCTGGCTGAGGACTGCCAACTCGATGCCCACCAGAATGGGTACTCAAAAAATGTAAATAAATTCAAATACAATTAAATAAAAATTTCATAAAAATTATCTTAATTCTCTTACATTTTGACGCCATATGGTCTTCCTGCTGCCACATCCAGACGCTCTGCGGCAGTGATTCTAATGGCGATGACTGTAATTTTTGGTGGAAAAAAGCTGTCTTGTCCCTGCAGCTATTGCCTGTGTGTCTCTGTCAAGCAGTGTTTCCCAACAAGGGTGCCTCCAGCTGTGGCCAAACTACAACTCCCAGCATGCCAGCCTAAATATTCTTTAAACATTATTTAAAGGGGTACTCTGCCCCTAGACATCTTATCCGCTATCCAAAGTGTAGGGTTCCCGCTGTTGATCTTTGCTGTGGCACCCCAGACATCTGGTGCATGGAGCCGGATGACTGGAGATGACACAGCCACGCCTCGCTAGTAAAGTCACAGCCACACCCCCTCAATGCAAGTCTATGGGAGGGGGCGTGATGGCCGTCATGCGCCCTCCCATAGACTTGCATTGAAGGGACGTGGCTGTGACATCACTGACGAGGCATGGTCGCCTTTGGATAGGGGATAAGAAGTCTATGAGTGGAGTACCCCTTTAATGAAAGATTGCTTGTGAAGGAAAATATCTTTCCTGAACAACATATTATTCATTTAACGATCATCCACAATAATATGGTTGTTTCAAAACCCTACGGCCCCATTCACGTGGTGGAATTTCAAAGCAGAGTCCAGCAGAAAAATGTATCTTGAAAACTCTGTTGCAGGCAACTCCCAGAGTTTTCAATGGGATTCTGCTGTCCTGCACACATGGCAGACTTTCCACACCAGAAAATCTGGCGCAGCAATTTAATTTCTGTCCTCTGCAGAAAGGGTTAACAATAGTAATAGTAAATTCTTTCTGCGGACTATGCTCGGAAATGCATTGTCTTCTATGGAGATGGCGCATTTCTGAGCGGTCCTAGCATCGACATCGTGCTAGGACCGCTAAGAAATGCGCTGTCTCCATTTCCGATCAGATTCCCCAGTAAGATTTTTTTTTGTCTGAAAATTCTGCAAAAGTTTGGCTTTGTGAGTAGGGCCTAACAGTGTGACATTATTCGGCTGAAATCATCATACTTGCCTATTTTGCTACATTTAAGGTTGCTAGAATTGTAACACATTTTCTTAGTAAGTCTAACACTTAGATGATTGTGTTTAAATATTATGAGCCTTACAGTTAGTTATAAACAAGTTGAAATTGTCGTTTATGTGCTTGAAATGCCTGTGATCCCCTAACCATTACATGCTCCGGTGCTTAGACATAATAAATCCTTGCGGTTCTGTGTGGCTGACAAGCTCTGGATGCACTCTAGATATCTTAGTATTAAGCAAAATGTTAATGAAAGTGGAATACTAACTAGCTTTAATTTTGCTTCTGCTTTGTCATGTTTGACAACTGCGAGCTTTATTCTTTACACATAATTCCTGCTCCAGTGGTTTTCCTTGAAAACGTGCCAAGCACAAAGAGGAGCCAATTGAATAAACTGCTCATTTTTAATAAGAAGCATAATTAAATATGCAACTAATTAAATGGTATCATTAACCTTAGTATGCAGATAAGCTCCTTAAAAGCTTTTCCTGCTGCATTTAATCTTCACGTACATTGAGATCAAAGTCCCTGGTTGTTGATTTCTTGAGTAGGCTATGAAGTGGTTAGATCTTCATATGAGTGTTATTGGCCTGTAAGAAATCAACTTTCTATCTGTCTCTTCATATTTTATGAGAATTGAACTTGCCATGCCTTTAACATGGATATATGAAGAAAGCACTTAGTAGGGTATATATATCTCCAGCAGCCATCAGTGTGTACTGTATTTCCTCCCGGAGGTTCAATGATGATGGTCAAATGGTAGATTTTCAGTGTGCAGGCCACAATTTTGGCCACGGAGTGTCAGCAAAGAATTCAAATTAAGTGAATTGTTGCATTTTTTTTTTTTGTGATTATTTAAGGCCATGTCAACAGTCATTTTTATTTTTTATGCTGTACCAGGACTGTACGGTTAAAACAATCTATTAAAAATCGGAAGGTTTTCTTCTAATAATGTATCATCAATGGAAAATTGTCCATTAGTGAAGTTATTCTAATGACTGTTAGTTGGGCACAGTCATTACAAACCATTACAAAACTTTTGATATATCATAGAGACATAGTAAAAATGTTGTGTGTAGTTCTTGCCATTCTGACCACAGTGCTTTCTGCTGCCACCTCTGTCCATTTCGGGAACTCTGTCCAGAGTAGGAGCAAATCCCCATAGCAAACCCTCCTGCTCTGGACAGTTCCTGACACAGACAAAGGTGTCAGCAGAGAGCACTGTGGTCAGACAGAAAAGAACTACAATACTTCCTCTGGAGCATACAGCAGCTGATAAGTACTGGAAGAATTATGATTTTTAAATACAAGTAATTTACAAATCTGTTTAACTTTCTGGAACCAGTTGATTTGAAAACAAATTTTCCCACCAGATAACCCCTTTAAACAAATACTTAAACAACAATCTGTGCATCGCTGTGTTCTTTTCCACCTCCAGAGCTGTGTGAGGGTTAATTTTTTTGCGCCATGAACTGCAGTCTAATGGAGGAAAAATACCAAAGTGTCCTTAAAAAACACCATACCTCAACATGCTGAGATTTTGGAGGACTAGCCCTGGGCCTAAAAACACCCTAAGGGTACGTTCACACAAGCGGACCCACAGTATATCTTATGCTGCAGATCCGCCACTGAAGGACCACTGCATGGTGGCTTTACATGTGCCTGCTCGGCGCGGCTATACGCTGCTATGAGCAGACACACTGCAATGTGGGAGTTGCCGAGCAGGCATATGTAAAGCCCCCATGCAGCGGTCCTTCAGCGGCGGATCTGCAGCGTAAATACGCTGTGGGTCCACTCATGTGAACGTACACTCAGGGTACCCTCAGGGTACGTTCACACAGGCGGATTTCCTACAGAATTTCCACAGTGTATCTGCTGCGGAAAATACGCAGCTGATTTTACTACGATTGACTTCAATGGGTCAGCAGAAAATTCACAATAGAGACAGATTTGCAGATTTACTTCGGGCCCATTGAAGTCCATGGTAGCAAAATCTGCTGGAAATTTTCCACAGCAGATATGCTGCGGAAATTCCCAAGGTAATCCGCCCGTGTGAATGGTAAAAATAAAAAGCCTAAAAAACTCCATGTATGTATGAAATTTTATACATCCCTATTTACTCCAAGCTAACATCTGACTGCAGTGTTTTTGGCCCAAGAAAGGCCATACAGCGAGTATGGTGTTTTTTGGGGTGTTTTTTTTTTTTCCAGCTAAGTGGAGTCCAAGCCCTACAATGAAATTCACACCTTACTTATTTTTCCATGAAGAAATTGTCTGCAGCTTGTAAATAAGATTTATAAAACCTCCTCCCTGCTATTGCTAATCCACAGCTTTGCTGTCCCATGTGTATTCACCCTAACAATAAGCTCTTCCCTCTTCATCTGTTCGTACATTTTATTTGCCCCTGTGTTCTTTCAAAAGATTCCTGTTTCTTTATCATCCCTTCCGTTATTTTTTTGTTTTATTATTCAATAGGTTTGTCACATTATTATCGTTGTATAATGTATTCATTAGCCACCTATTATTAGTTATACAGTCATTACATTCAAAAATGTCTGTATGACTGTGTTCACACCACATTTGTGTATATGCTACAATGAGCCTTTTGGCAAATCCATATCCAGCTCGGGCAGTATTTGTCGACGTAGCCTTTTCTTCACTCTATTATAATGTGATCAATGACACCTCAATACCAGTGATTCTGATATTCTAAATATGTACCAGCTTTTTCCAATGGCACTAAATGGGTGATGTATAAAACTTTATAGCAGGCAGTTGTATACATAATATACGGTATGTTCAGCATATACATCCAGAGATTTTCTGGTAGAGTGGTACAGTAAGGTCATGTTCACATGGCGTAAAATGTGCAGAATATCCGCATGGAAAACACGTGCGGACATTCAGCACATTTAAATACTCCAACAGGCTCTAGGATCGCTTGGAAATATGCCGTCATATGGACGTCAATGCATTTATGAGCAAAATTCACACAGAAAAAAATAGACAAATCTGTTCTTTCTGTGGACAGTGCTGCAGAATCTAATTGAAATCAATGGGACTCTGCTGCAGCTGAATGTCTATATCAGGGGTCTCAAACTCAAATTATCTGGGGACCACTGGAGGTAGCGGCTGAGTGAGGCTGGGCCGCTTGCGCCCCTCACATATAATGGCCCCATCATGCGCCCCTCACATATAATGCCCCATCATGCGCCCCTCACATAAAATGCCCCCATCATGCGCCCCTCACATATAATGCCCCCATCATGCGCCCCTCATATATAATGCCCCCATCATGCGCCCCTCACATATAATGCCCCCATCATGCACCCCTCATATATAGTGCCCCCATCATGCGCCCCTCACATATAATGCCCCATCATGTGCCCCTCACATATAATGCCCCCATCATGAGCCCCTCACATATAATGCCTCCATCATGAGCCCCTCACATATAATGCCCCATCATGCGCCCCTCACATATAATGCCCCATCATGCGCCCCTCACATAAAATGCCCCCATCATGCGCCCCTCACATATAATGCCCCCATCATGTGCCCCTCACATAAAATGCCCCCATCATGCGCCCCTCACATAAAATGCCCCCATCATGCGCCCCTCACATATAATGCCCCCATCATGCGCCCCTCACATATAATGCCCCCATCATGCGCCCCTCACATATAATGCCCCCATCATGCTCTGAATTTAACCCTGCCACACACTGCATGCTCTGAATTTATACACAGTACAATGCTTCACGCCTTTACCCCCTTCCCCTCCATTACTGTGCCTCCTGCCTGCACCTCCTTCATAACTGTGCCTCATGCCTGCATCCCCCCCTTACCCTCCATTACAGTATCTCAATCTCGCACTGCCCTCACACCCTTTCACTGTGCCTTATTCCTGCACTCCCTCACCCCCTTCGCTATATTACTGTTCCCAGTGCCCCACCCACCCTAAAACAACCACTGTGCAAGGTTCCTGGCTCCTGTGGCTCCACTGCTGCTGTAATTACTAACGCTGTCTTCCTTCCAGATGTCGGCACCGTCCTCAGCATGGCGCAGCTAGACTACGCCCACCAACGTACAAGCATACAAACTCTATGTCCGATGTGCGGCAGCGGTCACATCACTACAAGCTCTATTAACACCACTTGCGACTGCAGTAAGTGTTCTGTGACCGCAGTCGCAAGGGCATACACAGTGCAAGCGCCTAGTGTGCTGTGCAGCAGGCCACCTATGCGGGCCTCTGGGCCTATTTTAATAAAGGAGCCTGGAGCTGTAGCTCCATCCAGCCCTGTGCAGCAGACCCCAAAATTTGGTCCGCGAGTTTGAGACCCCTGGTCTATATGAAATTTTCTGATGAAATTCCACATGGACATTCTGGCGTGTGAACATACCCTGTCACAAAGACCCGGGTGCTCCCTAAGACACCAGTATTAGGCTGGGATTCTACTTGGCTTTTTATTTTTTTGGGGAAAAAAATTCCTTAAAAAAATTCCATACTTATAGGGTTCTTTTGGTCCAGCTGGGAGTCACTAAGGAAGTATGAAATGCCAGACATACATGACATTTTTTTTTTGCCATTTCTAAGCCTTTTGTAGTATTTTTATACTCTGTTTTCCAAAATCACAAAGCAGTGGGGGGGGGGGGTGTTAAGGAAACTTAAAGGGGTACTCTGCCCCTAGACATCTTATCCCCTATGCAAAGGATAGGGGATAAGATGTCAGATTGCCGCGGTCCCGCTGCTGGGGAACCCCGGGGATCCCCGCTGCGGCATCGGGCTATCATTAAAGCACAGAGCGAGTTCGCTCTGTGCATAATGACGGGCAATACAGGGGACGGAACAGCATGACATCATGGCTCCGCCCCTCATGACATCACGGCCCGTCCCCTTAGTGCAAGTCTATGGCAGGGGGCGTGACGACCGCCATACCCCCTCCCATAGACTTGTATTGAAAGGGGCGGGCCGTGAGGTCACAAGGGGCGGGGCCATGACATAATGATGCTCCGGCCCCTGTATTGCCCGTCTTTACGTGCAGAGCGAACTCCCTCTGTGCTGTAATGATAGCGTGGTGCCACAGCGGGGATCCCGGGGGTCCCCAGCAGCGGGACGGCGGCAATCTGACATCTTATCCCCTATCCTTTGCATAGGGGATAAGATGTCTAGGGGCGGAGTACCCCTTTAAGGTTTTTTTTTTCTCCCCAATTCTTCAAATTAACCCTTGAGTCACATGAATCCACTTTTTCTGAAGAATAAAACATCACAAAACTGCATCTTGGGTGTAAGAATTGAGAGGTTTTCTTTTTTTTTTTGGTCCAAAAAATTGAGCAGTTTTTGGATTCAAATGAATGGAAATATAAAGAAAGGACATATACTTCACCAGTTCTAATTTAGCTCAAAAACACATTGGAAGTTTAAAAAAAAAACTGGCACGTGTGATGGCTCCTTATAAGTGACAAGTGTAGGTGAGGGTAACTAATAGGGTAGGGTCACCAGTAGCATATAGGACTTTTCTCAGTGTAAAAAATCTGCTGAATTTACAATAGCAGCAAAGTAGATGAGATTTTTCAAAGCTCAGTCACACACTGCAGAAAAAATATATGTACAGAATTTGTGTAGAAGTTGAGCTGTGGTGCAGATTAAAAAATCCACTGCATGTCCATTGTGGTGTTGGAAACGCTGTGGATTTACTGCAGATTGACTTCAATGTGAATACGCAATACATTTCCAGTACTGCAGATTGTAAAACACAAAAAAAAAAAATCAATAGGGGAATCACTAAAAACTGACTAACAGCTATACTGGCTTGGTTTCTTATTACAACCAATCACAGCTCAGCTTTCTTATCTTAACGAGATCTGGTAAAATGAAAGCTGAGCTGTGATTGGTTGTTATGGGAAAGCCAGACAGTTTTTCCTGTTTTTATTTATTTATTCTCCCCATTGATTTTTTTTATTTATTTAATTATTATTTTACTATTATTATTATTATTAATAATAATAATAATAATAATATGAATGTTAATAATAATAATTGGAAGTGAAAAAAATTAGTTTAAACACAGCCACATCAATATTACTATTTGGCGCATATTTTGATGCTATGGATTTTATTGCTGAAATGCTTCATATTTATTGCTGCAGAAAACACACAGCAGTGCTGCTATGTGTGGCTATGAACACTGTGTACACTGAAATCTACAAGATCTCTAAGATCTATACTGCTACAGTAATTTGATTTGATTCGATAAGGGTGATGTCTGTGTTTTCACCCTTTGCTATCTGCAAAGAGTTGATCTGTCACAGGGAATCGGTAAGATAGTCCCCACTGTTGTTGGCAAGATTGTCCTCAGAATACAGGCTCTCATACCCTGCCTGTATTCTGCTTATGGGACAACCCGGTTTGGCTGCCACATCGGTCGTTATGGTCATAAATTGCTGTGTTGTACTGCCTGCATCACACTTTAAAGGGGTACTCCGGCCCTTTGGATAGGGGATAATATGTCTGATCGCAGGTGTCCCGCCGCTTGGGACCCCCATAATCTCCAATGCAGCACCCGTGTCTGAAGCCTCACGACCACTGGGCCGGAGTATCGGGACATCACAATCCCGCCCTTTGTGATGTCACGCCCCCACCCATAGACTTGCATTGAGGGGGTGGGGGCGTGACGTCATAAGAGGGCAGAGTCGTGACATCATGATACTCCGGCCCCGTGGTTGTGAGGCTTCAGACACGAAGCCCCCAGAGCTGTGTGCAGCTGAGACAGGTGGGTGCTGCATGAGAGATTGCGGGGGTCCCCAGTGGTAGGATCCCGCCAATCAGACATCTTATCCCCTTATCCTATGGATAGAGGATAAGATGTCTTAGGGCCTGAGTACCCATTTAAGAAAGTAAGCAGGGTCATGTTACCACCCATAAGTCACTGCCGCCAGATATCCATCATGGAGGAATTTCTGGTGTATGTTCGGTCGCCGTTGCCTCCCCTTACATTCTCGTTCACTACTGTAAGCTATGATGAAGGAGGCCTCAGTGACCAGCACACCAGGAGAATATGCTCAGTAATGATGGAGGGTGTCTTTATACCTTACAGCTGAGGTCAACATGAAGTTGTGTACAAAGTGAACATCTCCATTGCAGCAGTACAGTAGAGAATATAAAAATATATCACTTCCATTAAAACTCCACATAAGCAGGAAGCTTTACAATCTCATCCTTATACTGGTTGGACTTACAGGGTGATCAATACTCTGCCATATATGTTGAGAGAAAATCTATTATAATAGAAATGCTTTGCTCTGAGTTTATGTGGGTTATAAAGAAGAACAAACCTCTTGTAGCCAAATATGATCAAACCAATTCAGACCATTTTGAATTTCAAATAAATATTGCTGCAGAGTGAAGTTTACATTCATCACAACCATAGCAAGGCTGAGCTCTTCAGACCCTACCTGGTCACTGTCCAAAATGAAAAGAAACAGAAGAAATGCTGAGAAAGGAACAAGGCGTACATCAATATATACATTGTAGCCTGTGCCATAAATCGTGTATTGATCACAGACATTTTCCTGAACCTTCTGTTTATTTGATTTCATCCCCTCATTTATAGGGTCAATAGTGATTATTAGTAATGCATTAATTAACACCCTTAGTTTATTATTTAGTTTGTCCATTATGGCCAAATATTGAGTAAATAAATAAGCTACAGAGTAGAGGTACAGCACTTGGGTATCTCCATAGGGTTAGAACAGCAATGCGTATGCCCAACCAATGCTCCATTTAAAGGGGCACTCTACTGGCCAGCATTCGTAACATTTAGTTCTGAAAGCTATGTTCACGCTGCGGGGGTCAACCACGCCCCCTGGTGTCATCAGACCACACCCCTCAATGGAGGTCTATGGGAGGGGGCGTGGTGGCCACCACGCCCCCTCCTATAGACTTCCATTGAGGGGGCGTGGCCCAACTTTAAAGAGAAACAACAGGATCCTCTCTTAGTGGCGAGGAACAGTGAAGAAAGGGGACCCTATAGAAAAGATTGAAATGAGCCTCCTATTGTGGCATCTCATTTTTCCCCCCAAGACAATACAGTCTGGCATTCATTTCCCCTTGTTTTTCCCCAATCTTTGCTCAATACCTCAATCTCTTAATGTGTAGTTCCCTGGGAAGAGAAGTATTGCACAGTTTCCTACCTGTAGCAAAAGGTGTGGGGCCTATTAGGCCTAGCCCCCCTTTCTTCAAGGACCCTATAGCAGCTATAGGTCTGTTTCTTTTAGATACAGTACATAAAAATTTTGGTGCTCAAAGGTTAATGAAATTCCAGATACTAATAATAGTAATAATCATAAAGAATATAATTTTATGTGGACATAAGTGAATACATATAGAAATAAACCCCAGTGAGTCACAGGGCCCCTTGCGACCCACCACGGGTGTTACAATAATAAACCTTTATGAATAATAAGTTAAAAAACAAATGTTTCATAGATAATCTCAATTTCCCTGTCCAAGCCAATGAGAAACACTCCCACAGTATGATGTTGCCACCACCATGCTTCACTATAGGGATGGTATTGGGCAAGTGATTAGTGCCTGGTTTCCTTCAGACATCAGTCTTAGAGTCTTTGATGTAAAAAAATTTTAGTCTTAGTTTCATTAGACCAAATAATCTTGTTTCTCACAGTCGGAGTCCTCTGTGTTTTTTTTTTTTGCAATCTCTAGTCGACTTTAATTTTTCTTTTACTGAGTAGAGGTTTCTTTTTGGCCACTCTGCCATAAAGCCAAGACTGGTGAAATGCTCCAGTGACGGTTCACTTTTTGGTATTTTCTCCCATCTGCACACAGGATCTTTGGAGCTCAGCCAGAGTGAACATTGGGTTCTTGGTCACCTCTTACCAAGGCCCTTCTCCCTCAATTACTTGAAAGAGTCCTTGTTGTTTCAGATTTCTTACATTTAAGAGTTGTGGAAGTCACTGTGCTCTTGGAAACTTTTAGTGCAGTAGAAATGTTTTTTTTTTTTTACCTTTCTCCAGATCTGTGTCTCCATACAATCCTGTCTCTGAACTATTCAGGCAGTTCTTTCCTCCTCATGGTTTGGGTCAATATACATTGTCGGCTGTGACTCCTTATATAGACAGTAATGTATCTTTCCAAATCCTGTCCAATCAACTGAATTTATCTCAGGGGACTCCAATCAAGGCGTAGAAACATCTCAGAAATGATCAAGAGAGATAAGAGGGCCTTAAGAGTGTAATAGCAAAAGGTGTAAATACTTATGTTCATGTGACATTTTAGTTTTCCTTTTTTTTTTAAATAGCTTTCTAAGATTTTGGAAACATTTAACATTCTATTTTTAATTTTTGAGGTAATGTAGTGCAGAATGAGGGAAGAAAACTGAATTTTTTATTGTAGATATTGAGTCAACATAAGAAAATGTGAAAAACATGCAGTTGTTTTCTCATTTTTTTTTTGAATGTGGATAAATGCTTTCAAAAATGTATTTATACATTTCTATTAATTTGTACTGAATAGTTGGAAGTTTGCAGTTTTGCAAATACGAATCACCTCTGTGGTTGCAGTTTATATAAACCGCTACATGACATTCTGATGCATTTTCCATGTTTTATTTAGCAGTTTTATCCCATTTACATGAATGGTGAAAACCTCAAAAGCTGTGTTGCATTTAAATATAGGTTTTTATGACCAATTTTCTTTGCCTTTCTGCAAAGCTCGGGTTGATGGTTAAAAAAAATAGAAAAAACAAAATATTGCATACTAAAAACTGTGACAAGTCACAATAAAATGCATATATTTACAAATGTTTCCACCCTTACCTGTCCTTGAGGTCATTATATGAAATCAATGCAATACCACAACATGCTAGCAAAACCCTCAACTGGTTGAATTCACATCCCAACCACTACTGGTGCCACTAAACTCAATGGGTTCAATTAACTTTTCTCTAAGGTGTACAAAGGCTTTTAGGTGCAGTAAAGGAGTACTAATATACAGTGAGAATGTAACTGACTGTTCATGTTACAATGACAACCTCTGTGCATCTGCCTTCGACAGGAGTCCCTGAGAGGCAGATCATACACTATATGGCTCACTGTTCAGTTAACAATTGCCAGGTTGGTTGCAAAACACCCAACCCAGTGAATGTAGTAAGTAAGTGTCAATACATACAGCATCGCTGCTTACCCTAGGTGTCTGAACTGCTCTTCACTTGGCCCACAAATGTTAACTGACCAGCAAGGCATATGGGGAAGATTTATCAAAACTTGTCCAGAGGAAAAGTTGCTGAGTAGCCCATAGCAACCAATCATATAATTTTTTCATTTTTTAAAAGGTCTCTGAAAAATATAAGAAGTGATCTGATTGGTTGCTATTGGCAACTCAGCAACTTTTCCTCTAGACAGGTTTTGATAAATCTCCCCCATTGTCTTTGTTTTAAATGGGTTCTCCACCATAAGGGGATTGTAGCACCTACCTGCCAGACAGTAATGGATATGCTTAGGAAGGATCTGCGCTTGTCTTTTGGTTAAATGGCAGTGTTGTGAGATTACCATAAAGCTGTGGCTTTCTTTTTGGGAACCTCAGTATTTCCTGTTGAAGTTCTCTTCTTTACAACAAATCCCAGAATTCCACTTTTCTACCTCCCACACGACAGCTACCCTACCCATTGAACAACAAACAAGCTAGATTCAATGAAAAAGGTCAGTGCTTTCTAATCAGGGTGCCTCCAGCTGTTGTTAATTCCCTGTGGTCACTCCACCCATTGAAGCAGACAGGCTCCCTGTCAACACCTGACTAGTGATGTCAGGTCTCGGCCGCACTGCATCCTAGTAAATACCCGAGACAGGAGTAACTTTGTATGCTGTTAAATATAAACATCCAGAGCAAAGATCACATAAGAATAGGAGACCAGCCGTTAGAGACAGGTACAGACACTATATTATGAACTACACAAACTTTACAGCCCCTGTAGCATAATAAAAAAAAAAAATGGAATACCCTTTTAATACTTAGTATATAGGAGCAGGGACTCCTGCTTTGACAGGAGTCCATGCTCCTGCAATGTGCCTAAACAATCCCAAATATTATGCGAAATCAGAAGACAATTTGATTAAGAATTTATTTGCTCATCTCTAGTTCCTAAAATGTTATGCTACCAAAGATCCTGCAGAAGCACCTTACTAAGCAGCCCTTAAAATAAATTAATACAATTTCCATCTGAGAACACCATCAGTGTTATCTATAATATATTAATAAAACCCATGTTCCCTTTAAAGGAAATATTTCATCAGTATCACCTGCACTAACCTGTTATACAGACTTGTAGTGCAGGGGACACTGACCCAAACTATACTTACCTCGTCCCGATCCGTCACTATATCCGCTGTTATTCCGCTTTTTTTGTGGTATGCTAATGAGCTGTTTGGGACATGGGTGTCACTACTGCGGGATGGCTCTCTACCAGGTTCATCACTATTCATATTCCTCCCTCCCTGTCTGCTTTCTCTCTCTGTGTCAGAAAGAGAGCGAGCAGGGAGAGGGGAATATGAATATTCATGAGAGGGACAGAGCGCCATCCCAGCAGTAGTGACATCCCCATGCCCGGGGGGAACGAGCGTAGCGTGCCTGTGCCCCAAGCAGCTCATTAGCAAACCACGAAAAAGTGGTATAACGGCAGAATAGCAGCGGAACGCAACGATGGATCTGGATGAGGTAAGTATCATTTGGATCAGTGTCACCCGCTCTGCATGCCTGCTACAGGTCAGTGCGGGTGATACTGATGACAGATTTCCTTTAAATTTGTTATGTATGTAGAATTGGTCATAGTTGCTTATAAAGTGTTTATCCATTAAGGGGTACTTCGGTGGAAAACTTTTTTTTTCAAATCAACTGATGCCAGAACGTTAAACAGATTTGGAAATGACTATTTCTATTAAAAAATATTAATCCTTCCAGGACTTATCAGCTGTTGTATACTCCGGAGGAAGTTGAGTTGTTCTTTTCTGTCTGACCACAGTGCTCTCTTCTGACACCTCTGTCAGGAACTGTCTGGAACAGGAGACGTTTGCTATGGGGATTTGCTCCTGCTCCGGACAGTTCCTGACATGGACAGAGGTGTCAGCAGAGAGCACTGTGGTCAGACAGAAAAGAAATTCAAAATGAAAAGAACTTCCTCTGTAGTATACAGCAGCTGATAAGTACTGAAGGGATTAAGATTTTTAAATAGAAGTAATTTACAAATCTGTTTAACTTTCTGGCACTGGTTGATTTAAAATAACATTTCAGTTTTCCACCAAAGTACCCCTTTAAAGGCCTCATAATATCCTAGATTTCCAGTGTCTAGTAAAATAAAAAAAATAAAAAAATTAACTCTCTGCCACACTATTATCTGATTTAGGGTAGGGTCACACATAGGGTATACGCTGCGTATTTGATGCATATTTCAGTGCTAGCAAAGTCTATGGGAGTAATCATAAACACTCATAGATTTTGTTAGCACTACAATACGCATATGGATCAAATAAGCATGGGCATCAAATACGCAGCGTATTCCCATACGTGTGACCCTATCCTTACAATACAGGCAACACCCTTTACCACATGAATCCTGTCTGCCCCATTCTTATGAGATCAGAAGTTAAAGGTGAATTAAGGATTTTGCTAACAGCCCCACGTATTATGGGATGCCCTATTTCACATCAGTGTGCCGCTTCGCAGCTCAATCTTCAAATTGCCATTTCATATTTTGATTGCTAAGTGATCAAGTAATTAGAATGAAGCTTGTCGGCCCGAGCCCAATAATTGAGAAAATTATCCTCTTGGTACCTAAATTAGATTTTTTTTTCACTGCATTAATCACAAGCAGCATTAACCAAAACTCCGGTATAATCCAAGCTAAAAACAAACAAATAACAAATTAGATGTTTCATTAGTTTCTATAGTTGATCTGTTCTTTTTTTCTCCCCAGGATCATGATATTGAAAAATGACTCCGCTAGAAATCCCCCAGCTTCATAACAAGAACACACATTCCCACCTCTGTAATATTTGTGTAAATGCCATGTTACTTCTCTTAGGGTATTTGCTGTTTCACTGTTTCTGGTGTGATATACAATGAGCCACCGACCTACGATGGCCCCGACATACGATCATTTCAACATGCGATGGCCTCTCAGAGGCCATTGCATGTTGAAGGCAGCATCAACATACGATGCTTTTTTATGTCGGGACCATCGCATAAACGGCTATCCTGCAGCGCAGACTGCTTTAGCTGCCACCGGATAGCCGTTTACGGTGCCCCGTGCGGTCCGCTGACGATCACTTACCTGTCCTTGGGGCTCAGTAGCGTACTCCTCGGGATCTCCTGTATCACCGGCGCTCTCCATCGTCGTCGCCGCGCACGCCGTCCCATCATCCAATAGAAGCAGCGTGCGTAGCGACGTGATGGCAGCGACGGAGAGCGACGATCCCAGGCCGCAGAGACCTTCGCGGAGAGTCGGGGACACGGCGACAGCGATGGAGGGCGACATCCAGGGCAGCTGTGACATGCGGTAACGGTCCGGAGCGACGGGGACACGTGAGTATAACCTCCAATACCAGTGGTCTTCAACCTGCGGACCTCCAGATGTTGCAAAACTACAACTCCCAGCATGCCCGGACAGCCGTTGGCTGTCCGGGCATGCTGGGAGTTGTAGTTTTGGAACATCTGGAGGTCCACAGGTTGGAGGCCACTGTCCTATACTTTACATTGCACGGATCCCTCAACATACGATGGTTTCAACTAACGATGGTTCATTTGGAACGGATTACCATCGTATGTTGAGGGACCACTGTATTACATATAAACTATAGCAACAGCTGGATGCTACATGTAAAGCAATGGAGATTTGTAAATCGCTACTCACATTGATATATTGTGAGGTTTTGAGACCCTGTTTTAATCTCACGCAAGCTTTATCCATGGCACAGTATTTTTCCAACTTTAAAAGTGTACTCCAGTGCATTAAAACCTATTCCCTATTCAAAGGATAGGGAATAAGTTTTAGATCGCGGGGGTCTGACCGTTGGGACCCCCCGTAATCTCCTGCACGGCACCCCGTCAGTCCCCAGGGTGGGGGTGTGTCAACCCCGCACGAAGCAGCGGCCAACACGCCCCCTCCGTGTATCTCATAACGAAACATGAAGGGGGCATGTCAGCCGCTGTTTCTTGCGGGGATCGACACACCCCCTTCCTGGGGACTGCCGGGGTTCCGTGTAGGAGATTGCAAGGGGTACCATCGGTTTGACCCTTTGGATAGGGGATAAGTTTTATTGCACTGAAGTACTCAATTAAGAAAAAAATAGAAGAAAATGCTTATTTAAAGGGCATTTTTTAAATAGTTAAAAATAAATCAAAAGCCAAAAAATAAATAAGCCTTTCTTCATACCTTAATTTACCACTACCTCGCGCACCACAGCCATTTCAGTGTCCTCCACGGAAGTGCTACAGTAACATCTTATACATTGTGAACATGATGTTGTAGCCAATCACAGGCCTCAGTAGTCAGGGGTCATACATGGAGGAAGAGATTTTTTTGTGAACAATTTTTTGTTGAAAATTTCCTTAAACATCAAACTGTTGGCGCATTTTTTTTAACCAGTATTGGTTACATTTTATTTATAGCAAGCAGAAATTCCTATTGATGTGATGCATAAGTGATTTGCACAAAACAGTGGAAGGGAGACATAAAGTATGTTCATCCTTAAAGGGGTACTCCGCTGTTCCAAATGTTCCAAATGCTGGAGCCGGCATCGGGAGATCCTGATGTCATAGCCCCGCCCCCTCATGAAGTCATGCCCCGCCCCCTCAATGCAAGTCTATGGGAGGGGGCGTGGTAGCCATCACGCCCCCTCCCATAGACTTGCATTGAGGGGGCGGGCCGTGACATCATGATTGGCGGGATTAGGACGTCACGAGCTCCCGGCACCGGCTCCAGCGTTCAGAACAGTTTGTTGCAATACGCTGAGCCCCTTTAAACCCCTTTTAAACAGCCAAGGATCTATTCACACTGCAGAATCTCAAATTAAAGCCCATAGCCCATTTCTGTAAGCGAAAATTTCGGCCGTGTGAATAGACCCTAATACTCTGTTTCAGACATTTGCTTTACAATAGGCAATGGACCAAAAACTTTTGACCGCTCATTGACTTCTATGAAGGAATATTGTGGACGTGCTCTGTGACATGTGAGGTCACCGTGCAGAATTGACATGTTGTAGATTTGTTTCCCATATCTGAATGTCATTGAAATAGTTTTCCAAAATCAACACAATGGCCCTCATTTACTTAGAAAATCGGGTTGTAAGTCTATGTTGCTTTCTTACCCGACTGCTTTTTTCCCCTGGTATTTATTATTATTATGTCGCATCCTGTTTGTCGCACGTGGGTTTTGTTGGTTTTGGTTTCCAATTCCTCTGAGTTGTCGGGAAAAAATCCACAACAATTCAACAAATTCGGGTTGGAAACCTTTATAAATACATGGGAAAGCTCAGAAATGTCGGGTTACGCCCCTTTTTCGGGTTTGGGAGAATCCACATCAGGTCCGTTGGGAAAAAATGTTGCATCGTGTCGCAGACTGGCGCACGATGTCTGTGACATGTCGCAGACAAAGAAGTGCCAAAAAAACAAGTCGGGTTTAGAATAGTAAATGAGGGCCAATGTTTTTTTTTTTTTATATTTATATATTATTTTAATATTATTTCAATATGAAGAATTCGTTGCAATCTCACAAATATGGACTTTATTTTATTCAGTAATGTATTCATTTTTTGTTGAAACTATATCTATGTTACTGAATCAATGCAACTATAATATACAAGAGAAATACGTTTTTTTCAGTTAATTTTCTCATTAACATTTGTAGTGACATAAAATATAAATAAAACTTCGACAGAAATAGGGCATATTTTTTTTTACTTTTTAAAGATTACATGTGAAAATCACATACATTTGAAAAGTACTGAAATTGAATTGATCTCAAAAGGAAAAAAAAAATAAAAAAGATGTAAAAACACATAAATGTTTAAAGGAGTTGAGGTACTGTTAATATTCCCATCAGAAGTATGACTACTGGTCAGAGAAAGGGTCAAGAAAGCACAAAACTAATCTTTGTTACTGCAAAATATGAATTCATGTAATATACAGTCATGGCTGTAAATGTTGGCACCCCTGAAATTTTTCAAGAAAATTAAGTATTTCTTACAGAAAAGGATTGCAGTAACACATGCTTGCTATAATATGTTTATTCCCTTTGTGTGTATTGGAACTAAACCAAAAAAGGGAGGAAAAAAAGCAAATTGGACATAATGTCACACCAAACTCCAAAAATAGTCTGGACAAAATATTGGCACCCTTAACCTAATATTTGGTTGCACACCCTTTGGAAAAAATAACTGAAATCACTCGCTTCCTATAACCATCAATAAGCTTCTTACACCTCTCAGCCGGAATATTGGACCACTCTTACTTTGCAAAATGCTCCAGGTCTCTCTTATTTGAAGGCGCCTTTTCCCAACAGCAATTTTAAGATCTCTCCACAGGTGTTCAATGGGATTTAGATCTGGACTCATTGCTGGCCACTTCAGAACTCTTCAGCATTTTGTTGCCATCCATTTCTAGGTGCTTTTTGACATATGTTTGGGGTCATTTGTCCTGCTGGAAAACCCAATTGGATGCAAACCCAGCTTTCTGACACTAGTCTGTACGGTGCGACCCAAAATCCTTTGGTACTCCTCATATTTCATGATGCCTTGCACACATTAAAGGCACCCAGTGCCAGAGGAAGCAAAACAACCCCAAAACATAATTGAACCTCCACCATATTTCACTGTAGGTACTGTGTTCTTTTCTTTGTAGGCCTCATTCCATTTTCGGTAAACAGTAGAATGATGTGCTTTACCAAA
Organism: Hyla sarda; assembly: GCF_029499605.1. NCBI lineage: Eukaryota > Metazoa > Chordata > Amphibia > Anura > Hylidae > Hyla > Hyla sarda. Next base: position 312,920,089 of record NC_079193.1, read on the forward strand.
AAGCTCTATTTTGGTCTCATCTGTTCACAAGATGTTTTCCCAGAAGGATTTTGGCTTATTCAAGTTAATTTTGGCAAAATGCAGTCTTACTTTTTTTCTGTCTCCGTGTCAGCAGTGGGGTCCTCCTGGGTCTCCTGCCATAGCGTTTTATTTCATTTAAATGTTGATGAATAGTTTGCGCTGACACTGATGCTCCCTGAGCCTGCAGGACTTGAATATCTTTAAAACTTGTTTGGGGCTGCTTATCCACTATCTGGACTATCCACCTTTCATCAATTTTTCTCTTGCGTCCAAGCCCAGGGAGATTAGCTACAGTGCCATGGGTTGCAAACTTCTTGATAATGTTGCGCACTGTGGACAAAGGCAAATCTAGATCTCTGGAGATGGACTTGTAACATTGAGATTGTTGATATTTCTCCACATTTTGGTTCTCAAGTCCTCAGACAGTTCTCTTCTCCTCTTTCTGTTGTCCATGCTTAGTGTGGCACACACAGACACACAATGCAAAGACTAAGTAAACTTCTCTTCTTTTTATCTACTTTCAGGTGGGATTTTTATATTGCCCACACCTGTTACTTGCCCCAGGTGAGTTTAAAGGAGCATCACATGCTTGAAATAATCTTATTTTTTCACAATTTTGAAAGGGTGCCAATAATTTTGTCCAGCCCATTTTTTTGAGTTTGGTGTAACATTATGTCCAATTTGCTTTTTTTCCTCCCTTTTTTTGATTTAGTTCCAATACACACAAAGGGAATAAACATGTGTACAGCAAAACATGTGTTACTGCAATCCTTTTCTGTGAGAAATACTTCATTTATTTGAAAAATTTCAGGGGTGCCAACATTTACGGCCATGACTGTATGAATATCAAAAGAGGTTGTCCTGGATTACAAAATTAGGGCTGCTTTCTTCCAAAAACAGCAGCACACCTGTTGAAGAAAAGAGGCTAATTATTCTACAATGCCCAGGGCCAGTATGTAATGGTAGCAATATACTATGACCCACATTTTGTGTGAGTAGTGTTTGTGCAGTATGGCTGGTATTTATCATTGTGTGTACACCTTTTTTCTGTCTACATTTGGTGCTATTTTGGCGCTAATGCCTTTTTTTTTGCGCCTTTTATGCACCTTTTTAGTTTACACATTTCTGCTGATTTTGAGTAACAATCCACTGAATTCAAGTCTACGCATGATATTAACGGGTTTTATCAACTGCACCTTTTGTCAAATGGCACAAAAAAGGTGCAAAACCGCCCTGCGACTATTTAATAAATTTGGTGCTCCTACACATTACCAGTACACACAAACAAAATGTATAAAAAATCTTCACTTACACCTACAATGATGAATGTCCCCCTATGTGTCTACACCCTGGTCTAAATTATTATGCAAATTCTATTTAAGTGTGACAAAGATTAAATATTTAGATTTTCAGTTTAACTCATGGATGGCATTGTGTCTCAGGGCTCTTTTGATCGCTGAAAACAATCTCGGACACCTGTGATAATTAGATTGCCAGGTGAGCCCAATTTAAGGAAAAACTACTAAAGGTGGGTGTTCCACATTATTAAGCAGAGCACCATTTTCAAGCAATATAGGGAAGAAAAATGATCTCTCTGCTGCCGAAAAGAGTGAAATAGTTCAATGCCTTGGATGAGGTATGAAAACATTAGATATTTTACAAAAACGTAAGCATGATCATCGCACTTTTAACCCCTTAAGTACATGAAATGTAAATGTACAGCGCTGCATAGCGTTACTTCACACACAGCGCCGTACATTTATGGTGCGGCTGTGCCGCAAGCACACGAGCTAAGCTCGCTTCATTCACAATGGGTCCGCAGCTGTGGACCTGCTGGTAATGGTGGAAAATCAGCGATCGCGCTGATGTCAAACAATAACCTCTCAGATGCTATGATCAATACAGATCACGGCATCTGCGGCACTTAAAATGGCTTATCTGATTGCCGCGGGGATCAGATCAGCCAAGGTAGCGGACGGAGGTCCCCTCACCTGCCTCCAACCATCTCCTGAGGTCTTCTGCACTGATCTGCCTTTCTGAAGACCAGAGTAGAAGATAATACTGATCAGTGCTATGCCCTATGCATAGCAATGAACATTATTAGCAATCTAATGATTGCTATAAGTAGTCCCCTTATGAGAACTAAAAAAGTTTAAAATAAACGTAAAAAAAGTTTAGAAAAAAGTGAAAAAGCCCCTCCCCAATAAAGTTTAAAATCCCCCCTTTTTCCCATATGAAAAAAGCGTAAACGATGAATAATAAATGCATTTTTCGCTTAAATTTCCTTACATAAAAATCATTTTTTGGGTTTACCATACATTTTAGGGTAAAATGATTGATGTAATTACAAAGTACAACTGGTCACGTAAAAAACAAGCCCATAGTATGTGAATGAAAATGTAAAAGAGTTATGGATTTTAGAAGGCGAGGAGGAAAAAATGAAAATGCAAAAATAAAATTGGCTGTGTCCTTAAGGTCAAAATGGGCTGTGTCCATAAGGGGTTAAGAGATTTGTGGCTGATTCAGAGCACAGATGGGTTCAAGCAGATAAAGGCACATTGAGGAAGATTTCTGCCAGAACCATGCATCAGATCAAAAGAGCTGCTGATAAAATACCATTACATATCAGCAAACAGCTATTTAAAGCTGCTGGTGCCTCTGGAGTCCGACGGACATCAAGGTGAAGAGTCCTCCAGAGTCTTGCAGCTGTGCATAAACCTTCTATTCAGCCAACACTAACCAATGCTCACAAGCAGAAATGGCTGCATTGGGCAGAAAAATACATAAAGACTAATTTTCAAACAGTCCTGTTCACTAATGAGTGCCGTGCAACTCTGGATGGTGCAGATGGCTGGAGTAGTGGATGGCCACCCTGTTCCAACAAGGCTGCGACGTCTGCAAGGCGACGGTGGAGTCATGTTTTGGGAAGAGAGCTAGTCGGTTCCTTTAGGGTCCCTGAAGGTGTTAAGATGACCTCTGCAAAGTATGGGGAGTTTCTGACTAACCACTTTCTTCCCTGGTACAGAAGGAAGAACTATGCTTTCCGTAATAAAATCATCTTCATGCATGACAATGCACCATCTCATGCTGCAAAGAATACCTCTGCATCAATGGCTGCTATGGGGTTAAAAGGAGAGAAAGTAATGGTGTGGCCTCCATCCTCCCCTGACCTCAATCCTATTGAGAGCAACTAAGCGAAAGAATGGGATTAAAAACAATGCTCTATTCTAATAGGAAAGAAGGCAGCACTCTGTGCATAGTAAGAACATAGATTTACACAAGTAATCCAAGTGCCTAAAACTTTATTGGTGCTCAGATATAAGAAGGAAGCCTTGATTTACCTTTGCACCACAGCAAGCATCATCTAGAAAAGGCAGACAGGCATAGGTTGCTTGCTCATTGTCCCGCATTCTCTTTCCTCAGCACATACCACTTACTAAGCCTAGCCCCCACTATATCACATATTCAATATGTATTCCAAGTACAAATGACGTGTACAGGGTACATGTCCAATGAATGAGTGGACTATAAAAAATGTGATCAAAGTATGACTGGAGTGAGTGGCATGTGTAAAATATGTAGTGTGTGAGGGGCTTGTGTGCAGTATGTGCCCAGTGTATGTATTCAGAATATGAACGGCACCATGGCCACATGATGACTTGTTTTTTGTTGGAACAGTTGTAGTTTGAATAATATCCTACATTTTACCAGAGAGGCCTGCCTCTATGCTGAAAGAAGACATGAGTGTCAAGAGAGAGAGAGAGGGGGGGGATGGAAAGATAGATAAAAAGATAGATTAACAGACAAAGACAGAGAGATGGAGATATCAGATAGATAGATAGATAGATAGGGGACAGATAGATATGAGATAGATTGATAGATATGAGATAGATAGATAGATATGAGATAGATAGATTTGAGATAGATACTGTATTTTTCGCCGTATAAGACGCACTTTTTCTTCCCCAAAACTGGGGGGGAAAAGTTGGTGCGTCTTATACGGTGAATACACACCTATCACGGCGGTCCCTGTGGCCATCAACGGCCGGGACCCGCGGCTAATACAGGACATCACCGATCGCATGGATGCCCTGTATTAACCTTTAAGATGCGGTGACTGAAGCGAAAGTGACACTAACCCGGCTGCTCAGTCGGGCTGTTCGGGACCGCCGCGGTGAAATCGCGGCATCCCGAACAGCTTACAGGACACTGGGAGGGACCTTACCTGCCTCATTGGTATCTGCTCCGTGCCGGGATCCCCTGCATAGCCAGCACTCTCCTTCGACGTCATCACGTCATCGCGCGCGCCGTCCCGTCATCCAATAGGAGCGGCGTGCGTAGCGACGTGATGACGGCGATGTGATGGCGGCGATGGAGAGCGTAAATCCCGGGGAAGAAGACGTCCGGGGCGTCGGGGACACCTCGGGGACGCGGCGACAGCGATGGAGCTAAATCCAGGGCAGCGGTGACGGGTCCGGAGCGCCGGGGACACGTGATTATTACCTCCTATACCAGTGGTCTTCAACCTGCGGACCTCCAGATGTTTCAAAACTACAACTCTCAGCATGCCCGGACAGCCAATGGCTGTCCGGGCATGCTGGGAGTTGTAGTTTTGCAACATCTGGAGGTCCGCAGGTTGAAGATCACTGTTGGGTTCAGAATCTTTTTTTTCTAGATTTTGCCCCTTTTGGTGCATCTTATATGCCAGTGCGTCCTATAGGGCGAAAAATACGGTAGATAGATTGATTGATAGATAGAAATTAGATGGATAGATAGATAGATAGATAGATGGATAGATATGAAACAGATGGATAGATGGATAGATGGATAGATATGAGACAGATAGATAGATAGATAGATAGATAGATAGATCATGCGCAGAAAATGTCTGGCTTCTAATCTAAATGAAATCAAGACATTTTTTTTCTAATTGTATTCTATTTTTGTGAGAAGGAGACTCCTGCCTGAAGATCACCATGAATGCTCGTACATTACCGAGATGGTTTAATCACCCATAAGAAATTACTAGCCTCTCTGTTCGCAAGGCATGACATTTCAATTGCGCAGCCAATAAAGGAATTACATGAAGAGGGCTGAAATGATTTACTGTATGGAGAGCGGTGAGACCAGGGTTACCATGGAGAACTACGTTTTCATGGGGAAAAAAAAAAGGTCAAGTGAGGGTGACCTATCAGTAGCCAACCTTTAGTTGCAGCATCAAAATATCATATTTTGCTTGAATAATTCCCAGCCAATATGTGATGCCCATAAGAAGTAAAGCATTAACATGGGTTATAATAAGGCCCATTGCATCGATCCGCGATAATCTTTAAAGGAAAGAAAAGCGACTGCAGGCCAGATATTTCTCTATAAAAATGCCGTTGACTTCATCCTACTGAAATTCCTAGATATCCGTGGAGCAGCCAGTTGGCCTACAGTCATATAAATAAAACAAAGCGTTTTAATGGATTCTATTTATTTAATCCCTTCCTATTCAGCGCTGCTCCAATATCTGATGCTGCATGTATACGGACAATAAAAAGAAGGCTGAAGGATGCCATTCATGTACAAACAGCGCCAATCCAGGGAAAGAGGCTTCTATTCATCAGATCAATTATAAGGGATCTGTCTGTTCCGGAAAATGGTGCTGAAGTCGGGCGCTCCTCCTGCCTGCTAATAAACGTCTGCAGAATTACATATGCTGTAAGAAAAACCAAACCCTTTGGGCTATGCATCTAGATATGAAAGAGGCAATCATGAAATATTTAAGATAAAAATGCGGTAACACATGCTAGCTGTCATGTGCGCGCTTGCTGAATGTTATGACAAGGTTTCCTAAAACATTCATAGGCAGACGGGTTTGTATGAAAATATTCATTAATTCCAGGAGACATTCTCATCAAGCAGCAACAACCTGTGTCTCGATTGAGTTTTTTTCTGGATAGCCCCCGAAATTGAACGTTCTAGATAGGACCGAAGGTAAAATATTCACATAATCACATGTAAATTTTACATTACAAGGCGCACATGTCCGTATGTTGTCCTATCATAATATGAAATTTACCGCATAGATCAGAGGATGTCGCCACAAGGCATGAAATATGACTCAGGAACAGGCTTGTAGATATTATCATACCTAATAATTCACCTAATATTTGCTTTATGTAAATGAACTGAGATAAATAAAAAAAGAGAGAGAAAAATATTACGTGCCGGCTGCTGCACAAGGGTTAATTTTTTTTTTTTCCCCCAGTGTACATATTGTGAGGTCTGAATTATTTATTGCTTTTTATATCTTTATAAACATTAGCATTCCATCAGATTAGGTTCTGACAATGAAAACGTTATTGATTTTCATAATAATTTCACAATATTGCCAGGCAACAATGTGAAATATGTTTTTTTTTTTGTTTTTTTGCATTTGAGACCTTGAAACAAGCAGATAACGTGGGTTGTGTCTATTTACACTTGTTTATTGTATGCAGAAAAAAATTAAATGTTTGTGTCTTAATAGATTTATTTGGTTTTTAAAATGTCTTCTTCTATGCTGCTCTAGTTTTGCCATAGGACATCATTCTTTGGGCAGTGGATGTGTAGTATTAAATGGTTTGAAGATCCAATATATTTATGGATGAATAAAATGTAGATGTAGAGATGTGACTCTTGTGACACATCTTCATGCTTTGTGTACCATTTTCTTTTTATTTTAGGACTGAGATTGGAGACTTGTTTTATCACTGATTCTGCCCAATAATTAAAAGAGGATATTAATATATGAATAAAGGGAAATTATTTCAAATAAACATACGTTACATCATAGGGGTGGTCCTACATGATGTGGTGACCCTGGGCTTGTAGGGGAACTCTGGTAACAAACAATTTTTTTCATGTCAACTGGCTTCAGAAAGTTAAACAGATTAAATTACTTCTATTAAAAAATCATAATCATCCAGTACTTATTAGCTGCTGTATGTTTCACAGGAAGTTGTATGGTCCGTTTCAGTCTGACCACAGTGCTCTCTGCTGACACCTCTGTCCATGTCAGGAACTGTCCAGAGTAGGAGCAAATCTCCATAGCAAACCTATCCTGCTCTGGACAGTTCCTGACATGGACAGTGGTGTCAGCAGAGAGCAGTGTGGTCAGACTTAAATAAATTACAGAAAGAAATACAAGTTTCTGTGGAGCATACAGCAGCTGATAAGTACTGGAAGGATTAAGAACCCCAGTGGAGAACGGGTTAAACCCGGTGGGTCCCGGTTGCTACGGGCAGCCAGGACCCACGGCTAATGCCGGGCATTGCCGATTGAACCGATGCCCAGCATTAACCCTATAGACGCCGTGATCAAAGTAGATCGTGGCATCTAAAATGAAAGTGAAACTATCCCGGCAGCTCAGCAGAGCTGATCGGGACTATTGGGACAAAATCACGATGTCCCGATCAGCTTACTGGATGATGGGAGGGTTCTCACCTGCCTCCTCGTCATCCGTTCGGCAATCTGATGCTCCAAGCCTGCTCAGTAGGCTAAAGCAACAGAGTGCCGAGAACACTGATTAATGCTATGTCATGGCCTAACATTGATCAGCGTAAGAAATCAAAAGATTGCATGTTGTAGTCCCCTGTAAGGGCTAAAAAAAAAGTGTAAAAAAAAAAGTTAATAAAAGTGAATTAACCCCTTCCCTTTTATAAGTTTAAATCATCCTCCATTTCCCATTTTTTTTAAATAAAATAATGTAATAAAAAAGTAAAAATAATCACATGTGGTACCGCTGCATGTGTAATCAACTATTGAAATATAAGGTTAGCTAAACTGCACAATCGATGATGTACACGTAAACATTTTTTGTATTTTTTGTCCCTTCATATACCATAAAAAAATGCTAAAAAGCTATCAAAAAGTCCCATCAAAACAAAAATGGTACCGATAAAAACTACAGACCACGGTGCAAAAAAATGAGCCCTCATATACCCCCATATGAGGAAAAGTAAAAAAGTTATAGCTTATAGGGGTCAGAAGATGACAATTTTAAACATACTAATTTGGCGCATGTAGTTATACATTTTTTTAAAATACAAAAAAAAAATAAAAGAAACTACATAAATTGGGTATCCTTGTGACCATATGGACCTACAAAATAAAGATATAGTGTCATTTTTACCGAAAATTGCACTGTGTAGGAATGTAAGCCCCTAAAAGTTACAAAATGGTGTTTTTTTTTTATTTCACCGCACACATATATATATATATATATATATATATATATATATATATATATATATATTATTTTTTTTTGGTTTTGTAGTAAATTTTGTTATTAAATGATTGATGTCAGTACAAAGTATAACTGGTGGTGCAAAAAACAAGCCCTTTATATGGGTCTGTAGATGCAAAATTGAAAGTGTTATAATTTTTACTAGCAGAGGAGGTAACTAACGAAAGTGCAAAAACAAAATTGGCCTGGTACTTACTACAGAGGAAGTTCTTTTCTTTTTAAATTTATTTTCTGTCTGACCACTGTGCTCTCTGCTGACACCTCTGTTCATGCCAGGAACTGTTCAGAGCAGGATAGGTTTGCTATGGAGATTTGCTCCTACTCTGGACAGTTCCTGACATGGACAGAGGTGTCAGCAGAGAGCACTGTGGTCAGACTGAAAATGAACATTCGTCTTCCTGTGAAGCATACAGCAGCTAATAAGTACTGGAGGATTACGATTTTTTAATAGAAGTAATTTAATCTGTTTAACTTTCTGAAGCCAGTTGACAGGGAATTTTTTTTTTTTTTTTTTTTTTTACCAGAGTACCCCTACAAGCCTAGGGTCACCACATCATGTAGGACCACCCCTATGATATACCGAATGTTTATTTGACATAATTCCCCTTTTATTCCTATATTTATATCCTATTTTAATTATTGGACAGATTCACTGATAAAACAAGCCTCCAATTTCAGTCCTATAATAAAAAGAATATGGTACACAAAGCATGAAGATGCATCACAAGAGTCACATCTCTAGGTTTGCTATGGGAATTTGCTTCTACTCTGTACAGTTCCTGACATGAACAGTGGTGTCAGCAGAGAGCACTGTGGTCAGACAGAAAAGAAATGTAAAAAAAAAAAGAACTTCCTCTGTAGTAAACAGCTGCTGATAATTACTGGAAGGATTAAGGTTGTTAAATAGAAGTAATTTACAAATCTGTTTAACTTTCTGGCACCAGTTGATTTTAAAAAAAATTTATGTTTTTCACCAGAGTACCCCTTCAAGGTCTAAATGGTCTTAGTGCTTGAGGGGTTAAAATAGAAGTAATTTACAAATCTGTTTAACTTTCTTGCACAAGTTGATTTAAAAAAAATGTTTCCCTTTAAACTTCCAAAATGATCAGAATTCTACTACACAGAACCAAAAACAAGCCAATATTGCCCTGTGTAATGGGGTCGGCAATCAAGGATCCTATCATTTTTGTATTAAAGTTCTTTTGTTGGGAAACACAACTGTGAACCATAGGTAGTACAAAAGAAAAATAGAGGAGGGTAACAACAAGCTTATACATCCAATACAGATGGGGCTGGGTATCTTTCCATTGCCTTGACACAACCAATCTTGCAACCATCGATAGAAAATAGGTTAGAATTCTGCCTGGAAATTGAGAGCATTGTTGGCAACAGTAAAGAGTGGTCTTTAGAGATTACAAATCTATATATTGAGTAGATGAGAGAGACTATTTTGTTCCAAAATAGCCTAAAAGGAGGACAGGACCAGTATATATGTGTCATGGAGTCTGAGGCACCCCAGCACTACCAGCATAGCACAGAAGGATAAGGTTAGATCAGTGTTTCCCAAGCTTTTTCGGCTCGGGGAACCCCTCGTAAAAAAAAAAAAAAAAAAAAATTGCGGAGAACCCCTACCGAAGTTGACGAGCAAAAGAAGAAAAAAAAGGGAAATGGCCACAATGCACATTATCTATTTATCTGTGGATATGTAGATTACAGTGATGCCTTCTATAGCAACTTAAAAATGACGTCTTCTAAAATCTGTGTCGTTCCCTTCTCTTTTCAATCTGGTCCGGGCCATCATGACTATTTCCTCCAGCCACAATACTTCTCTGCTTAACCTGCAAAACAAACCTATTAGGCTCCGCACTTTTCAACCTCCAGATTCCCCTTTTTGCAAGTGAGGAGGAATACAGGGGTGTATAAGTGTAAAGGGGTAAAAGAGGGGTGCAGAAAGGTGTACATGGGTGACAGGTGTGTAGAGGGGTGTACATGGATAACAGATGAGTGTACATGGGTGACAGGGGTGTTGGGGGTGTAGAGAAGGGTACATGGGTGACCGAGAGGTGTGCGTGGGTGACAAGGGTGTTGGGGGTGTAGAGGAGGGTACATGGGTGACCGAGGGGTTTACATGGTTGACAGAGGGGTGTACATGGGTAACAGAAGGGTATTGGGGGTGTGGAGGAATGTCCATGGGTGACAGAGGGGTGTACATGGGTGACGAAGGGTGTTGGGAGTGTACATGGGTGACAGAGGGGTGTACATGGGTGACAGGGGGCGTAAGGGGTGAAAGAGGGGTGGACAAGAGCGACAAGATGGTAACAAGGGGTGGACAGGGGTGACAAAGGGACAGAGGGGTAAATAGTGGGGGTTGGACATTGGTGATAGGGGGGTAGATTGGGGGGGTGGTCAGAGGGGTGGTGAACATGGGTGACAGGGGTGGACATGGATGACAGGAAAGTGGAAAAGGGTGAAAGGGGGCAACAGAGGGGTGATAAAGGGGGGTGGACAGGGGTGACAAAGAGGAGAGGGTGCATTACCTTAATTAAGATGAGCTGAGCCATCCTTCTGTGGGGGCCAGGAAGAATCAGTGGGCCGAGAAGAATCAGGCGGTGGGAACATAGTCCGGGGGGCTGGCAAGAGGACAGTCCGGGGGGGCGGAAGGAACATAGTCCAGAGACTGGCACACCATCCCCTTCATTTATCCTCTTCCGGCCTGCACGTCTGTGACTCAATCACAGTGCCGCAGGAGGAGGGGGACGCTGTGTGTGCACTGCGCATGTACACGCAATGCGCATGCAGGCATCCCTTCCCCTCTGCGCCATCGTGATTCACAGGCACTCAGGCCGGGGCGGGGTTTTTTTTTTTTTTATTACCTGCTGTAGCCCGTGGAGCCCCTGGCAGTTCTCAATGGAACAATGTGGTCCCGGGAAACCCCGGTTGGGAATCACTGGTAAAGATGAGCTAATTTCTGAATAATTCGATTTGGCTGATTCGACAAATTTTCCGGGAAAAAAACCTTTCATACTGAATTTATTTGCAGTGAATCGCTCTTAAAAACGGCTATTTTTGGCATACAGAGAGGCTCAATAGGGGGGTAAAACACTTTGCCTTGTTCTAACACGCATAGGGAGAGTGTGCTGTGTTAGTGAAATAATACTGTTATTCAGTATGACATGCAGATTACATCTGGATGTGGCAGATTTTTTATGTAATTGTTATTCAATTTAATTAGAATTTATTTTGATTTTTTGATTACCCATTCTGGTGAGCATTTAAGATTTATATTAGATTCCCAAGTTTAATGTCCCAGCGTTTACTGTGAACTAATTCTGTATGACCACAAAACCCAATCTAACAAGGAGTCACATGGTGGCACAATGAGCCTAGAGGTGGCGGCAGCATGTGGAGACCATAGGGCCTCCCAATCCCTAAGATTATAGTAGATTTTTCAAATTTAGTGGGTAACATATATATTCTGTGGATCAGAAGCCACATTGCGCATAATGCAAGGAGATTTGTATAGATGGTAGATTGTTATCAGTCGTGTGGGATGAAGGAACCTATTACACTTGAAAGTATGGGTATTATATTTTTTTTATATATTTCTTTATTTATGTATGTAGTGGGTTGTATATATATTCTGCGGATCAGAAGCCTCATTGTGCATATTGCATGGAGGTTTGTATATGTAGTAGATTGTTATTATGAAAGGGATACTGTTACGCCGAGCGCTCCGGGTCCCCGCTCCTCCCCGGAGTGCTCGCAGCGTTCTCTCATTCGCAGCGCCCCGGTCAGACCTGCTGACCGGGTGCGCTGCGATATAACTCCCAGCCGGGATGCGATTCGCGATGCGGGATGCGCCCGCTCGCGATGCGCATCTCGGCTCCCGTACCTGACCCGTTCCCCGTCTGTGTTGTCCCGGCGCGCGCGGCCCCGCTCCTTAGGGCGCGCGCGCGCCGGGTCTCTGCCATTTAAAGGGGCGCTGCGCCACTGATTGGCGCAGCAGGCCTAATCAGTATTCTCACCTGTGCACTCCCTATTTATACCTCACTTCCCCTGCACTCCCTCGCTGGATCTTGTTGCCATTGTGCCAGTGAAAGCGTTTCCTTGTGTGTTCCTAGCCTGTGTTCCAGACCTCCTGCCATTGCCCCTGACTACGATCCTTGCTGCCTGCCCTGACCTTCTGCTACGTCCGACCTTGCTTTTATCTACTCCCTTGTACCGCGCCTATCTTCAGCAGTCAGAGAGGTTGAGCCGTTGCTGGTGGATACGACCTGGTTGCTACCGCCGCTTTGCGGCGGGCTCTGGTGAATACCAGTAGCAACTTAGAACCGGTCCACCAGCACGGTCCACGCCAATCCCTCTCTGGCACAGAGGATCCACCTCCTGCCAGCCGAATCGTGACAGTAGATCCGGCCATGGATCCCGCTGAAGTCCCACTGCCAGTTGTCGCCGACCTCACCACGGTGGCCGCCCAGCAGTCGCAACAGATAGCGCAACAAGGCCACCAGCTGTCTCAACTGACCGTGATGCTACAGCAGCTATTACCGCAACTCCAGCAACAATCTCCTTCGCCAGCTCCTGCACCTCCTCCGCAGCGAGTGGCCGCTTCCGGCCTACGTTTATCCTTGCCGGATAAATTTGATGGGGACTCTAAGTTTTGCCGTGGCTTTCTTTCACAATGTTCCCTGCACTTGGAGATGATGTCGGACCAGTTTCCTACTGAAAGGTCTAAGGTGGCTTTCGTAGTCAGCCTTCTGTCTGGGAAAGCTCTGTCATGGGCCACACCGCTCAGGGACCGCAATGACCCTGTCACTGCCTCTGTACACTCCTTCTTCACGGAGATTCGAAGTGTCTTTGAGGAACCTGCCCGAGCCTCTTCTGCTGAGACTGCCCTGTTGAACCTGGTCCAGGGTAATTCTTCTGTTGGCGAGTACGCCATCCAATTCCGTACTCTTGCCTCCGAATTATCCTGGAATAATGAGGCCCTCTGCGCGACCTTTAAAAAAGGCCTATCCAGCAACATTAAAGATGTGCTGGCCGCACGAGAAATTCCTGCTAACCTGCATGAACTTATTCATCTGGCCACCCGCATTCACATGCGTTTTTCCGAAAGGCGTCAGGAGCTCCGCCAGGATATGGACTTTGTTCGCACGAGGCGGTTTCTCTCCCCAGCTCCTCTCTCCTCTGGTCCTCTGCAATCCGTTCCTGTGCCTCCCGCCGTGGAGGCTATGCAAGTTGACCGGTCTCGCTTGACACCTCAAGAGAGGACACGACGCCGCATGGAGAATCTGTGCCTGTACTGTGCCAGTACTGAACACTTCTTGAAGGATTGTCCTATCCGTCCTCCCCGCCTGGAAAGACGTACGCTGACTCCGCACAAGGGTGAGACAGTTTTTGATGTCAACTCTGCTTCTCCACGCCTTACTGTGCCTGTGCGGATATCTTCCTCTTCCCTCTCCTTCTCTGCTATGGCCTTCCTGGATTCCGGATCTGCAGGAAATTTTATTTTGGCCTCTCTCATCAACAGGTTCAACATCCCAGTGACCAGTCTCGCCAGACCCCTCTACATCAATTCTGTTAACAATGAAAGATTGGACTGTACCGTGCGTTACCGCACGGAACCTCTCCTAATGTGCATCGGACCTCATCACGAAAAAATTGAATTTTTGGTCCTCTCCAACTGCACTTCTGAAATTTTTCTTGGATTACCGTGGCTTCAACGCCATTCCCTAACGCTTGATTGGTTCACAGGAGAAATCAAGAACTGGGGTACTTCTTGTCTCAAGAACTGTCTTAAACCGGTTCCCAGTACTCCCTGCCATGACCCTGTGGTTCCCCCTGTATCCGGTCTTCCTAAGGCTTATATGGACTATGCTGACGTCTTTTGCAAGAAGCAAGCGGAGACTTTACCCCCTCACAGGCCTTATGACTGTCCTATTGACCTCCTCCCGGGTACTACTCCACCCCGGGGCAGAATCTATCCTCTGTCTGCTCCATAGACTCTTGCCATGTCGGAGTACATCCAGGAAAATTTAAAAAAGGGGTTTATCCGCAAATCCTCCTCTCCTGCCGGAGCTGGATTTTTTTTTGTGTCCAAAAAAGATGGCTCCCTACGCCCTTGCATTGACTACCGCGGACTTAATAAAATCACGGTAAAAAACCGCTACCCCTTACCTCTTATCTCGGAACTCTTTGATCGCCTACAAGGCGCCCACATCTTTACCAAACTGGACTTAAGGGGGGCTTATAATCTCATCCGCATCAGGGAGGGGGACGAATGGAAGACTGCATTTAACACCAGAGATGGACACTTTGAGTATCTGGTCATGCCCTTTGGCCTGTGCAACGCCCCTGCCGTCTTCCAAGACTTTGTTAATGAAATTTTTCGTGATCTCTTATATTCCTGTGTTGTGGTTTATCTGGACGATATTCAGATTTTTTCTGCCAACTTAGAAGAACACCGCCAGCATGTCCGCATGGTTCTTCAGAGACTTCGGGACAATCAACTTTATGCCAAAATGGAGAAATGTCTCTTTGAATGTCAATCTCTTCCTTTCCTAGGATACTTGGTCTCTGGCTAGGGACTACAAATGGACCCAGATAAACTCTCTGCCGTCTTCGATTGGCCACGCCCCTCCGGACTCCGTGCTATCCAACGTTTTTTGGGGTTTGCCAATTATTACAGACAATTTATTCCACACTTTTCCACTATTGTGCCTCCTATCGTGGCTTTAACCAAGAAAAATGCCAATCCCAAGTCCTGGTCTCCACAAGCGGAAGACGCATTTAAACATCTCAAGTCTGTCTTTTCTTCTGCTCCCGTGCTCTCCAGACCTGACCCATCTAAACCCTTCCTATTGGAGGTAGATGCCTCCTCAGTGGGAGCTGGAGCTGTCCTTCTACAAAAAAATTCTTCCGGGCATGCTGTGACTTGTGTTTTTTTTTCTAGGACCTTTTCCCCGGCGGAGAGAAACTATTCCATCGGGGATCGAGAACTACTGGCCATTAAATTGGCGCTTGAGGAATGGAGGCATCTGCTGGAGGGATCAAAATTTCCAGTTATCATATACACTGATCACAAGAATCTCTCCTATCTCCAGTCTGCCCAACGACTGAACCCTCGCCAGGCCAGGTGGTCGTTGTTCTTTGCCCGTTTTAACTTTGAAATTCATTTTCGCCCTGCTGACAAGAACATTAGGGCCGATGCCCTCTCTCGTTCTTCTGATGCCTCTGAAGTAGAGGTCTCTCCGCAACACATCATTCCTCCGGACTGTCTGATCTCCACTTCTCCAGCCTCCATCAGGCAAACGCCTCCAGGGAAGACCTTCGTTTCTCAAATGGGGACACTCCTCCCACCTCGCAGGCCATGCGGGCATCAAAAAATCCTTGCAACTCATCTCTCGTTTTTATTGGTGGCCGACTCTGGAGACGGATGTTGTTGATTTTGTGCGGGCCTGTACTGTCTGTGCCCGGGATAAGACTCTTCGCCAGAAGCCTGCTGGTCTCCTTCATCCTCTGCCTGTCCCCGAACAGCCTTGGTCACTGATTGGTATGGACTTTATCACAGACTTACCCCCATCCCTTGGCAACACAGTTGTTTGGGTGGTCGTTGATCGATTTTCCAAGATGGCACATTTTATTCCTCTTCCTGGTCTTCCTTCAGCGCCTCAGTTGGCAAAACAATTTTTTGTACACATTTTTCGTCTTCACGGTTTGCCCACGCAGATCGTCTCGGATAGAGGCGTCCAATTCGTGTCTAAATTCTGGAGGGCCCTCTGTAAACAGCTCAAGATTAAACTAAACTTCTCTTCTTCTACCATGGGCCGAATTCTCATACTTCAGAATCTCCGAGTCTTCTGCTAAATCCCCATTTTTCGTGGTGTACGGCCGTCACCCTCTTCCCCCCCTCCCTACCCCCTTGCCCTCTGGTTTGCCCGCTGTGGATGAAGTGACTCGTGATCTTTCCACCATATGGAAAGAGACCCAAAATTCTCTTTTACAGGCTTCATCCCGGATGAAAAGATTTGCCGATAAGAAAAGAACTCCCCCCATTTTTGCTCCCGGAGACAAGGTATGGCTCTCCGCTAAATATGTCCGCTTTCGTGTCCCCAGTTACAAACTGGGACCACGCTATCTTGGTCCTTTCAAAGTCTTGTGCCAGATTAACCCTGTCTCTTACAAACTCCTTCTTCCTCCTTCTCTTCGTATTCCCAATGCCTTCCATGTCTCTCTCCTTAAACCACTCATCATTAACCGCTTCTCTCCCAAACTTGTTTCTCCCACTCCTGTTTCCGGTTCTTCTGACGTCTTCTCCGTGAAGGAGATTCTGGCCTCCAAGACGGTCAGAGGAAAAAAAATTTTTTTGGTGGATTGGGAGGGCTGTGGCCCAGAAGAGAGATCCTGGGAACCTGAGGACAACATCCTGGACAAAAGTCTTGTCCTCAGGTTCTCAGGCTCCAAAAAGAGGGGGAGATCCAAGGGGGGGGGTACTGTTACGCCGAGCGCTCCGGGTCCCCACTCCTCCCCGGAGCGCTCGCAGCGTTCTCTCATTCGCAGTGCCCCGGTCAGACCTGCTGACCGGGTGCGCTGCGATATTACTCCCAGCCGGGATGCGATTCGCGATGCGGGACGCGCCCGCTCGCGATGCGCATCTCGGCTCCCGTACCTGACCCGTTCCCCGTCTGTGTTGTCCCGGCGCGCACGGCCCCGCTCCTTAGGGCGCGTGCGCGCCGGGTCTCTGCCATTTAAAGGGCCGCTGCGCCACTGATTGGCGCAGCAGGCCTAATCAGTATTCTCACCTGTGCACTCCCTATTTATACCTCACTTCCCCTGCACTCCCTCGCCGGATCTTGTTGCCATTGTGCCAGTGAAAGCGTTTCCTTGTGTGTTCCTAGCCTGTGTTCCAGACCTCCTGCCGTTGCCCCTGACTACGATCCTTGCTGCCTGCCCTGACCTTCTGCTACGTCCGACCTTGCTTTTGTCTACTCCCTTGTACCGCGCCTATCTTCAGCAGTCAGAGAGGTTGAGCCGTTGCTGGTGGATACGACCTGGTTGCTACCGCCGCTGCAAGACCATCCCGCTTTGCGGCGGGCTCTGGTGAATACCAGTAGCAACTTAGAACCGGTCCACCAGCACGGTCCACGCCAATCCCTCTCTGGCACAGAGGATCCACCTCCAGCCAGCCGAATCGTGACAGATACAATGGATTATAAAGATATATACTTTCTAGGGTTTATGTATTTGTATATGTGATACATTATAGGTGGTACCATGAGATCAATATTTTAAATTATGGCTGAATAATCAATATAGTAATATGGCTATGTACAGTATATAATTGAGTTGGAAAATTGATATGGGTGTATATTGGTATACAAAGAAAAGTACGTTTTTTTAGATTTAGTTAGTAGTGTGTCTTAGAAATGTATTCCATATATGAATTATACACTGTATGTGTTTCAGGGGTGAGAATGGGACCTTGATTTTAGATATAGTTGTAAGGGACTTGTGTATTACTGTGGGTATTTTGATGGTGTGATGTAAATATGTTGCAAAAAAAATAAAATTATATATAAATTTGTTTTGGTATTGATTGTTTCCTTATATATTCTCAATGTTTTCTTATATGTTTTCTATATTTTCGTTCAAACCTAATGGGGTCAGGACATTCATCTTATATATCCAGAAAGATTCTCTCCTACAGAGTCTGCTGAATCTGTCATCACTATCTTCGGGTATTTGTTCTATCGCAGTGATTTTAAATTCTTCAAAGTTGTTCTTGTGTTTCTCAGTGGCATGCCTCAATACACTGTGTTTCAGAAATGTATGTGTGACATTGAAGTGGTGTCCACTCATACGGTTCTTTAATGTTTGTGAGGTCTGTCCTATGTATTGAAGGCCACATCCACATTCAATAAAAAATTTTACAAAAGTTGAGTTGCAATCCACTCTGGTTAATGTTGATACAAAGTTTACAGTTTTTTGCTCTGCATTTGAGGCATTCATATCGGTCTCTAGTTGGATTTTGAATCTTTTTCGCTGTTGGTTTTTCATCTCTGAGATGGCTTGGAGCTACCATATTTTTTATTGTTTTAGCTTGTCTATATGTGAATCCTGTTTTTTTTGGGTAGTACTTCTTTGAGAATTGAGTCCTGTAGTAATATTTTCCAATGCGTTTCCATTATGCTGTTGATTTTCTGTTTGTCTGCAGCATAATCTGTAATAAAGTTGTATCTATAAATTTCTTGATCTTTTCCTTTGGTTTTCTTCTTGGATTCCCTCTCATGTCTGTCTTTAATTATGACCCTTGTGGATGTACGTGCCTTCAAATAGGCAGCCTGAATGGTCTTTTTAGGATACTCCTTTTCCAGTAATCTCCTTTTTATGACTTTGCTTTTTAATGCCAAGTCTGAAAATGGCAACTGTTATACTCCAGGAGGCTGTTGCAGTCCACACTGTAAAAAAAAGTTTTATTTTTAAATTGCCGTGGACTCTTCAAATGAAAGTTCTAGATCCAGATATTCGATGGATGTAGCATTGCATTTCCCTGTTAGATTCAGGTGTCAAAAATTATTGTTTGGATTTTCGGTGAATTCTTGGAATGATTCTTCTGTACCTTCCCAGAAGAAGATCAAATCATCAATATACCTTTTGTATAGGATGATATTGTCTCTCCATTGGTTTCACTATAAATTAGTTCTTCATATGCGCCCATGTAAAGGTTCGGGCATGATGGAGCAAATCGCATCCCCATAGCCATTCCTATGGTCTGTCTGTAGATTTTTCCCTCAAAGCAAAAGTGATTATGTTCCAAGATAAATCTTATACTACTAGTGATAAAATGTCTCTGTTCTTGTGGCATGGTACAATCCTTTTCCAATGTGGACTTAATCACATTGATGCCTTTCTGATGAGGAAAATTGGAATACAATACGGCTACATCAAGGGAATATCCTTCAAGTGTGAGGGTAAATTGACAACATATTTCTGTAATGGCAAATCTACATACTGCAACAAGTTGCTGCTAACTGACCCTATTCCTGATATTATAGGCCGACAAGGGGGATTATTTTGGTCCTTATGGACCTTTGGTAGATGGGAAAAGGTCAGAGTCTTGTTTTTTTTTGTTTTTTTTGTTAATCTTTAGGTATAACCTGTTCAGTGAAGCACGCTGAGGAACAAGCAGGACGGTCAGGAACAGCAGGGGTGAGTGGTGCACCCTGCTGGGAGAGCCATGGAGGGGATAGAGGGGAGAGGGAGGGGGAGAAGAGAGGAGAGGGGGTGGTGGTGTGGTGTGGTGTTATTATTGTTGTTTGAGAGACTGACATGAGGCAGACATGTGGCACAGTAATGGGGGGGGGTGATGATGCAGACGTGGCACAGTAATGTGGAAGTTGGGGTGGGGGTGATGAGGCATTACTGTGCATCATGTCTTCATCATCCCCCCATTACTGTGCATCATATCTTCATCACCCCCCCTCCCATTACTGTGTCTCATGTCTTCATCATCCCCCCCATTACTGTGCATCATGTCTTCATCAGCCTCCCTCCAACCATCCCATTACTGTTCCTTCCTCATGTCTGCATCATCACTGTTTTTATAGGCTACCTGTCCAAATTGTGGCCCTACAAATGTTGCAAGACTACAACTCCCAGCATGCCTCCTGCATGCCTAGACAGCCATTAGCTGTCTGGGCTCGCTGGGATTTGTAGTTTTGCAACATCTGGAGGTCCACAGTTTGGACATCACTTCATATGTGGTGGTATTATGTTCATAGGGTACAGTGGTTGGTGGTATTATATTTATAGGGTACAGTGTGTGGTAATATTATATTCATAGGGTACAGTGTGTGGTAATATTATATTTATAAGGTACAGTGTGTGGAATTATTACCACACACTGTACCCTATAAATATAATAATTCCACACACTGTACCTTATAAATATAATATTACCACCCACTGTACCCTCTGAATATAATACCACACACTGTACCTTCTGAATATAATACCACACACTGTACCTTCTGAATATAATACCACACACTGTACCATCTGAATATAATAATACCACCCACTGTGCCCTCTGAATATAATACCACACACTGCACCCTCTGAATATAGTACTACCCCACACTGTACCCTCTGAATATAATACCACACACTGTACCATCTGAATATAATAATACCACACCCTGTACCCTATGAATATAATATTACCACACACTGTACCCTATGAATATAATATTACCACACACTGTACCCTATAAATATAATATTATATTCATAGGGTACAGTGTGTGGTAATATTATATTCATAGGGTACAGGGTGTGGTATTATTATATTCCAATGGTACAGTGTGTGGTATTGTATTCAGAGGGTACAGTGTGGGGTAGTACTATATTCAGAGGGTGCAGTGTGTGGTATTATATTCAGAGGGCACAGTGGGTGGTATTATTATATTCAGATGGTACAGTGTGTGGTATTATATTCAGAAGGTACAGTGTGTGGTATTATATTCGGAAGGTACAGTGTGTGGTATTATATTCAGAGGGTACAGTGGGTGGTATTATATTCAGAGGGTGCAGTGTATGGTATTATATTCAGAGGGTACAGTGGGTGGTATTATTATATTCAAAGGGTGCAGTGTGTGGTATTATATTCAGAGGATACAGTGGGTGGTATTATTATATTCAGAGGGTACAATGTGTGGTAGTATTATATACAGAGGGTACAGTGTGTGGTAGTATTATATTCATAGGGTACAGTGTGTGGTAGTATTATATTCATAGGGTACAGTGTGTGTAGTATTATGTTAAAAGGGGACCGTGTATGGTAGTGTTATATTCAGAGAGCACATTGTGTGGCAGTATTATATTCAGAGAGAGCAGTGTCTGGCAGGATTATAATAATAATTGTTTTTCACATAGAGGATCAGAATGCGCTGAAGTAGGGGGTGTAATTAAGGGGGGGAGGGAGGGGTGCCAAACAAAGGGTCCGCCCCTGTAATCTGGATCCAAATGATTCATAATGCTTCTGCCACATATGTGGGGTGGTCCTGAATGACTACACCACCTCCTTTATCAGCACTACGTATCACAATCTGTCTGTTTTCTGCCAAAGATTTTATGGCTAGTTGTTGATCTTTTGTTAGATTTCTTTTTGTTTTTGTTCCATAGGATGCTTTATTATTGTTATTTCTATTTCAAAAATCTTCTGATACTAGGGCATATGAAGTTTCCAAAAAAGGTCCCTTATGGTGTGTATCGAGGCATGCCACTGAGAAACACAAGAACAACTTTGAAGAATTTAAATTCACTGCGATAGAACAAATACCCGAAGATAGTGATGACAGATTTAGCAGACTCTGTAGGAGAGAATCTTTCTGGATATATAAGATGAATACCCTGACCCCATTAGGTTTGAATGGAAATATTGAAAACATATAAGAAAACAATCAATACCAAAACTAAATTATATATATATACACACACATATATATATATATTATATATTTTTTTGCAACATATTTCCATCACACCATCAAAATACTAGTAATACACAAGTCCCTAACAACTGTATATCTAAAATCAAGGTCCCATCCTCACCACCAAAACACATACAGTGTATAATTCATATATGGAATACATTTCTAAGACACACTACTAACTAAATCAAAAAAACTTACTTTTATTTGTATACCAAAATACACCCATATAAATTATCCAACTCAATTATATACTGAACATAGCCCTATTACTATATTGATTATTCAGCCATAATTAAAAATATTGATCTCATGTTACCACCTATAATGTATCACATATACAAATACATACACCCTAGAAAGTATATCTTTATAATCAATTGTATCCCTTTCATAATAACAATCTACTACATATACAAACCTCCATGCATTATGCGCAATGTGGCTTCTGATCCACAGAATATATATACAACCCACTACATACATTAAAGGGGTACTCCGGTGAAAACCTTTTTTCTTTTAAATCAACTGGTGGCAGAAAGTTAAACATATTTGTAAATTACTTCTATTAAAAAATCTTAATCCTTCCAGTACTTATTAGCTGCTGAATGCTACAGAGGAAAGTCCTTTCTTTTTGGAACACTGATGACATCACGAGCACAGTGCTCTCTGCTGACATCTCTGTCCATTTTAGCAACCATGCATAGCAGATGTATGCTAAGGGCAGCATGGTGGCTTAGTGGTTAGCACTGCTGCCTTTCAGTGCTGGGGACTTGGGTTCAAATCCCACTAAGGACAACAATAAATAAAGCGTTATTATTATTATAACGTCAGCAGAGAGAACTGTGCTCGTGATGTCATCAGAGAGCATTCCAAAAAGAAAAGAATTTCCTCTGTAGTATTCAGCAGCTAATAAGTACAGGAAGAATTAAGATTTTTTAATAGAAGTAATTTACAAATATGTTTAACTTTCTGCCACCAGTTGATTTAAAAGAAAAAAGGTTTTCACCGGAGTACCCCTTTAATACATATAAAATAAATATAACACCCAGACTTTCAAGTGTAATAGGGTCCTTCATCTCACACGACTAATAACAGTCTACCATCTATACAAATCTCCTTGCATTATGCGCAATGTGGCTTCTGATCCGCAGAATATATATGTAACATACTACATACATAAATATATAAAATAAATATATCCCAAACTCTCTTGCTTTTTATCACACATCAATTCATCATATTACATTATAGTATCAGCACTAGACAACTCAGCCCCACTGATAACTTACCACCGCAGCTTCACGCTAAACATCATGGCCAAACTAGGTCCAAGAAGTGGCTTTTTAAAAATAGTTTAAGCATGCTCCAATAACATACTTGTATTTGCGCTTAAAAATGACACAGAATAAAGATCATTTTGCTCTACAGTACATGTGGCCCCGCATTGGGGTGGCTTATATACAAGGAATCACAAACAAAGAATTACACAGTACTGTGAAAACTAATGTTATAGAAGACCAGCGGAATGCACCAGACAACCTTTCATTAGCCTACATGTCTATACATGGACATCTAAGCAGAACAATATGAATCACACTCTTAGACATAGGATTTCTCCCAGAGGAACATGACTATACCGGTATCACCTTCTCTTTCTTGTATACCCACCTATATGATTTTATAAACAAGTTTTATACTGCTGATTTTATGAATGGAATGTTTGTATATGTAAATAAGTTATTGAGCGGCACCACTATAGCGCAGCCTTATGACACAGTTTTAAGCAAGCCAGTGGTAGATCCTGTGTTTTTTAGGCTATATGAAGTAATTTGCAACGTATTGATGTATGCTAGACTCATTGAGAAAGAGGTGCAAGACCTCAAAAACACGTCTGACACAGTGAATAAAGGAACTTTGAATATACCTATCCTGCATCAGGTATTTATGCCTCCTACGGTTGGCGCCAAACACCCAGAATTTTTTCAGCTTCTGTTGCCTATACAAGCATCTACATCGAGCGTTGGTCTGCATGTCTCGAGCACTCTGGACGGCTGCACCGCAAACAAAGGATCTCAAGGGATTGTGACTACTAGAGGCTTATGAGGTTGTCATGTACTCAACACAACCTAGCAAGGTGAGATTCAAATTCCTATACTCGCCTTGCCTTTTCCACCTGGTCCAAACATACAATAGGAAGCTCTGTTTTTGTATTTCTATTTCTATAGCTATAAACATTTTTAGGTAATGTCCCAGGCCCAGCAGCAAGAGTAAACTATTTAGTGGCTGAATGACACAGCCTGGAGGTGGCAGCAGCATGAGGACACCATATAGTGGCTGAATGGCACAGCCTGGAGTTGGCGGCAGCATGAGGACACCATATAGTGGCTGAATGGCACAGCCTGGAGTTGGCAGCAGCATGAGTAGAACATATAGTGGCTGAATAACACAGCGTGGAGGTAGCGGCAGCATGAGGAGAACATATAGTCACTGAATGACACAGCCTGGAGGTGTCAGCAGCATGAGAAGACCATGTAGTAGCTGAATGACACAGCCTGGAGGTGGCGGTAGCATGAGGAGACCATATAGTGGCTGACTGTCTAAGCCTGGAGTTGGAGGCAGCATGAGGAGAATATATTGTGGCTGAATAGCACAGCCTGGAGTTGGTGGTAGCCTGAGGAGACCATATAGTGGCTGAATGACACAGCCTGGAGTTGGCGGCAGCATGAGTAGAACATATAGTGGCTTAATAACACAGCGTGGAGGTTGTGGCAGCAGGAGGAGACCATATGGTGGTTGAATGGCACAGCCTCGAGTTGGCGGCAGCATGAGTAGAACATATAGTGGCTTAATAACACAGCGTGGAGGTTGCGGCAGCAGGAGGAAAACATATAGTGGCTGAATGACACAGCGTGGAGGTGGTGACAGCATGAGTAGAACATATAGTGGCTGAATGACAGCGTGGAGTTGGCAGCAGCATTAGGAGAACATATAGCAGTTGAATGACATAGCATGGAGTTGGCGGCAGTATGAGAAGACCATGTAGTAACAGAATTACACAGCTTGGAGGTGTCGGAAGCATGAGGAGACCATATAGTGGCTGAATATCTAAGCCTGGAGTTGGCGGCAGCATGAGTAGAACATATAGTGGCTGAATAACACAGCGTGGAGGTAGCGGCAGCATGAGGAGAACATATAGTCACTGAATGACACAGCCTGGAGGTGTCAGCAGCATGAAAAGACCATGTAGTAGCTGAATGACACAGCCTGGAGGTGGCAGTAGCATGAGGAGACCATATAGTGGCTGACTGTCTAAGCATGGAGTTGGAGGCAGCATGAGGAGAATATATTGTGGCTGAATAGCACAGCCTGGAGTTGGTGGTAGCCTGAGGAGACCATATAGTGGCTGAATGACACAGCCTGGAGTTGGCGGCAGCATGAGTAGAACATATAGTGGCTTAATAACACAGCGTGGAGGTTGTGGCAGCAGGAGGAGACCATATGGTGGTTGAATGGCACAGCCTCGAGTTGGCGGCAGCATGAGTAGAACATATAGTGGCTTAATAACACAGCGTGGAGGTTGCGGCAGCAGGAGGAAAACATATAGTGGCTGAATGACACAGCGTGGAGGTGGTGACAGCATGAGTAGAACATATAGTGGGTGAATGACAGCGTGGAGTTGGCAGCAGCATTAGGAGAACATATAGCAGTTGAATGACATAGCATGGAGTTGGCGGCAGTATGAGAAGACCATGTAGTAACAGAATTACACAGCCCGGAGGTGTCGGAAGCATGAGGAGACCATATAGTGGCTGAATATCTAAGCCTGGAGTTGTCGGCAGCATTAGTAGAACATATAGTGGCTGAATGACACAGCGTGGAGTTGGTGGAAACATGAGGAGACCATATAGTGGCTGAATGACACAGCCTGGAGTTGGTGGCAGCATTAGTAGAACATACAGTGGCTGAATGACAGCGTGGAGTTGGCGGCAGCATTAGGAGAACATATAGCTGTTGAATGACTCAGCATGGAGTTGGCGGCAGCATGAAGAGAACATATGGTGGCAGAATGAGACAGCCTGGAGGTGGCAGCAGCAGCATCAGGAGTCCTGAAAGTGACCTGGTGACAGAGGGGTGCGGTTGGTGGCAATACCAATACCTGGTGATGAAGGTGGGTGAAAAAAGAGGAATGTGTGTAACTGGGGAGCAGCGACTTAAATCTGTTTGGCACTATCTATATTTGTGAAGTGTTGGTGTGGCACCATGGTCTATCTACTCTGATGCATCAGGCATTGGAAGGTGTAAATCCTGGCTGACCCATGCCTGATTCCTCTTCACAAAGGTCAGTCTCTACACATTTTTCGTGGACAGACGAGTTCTCCTTGGGGTAACTATGGCCCCCGCCGCACTAAACACCCACTCTAATGGCACATTACTGGCCGGGCAGGACAGCTTTTACAGGGCAAACTCTGCTAGTTGCGGCCACAAATCAAGTTTGGCTGCCCAGAAGTCCAGCAGATCTTCAAGGTGTGTTGGCATGGGCATGTCAAGGTATGTAACCACCTGCTGTGTCTGAGGAACCCACCGACTGTTGACTGAGGGTATCAGATGTCACTTGTTAACCAATCGATGACGGCAGATGGGTTGCTGGTCGAGACACATCCGCTAGCTGATACCGGGAGATCAGGCCACTCGCCTCTAGTCTGCTGCGACCTCTGCCTGATTAATTTAGGCCTCTGTCACTCCCATGTGCACATCCTGGCACTTCTCTGTCTGACATACCTAGTGCGTATATGAGGGGAGTACAATATGCTTCACTAAACTTAGAACAGTATTTGTCTAGAACAGCAGCAGGTGTGTACTTTTGGCTGGCCTTTTACAGTGTCTAGTCCCTTAAGACTTTACCAGGAACAAAATTATACAACACTTTGATGTACGTACGTGGTATGCACTTATGAGGGCAGAAAAATGCACTACAGTACGCATAAAAAAGTTTTGTGTACAAAACCAGTCGGTGGGTACTTTTGGCTTCCCTTTCAAACTATCTAGACCCTTGAGGCTTTATCAGGAAAAAAATGGAACAACACTTTGATGTATGTATGTGGTATGCACTTATGAGGGCAGAAACATGTGCAACAGTATGCTTAAAAAAGTTTTTGTGCAAAACACCAAAGTAGACACCAGTGCTTCAGCACACAGTCGCTGTGTACTACAGCCAAAATTGCACTCACTTGCACTCATTCTCAATCTCACTCCCTGTGGATAAGGAGGTAAATTGTGTTTCATCAGATAATCCCTTTAAGGGAAGGATCACATGTAGCACATCCATAGTGTATTTGACACTCCCTTTGCTCGTCCGAGAGCAACCTCGATACCTGTGATTTAACTGCGCATGTGCACGACTGTGTCTGCTGGTAGCAGAACACACCAGCAAAGCAGGGGGCTCACTCTAGGGATGGTCACCTGCGCACATGCAGCATCAAATACACTGCGGATGTGCTACATGTGACCCTACCCACATACAATGTTTCAGCTGCTCCTTGGAGCCAATTCCAAGATGGAATGACACAAAAAAGAGGTTCATGTAGAATCATGAAAGTGTGATCAAAATCTCTATTTCCCACACAACTATTTCTGGATTATAGGTTCAAGTTAAACTTAATAATAAACTCTTTCTACATAAAGGGAATCATCAAAAAGAACAGGTTTATCCTTTTGGATTTGGATAGAGAGACATTTGTCTATTGCAGCAGGTGCTATGCAGAGATAGTAATATTGTATGAGTAAGAGCATGTAATGCTGGAAACACATAAATCGGTTTTCTGACCATTTGTGATAAGATACCTAAAAATTATGAAATAAAAATTGTAATTACTGTATATTCTACCACCAGTGCAATAAATGACACAGTGAGCCAGTTATGGTTTTGAAGTAAAACTTAGGCTGGGTTCACATATGTCCAGCATCCGGCATAGATGAACTCGACACAACTGATGTCATGACTGATGACAACGTGCATCACTTGTCATCAGTTGTACAGCACCAGGCCTCCATTGTTTCTGGACGCCGGACAGGGGAATGCAGCAAGATACGTTCCCCTGTCTGGTGCTATCCGGCATGTCCAACCATCCAGTGTCAAAATTGAGATGCTGGATGATTGTGAACTGTCCCATTCAAATGAATGGGATCAGTTCTAGCATCAATTTTCACATCTACTACAGTGCGTCTACTACATACTCCGATAATCGCCCTTTGTAATGGGGCCCTTGTTAAGTTTTTATTTTTGTCAGATTCCACAGGAATCAATCAGAAAAAAAAGTTGTACGAAGCTTTGCTGACAACATACAATACCGGGCAGAGTCTGCATGGCAGTACACATACTAAGATACCATATAGGATCCATGTGAAGGGCTCTGCCACATCCAAATGTTTTTGT
Organism: Hyla sarda; assembly: GCF_029499605.1. Lineage (NCBI taxonomy): Eukaryota > Metazoa > Chordata > Amphibia > Anura > Hylidae > Hyla > Hyla sarda. Next base: position 312,948,308 of record NC_079193.1, read on the forward strand.
TAATATTGTGAAGTAGATGGGCAGGACAGTATCTTCAGGGAAAGTCTTCAATAAATCTGGTATAAGAACATAGTAAACGGTGGAATCTGACATCACGACGGTCTGTGACACAATGAACTATTGAAAGTTTCTGCTAGCATTCTGTCATAATTATATAACATTAAACAAATAAACTATTATACAACTCTATAAGAATGATGTTACCCGATCCTGCATTGTGTCCACGTTTTAATTCATTTCAATCCCTGGTGGCAGCAGTGTCTGAGAACACATTTACACATAATCTATAGTCCTGTCTCCCAATTAAAAACTTCCGGGATATATTTTCTGTCTGGTGTAAGCTCGCACTCATTACGAGCGCTCATTCATCATACTTATGTGCATAGTCCTGTTTAATTTGTTAGTTTGACGAATCATCTTTCAAAGTGTGTAAATATGCATAACTGACTAAATGTTAATCATGCGGTGAGGAGAGGTGAGCTAAATGTCTAATTAAAAAAATGAGGTGCCTCCAAAGATGGGCACCAGAGGAAAAAATCTAACTCATAAAAATGCTAGATAAACACATTAGTATTTGCACTTCTGAATTATTCGTTCTCCCACGAGTGCAAAGCTGATGTATATATTAGCACTGCCCTCCCAAACAGCCTTTCCAATTTTTCGACAAGCATTTTATTTTAGATTAGTTTACCAACCAAGTGCATTTCTCTTAAGCTGGTTAAGAGCACATCTTGACATAGCAATACAAGAAAATGTTTATAGTCAATAGCCATTGGTGGGAATCAGTCCTTTACCAGGAAATAATTTACAAAAGATTAAAAACAGAAAAAAATATAGGTATCATAAATAATACACCCTTTGACAAAAAAATACAAAAGTAATAAAGAAGTTGCTGTGAATGTAATCATGTATGATATACATGTACAATATTAGAGGGAATGAATACGTTTAGTGGGGAAAATTGTATAATTGGAAGGAGCTATAGTACCCTGTTGGGCTGTCTCTAAGATGAGATACAGTTCAGTATGAAAGTATACAGGTTCCATGTGGCATTCCACGGCTGGGCCTGTAGCTCCTGGACACTGGTAAGTTGCCAAAGTTCACTGTACCCCTTTTTACATTCCTTGAGGGGTGTAGTTTCCAAAATACTATGCCATGTTGTTGTTTGTTTGCTGTTCTGGCACCATAGGGGCTTCCTAAATATGACATGCCCCCCAAAAAACATTTCAGAAAAACTCACTCTCCAAAATCCTATTGTCGCTCCTTCCCTTCTGAGCCCTCTACTGTGCCCGCCCAACACTTTACATACACATATGAGGTATTTCCTTACTCAAGAGAAATTAAGTTACACATTTTGGGGGCTTTTTCTTCTCTTTCTCCTTGTTAAATTTCAAAAACTGGGTCTACAAGAACATGCAAGTTTAAAAAATGAAGATTTTGAATTTTATCCATTATATTGCTGCTATTCCTGTGAAACACCTAAAGGGTTGACACACTTTCTGAATGTCATTTTGAATACTTTGAGAGGTGCAGTTTTTATAATGGATTCATTTATTGAGTATTTCTAATATGAAGGCCCCTCAAATCCACTTCAAAACTGAACTGGTCCCTGAAAAATGCCAATTTTAAAATGTATAGAAAAATTGGAAAACTGCTGCTGAACTTTGAAGCCCTCTGATGTCTTCCAAAAGTAAAAACATGTCAACTTTATGATGAAAATATAAAGTAGACATATTGTATTTGTGAATCAATGTTACAGTATGTCTATTTTCCATATAAGCAGAGAGTTTCAAAGTAAAAAAAAATGCAAAATTTTCTAATTTCTAACATTTTTTTTAAATCAACTGGTGCCAGAAAGTTAAACAGATTTGTAAATTGTAAAATCTTTACCCTTCCAGTACTTTTTAGCAGCTGTATGCTACAGAGGAAATTCTCTTCTTTTTGAATGTCTTTTTTGTCTTGTCCACAGTGCTCTCTGCTAACACCTCTGTCTGTGTCAGGAACTGTCCAGAGCAGCATAAGTTTGCAATCGGGATTTTCTCCTGCTCTGGGAAGTTACTGATACAGGCATCAGGTGTCAGCAGAGAGCACTGTGGACAAGACACCGACTGCTGTTATACACATATACTTTTTTAAGCGTACTGTAGTGCATTTTTCTTCCCTCATAAGTGCATACCACATACTTATAACTAAGTGGTGAAATATTTTGTTCCTGTTAAAGGCTCAAGGGCCTAGATCACGGGTGTCAAACACAAGGCCCGCCCCCTCGTCATGTGGCCCGCGCAGCTGCCGGCCGCCAGCCTTCACCTTTTATTCTCGCTTTTTTTTTTTTACGCTTTTTTTTTTTGACACAAGAAAGCCGCCTCTTCAGCGCATGCGCGGCAGCCTACAAGCCAGAGAACGTCTGCCCTGTAGCGATCCTCCTTCGGTCCTCCTGGTCCTTCGCCTCTATGGTTGTACGCACGGGACGTCAGTGACATCCCGTGCGTACAACCATAGAGACGCGGGAGGACCAGGAGGACGGCAGGATCATCACAGGACGCGCGCCAGCCAGGGCGGTGCGTTATCTTCTTCAGTGTTCCGGTCACTGCTCGACCGGTCCTGGCACCTACTGCTATGGTCCATAGGCTATAGCAGTAGATTGTGACCCCGGGCCGGAGGAGCGGTGACCGGATCACAGTGGGGGCAGCACACAGACATACAGCCTCCAGCCATACACTGCATATGGCTGGAGGCTGTATGTCTGTGGGGACGGAGGGAGGGGGGGGGTGCTGCCAACGTAATGTGGGGGGAACTATACTGCCAACTAATGTGGGGGAACATGCTGCCAACTAATGTGGGGGAACATGCTGCCTACCTAATGTGGGGGGAACTATGCTGCCAACCTAATGTGGGGGGAACTATACTGCCAACCTAATGTGGGGGGAACTATATTGCCAACCTAATGTGGGGGAACTTGCTGCCCACCTAATGGGGGGGAACTTGCTGCCCACCTAATGTGGGGGAACATGCTGCCTACCTAATGTGGGGGAACATACTGCCAACTAATGTGGGGGAACATGCTGCCTACCTAATTTGGGGGGAACTATACTGCCAACCTAATGTGGGGGGAACATGCTGCCTACTAATGTGGGGGGAACTATACTGCCTACCTAATGTGGGGGGAACTATACTGCCAACTTAATGTGGGGGGAACTATACTGCCAACCTAATGTGGGGGGAACTATACTGCCTACCTAATGTGAGGGGAACTATACTGCCAACCTAATGTGGGGGAACATGCTGCCTACTAATGTGGGGGAACATGCTGCCTACCTAATGTGGGGGGAGCTACAAGGTACTGTACATTGCGGTAGGAGGGGTAGTCTTATATGGCAAGTATATCCCAAACTCTTCATTTTAACTGTAAAAGTTGGGGGTCGTCTTATATGCCGGAATATACGGTATGTGGGGGGGGGGGGGAGGGGTCCTACAGATACAACCGGCCCTTTGAGGGTGACCAAACTGCTGATGCGGCCCCCGATGAATTTGAGTTTGACACCCCTGGCCTAGATACTGTGAAAAGCCAGGCAAAAGTACTCACCGGCTGGTTTTGTACACAAATACTTTTTTAAGCGTGCTGTAGTGCATTTGTCTCCCCTCATATGTACATAGCACATACGTACATCTAAGTTGTGTACTATTTTGTTCCTGTTAAAGCCTCAAGGGCCAAGTTAATGTGAAAGACCAGGCAAAAGTACTCACCGGCTGGTGTTGTACACAAATACTTTTCTAAGCGTACTGTAGCACACTTTGTACCATATTGTTCCTGATAAAGTCTTAAGGGCCTAGTTACAGTAAAAGGCCAGCCAAAAGTACACACCTGCTGCTGACAAATACTGTTTTAAGCATAGTGAAGAGTATTGTACTCCCCTCATATATGCACTAATTATGTCAGGCAGAGAAGTGCCATGACGTGCACAGAGGAGTGGCAGAGGCCTAAATTCATCAGGCACAGGATGAGGTTGCAGCAGACTAGGGGCGAGTTGCAGCAGGAGTCGCAGCGAGAGGCCTGATCTCCCGGTATCAGATAACGGTCGTGTCTCGACCAGCAACCCATCTGCTGTCATCGATTGGTTAACACGGTCATCCACTTCATCACAAATGACATCTGATACCCCCGTCAACAGTCGGTGGGTTCCTCAGACATCGGACAGAAATCGGAGCATGACTTACTCCATGAAAACTGTAAATGGGAACCATGGTGACTGACAATGGGAAAAACATCTTGTCTGCACTGCGACAAGAAAGGATGAGCCATGCGCCCTGCATGGCACATGTGTTCAATCTGGTAGTCAAGCGGTTCCTGAAGTGTTCCCCCCATTTGCAAGAGATCCTAACAATGGGAAGGAAACTGTGCATGCACTTCAGCCACTCGTACACCGCAAAGCACACCCTCCTCAAGCTGCAGCATCAGAACAGTATCCCCCAACATTGTCTGACTTGCGACGTTGCCACACGTTGGAATTCCACCCTCCATATGTTGGACCGACTATACGAACAGAGAAAAGCCATCACCGATTTCTTGATGATCCAAGTGGATAGGGGGACTCCCCTGTGTAACTTCAATGTCAATCAGTGGAAGCTCATAGGTGACACCTCGCTCAAGACCTTTGAGGAAGCCACATTATTAGTCAGTCACCAGGATTACAGGATGAACAATGTTATTCCACTGATTCATTTCCTACAACATGTGTCGGAAATGATGGCAGGTTAGGGCACTGGAGACATGGCGCCTAAATCTCACGGCCACATGAGCCCTGTGGGGGCTGAACTGGAGGAGGAGAAGGAGGGGAGGGGCACAGTGGAGCACAGTTTAGGTTTCGTGAAATGGGCAGTTTTTCTCATCATCTGGCAGGAGAAGAGGAGCAGGAGCAGCCAGAGGAGCTAGAGGGTTATGAGGAAGGCGAGACAGAGGACCCAGATACACCGTTGCAGTATACAGTGGAGATGGAGGCAGGGAGTCCCTCCGAGTCACTTGCACAAATGGCACGATGCAGGTTCACTTGCTTGCGTATTTATTGCCGAATTGTCACCATTCGGCAGCGGGATGACTTCTGGCACTCCACCTTATTGAACCCTCGCTTATGGCACAAAATGGGGGCCTTTTTTTACACCCACTGAGAGGGAGGACAAACTGACCTACTACAGAGACATCCTACGTAGTCAGATGGTAGATGTCTATCGGCACCATCTTCCATCCTCTCGCAGGTCTGAGTCGGAGGGCCCTCTGTGCTCACCTTCCACTGCCATGGCTGCTGGGGAGGGGTGGGGTGGCAGGAGCAGTACCAGCTCCATCAGAAGCAGCCTAAGTTTACAGTCGCTCATGAGTACCTTTCTTCTCCCACATAGTGAAGCAACTCATCAGCAGCAGGTAGACCTTGAGCAGGACCTGAACCAGCAGGTGGTGGCATACCTTGACATGTCCATGCCAACATACCTTGAAGAGTCGCTGGACTTCTGGGCAGCCAAACTTGATTTGTGGCTGCAACTAGCAGAGTTTGCCCTGGAAATGCTGTCCTGCCTGGCCAGAAGTGTGCCATCAGAGTGGGTGTTTAGTGCGGCGGGGGGCTATAGTCATCCCAATGAGAACTCGTCTGTCCACGAAAAATGTGGAGAGATTGACCTTTGTGAAGATGAATCAGGCATGGATCAGCAAGAATTTCCACCCACCAATGCCTGATGAGTAGATTGACCATGGTGCCCCACCAAAACTTCACAAATATGGATAGCGCAAAACAGATTTAAGGTGCTGCTCCCCAGTTACAAACATTCCTCTGCATCAGACTTTTTTTCATCCCCCTTTCTCACCAGGTACTGGTATTGCAACCCACCGCACCACCTAGGTCACTTTCAGGACTCCTGATGCTGTTGCTGCTACCTCCAGGCTGTCTCATTCTGTCACCATATGTTCTCCTCTTGCTGCCGCCACCTCCGGGCTGTGTCATTCAGCCAATATGTGGTCTCAGCACCCTGCTGCCAACTCCAGGTTGTGTCATTCAGCAACTACTGTATATGTTCTCCTCATGCTGCTGCCACCTCCACGCTGTGACATTCAGCCATTATATATTCTCCTCATGCTGCCACCACCTCCACGCTGTGTCATTCAGGCACTGTATGGTCTCCTCTTGCTGCTGCAAACTCCAGGCTGTGCCATTCAGACACTATATGGTCTCCTCATGCTGCCACCAACTACAGGCTGAGTCACTCAGCCACTATATGGTCTGCTCATGCTGCTTGTACATTACCTGAAAATTTTTAAGGTAGCACAAGCTACCATAAAACTTCAATTTAAAATTGAAAATTCATCTTTTAATCTTAGGGATTGTAAGGCCCTATGGTCTCATCATGCTGCCGCCAACTCCAGGCTTTGCCATTCAGCCACTCTATGGTATCCTCGTGCTGCTGGGACATTACCTAAACATTTTTATGGTAGCACTTGCTACTAGAGATGAGCAAAGTTACAGTGATTTGATTCATCACAAATTTCTCGGCTCGGCAGTTGCTGACTTTAGCCTGCATAAATTAGTTCAGCTTTCAGGTGCTCCGGTGTGCTGGAAAAGGTGGATATAGTCCTAGGAGAGAGTCTCCTAGGACTGTATTCCCCTTTTCCAGCCCACCAGAGCACCTGAAAGCTGAACTAATTTATGCAGGCTAAAGTCAGCAACTGGCGAGCCGAGAAGTTCTTGACGAATCGAATCACTGTAACTTCGCTCATCTTTACTAGCTACCATAAATCTTCAATTTTAATTTGAAAATTAATCTTTTAATCTTAGGGATTGTGAGGTCCTATGGTCTTCTCATGCTGCCGCCAACTCCAGGCTGTGTCATGCAGCCACTATATGGTCTCCTCTTGCTGCCGCCAATTCCAGGCTGTGCCATTCTGCCAGATTATGGTCTCCTCATGCTGCTGCCACCTCTAGGCTCTATTATTGTGCTGCCATGTGACATTTGACTCCTTGTTGGATTTGGTCTTTTGTAACCACAAATTATATTATTAAATCTTAAATTTAAATTTCAAAAATTGATAGAGCGATAACAATGAACTATAACTGATGAAATGAAACATTCACACTTTAACAGTCAGGGGGGCACTGAGAGACAGGGGCTGGAACATGGGGTATCTCGCCTGGCGGAGGACCGTCAGCTTGATTTTAAGATACAAGTGTGAGCTTTTTCAATGCAGCCACTTCTAGCTTTATGCGCTCACTTATCCAATGGCACAGAAGCTGAATGTGCTCCTGTCCAAGTTGATCGTACTGCAGTCCCTCCCTTTTCAAGTGGTCTCAGAGTATGGGGGTGCGCTGAGAGGCAGGGGCTGGAGCAGATGGTAGCTCCCCTCCTGGTGAGCTCGATGCTCACCAGAATGGGTAATCAAAAAATGAAAACAAATTCAAATTAAATTAAATAAAAATGACATTAAAAAATCTGCCACCTTCAGACGCTCTGCGGCAGTGATTCTAATAGCGATACCTGTAATCTGCATGTCATACTGAATAACAGTATTATTTCACTAACACAGCACATTCCCTATGCATATTAGTTCTACACCTCTATTGAGCTTCTCTGTTGGCCAGAAATAGCCATTTTTAAAAGCGATTCACCGCAAATAAATTCAGACCAAACAAATTTTTCCGGAAAATTAGGCAAATCGGCTGAATGAAATTTTTCAAAAATTCGCTCATCTCTAATTAAGATATTTATATTGAAACTGGAGCTATTCTATTAAATAAGTATTTTTGTAGCCTCATCCGTACATATAGAAAGTACAGGACGGAAGGTATGGGTAAACAGTATGGGGAAGCAAAGTACTAGTACCATTTAGTCCATTTGAACATGGTGTATGCCACCATTACAGCAACTAATCATGTTCATTCTGTTGTCTTCATCCTCCCATGGCCTACGGGTCAAAAGTGTGGTCAGGATAGTCAGGATATTCCCAGGCCAGAAACCTCTGTCTCAAATCTGCTGCTTGTTTCCTAAATTCTTCCTGTGTGGAGCATTTTCTTAACCTCAACTATTGTCCTTTGTGGACAGGATTGGTGACTCTACCAGGACAGCAAAGCATTGGTAGAGTTGGGCTTAAATAGTCGTGTCCAAGCCACCATCCCAGTTTTTGCAAATAAAAATGTTCAGGATTGGTAGTTTCTCTTCTCGTATGTCAACCAGGAACCAAAGACCTACCAGATTCTGATTAAGTAACATTACATCTGAACTGGGTTCTGGAGCCAATCCAGATGGTGAAAAAATCAAAATAATAAAATACAAAGTAAAATATGCACATTCTTTGAGTTTAGCAATTCTGTAATTTTTATCTCATAGTCTAAATGTTGTTGCAATATGTTGTTATCTTACTATACAAGATTCATGCAAACAAAGTCCCATGGCTTTACGTAAATAATTTGTTAATCTAGTTAAAGAAAATATTTTCTTTGAATCTATGTTATGTCTGTAAGACTAGATAGAAGGCTACAGCTCTGATTTACCTGTAACATGCTGAATATATCAAAGCATGCTGTATACCTCCATCACGTTTTCTCGGAGTTCTCGTCACCTGAGGATAGCATCCAAGAGAATTAGATATTCAAAGGAGCTATTGAAGGCTTGTCAATGGGAGCCTGGGATGACTGAAGGCATCGCTGTACTCAGTGGGGACCAGGTTTATAGCAGCACAAATATAACTTGCATTTTGGAACCCTGCTGTTCTTAAAATCACTGTGCATGGTCCTTTAGACCTATAGATTCAAAGAAGAATGCAGGATTGACACAGGCGGCCACCCTTTGTTCACCTTCCACGCCTTAGATATACTTATATATTTTTAATAAAAGGTCACATGGATGAACCATGTTCACGGCCAAAGAAAACATACAAGCTACGCAGCGCATTCACTGTGTGTTAGTCAGTGCGAAACTGTCTGAAAACAAGTGAACTGAAGGCATTGCTAGGAGTCGGGGTCCTGCACAAAAAGACTAATATAGACTTCAAATGGCACAGTAATGTATCATTTTTATAACATAAGTTATACACATATAATAATAATAATAATAAAAATAAAAAAATAATAAATATATAATTATAATAATAATAATGATAGTAATGATGATAATAATAATAATAATAATAGTTATTACTTTTTTTGTAATTATTATTATATTTCAGGAAGAAAATATCCAGTGCAGCTAATATTCTATAAATACAATATGCAGTAAATCTTATGATACAGTGGTCCCTCAACATACGATGGTAATCCGTTCCAAACAGGCCATCGTATGTTGAGGGATCCGTGCAAAGTAAAGTATAGGACAGTGGTCTACAACCTGCGGACCTCCAGATTTTGCAAAACTACAATACCCAACATGCCCGGACAGCCGTTGGCTGTCCGGGCATGCTGGGTGTTGTAGTTTTGCAACATCTGGAGGTCTGCAGGTTGTAGACCACTGTTAGAGGAAGTTGTACTCACCTGTCCCCGCCGCTCCAGACCGTCACCGCTCGTCACCGCTGCCCGGGATGTCGCCGTCCATCGCTGTCGCCGCGTCCCCGAGGTGTCCCCGACGCTCCGGCAAGGTCTCTGCTTCCCCGGCAACCGCGCACTCGGTCGCCGCCATCACGTTGCTACGCACGCCGCTCCTGTTGGATGACGGGACGGCGTGCGCAGCGACGTGATGACGTCGATGGAGTGCGCCGACAATGCAGAGGATCCCGATGAGGACGCGCCGGAGCCCCGAGGACAAGTGAGTGACTATCACCGGAGCTCACGGGGCACTGTAAACGGCTATCCGGTGGCAGCTGAAGCAGTCTGCGCTGCCGGATAGCCGTTTATGCGATGGCCACGACATTAAAAACCATCGTATGTTGATGCTGCCTTCAACATGAGATGGCCTCTGAGAGGCCATCGCATGTTGAAATTATCGTATGTCGGGGCCATCGTAGTTCGAGGGGTCACTGTATTTATTGTTATTGTAAAAATAATAATAATAATCATATAAGTTATAGTGTATAATGTATGTATAATGTCATTTTTATTTATGTTTTTTCATGAGGATGTCTACAATTTTATAGATGTAAAAGAACAAGGCTTCAGATGAATTCAGATGAAGGAGATGATATGGGGATCATAGCCATGAGCAGGATATAGGGAGAAGGTGAAATGGTTTATTTATATGCCACTTGTATATCTAGGAGGCAGCACTGGATCTTCACAGCTCTGTATGAAATGATCCCATGCCGGCAGCATGTAAATAAAGAATCTCGCCTTACAGCTATGGTACATGAAATCAGCTCTAAGGGATGGAATTTATTTTATTACGGGGAATAATAGCAAGTGTGCTTACTTCATGTAATATGTCATTTTAGTCCTATGCATATGAAAATGTACAACTCTTTCAATCCTATAGTTGATGACGCAGAAATAATTTGTAACGCTGGCCATTAGACTGTATGTGACACCATGTAACATTCTATTGTTTTAAGAATAATTGGATTAGATCAGTGTTTCCCAACCAGGGTGCCTCCACCTCTTGCAAAACTACAACTCCCAGCATGCCCGGAAAGCCTTCGACCGTCCAGGAATGCAGGGCTTTGTAGTTTTCCAATAGCTGGAGGCACACTGGTTGAGAAGCACTGTATTAAATCAACATATTTAGGCACATAAGAGGCAATTTGTTATTGGTTTTACACAGTATTTTTGGTGGCAAAATGTTGCAAATTTTTACGCAATTCATTTAGACTCATTCAAGAAAACAAACTCTTTTGCTCTGGTTGCAAAAATATTGCAAATGTTTGCGCAAACAGGACCACAATTGTCTACATCTAAGTTACTTTGCTATTTATGAAGAACCTACACCTCTTGGGGGGGAAGTACGCATGCTGTACGCCCAGGGGTTAAAAAGAACCTGACAATGATAAATTCCATTATGCATAGTATTATTCCGAGAAACTATGGGAAGGGGCCTAGGGATCCCAGAGTTATAATGGGAGGAGTCTGGTAGCAGCCTTCCCCACCTCTTCTCATTGTCAAGCGTTTGGTCTTGTCAAGCGCATAATCCTCTCCTGCCAGGATTCTGTTTTCAAATACTGTCCGCTTGGCAAAATAAAACAAAAAATGATAGCCATATGGCCCAAGTGAGGAGTCTGGCTGTGGCCTACCCTTCGCTTCCCAGCTACAGCAATGAGGGGTCCATAGACCCAAGTCACCCCTGCAACCAATCACTGTTCTCAGTGGTCTTGTACTATACACAAAAGCCCTGCATGGGACTGGATTTCTGACCATTACCACCTGTTTGTGTTTGGGACCAAACAATGTCACAGCTTTTAGAGATGGCACCTTTGAGCCATTTCATCACCTCCATGTGCCATTTCATCACCTCCATGTGCCATTTCATTACCTCCATGTGCCATTTCATCACCTTCCTGTGGCATTTCAGAGGTCTTTTGGACTGTGCGGGATTTTGCGGGACTTGCTCTAAGTTCTGCGACCTCCCGCTTCTGCCTGCAACTACCTCATTACAGCCCACACCCGCATGTTTTTTATTCAGTCCTGCGGGACCCTCGGGATCCCAATTCCAATGCAGGGCTCTACCGTACACTGCTGAGGAAAGTGATTTGTTGCAGAGGTGATGTGGGCATATAGCACATCTTTGCTGTAACCACCTAAAAAAAAGGATGAATGGAGTGGGCTGCTGAATGTGGAGGGGAATAAAGGGATAAGTATAGTTTTTTTTTTTTTTTTTTTTTTTTTGTGCATTCCCAAGCAGTGGGAAAAATCTAAAATAAATCAGACAATCCCTATAATGGAAAGGGAATTATTTAGCTTTTAACTAATAGATAACCTGAGAACACAATCATGCAGCAGTCAGTCTGTATGTAAATGATGACGCCTTCTCAGCCGATTGGCAAGATGGACCACCTGGCTTTTTTATAAGAAATTTGGGGAAGCGTCTGTTATACCTTGGTGAATTGTATTGCAGTAATGCCCAAGCATGTAAATACAACCCAAACTGTTCAATAATACATTTTTATCACACCTGCTCTCTCCATGATGTCAGCAGAATACGGGTATTATTTATATTCTCTCATTGTATTCCACTACAACCTCATGTATAGATCTCTTTTCTCTTCATTGACAAAACACAGACATCAATATTCACTTTCCAATAGCACAGGAGCAGTCCAAAGGAATGTGATCTCTCTGTCTTTCCTTATTGCCCAAAATGTTTCCACTGATAAGCGGAGATATTTAAATATATAAGGGAATTGTTGTACATTTGCTTAACTGCAAGAACAATGTACAGCGACCCCCCGACCTATGATGGCCCCGACATACGATCATTTCAACATACGATGGCCTCTCAGAGGCGATCGCATGTTGAAGGCAGCATCAACATACGATGCTTTTGTATGTCGGGGCCATCGCATAAACGGCTATCCGACAGTGTAGACTGCTTCAGCTGCCACCGGATAGCCGTTTACGGTGCCCCGTGTGGTCTGGTGACGATCACTTACCTGTCCTCGGGGCTCCGGTGCGTCCTCTTTGGGATCCCCTGCATCGTCGGCACTCTCCATCGTCGTCATCACGTCCCTGCGCACGCCGTCCCATCATCCAATAGGAGCGGCGTGCGTAGCGACGTGATGGCGGCGACGGAGAGAGAGGATGTCAGGGAAGCAGAGGCCTTGTCGGAGCGTCGGGGACACCCCGGGGACGCGGCGATAGCGATAGAAGGCGACATCCAGGGCAGCGGTGACGAGCGGTGATGGTCCGGAGCGGCGGGGACACGTGAGTATAACCTCCAATACCAGTGGTCTTCAACCTGCGGACCTCCGTTGGCTGTCCGGGCATGCTGGGTGTTGTAGTTTTGCAACATCTGGAGGTCCGCAGGTTGTAGACCACTGTCCTATACTTTACATTGCACGGATCCCTCAACATACGATGGTTTCAACAAACGATAGTCCATTTGGAACGGATTACCATCGTATGTTGAGGGACCACTGTATACTGTACATTTTGATTGTTTCTTTAGATGCCATTAAAAGGGGTTATCTAGCAGGAGGGGGATTTTTACAACTTTGCCCATTGCACACGACATATAAAAAAAAATCTTTACTTACCTCCAGCATTCCCACAATGACTTCGGCTTCCTTCCCTGGTTCCTGGCTGTGATCCTCTTCCTGTCAGAAATCGTGACACTTGGGGCCCGAGTGATGTCGGGGCCCAAGAGTGTCATAGTCCTGATTCCTTTGACATATCAACCACACAGGAACTTTCCGGCAGTGTCCTGCCTTAGTTACTGATTGGCTCTAGAAGGAACTGTGGACCAGCAGGGACACCACCCCCAGCTATTTGGAAAATGTAGTTTTTTTTCTCTCTCGGACAAACCCTTTAATTCAAGAAGGTATTTCCTACAAATGTCCTTACAACTTATACATAAACATGACCCTCGTCACTCTCTGTGTTTTTTGCTTCATTTTTACTTTATTTTACATTTGGGTGGCTTCTACCTTATTATATTAATTCATATTTTGTTTGTGTGAGACAGGAATGGTGTTGAGGGATCATACTATGAGTACAAGGTTTGAGGATAGCATATTTTATCCAGGGAAAGCTGGGTGAAATATTAAAAATCCAGGGGTAGTTGGAAATCTTTGGAAAAACATAGCAACAGAGGGACTTTTAGTAAAATCTGCTTATGGGCCTGAATTTTTATGGAATGACGGGCAGGTTGGTAGTGGGGCCTCTCATTCTCTTTCTGACCAGTCCGGGTTCTCAGTTTGGCCTTAAAGGGGTAGTCCAGTGGTGAAAAACTTATCCCCTATCCTAAGAATAGGGGATAAGTTTGAGATCGCGGGGGGTCCGACCGCTGGGGCCCCCTGCTATCTCTCTGAACGGGGCCCCGGCTCTCCGCCGAGATAGCGGGTGTCTACCCCCGCACGAGGCGGCGGCCGACACGCCCCCTCAATACATCTCAATGGCAGAGCCGGAGATTGCCGAAGGCATCGCTTCGGCTCTGCCATAGAGTTGTATTGAGGGGGCGTGTTTGCCGCCGCCTCGTGCGGAGGACGACACGCCCCCTTCCCGCGGGCTGTCGGGGCTCCATACAGGAGATCGCTGGGGGCCCCAGCGGTCGGACCCCCCGCGATCTGCAACTTATCCCCTATCCTTAGGATAGGGGATAAGTTGCTCACCACTGAGTCACCACTGGACTACTCCTTTAATCAGTCCTAGTGCTGAAGGACCATTACTTGCCTCACAGTGCGCACCAAGAGGCTATATGGGAATTGGAACTCTGCTGAGAGTTGTAAAGACTCTTATGGGACAGTTAATACTGATGTGAGGTAACACATCTGGATCTCAATTGTTTTAGTCAGGTGACTGGTAGAAAGTCCCCTGTATAGCTAGGAAATATTATGTTAACCTAGAACTTTGATGAGCAGGATTTATTTTGTATTTTTATGCCTGAATGTCAAGGCTGTATTTTTATTTTGTTCTGAAAATAAAGACAAGAGAAGCCCTATTTTAAACTGTACTACTGTGTCCCTGTCTCTGATTGCTATTTTTTTTTTTTTGTTATTTGCCTGGCTCTACCAAACTAATCTCCCCCATTTGTTAAACACTTGCCATATAACTATCAATCCTTATTTAGCATAATAATACATGGTGTCCTTGCACATAAAGAGTTAAACGCGCATTCCTATAACCTCTACCAGAAGGGCACAATGTGTTTTTTTTTTTTTTTGCCTTAAGTGTCATAGTCAATAGCAGAACTAATTGAAAGCCAATAAATTTAGTACGGTGCACCATGCAGTCTCTATCTTTCTTGCCTATACATCAGTAGGTCATTCTCAGTTAATTAAGTGAAGACATAATCAGCTTAATTTATGTAGCTCAGGGAAGTTAATGATATCTTTGTACAGTACCTGCTGCTTGGCTCGCCCATATACTGTAACTTGTCAAACATGTCAAGCTAATTCGGCAAATGTTCAACCCCAGATTTTCAGTTCCTAAGCCGGGATTTCAGATCACACTCCACAATCCGTAGCTGGGAAATGGTTTGCTCTTGAGCCTGAAACTGGAAGAAAGCCCAGTTAAATTAAAAGACAAGGCAAATCTCATGCTATAAACCAATTAATTACACCGCAATCTCTGTAAAAGGCCCGATTGGCGCCATTGCTAATTTGGCTGGCTTCCAGGTGACAAAATAGTGCTTTTAGAAGAGGTGCAGAGGCAAAGGCATGCTGAGTACACATCCATTTATGGAAGTTATTTTCAATTTAAATATCCCGAATTCATCAGCTTTAGTAGTTGACACATTCAGCAAGACAAGGATTTGGGTCATGGTCTCGTTATACAAAGAGAAAGAATCCACCTAGCCCATTCCCTTTTCTTAATGGCAAACCGATCCAAGAGGAACAGATACCCGGCACTACCTACATGTAGAGCAGGGCATGAATGGCAGGAGCGTGCACCCAGGCGACAGCTGCTGTTTCACGCCAGTGGGCATTTCCATTTCCCGGGGGCCTGAGGAAACGCCTATTGGTATGAAACAGCGGCTGTTGCCCAGGTGGACGCTCCTGCCATTTATGCTCTGCTCTATGCATGGGGGTATGTTGTTCATTTCTATGGGCTGAAAATAAAAGATCACAGCAGGAATCTTTGATGAGTGCTCCAGTTATTTCTTTCTACCAGTATCGTGCCCATTCCCTTTCTTACTTTTCTCTCATCTAAAGCTGCTGGAGAAACAGCAATGTCAACGAATTGGACCTCACCTAAGAATCTTAAAAGATCAATCTGCAAGGCAAGGGATGAACAGGACCCCATTTCTGAAGTTTGATGCTCAAACGGCTCTTTCATTAAAAGATGCTCTTTGCTATTGATTTCGGCTTAAGTAATGAGAAAGCTTATCCAAAAATCTTCAGCATTTGGGCTCAAGTTAAGAAAATCAATACAGCTATTTCCCATTTGAACTGCATATGTGAGTTTTATGTACATAAGGCAAGACAAAGCCCAAATCGGATAAATCGATAGCATTGTCAATAGAACATGAAGCTGACAAATGGTGTTTTAAAGCAATTAAAGAGAGTTGTAAATAGAGAGAAGCTAATCATTGACAGGGCTTTGGAGGACCCAGTCTTTAATATGTATAAATATTACACAAAAAGAAAAATGTTGGAAATGAAAATAGATCAAGTATCTGCCTTTTAACACATTTACTTTTGCTGAGTCTCATGACGCTGAGCTGCAAGGACCTTTCTGCAGTGTGTCGGAGACCCTTTCAGCACTAGTCTGGGCTCCGCAGATCATATGTTTGTCAGACAATGTGAGGTTAAGTTACAGTAGCTGTCAAACAATAACTAAAGAGTGGTCAATGTGGATTTGGATAGGCAGCCAGCAATGGAAGCAAATATACACAAATGTACTATAAAAGGAAGCTCAACCACTGGCTATATACTTTGTCATATATCTTCATTCTTTTTTGTTTCTGTTTTTGCTGTTTTTACTTAGTTTTCAGTGTTTTTTTACTCAGCACTATAAAACAGGAGCATAGCTATAGAAGTACAGAGGCAGCTGTAACATTGGGGCCGAAGTGTCTAGGTGCAACTGCTGCTAATGGAGAACATGCTGACCCCAACTTTTTAGCCCTTTTGATGTCACAATCAATAGTAATCCTGCTGCAGCGTGTTGTATGGAAGTTCAGCGGAATTGTTGTTGTATGGTCTGGAATGCAGGTAGTAGTGGTCTATTGTTACGGTATGGTCATGGTGGCAAAGGTCTTTCCACCAGGCCTTCACAATTAGTGTTGGGCGCGAATTTTCGCATTTCAAATTTTTATTGCGAATATCGCACATTCGCAAATTCACGAATATTGCGAATATATTCGCTATATATACGAAATTGCGAATATTAGTTTTTCACGCATATGTGCATATACACATATTCGCACATGCGCATATTCGCATATTCCTTCTTTTCACTTGTGGGCCAATTAGAATGATGCACATACACTTGACAGAGGTTATCAACAACATCCCTAGCAACCAATAGCAAAGTTGCCCAACCCCTCACTGTTTTCTTCCTCGAATACACGAATATGCGAATATTCACATATGCGAATATGCGCATATAACAAATATGCAAAATTTGCGAATATAGAACAAATATTAATCTATATATTCACGAAATATTGCGAATTGGAATATGGGCAATGCCGCTCATCACTATTCACAATATACAATATACACAAGGCCTTCCACACTCCTTGGGCTGGCACAGTGAAAAGGGGTTGTATAGTAACATAGTTCATAAGGTTGAAAAAAGTCCTTCAAGTTTAACCTATATCCCTAATGAGTCTCTACTGAGTTGATCCAGAGGAAGGTAAAAAACCCTCAAACTAGAGGTAAAAATTCCTTCCAGACTCCAAATATGACAGTCAGAATAAATCCCTGGATCAATGTTCTGTCCCTATAAATCTAGTATACATAACCAGCAATATTATTACTCTCCAAAAATGCATCCAGACCCCTTTTGAACCTTTTTTACAGAGTTCACCATGACCACCTCCTCCGGGAGAGAATTCCATAGTCTCACTGCTCTTACAGTAAAAAATTCCCGTCTGTGCTGGTGTAGAAACCTTCTTTCCTCAAGACGTAGAGGATGCCCCCTTGTTATAGATACAGTCCTGTATATAAATAGATCATGGGAGAGATCTCTGTACTGCCCCCTGATATATTTATACATAGTTATTAGGTCGCCCCTAAGCCTTCTTTTTTCTAAACTAAATAACCCTAATTCTGATAATCTTTCTGGGTACTGTAGTCCTCCCATTCCCCGTATTACCCTGGTTGCCCGTCTTTGAACCCTCTCCAGCTCCACTATATCTTTCTTGTACACTGGTGCTCAGTACTGTACACAGTATTCTATGTGTGACTAGTGATTTGTACAGTGGTAGAATGATTTCCTTGTTATGGGCATCTATGCCCCTATTGATGCCCCCCATGATTTTATTTGCCTTGGCAGCAGCTAAATTTACTGTTAACTAAGACCCCTAAGTACTTTTCTACATCAGTTGTCCAAAGTGTTCTCCTATTTAATATATAATCCCACACCAGATTTTTCTTCCATGTGCATTTTCTTTCCATGTGCATTACCTTACATTCATCAGTGTTGAATCTCATCTGCAACTTCCCAGCCACTGTCCTCTATAGTGTTTACCACTTTACAGAGTTTAGTATTATCAGCAAAGATTGCTACTTTACTGTCAACCCCTCTACAAGGTCATTGATGAATATATTAAATAGAACAGGACCCAATACTGACCCCTGTGGTACCTCACTAGTTACAGTCACCCAATCAGAATAAGTACCATTAATAACCACCCTCTGTTTCCTATCACTGAGCCAGTTACTTACCCACTTACACACATTCTCCTCCAGCCCAATCCTTCTCATTTTATGCACCAATCATTTATGCGGCACCGTATCAAATGCTTTGGAAAAATCCAGATATACAACATCCAGTGATTCCCCCTGGTCCAGTCTGGAGCTCACCTCCTCATAAAAGCTGATCAGGTTAGTTTGACAGGTCCGATCCCTCATAAAGCCATGCTGATATGGGGTCATACATTTATTTTTATCAAGATACTCCAAAATAGCAACCCTTAGAAAACCCTCAAACAATTTACATAAACGGAGGTTAAACTAACAGGCCTATAATTACCGGGGTCACCTTTTGACCCATTTTTAAATATTGGCCCCACATTTACCATGCGCCAGTCCTGGGGAACAGTCCATGTCACTATAGAGTCTCTAAATATTAAAAATAGAGGTCTGTCTATTACACTACTTAATTCCTTTAGAACACGGGGGTGAATGCCATCTGGACCTGGTGATTTGTCTATTTAGATTTCTTTTGTAGGCAGCACTGTACTTCTTCCTGGGTTAGACAGGTGACCTGTACAGGGGAGTTTACTTATCTTGCTGTATTTCATCTGGCAATTCAATATCTTAGGTGAATACAGTGGAGAAGAATTTGTTTAGTATATTTGCTTTTTCCTGATCCCCGTTTATAATTTGTTCTTCATCATTTTTTAAAGGGCCAACACTTAAATTTTTAACCTTTTTGCTATTTATATAGTTAAGTAATTTTGGGGTTAGTTTTATTCTCTTTGGCAATGAGTCTTTCTGTTTCTATTTTTGCAGCTTGCATCTGTTTTTTTTACTTTTTTCTCTATAGCTTTTTAATGCTTCCTCACTGCCGTCCTTTTTTAGTAGCTTAAATGCTTTATTTTTGTCATTTATTGCCCCATTACAATTATTTTTTTTATTGATTGTTTATTAGATGAACAACAAATAAACAAACTACAAAGGGTGTCAACAGTCCAAATAAAGTATTACATGAACATAAGAGTCAACAATACTCAGGAGCAATGTTACAATAATGCGAGGTAATCTTAGCATTTCTTATAGCCTCCTGGGTCAGAAGTGCTGAGTATGAAAGTGGAGAGCTAAGGAGGGGGGGACATGATAAAAGAGGGGGGGAAGGGGAGGAGGTTGAGGAGGGGGGGGGGAGAGAAGGAGGGACACAGTGAGGGACACAGGTGAGGAGCCTCAAGTAGCGCCCAGCCCCCCAACATGTCTCAACCAGGGACCCCACACCTGCAGGTATTTATCGTGAGTTCTGTCAGATCTGCTGGACAGTTCCTCAAATCTACAGATTTGGTGGACCTTCGATCTCCATTCAGCAATGGTGGGAGGGTTGGCGCTAAGCCACTTCAGTGGTATCAGCGATTTGGCCGCTGCCAGTAAATGTGATACAAGGGTGTCCCTGTGAGGTCGAAACTGTGGAGATGGATTTCCCAGGAGTACCACTGCGGGGTCAAGAGAAATGGGCGTGGAGAGGAGGGAATTGATAGCCAATTCTAGTTCACCCCAAAAACCAACGATGGACGGGCAGGACCACCATATGTGTGTGAAGCTCCCCACCTGTGTCCCACAGCGCCAACACAAATTCGTGGTGGATAGACCGCGGGCTCGGAGAAGTTCGGGCGTCAGATACCATCTGGCCAGCAGCTTTAAGTGGGACTCTCGCAAACATACACACCTAGAGTAGCCCTGGGAGTGAGACAGGATATAAGCAATCTCTGAGTCGGAGAGTTTAACACCCAACTCATTTTCCCAGGAGGCGATATATCCTGGCTGGGAAGAGTGTGTTGTGTCTGAGCACAGTTTCCTTGCAAAGGATAATTTATGACAGTGACCTGGGGGGTTGAGTAAAAAGGTTTCAAACTTTGTTTCGCCTCTCAGTACTCCAACCTTGGCTAGAAACAGACCACAGCATTGTTTTATATGTTCGATATGTAGAAAGGACAGTCGATAGTCAGGGAAGAGAGACTGCAGATAGTCCACTGTTGGAACCCCTCTGCCCTGAAGAAGTTGACCAACAGGTATATGAGAAAGCTTCGACCACATAGGAGCATAAGTTGAGGAGACACGACTCACAACCTCAGGTATCAACGCAGAAGGAAGTAAGGGAGAGATAGGAGGGGACAGCTGAGGGGACCAGGCAGACCAGACATGGAAGATACCAGAGAAGAGAAGAGTTGGGTGCGAGTAGGAATAGCGCCTCCTCTCCGGTAACCAGAGGCGTTTCAAGAAATGAGGACCAAACGCCCACTTGGACCAAGGAAGTTCGGAGTTAGAATCTCCAGCAATGTGCGTGTTGGAGTAAGGGGAACATGCAAGCCAACAACGTAATTGGATGGCTCTGTAGAGTGCTTGTATGTCAGGTATGCCTATGCCGCCCCTATCCACCGGCCTAGTTAGTAGGGTATGGGTCATCCTAGGCTTCTTATGTCGCCATAGATATTGGGAGAACAGTCTTCTCATAGAGGAGAAAAAGGACGGGGGTAGAGCTATGGGGACCATTTGGAGTTTATATAGAATCCTTGGGATCACGTACGTTTGCAGCACATTGCGCCTACCTATCCACGAAATCAGGAGATTATCATAGTCTTTGAGGAGATGTTGGGTGTCGGTAAGTAGAGACTGAAAATTAGCTGCATACAGGGAAGTATTGGAGCTCGTGATATACTCCCAGGTATTTAAGTGAAGACTTCGCCAAGGGAAACGGGGAAAGGCCTGACAGCCTAGCGAAACGGGTCTTGGAAAGGGTGACATTAAGTAGCTCGGATTTAGCAATATTAACTTTAAAGTTGGAGAGGACACCAAATTCATCAAAGAGTGACACCAGGCAGGGCAGGTCCGTCTCTGGTTTAGTAAGGAGAAATAATAGGTCATGCGCAAATGCTAAGACCTTCAGCTCACCTGATGGAGTCTGAACCCCGTGTACCGAAGCATGTTGCCGCACTCTCTGAAGCAGAGTCTCCATGACTAGAATGAAGAGAGTGGGAGAGAGAGGACAACCCTGCCTGGTGCCATTCGAGAAGTAGAAGGGGGAGGAGAGGGAGCCATTAATCCGCAGTGAGGCGTATGGGCAGGTATACAGGGAGAATACTGCGCTTAAGAATTGAGATGGAAAGCCAAACTTTTGGAGGGCGGCTCTCATAAAGGACCACTTAACTCTATCAAAGGCCTTCTCGGCGTCAACGCCGGGAATAACCAGTAGAGAGCAAGTATGTTGGGCTTTATGTATGGAGGTCAGGAATCGGAAGGTATTCGATCTGCCCTCTCTGCCCGGCACGAAACCCGACTGCTCCATGGCTATCAAGTGAGGGAGAAACTTCTTGATCCTATTGGAAAGGAGTTTGTCCCAAACCTTTAAATCTAAGTTTAGCAGGGAGATTGGTCTGTAGCTGCCGCAGTCAGACAAATCCTTCCCTTCCTTGGCTATAAGCGTAATGTGCGCCTGTAGTGCTTGCGCTGGGAGTGGAGATCCCTGCAGTAAGGAGGAGCAGGTGTCCGTTAAGTGGGGGAGGAGGGATTCTAAAAATGTTTTTTAGTATGTAAGAGGTAGCCCATCGGGGCCGGGGCTCTTCCCAGTAAGGAAGGACGACACCACTCCGCGGACCTCCTCGGGGGTTACAGGGGCCAATAGAGAATGCGTCATGGAAGGTTCTAACAGAGGCAAATCCAGCCAATCAAGAAAGCCACTCTGTAGAGTGTCCGCGAAGGGGTCATCCACCCCATCGGGATTAGGGAGAAGATTGTACAAATTGGTATAAAAGCGTTGAAATTGAAGGGCTATATCTTGGGTAGATGTGAATTTAGTACCATTACTGTCTCTGATCTCGTGAATGTGCTGTTTAGCCCTAGCTTTCTTAAGAAGAGACGACATGAGCCGACCCCCCTTGTGGGTCCAGGAGAGTCTCTGGGTGCAGCATACGAATGCGGGGGGTGACCAGTATGGAGCAGTCACATCCACTGTAGGTTGGAAGAGATGGCAAGGGAGCAAGGGGAATAACAGGGATAAGGAGGGGGGGAGATGAAGGGTAGAGGGCAGCTAAGGAGAGTCACTACTAGCATCAAGCTCGGGGTATGGGAGTGAGGTCTCCGCCAATGGAGAAACTAGGGTTCGTTAACCGGAGAACTGGAACAGACAAACCTGATGCTCGCTTCGGGAGAGGCGAGCAGGCTGAGGCGTACAACAAGCACTGCATTTTCAGAAGGAGCAAGCCACATACAGGCATCCAAGGTCAGGAATCTGAAGGTGAAGAGCTCAGCTGTGAGGTGGGTCATCTTTCGATGGGGTATTCTTCTTTTTGCCAGTCTTGGTACGGGTGACCAGGGTCCAGTCATCTACCTTCGGGAGCGGTTGTAGAGGGTGGGTATCCGCCACTGGTAGCCAGGATGGAATGTCCATAGGTTGTAGACCCAGAGCCGCCCAAACCAAAGCCAGGTCCGCTGGTGTTTTAACAGTGATTCTACGGTTGCCATGGGAGATGGACAGGCCGAATGAGAACAGCCACGCATATTGAAGGCACATACTTCGTAGTTGTTCAAGTAGTGGACGTAGCAAGCGTCTCTTCGCAAGAGTGGTAGGGGCTAGGTCCTGAAACGGTGCGACTTCAGCTTCACCATAAGTAATGGGCCTCTTCTCCCTGGCTGCTTTTAAGATGGCCGCAGTGTCTACGTATGAGAGGAGGCCACCACCCGTGGTGGATCGGAGGGTTTAGGTTTCGGGCGCAGTGCCCTATAAATTCTCTCTTTGATGATAGAATTAGCGCGCTCCGGTCCCAGCAGCCCAACAAAGATTTTGCATTCTACCTTCTCGAGGGCGTCCGTCGCCCATGATTTGGGAAGGCCCTTAAAACGCACATTCTTCCGCCTGCTGTGGTTCTCCTGGTCCTCTATGAGCGAGTATGGGTTCCCAGGAGCTTGGTGCGGTTAGCAACCGCCGCGGAGTGCGAAGAGAGTGACGAACAGGCGGCCTCCAGGGTTTCAGTTCTGGCGCCAATCGTAAGTACTTCTGTCTGTATCTCTGCCAATTCCACCAGAACCGGCTTCACGGCTTGAGCAAGGGCTTTTTTCATGAAGGTTTTCAGAAAGCTCTGGATCACCACCGCTGGAGAGCAGCCCTCCGTGTCGCTGTCCGGGTCTCCCTCTTCTCGCGAGTCGCACTGTGGGTGAGCGTCCGCACCATCTTGAGCAGCCAAGCCGGGGACACGCCGCCCTTCTTCTTGAAGAATCTTGACATGTCGGCCTGGTTTCTGCCCGGTCTGGAGGAGTCACTGGGTTCTCCCGAGGTTCCACGGCCAATTTTGACCATTTTCATGTAGTAAAGTGGAAGTTAGAAGCGATAATCAGCTAGGCAGACGGGAGAGCTGCAGCTCACACGTCCATTGCAGTCCGCGGCTAGGCTCCGCCCCCTTACAATTTTTATTCATCCATATTGGTTTTCTTTTATCCCTGATCCTTTTATTCCCATAAGGTATATACATCTCAGTGAGAATTTAAGATATTTTTAAAAGTCTCCCATTTAGTGTATGTATTCTTGTTTTTGAGGACATCATCCCATTTTATATTGTTAAGGGCTTCTCTGAGTTGATTAAACTTTGCCTTCCTGAAGTTAATTGTTTTCATGGCCCCTCGAGAGATTCTCTTATTGAAGAAAAAGTTATATGTATTATATTATGATCACTGTTTCCTAGGTGTCCTTCTACCCTGCACATTAGATGCTCTGTCAGGTCTGTTGGTTAATATTAAGTCTAGTAGGGTGCCCCCTCTGGTCGGGCCCTGCACCATTTGGGACAGATAATTGTCTTTATCTATAGTCAGAAACCTGTTTCCTTTATGAGATTCACAGGTCTCAGTCTCCCAGTTTATATCAGGATAGTTAAAGGGGTACTCCAGTGGCCAATGTGTTTTTCAGTTTCTACCAGTTTTCTTGTTATCTCTGGTCTCGTGCTTGCTCTTTGTTTGTCTTTCTTTTCCTTTCTGTTTTGCCTTTGTTTTAGAAACTACAGCTCCCAGCATGCCTTTTAGCCTGTCTCATCTTTCAGTGCCCTGCCCAACTTGTTTTGCATTGCCACCTAGCCCTGTTTGTGGCTGTTTTTTTTCCCCCTTTAGCACTCCCTTTCCCCGCCCTGCTCATTAGTATACTCATCCCACCTACACTGTCAGCTTCTCACCCCACAGTCCCCACATCAGGGAATGAATGAATTGTCAGAGGGGGGGGGGGGGGAGTGATCATATGTGACCCGGGCTCTGCTTCTACTCCCCCCCCCCCCCCCCACAAAACAATGTCCCCGGGTTAACTGTGAGCCATTCTTCCCATGTCGGGGAATTAATTAAATGTCATCCGCAGCGCGCTGTCCCCACATCAGGGAACTAATCATTTGTGACCCGCGGGCGCTGCTCTACTTCCTGACCTTCCCCAAGCGATGTCCCCGCAAGGGTTAACAGCAGCGCTGTACATTCTCCCCACGTCGGGGAATTAATTGTTAGCCCCGGTGCAGGGCTTCTGGTCAGCTTCGGTTCTCTGATCAGAAGCCCGCACTCACAAATCATTCATTCCCCAACATGGGGAGAATGTACAGCGCTGCTGCGGCTCACAGTTAAAGGACATCTGTACTAATGAATGTGACATATTCCTGTGCCCAGGCTACAAAAATAAACAAAATAAACTTTGACTCACCTTCCTACGTTCCCCTGTTGCTACGGTAACGGCTTCACGGTCCTCTGCTGCGATCCTCATGCTGTCAAAGAGCCGTTAGCGTATCACCGGTCGCAGTGATGTCCCGCCTCGGCCGGTGATAGGCTGAGCGCACTGTCATGTAAGTGGAGGGAATCATGATAGCGCTACGGCTGATATGTTACTAATTCATGATAGCCGATTACCCCCGCGGGGGCGCGGTCACCATGGCGGGGAAGGGGGTTACATGTCAGCCGCAGCGCTGATACAGGGTATTCAGCACATTGTGAGCCGGACGCAGGGCAGGCTAACAGCGGGAGGAGAAATCCATCCTCCCGCAAAAATCCAATGAATATTCATTACAGGGGTGTGGAAAAGGGGCGGAACCATTGCAGGAGAAAAAAAAAAAAAACAGCAACACCTGCAGCACTGACGTCTTGTCCACAACAGTGAACAAACATGGCCATGAGTGTGGACGACAGTCCAAAGCAACCAGAAAAACTACTGAATTTCCTTCATAGAAAAGAGGTCAGTAAAAATCAGATATGCTGTGGACAGATGTATAACATGTGAATTACAAAACAGTGGTACCGGAGTACCCCTTTAAAGTCCCCCATTATTATCACCTCATTCTGATTTGCTGCCTTGATTATTTGCTTCAGTAAAAGATCTTTTGCTTCTTCCATTATGTTTGGTGGCTTATAATAAACCCCTACCAGAATTTTTTTTATTTTTATCTCCATATATTTCTACCCTTAATGACTCCACATTATCTTTTCCCTCCCAAATATCCTCCCGCAGTGCAGCCTTAAGACTGAACTTTACATAAAGACAAACTCCTCCCCCTTTCTGTTTTGTCCAATCCTTCCTGAATAGACTATAACCCTGTATGTTGACTGCTCATTCATAGCTATCATCCACGCAAGTCTCTCTTATACCCACTATGTCATAATCCTCCTCCGACATTATCAACTCCAGTTGGTCAGTTTTATTGGACAGACTTCTGGCATTAGTCAACATGCATTACAAAGGTGTATGTTTTTTTTCCTATGAAGCCTATCCCTATTAACTATTCTAACCCCTCCCTCTGCTCCACCCTTAGGTACATTAATAAGTCCCACCTCTCTATCTACACTATCTTCCCCCTCTTTGTTGTAGGTTCCCTCTCCCCCAGTCCCTAGTTTAACCCCTTAA
The DNA here is from genome assembly GCF_029499605.1 of Hyla sarda. Taxonomy (NCBI): domain Eukaryota; kingdom Metazoa; phylum Chordata; class Amphibia; order Anura; family Hylidae; genus Hyla; species Hyla sarda. Next base: position 312,974,620 of record NC_079193.1, read on the forward strand.
GGACCAAGGACGTACCGGTACGTCCTTGGTCCTGCTCTCCCGACATAACGCGGGGTTACACAGTAACCCCGCGTCATATCATGGCGGACCCGGCGTCATAGTGAAGCCGGGACCCGCCTCTAATAGCACGAAGCGCCGATCACGGCGCCGCGCGCTATTAACCCTTTAGCCGCGCGCTCAGAGCTGAGCCGCGCGGCTAAAAGTGAAAGTGAAAGTTGCCGGCTAGCTCAGTCGGGCTGTTCGGGATAGCCGCGGCTAATCGCGGCATCCCGAACAGCTGACAGGACAGCGGGAGGGCCCTACCTGCCTCCTCACAGTCCGATCGCCGAATGACTGCTCAGTGCCTGAGATCCAGGCATGAGCAGTCATGCGGCAGAATCGTTGATCACTGGTTTCTTATGAGAAACCAGTGATCAATGATGAAGATCAGTGTGTGCAGTGTTATAGGTCCCTATGGGACCTATAACACTGCAAAAAAAAAGTGAAAAAAAAAAGTGAATAAAGATCATTTAACTCCTCCCCTATTAAAAGTTTGAATCACCCCCCTTTTCCAATAAAAATAAAAATAAACATATATGGTATCACCACGTGCGGAAATGTCCAAATTATAAAAATATATCATTAATTAAACCACTCGGTCAATGGCGTGCGCGCAAAAAAATTCCAAAGTCCAAAATAGTGCATTTTTGGTCACTTTTTATATCATTTAAAAATGAATAAAAAGCAATCAATAAGTCCTATCAATGCAAAAATGTTGCAGATCACGGTGCAAAAAATGAGCCCTCATACCGCCCCATACACGGAAAAATAAAAAAGTTATAGGGGTCAGAAGATGACAATTTTAAACATATTAATTTTCCTGCATGTAGTTATGATTTTTTACAGAAGTCCGACAAAATCAAACCTATATAAGTAGGGTATCATTTTAATCGTATGGACCTACATAATAAAGATAAGGTGTCATTTTTATCGAAAAATTAACTACGTAGAAACGGAAGCCCCCATAATTTACAAAACTGCATTTTTTTTTCAATTTTGTCGCACAATGATTTTTTTTTCGTTTCACCGTAGATTTTTGGGCAACATGACTGATGTCATTGCAAAGTAGAATTGGTTGCGCAAAAAATAAGCCATCATATGGATTTTTAGGTGCAAAATTGAAAGAGTTATGATTTTTTAAAGGCAAGGAGCAAAAAATGAAAATGCAAAAACGGAAAAACCCCCGGTCCTTAAGGGGTTAAACACTCCTCCACCCTTCTAGCCATCTTGTCCCCAAGCACAGCTGCACTCTCCCCATTGAGGTGCAGCCCATCCCTACGGTAGAGCCGGTGTCCGAAAGCAAAGTCGGCCCAGTTCTCCATGAACCCAAACCCTTCCTTCCTACACCAGCTTCTGAGGCACTTGTTTACCTCCCTGATCTCCTGCTGCCTTTCTGGTGTGGCTCATGGTACAGGTAATATTTCAGAAAATATTACCTCTGAGGTCCGTGCCTTAAAGCGTACCCATCATAATATATCACTCAGTACCTAATCCTGACCATGTACATGTAATTTTTATGTGTCTAGCAACTTTATTTTTTTTGTTATACTTAATTTAGCTCGCTAGTCTGAATTCCTCTGAAGCGGAGGGGGCATGGCCTCACTGTGCAGGTCTCCGCCCCCTCCCTCAGTATGCTGTCTGCTTACATTCCCCCTAGCATTAGCAAAACTACAACTCCCAGCTTGTCCTCACTGACAGTAGAGGGACACAAGCTGACATTGGGAGAATTTTTCCTCCAGCTGTCAATCAAGGAAGTGTGTTCATGACATAGGTGATGATGCATGGGCACAGCAGGACTAGTATGTGTCCAAGCAGGCGGGGGGGGGGGGGGGGGAGTTCAGTTGTTTGACAGACTTTTCCAGTATGTATTATTGAAAATTTTCTAATGAAAGCAATTGCAAAACCTATTGGTTTTGCATGCTTTACAACATATCAAAAGGTTTTGTATCTGACAGTGCCGATTTAAGCTTGCGGCCTAAGTCCCTGAAATCATTTTTAAGGACACTCCACCTACCTCTTACTTTGACATTGGTGCCAATATGTATCATGACTGCAGGGTCCTCTCCAGCCCCACCCATCAACCCAATTCCACGAGGTGCAGAACTCGAGCGACAGGAAGACAACACACTGTTCGGCGATCCCGGTCTTTGTGACAGATCGCCCATTCTGTCCCCCTAATAATTTCGTCTCCCACTACCAGTACCTGTCTGGCCTGCCCTGCACTCCTCCCTCCCTCCTTACTGGAGCAGACACCCCCTTGTCGGTCAGAGGCAGAGTCCTGCTGCAGTACTGCTAGCTCTGAAATGGCATTCCCCTCTTCCGCCAACCGGGCAAGAGGATGTTGGTAGTAGTAGTAAATAGTAAGCAGTGAGAACAGAGCATGTTTGTCTATTAAATATAACATACAAATCAAATATAACATACAAATCAACATGCATAAAATTGGGTTTCCCCTCTCCTGTATGGCTCATCTAAGAGGGATAAGATGGTTACAGAAAACTCAGGTAGGCAGAATATTGGGTAAAATACAAACCGAATAATATTTCATTAAAAATTTTTTTAATATATATGATGTGTTCTATGCTTCTTAAAAGCCAGCTGGATAGGGGATAAGATGTCTTGGGGCTGGAGTACCCCTTTAGGACCCAGCCAATTTTCACTGTAGGACCCGGCCATTTTTTGCACATCTGACCACTGTCACTTTAAGCATTAATACCTCTGGGATGCTTTCATTCTTGTCGACACTTGCATCCTTTCTTGGTGAAAAATTCCAAAATTTTATGAAAAAATTTAAAATTTAGCATTTTTTTTTACTTTGAAGCTCTCTGCTAATAAGGAAAATGAATATTCCAAATAAATGATATATTGATTCACTTATACAATATGTCTACTTTATGTTTGGATCATAAAGTTGACATGTTTTTACTTTTGGAAGACATCAGAGGGCTTCAAAGTTCAGCAGCAATTTTCCAATTAAAAAAAAAAAATTCAAATTCAAAATTTTTCAGGGACCAGTTCAGTTTTGAGGTAGATTTCAAGGGCCTTCATATTAGAAATAAGCCATAAATGACCCCATTATAAAAATTGCACCTCTCAAAATGACATTCAAAAGGTTTGTTAACCCTTTAGATGTTTCACAGGAATAGCAGGAAATTGAAGGAGAAAAATCAAAATCTTCATTTTTTACACTGGCATGTTCTTGTAGACCCAGTTATTGAATCTTTACAAGGGGTAAAAGGAGATAAATCTTCCTAAAATGTGTAACCCAATTCCTCACAAGTAAGAAAATACCTCATATGTGTATGTCAAATGTTCGTATGGTGCAGTAGAGGGCTCAGAAGGGAAGGAGCGACAGTGGGATTTTGGAGAGTGAGTTTTTCTGAAATATTTTTTTTTGGGGCATGAGTATGGAAATGCTCCATGTGTGGACGTCAAGTGCTCTGCTGGCACACTACAATGCTCAGAAGAGAAGGAGTCACATTTGGCTTTTGAAAAGCAAATTTTGCTGAAATGGTTTTTGGGGGGGGGGGCATGTCCCATTTAGGAAGCCCCTATGGTGCAAGGACAGTGGTGCTGGTAGTTGTAGTTTTGCAACATCTGGAGGGCTATAGTTTTGAGACCACTGTATAGTGGTCTCAGACTGTAGCCCTCCAGATGTTGCTAGGCAACTCACCGGCTTTCGTAGGATCCAGGGAGCCAGCCGCATGACATCGCCGATCACCGTCGCCCGCAGCCTCCGCAGATCGGTAAGTGACCTTCGGCTCTAGTCCCTGTCGATTTCCCCATCCTGCCCCACCTATTGTGGGTTGGTAGAATGGGGAAACCGAAAGTATCCCCACCCCCCGATCTGCTATTGGTCGTCGTGTCTATACGACCAAAAGCAGGGATAGGAGGGGTGGCACCCCTGCCACCTCACTCCTATCACTTCAGGGGGATCGGCAGTGTCTTGGACAACCGTGATCCCCCTTATATTCCGGGTCACCATAGACCCGTAATGACCAGGAATCGCGCAAATCGCAAGTGTGAATTCACTTGCGATTTGCTGCGATTGCGGACATGGGGGGGTCTGATGACCCTCCTGGGCATTTGCACGGGGTGCCTGCTGATCGATATCAGCAGTCACCCTGGTCTAGTCCCCGGGCGTACAGGTACGTCCTGGGTCCTTAACTACCAGGGTGTCAGGACGTACCTGTACGCCCTGGGTCCTGAACAGGTTAATGAGTCTCCATCAGATTCTTACTTTCTACATATCTCTATTTCAGTCTCTTATTGTAGATAACTCAGTAGGATTACTGTCACCTGCCACCAATACAAGCTGTATAGACAGCTTGTGCTGCCCTAGGCACTTAGACTGAATATACCCTATTAGGGTGATTCCACAAGTGTCAGAATTTTTTCATGCAGATCAGTCACAAATACTCAACAAAATCCACATTAGTTACATGAGGATTGTGTTGCAGATTCACTCTGGATCTCAAACCTTTACACAGAAAGTGGTGAAATCAATCACAAATCCACAACATAGGGGATATGGCTGCAAATCTGTTCTAACCCATGTGGATTTCACCAAAGGGGGGGAATTCATTATTTTTCTCTAGACCACAGCGTGCTATGTCAAAACGATTTATATATACACACATATATATATATATATATATATATATATATATATATATATATATATTTTTTTTTTTTACCTACTAAAGTGCTGCTCCCTAAACACTGCTGCTCTAGACAAAGGCCCATGAGTCCCTAATAGCAAAAACAGCCCTGATTACAGTGAATTAGTTTAGTTTTGAAATGTTCATTCTTGGCCAATGTTTTTTAACCTCCCTGGCGGTATGATTCTTTCTGGAAATTTGTACCAAAAGCGGTACAATTTTTTGCACTGAATCTCACATCTCCCCCCCCCCCGCCCATTTCACATCTCCCCCATCACATTCCCCCTCCCTTGTCACATTCCCCCTCTCCCTTGTCACATCCCCCCGTCACATTCTCCCCCCTCCTTGTCACATTCTTCCCCCCTTGTCACATTCTTCCCCCCTTGTCACATTCTCCCCTTGTCACATTCCCCCCCTTGTCACATTCCCCCCTTGTCACATTCCCCCCCTTGTCACATTCCCCCCCTGTCACATTCCCCCCTTGTCACATTCTCCCCCTTCATGTTACATTCCCCTCCCCCTGTCAAATCCCCCCTTTGTCACATCCCCCCCTTCATGTAACACCCCCCCCTTCATGTCACATTCCCCCTCCCCTGTCACATTCCCCCCCTCTTGTTACATCCCCCCCCCTTGTCACATTCCCCCCTGTCACATTCCCCCCCCCCCTTGTCACATTCCCCCCTCTGTCACATTCCCCCCTTCTCACCTTGTCCTGCAGTAACATACACTGGGTTTGCCGGGCAGATTTCAAACCTAGTGTATTTGCTGCAGAACAAGTCCTTTCCCCTTCAGCCAATCACAGGCTTTACACCACTGCGGCCTGTGATTGGCTGAAAAGTGAAAGGTCCTGTAAGATGAATAGAGCAGGGACCAGAGCGCACGGAGGGGAACGACATCTTCAGGGACCGGGATTAGGTGAGCAAAAGGTTTTTTTATTTTACTACTTTTTCCTTTTACATTTAGCTCAGTGTTTTTCTGACAGGGTACCTCCAGCTGTTGTGAAACTACTACTCCCAGCATGCCCGGACAGCCTTCGGCTGTTCGGGCATGCTGAGAGTTGTAGTTTTGCAACAGCTGGAGGCCCCCTGGTAGGGAAACACTGACTTTTAGTATTTTTCTTTACCTGCTCTGGCCGGCCCCCGCAACGGGAGCTGACCAGAGCAGATAATCGCAAGTTTTCCCGGGGGCCACATCGCTATATCGCATTGCTTTTGCGATATATCGTGCAGCCCGGCCGGGAACTCTGTAATTCTACCCCGAGCGTGACTCGGGATTACCGATCCTGGCAGGGAAAATTAACCCCGAGTCACGCTCGGGAATACCGCTCAGGAGGTTAAAGAGGTACTCCCCTGGAAAATATTTTTTTTACATCAACTGGTGCCAGAAAGTTAAACAGATTTGTAACTTACTTCTATTTAAAAATTTTAATCCTTCCAGTACTTAGCTGCTATATTCTCCAAAGGAAGTTCTTTTCTTTTTTAATTTCTTTTCTTTCACGACCACAGTGTTCTCTGCTGACACTTCTGTCCATTTTAGGTACTGTCCAGAGCAGGAGAAGTTTGCTATGGGGATTTGTTCCTACTCTGGACAGTTCCTAATACGGACAGAGGTGTCAGCAGAGAGCACTGTGGTAAGACAGAAAGGAAATTCAAAAAGAAAAGAACTTCCTCTGGAACATACAGCAGCTGATAAGTACTAGAAGGGTTAAGATTTTTAAATAGAAGTAATTTACAATTCTGTATAACTTTCTGGCACCACTTGATTTAAAATAAATATGTTTCCCAGTGGAGTACCCCTTTAAGCAAAATCTGGAAACCTGTACAAAGAACTGGAACCCAAAAAGAAGTAAGTATTGGAAAAATAAACAAGCTGATTTGGCCTTGAAGTAAGATTAGTGATAACTAAAGCATCCCAGTTATAATATTTGTTGCAATAGGATAAATTATCAGAAAAAAAAAACCTGTGTTGATAAACATCTTTAAGTATACAGTACACATCTTTAAGTATGGTTTGTTTTTTTTCATTACTTTTATTGACACGTGTGATACAGTAAATGCACATACATTTATTCCTTAGATTGACATTTTATAATTGTGAGATTACGGCATTAGTAGAATCTGGTAAAATTAACTGTGATGTGTAATTACGGAGTAAAGGGTGACAGCCATCCTGTAGATGTTCTTTAGTATTGTGACGTTTGTAATGAAACTGTCGGAAAAAAACCATTCAATTAGAAGGATTGTGATATTAACAACGCTCGCATGTGAGCCGTACACAAAAATGATTTATTACACCGTTTACCAAAACTGCTCAAGCTAAAAGAAAGGAAACATTTGGGGAAAAGGTAAAATCCCTTCTGCCATCTACATGTGATGTCAACAACTGTTTCTTAGACTTACAAGTTGTCAATAAGCATTTGTAATAATCATGATGAGAATTACAAAATTATTTAATTCACATTTTTTTTATATTTACGTTATGGCCTTATTGCCAAGACTTAAATGAGACAAAGTGTATCGGATTACATATTGCACCAGTTGATATAAAAAAGGGTTACCCACCTTCCTGCTTTTTAAAAAAATAGCATATTAATGATGATATGCTTACTCCTTTAAACTTGGTAGCCGTGTCCTGTTTTTGAAATCTTCAGAATATCAGCTAAGGGGTCAGGTTACAACTGCCCTTAGAATTCTATGGAAGTCTTGTGTACCTGCATTTATGACCGTGGGCAATTCGATCATTTATTAGAAGTCTTGCAGTGCAGCAGATGCTGTGATATTTATTTATCACAGCATTTGAGGAATTAATGGCGGACATCACCCGATGCTCGTGTCATGTTCAGGTAAATATACGTCCTGGTGCATTACAGGGGTACTTTGGCGCTAAGACATCTTATCCCCTATCCAAAGGATAGGGGATAAGATGCCTGATCGCGGGGGTCCCGCTGCTGGGGACCCTCGTGATCTTTCACGCATCACACCATTACCATCAGCCCCCGGAGCACATTCCGGGTGTGATGACTGCCGATCACGGGGCTGAAGTATTGTGATGTCACGGCCCCGCCCCCCGTGTGACATCACGCTCTGCCCCCTCAATGCAAGCCTATGGGAGGGGGCGTGACATATGTCACGCCCATTCCCATAGGCTTGCATTGAGGGGGCGGAGCGTGATGTCACACGGGGGCGGGGCCGTGATGTCACAATACTCCGGCCCATGATCGGCAGTCATCAGTACCAGAGCAAACATGCTCCGGGGGCTGATGGTAACGGGGTGCTGCGTGAAAGATCACAGGGGTCCCCAGTGGCGGGACTCCCGCGATCAGGCATCTTATCCCCTATCCTTTGGATAGGGGATAAGATGTTTTAGCGCCGGAGTACCCCTTCAAGTACCAGAACACCGGGACGTACATTTACATCCATTGTCCTTAAAGGGTTAACAAATGATGACAGCATGAAGTAGATATATTATAGATGTGAATTAATAATTCATTTATGTGGCATGACCATTTCTCAAACAAGCAGAAAATTTCAAAACTTTGAAAAAAATTTAGATTTTTCCAGAATATATCAACCAAAATTTACCACTAACATAAAGTACAAAATGTCACACAAAAACAATTTCAGAATTACTTGGGTCAGTAAAAACATTCCAAAGTTATTACCACTGAAAGAGACACTTGTCAGATTTGAAAAATGGGGCTTGGTCATTAAGGTCAAAACAGGCCAAGGAGTTAAGGGGTTGAAACAAACAATACCTGGTCGTTTTGGCATGTGAAAGGATATAAAACACTCTATACACAGGATATTAGAACAAATTGAACATTAACTTTCAGACTTCCCTTATATACGTTGATATCAGGACTTTACCATGTAAACTTTGTCTCGGGCCCAAAATCCATGATGGTCATCCAATTTACAACCTAAAAAGCCATCATTGGTTTTACACCACTGCTTTCACAAAATGGTTGTCTTAGAGTTGATTTCAGTTCACTTTATGCACTGGTAAGGAATTTATCAATTGCCCCTTTGTGTAGAAGTCCAAAATCTAGGCACAACACACTGCGAAAAGGTGCTATTCCACACCTGCCTTTCCTAGGTGTAAAAAATTGTCAACAACAGGATGACTCCTTTCAGTGATGAAAATGTCCATCATTGTTGCAAAGTTAACTTTTTGTTTCTTGGTTGTGTTATATTTTGGAACACTGTTGTTGTTTTAATTGCCCCATTAGGTGTTTTTTTTTTTTTTTTTTTTTTTTTGGGGGGGGGGGAAGGAGTAAAATAAGAAAAAAATAAATAGAATCCCTCTAGTGTTAGTTTGATTACGTAGCAGTGATTAATGCTAGTAGCTTATGGAGTTACCTCAGAAAATCATCATTTTGTGTGAGGTAAAAAGGCTGATAGGTTTTCTAAAAATACAGTGTGCATACTGTGTCCAACCTAAAGGGTTTTAAAGGGCCTCAGTTTGGTTGAATGTGCCATTTTTCTGCTTATGGTAGTGTGGAATGTTAGTTGAAGGCTGGACCTCATATTATGACAGAAGTAGAAAAAAAATAGGGCACTCACCATCTGACATTAAAAGAAAATTCTTTATTCAGATAAATCCATAAATGCTTGCAGCAGTGGATGTGGACAGAGGCTGGAGCAGAATATGTAATTTTCATAGACAATATTGATCAGTGAAGCACCTCCAGGAGTTGTCCCATGCATTGGCTCCTTAGGATCCACATTGCTTTAATAGATCCTGTTAACCATAAGGTTGCAGTGCCAGCATATATTTACATGGACCAGTTGCCAATATATAAAGTATACCATTATAAAAAAGTATATAAATTAGATACAATCATAATCATACTGGCCCGCTGAATAAAATAACCGTGTCATTTATACTACACAGTAAAAAAAAAAAATAATAATAATAAGATAGCCAAGCTCTTTTTCTAATGGCCGAGATCAGAAAACTCTGGTCCTGGCAGTTTAAAGGGGTACTCCGCCCCTAAACATCTTTTCCCTATCTAAAAGATAGGGGATAAGATGTCTGATTGCGGGGATCGGGTCGCAATGTCACAACCACCAAAACCCAGTGTTCTGAATATAATCTTCATAGTGCCGGGGTGCCTGCACGGAGATCGCAGGAGTCGCAGTGGCCAGACTGCCGCGATCGACATCTTATGCTATTCTTTTGACAGGGGATAAGATGTCTAGGGGCCGAGTACCCCTTGAACCCTTTAGATGTTGCAGTAAATAGTGAGCACATCACGTAGGTGGTTTTAGGCAGAGGAATCTTTCTGTTAGTCTTTCGATGCCTCCGGTGGCACAATCACAGTGTCACAATGGGTTTTTCACGTTAGCCAGGGGCTGATTTTTTTTGTTACACATCCTGAGGAACCCTACTTAATTTTCACTAGGGGGAAATGCGTTGATGTTGTTGATTATGTTATCTGAGGTTGTTGATTATGTTATTTATAAGGGCCTTATTTTTATTTTGGGTAGCCAGATCTAAATAATGTTTTTATCACTATTGGTGGTATAATGTTCATCATTATAATGGTTAAATTCTCACTATAATGCCTTATTTCATGCAAGTGCACTATATGTAATATGCCTGAGCATGAAATGCTTCTATATGTAATACCTGAATACGATTAGGTGACTTCATTATCATCCTTATCAAAGAGACTAGCTGGATGCTATTTATTTACCCTTTTTCTGTCCATACTAGCATCAGCCCATTGCATTCTTCAATATGTGGCTCCATTTTTTTTGTGCTCTGCTCTTCTGAACTGTAAGTCATCATAACGTATTGACTGTTTGTGTATATTTTCATCTAAAGTCATAGATAGTTTTGTGCGGGGCCATATTGTATGTATATCAATATTGTAAATTATCATTGGGAATTTTCCATATTGATGCTCTCTTTTATACCACTTCAAGGAGTTTACTATGTTGTAGAGATATTTCTATACAATTTTATTGCATATTATCCTTGAAAGTTATATTTTAGGGGATTTTGGTGATTTTCTTTGTTAGTTACTTTTGTACCCAAATCCACTATTTGGTTTATTTCTCTAAGTGTGGAAAAGCTTTCTTTCTCCCCCCCCCCCCCCCCCCCCCCAAAAAAAAAAGTTTTTAATACATAATCAATAATGAGTTTTTTTTTACATTTTTATGCCAGCCTGTATGGACGACGCCTTTAAGGCCTAAAATAGATGGTTCACTAAGATGTTGAAAAGCAACAATTAGGTTCCACCAAGCAAAACTATGAAAAGGACCCCTTTCAGTTCTCCATAGGGGTTGCTTTAACATCTTTAAATTTCCTAAAGCCTTAAAAAAAAACTTTGTAAGTATATATTCTCTTTAAAACAAGCCATAATCTGTAGAGAAAATTGTTAAGCCACAATTCTGTCCCTAGAATTGTATTTTCCCTGTTATATAATTACAGAGCCATTAAAGATATTAAGTCCTTCAAATTCAACCATTATCTACTTGCTAATTCCTATTCTACTCAAAGTAAAATGATACGCCCCCGCTAGATTTACACTGCAGGGTAGACGCCAAAACCGGCATGACTAGAGAAGGCTTGGGCTAGCCAAAAATACTCAAGGTCATTCGATCTTTTTATGGTTTTAATTTTTTAATAATTCAAATCATTAAGTAAAATGATGTATATATGACTGCCAGGAAAATTCTTTATGGATTTTTAATAATGATTTATTTAGTCTGGGCTTACATGTAATAGAAATATGACATTTCAGATTACATTTATGGATGTAGCCAAGTGGATGAATAGAGGATAGTATAAGCAATGTTTAATACTTGTGTATACCAGAACACAGATTTAAGATATTTTATTGTAGACGTATTATTTACGGTTTAGACTTAGAAACAAGCTTCCAATGGCAGAGGTACATCCATTAAATCATCTAGGCACTTTGCTTTGTGAAATGGTGGATTAGCAGTATCTTTGACCTGTGTCCAAAGTTCCTATGCAGACCTACAGTGGGGCAAAAAAGTATTTAGTCAGCCACCAACTGTGAAAGTTCTCCAACTTAAAAAGATGAGAGAGGCCTGTAATATTCATCATAGGTTTACCTCAACTATGAGAGATATAATGAGCAAAAAAATCCCCCAAAAATTCATAATGTAACACTCACGTTTCTGAAGACAGGAACTCCGGTGTATGTGGATCCGCTGGACCTGTGTGGCAGATGACTCGGACCGAACCAGGGAACAGAGTCTAAGGTTTTCACCAGAGCGGGATGGACTTGCAGCTCCAGGTCGACCACACAGGCGGCTAAGGAGATGCGAGGCACAGGAGGGATTAGGCAACTCATAGTCTGAATAGCAGAAGGTCAGGGCAGGCAGCACAGTAGCGTAGTCAGGATGTAGCAGGAGTTCAGTAGGCAGGCAGCAGAGGAGCAAGGTCTAGTCACAAAAGCAGGAAATCTGGTACACGGCAAGGCAATACAATGAAACGCTTTATCTAGGGCACAAGGCAACAAAGATCTGGCAGAGAACTGAGGAGGGTGGAGGAATTTATAAACAAGCCACAGGTGGAGAAGAGAGGAGGAGGCAGAGGCAGGAGAAACACCCGGAGAGTGACAGACTGGGGCTAACGTGCGGGCACGTCCCAGCCCCGTCGGCAGCAGAAGGAAAGGGGACCATGCGCTCATGGCCAGCATGTGTGGCCAGGGTGCAAAGCGTAACAGTACCCCCCCCTTTAGTCTTCCCCTCCTTTTACGAGAGAGAAAACTCCTGAGAAGGTCACAGTCCAGGATATTCTCCTCATGTTCCCAAGATCTCTCCTCAGGACCATAACCCTCCCAGTTGACCAAAAAAAAAAAAATGGTTTACCTCTCACAGTTTTTGCAGCAAGAATCTGTTTAACTTTGTAGATGTCAGATGAGCCAGAGACAGGTGTTGGGACAAGATTCTTCTGAGAGAACCGGTTTACGACAAGAGGCTTGAGGAGAGAGATGTGGAATGAATTGGGAATACATAATGTAGCGGGTAGATGGAGTTTGGAAGAGACAGGATTGATCTTTTGTAGAATCTGGAAGGGACCAAGGTAGCGGGGACCGAGCTTGTAACAGGGGATCTTTAAGCTGATGTATTTGGATGAAAGCCACACCATGTCACCAGGAGACAAGGACGGAGGAGGTCTTCTACCTTTATCCTTCATGTGCCTTCATTCGTGAAGAAGCCTGGGACAACGACTGTCGGTTCTTTTGCCAGATGGTGGAGAAGTCACGGACCAGCTCATCAACAGCAGGCACATCAGAGGAGACTGGAAGAGGAAGAGGAGAACGGAGATGGCGTCCGTAGATAACAAAAAATGGAGACGACTTTGTGGACTCGGAATCCTTAAGATTATATGAGAATTCAGCCCAGGGGAGAAGGTCGACCCAATCATCTTGGCGAGCTGAAACAAAATGCCGAAGATAAGTCTCAAGGATTTGATTAACTCTCTCCACCTCACCGTTGGACTGAGGGTGGTAGGCCGAGGAGTCCAGATTGATGTCCAGACGGTTACAAAGGGTTCGCCAGAACTTAGAGACAAACTGCACCCCTCGATCTGAAACGATATGCTGAGGAAGACGATGTAAACAAAAGACATGCAACAAGAAGTACTTTGCCAGCTGTGGGGCAGAAGGAAGACCTGGTAGAGGAATGAAATGAGCCTTCTTGGAAAACCGATCTACCACGACCCAGATGACAGTGTTATTATGAGAAGGTGGCAAATCAGTGATGAAATCCATGGCGATATGAGACCAGGTAGTCTCTGGAATGGGTAAAGGCTGTAAGAGTCCTGCAGGTCTTTGTCGAGGAGTTTTGTCATGGGCACATGTTACACAGGACCGAACAAAATCAGAAACATTATGTTCAAGATAGGGCCACAAGTAGTGCCGGGAAATAAGAAGTAGGGTCTTGCGTATTCCAGGATGTCCTGCTGTCAAGGAAGAATGACGCAATTTCAGGACCTTGCGTCTCAATCTGGCAGGCACAAAGGATTTTCCCCAAGGAACTTGCTTAATCTCGGCAGGAGCTGCAGGAATCAAACTGTCAGGAGGAATAATATGCCTATGTGTGGAGTCCAAACCAATGATGTCAGAGGACCTAGAGAGAGCATCAGCCCAGATGTTTTTGTCTGCTGGACGGAAGTGGATGAAGAAGTTGAACCTGGAAAAGAACAGTGACTATCTTGCCTGGTGGGGGTTCAAACGCTAAGCAGACTGAAGGTGTAGAAGATTCTTATGATCGGAGTAGATGCTGACGGGAGGAGAAGAACCTTCCAATAAATGTCGCCATTCTTCCAAAGATAGCTTGATACCTTGGCACCACGTAGACGGTCAAAAAGTTCTGAGATAAGAGGTAGAGGGTAGCGGTGACCGTGATTTTGTTAAGTCCCCTGTAGTCAATGCATGGACGGAGTGAGTCATCCTTTTTCCCTACAAAGAAGAAACCTGCTCCAGCAGGAGAAGAGGACTTACGGATAAATCCCTTTTGGAGATTCTCCTGGATATACTCAGCCATGGCTTTGGTCTCAGGAACTCAAAAAGGGTATATCCTCCCACGAGGAGGAGTGGTACCAGGCAGAAGATCAATAGGGCAGTCGTAAGGACGATGTGGAGGCAGAGATTCAGCCTGTTTCTTGCAAAAAATGTCTGAGAAATCTTGGTAAGGTGGCGGCAGGCCAGGTAAAGGAGGAAGACGAGAAACAACTTTACGCAGAACTGGTTGCAGGCAAAAATTTTGACAGGATTGTCCCCAGTGAATTATTTCTCAAGTTCTCCTATCCAGTTGTGGAGAGTGGTGTTGCAGCCAAGGAAGACCAAGAAGAATTTCAGAAGTACAGTGCAGTAGAACATAGAATTCAATCTTTTCTTTCTGCGATACTCCCATTTGCATGACAAGAGATTCAGTACAAAAGTGAACCTTACAGTCCAGATTTTGTCCATTAACAGAGGGGATGAACAAGGGCTTGGCAAGCCAAATAAGGGAAAGATAATACTTGTGAATTAAAGCCGCATCAATAAAGTCACCTGATCCAGAATCCAAAAATGCTGTAGCACTGAAGGAAGACTTGGCTCAAGCGAAGACTTGTACAGGAATAGTTAAAGGGGTTCTCCGGTGCTTAAACATCTTATCCCCTATCCAAAGGATAGGGGATAAGATGCCTGATCGCGGGAGTCCCGCCGCTGGGGACCCCTGGGATCATGCACGCGGCACCCCGTTTGTAATCAGTCCCCGGAGGGTGTTCGCTCCGGGTCTGATTACAGGCGACTACAGGGCGGGCGGCGTGTGACGTCACGCCTGCGCCGGCATGTGACGTCACGCTCCGTCCCTGGCGGGACTCCCGCGATCAGGCATCTTATCCCCTATCCTTTATAATAACCCCTTTAAGCGTGGAGAGGTAATATTCACACCCAGGGACACCTCTCCCACGTACCCTAGGTGTGGGCGAACTGTACAGTCCTTGAGAAAGTGCTCCGGGCTAGCACAGTACAAACAAATTCTCATTGCGTCGTCGTGACCTCTCCTGTTGCGTAAGACAAGAACGATCTCCTTGTATAACCTCTTTGGAAAAAGGCGCAAGAGACAGAAGAGGTGGACGTTGAACACAGGTGTCAGGCGGGCAGATTCCCTCTCAAAGCGCAATTCCTCCTGTCTTTCGGCAAAACGCACATCAATGCATGTGGCCAAGTGGATAAGTTCAGTCAAAGAAGATGGAGGATCTTGTGCTGCAAGGGAATCTTTAATCCTGCTTGACAGTCCTTTTTTGAATGTGGCACACAAGGCCTCATCATTCCAGGCAAGTTCAGAGGCTAGAATGCGGAATTGAACCACGTAGTCACCAACGGTAGAATTCCTTTGACAAAGGTTCAGCAACGGCATCTCAGCTGAAGAGGCACGTGTGGGTTCCTCAAAGACACTGCAAAATTCTGCCAAGAATGCTGACAAATTGGAGGATACTGGATTACCATGGTCCCAAAGGGGTGTAGCCTAAGCCAGGGCTTTTCCGGACAGTAGACTAATGACAAAGGCCACCTTACTACGTTCCGTCGGAAACAGTTCAGACATGAGCTCCAAGTGCATGGAGCACTGTGTAACAAAGCCTCTGCATGACTTGGAATCCCCATCATACTTGGAAGGCAAAGGCAGGTGCAGCTGGGAGCCAGAAGACACTGCAGGAGCTGGAGGTGGGAGTGGGCCAGACTGTGGTACCTGCTGCTGTTGGAAGGCCAAAAGCTGTTGCATCATGGCTGAAAGTTGAGAAAATTACTATGCCTGTCGGGCCAACTGCTGCAACTGACGTATCACAATGGAGGAAAGATCCGCAACTTCAGGCAGGGGTACCTGAGCGGGATCCATGGCCGGATTTTACTGTAACACTCATGTTTCTGATGACAGGAACTCCGGTGTATGTGGATCCGCTGGACCTGTGTGGCAGATGACTCGGACCGTACCAGGGAGCGGAGTCTAAGGTGCCGCTGGTTTTCACCAGAGCCCGCCACAAAGCGGGATGGGCTTGCAGCTGCAGGTGACACCCAGGTCGCTACCCCTGGCACGGCTCAACCACACAGGCAGATGAGGAGATGCGAGGCACAGGAGGGATGAGGCAACTCGTATTCTGAATAGCAGAAGGTAAGGGGACCATGCGCTCACGGCCAGCCTGTGCATAGCGTAACATATAAAATCACATTGTCTGATTTTTAAAGAATGTATTTACAAATTATGGTGAAAAATGTTGTTATTGATGATGTAGCCTACCACTTCAACTTTCATTTTTCTAGTTGCTAATTTTTCTCATAGATTTGACTATGAAAACTATATTAATCCCTTCCAACAAAGTGTTTTTTGGACCTCAAGAGAGCTTGTTTATTTAAACGGGCAAGTACAATTTAAAGAGGTACTCCGCCCCTGTACATCTTATCCCCTATCCTTTGGATAGGGGATACGATGTCTAATTGCGGGTGTCCAGCCACCTGTGATTTCCCTGCAGGCACCCGGGTTTATGAACATTATGTACAGAATGCTGGGTTCAGGTGGCCATGGTTGTGACGTCACACTACGCCCCCTCCATTCATGTTTATGGTCTATAGACAAAAAAGGAGGCGGCGTGACCTGACATCACGCCACCGCGAACCCAGTCTTCTGAACACAATGTTCAAAAAACAGGTGTCTGCATGGAGATTGTGCGGTTCCCAGCAGCTGGACACACTCAATCAGACATCTTTTCTCCTTTTCTTTGGATAGGGCATAAGATGTCTAGGGGCGGAGTAACCCTTGAAAAATGATTTTATTTGTAGGGTGGATAGGAAAACAAATTCAATTGGACCATTGATTTTTAACGTTTAATTTTTATGAGTTTGTTCTTCTGAAGATACCAACCTTACCAAATTTTAATATGGTGCTACTCCACTTAAAAAATTAAAAACTTTTTTATGAATTGCTTTGCATTGACCATATTCTGACACCAATACTGGCCCAGATTTACTATAATTGTCTGGTTTTCAAAATCCCTATGCATTAGGGCTTTTCTTTTATAGACTGTCAGCTAAACTATATTTACTACTTGGTTAGTGAATTTACCTGTATTTACCGTACCTTTTAAGAGGCAATAACTCTCCTTTTTCCATCCAAAGACCCATATGGGGTATGTTTTTTGCACAACCAATTGTACTTTGTAATGACACCTTTTATTTTACCATCAAATGTACAGAAAAAACAAAAATGTATTATTTGTGGTGAAAAATTTAAAAGAAAAACACAATTTTGTTTGTTTTGGGTATTTTTTTTGTTTTTAAGCAGTGTACAGTATGGTAAAACTGACATGTTTTATTTATTCTGTGGGTTAATATGATTAAATTATACTCTGAATATTCCCTGCCCCTATCTTCGGTGCTCAGACCACCGCTCTTCCGGTCCCGGGACCTACTGCTATGGCTGGATCGGAGGAGTGGTGGTCAGAGCACTGAAGTGGGACAGTACACAGGCATACAGCCTCCAGCCATACACTGTATATAGCTGGAGGCTGTATGTCTGTGGGGGAACATACTGCACCAAATGTGGGGAACTATACTGTACCTAATGTGGGGGAACTGTACTGCACCTAATGTGGAGAGCTACACTGCACCTAATGTGGGGGAACTGTACTGCACCTAATGTGGGGGAACTGTACTGCACCTAATGTGGGGGAACTATACTGCCCCTAATGTTGGGGAACTGTACTGCCCCTAATGTTGGGGAACTGTACTGCACCTAATGTGGGGGAACTACACTACCAACCTAATGTGGGGGCTGGCGTTACCACATCCTTTTTTAGATGCGGCCCACATAAACTTAAAACCTTGTTTTTTTGGCCCATGTTAGCCTTTGAGTTTGACATGCTTGCTCTAGAGTATCTATATCATTCTGGAGATACGACCTCCAATACTGTGCACAATATTCCAAGTGAGGCCTCACCAGTGTTTTGTACAGCGCCATGAGCACTTCTCTCTTTCTACTGCTTATACCTCTCCCTATACATCCAAGCATTCTGCTAGCATTTCCTGATGCTCTATTACATTGTCTTCCTACCTTTAACGAAGAATAGCCTTATATATATCCCATGTATGCTTAAACTCCTTTACTGTATTTTCAGCAACCACTTCTGCAGGAAGACTATTCCATGCATCCACTACTCTCTCAGTAAAGTAATACTTCCTTATATTACTTCAGAAACCTAATATAAAACTATGTCTTCTTGTGGTAGTTTTTCTTCATTTAAATATCCTCTCCTCTTTTACTGTGTTGATTCCCTTTATGTATACAATTTTTTATCATATCCCCTCTGTCTCGTCTTACTTCCAAGGTATACCTGTTAGCCGTGAAGCTGGTAGGTGGACCTCCGGCCGCCATCTTAACTCATCAGACTGCCACGATTGTTACGCGGGTGGTCTGATAAGTCTCTGTAAGTCCTCCAATACTTCAGATGCTGTGATCAGTATTGATCACATCATCTGAATGGTTAATGGCGGGCATCATCGTGATCACAGTACCTGCGCTCGCTTCACAGTTTAAAAAAGACTCAAGGCAGCCAAAGCTTACAGGTACTTCCTCAGCAACAACACCCCAACTGATCAAAATGTTTGATATGTCTGTATGATGTTGTTTTTTAAATGAAAGTACCAAGTCCAATATCTAGCCACCTCTTTTCCTTTTAAGCACAATATCCTTTAGGCCTTATGACTAGGGATAAACAAATCGTGTGAATCGCTTCATTAAACTCCATTTAGTGCGGTCCAGGCTCTAGGGCATCTAAAATGGCGGATCCACATGTGAGGATATGGGGCAGGGTATCCTGAGAAGGCGGAAACAAGGGTAGGCGGGGTGACCCTGAATCACATGCAGGATGCTGCCTATCTGCAGCCAGTCACCCCTGTGATGTCACAGCCCTATATAATCTGCAGCCACATTGTGGCTAGTCACTTCAGCCTTTCATTACAGAGAGAGAGGGACAGACAGCACTGTGCGTTGGCTAAAAAAGCTTTTTCCCAGCAGCGATTCACCTCCTAGTTAGTGTTGCTCGCGAATATTCGCAATGCGAATTTTATTCACGAATATCGCATATTCTCAAATTCGCAAACATTCGCGAATATAGCACTATATATTCGTAATTACAAATATTCGTTTATTTTTTTTTCACAGTACACATCACAGTGATCACCTCTCTCTGCTTCCAGCTTGTGTGGTGTAAAGAAGGCTCCAATACTACTGTGTGAGACTGGCTAATTTTTGCATATGCTAATTTTCACATACGCAAATTTTTGCATATGCGAAAATATAACGTGAATATTACGAATATGCGAATTTAGCGAATATATGACGAATATTCATCTATATATTCGCGAAATATCGCAAATTCGAATATGGCCTATGCCGCTCAACACTACTCCTAGTCACATCAGCGTTCTGTTGCACAGAGGGATAGAGAGCAGTGTGTGTTGCACAGGAAAACATTCTTACTGTAGCGATTTACCTACCAGTCACCACAGCGTTCTATTACAGAGAGGGACAGAGGGCAGTGTGTTGCACAGAACAGCAGCGATTCAGCTCAAGCACAAATTCTGCCTAGAAGCACTGATAGGGAAGGGAGTGAGATTGAAAGAGAAAGTACAATTTTGGGTGTAGTACACAGTGACTGTGTGCTGCAGCACTGGTGTGTACTGCTGGTGTTGTACACAAATACTTTTTTAACCCCTTAAGGACCAACACAAGTAAACCTGTACGCCCATGAAAGACCAGGCCTGTTTTTTTTTTTTTTTTTTTTAATCGGGGATGTCTGACTTTATTAGAGAATAACTCTGGTAACAATTTGCCAATCACGATAATTCTGACTTTGTTTTTTGTCACAAGTTGTCCTTCATGTACATAGTAAAAGTAAGCAAATATCATTTGTAGTTTTTTTTTTACAATGCAAAAAAATCATAAACATTTTTTTAAAAAATAATGATTTTTCGCCATTTTAATACTAATAGGTTGCAAATATTTATACTTTTTGACCAAATAGTTTATAAAGCATACTGTATACTTTCACATGTCTACATTATTTTGAAAGCATTTCTTTTGTTTTTAAATAACATTTTAAGTACCATTGTACCATTAATGTACCATTGATGTACGTGTACGTCATGGCACCCTGGTACTTAAGGACCCATGACGTACGCGTACATCATGGGGAATTCCAAACCCCACCGCGTATCGGACCGGGATGCCTGCTGAAATCATTCAGTAGGCATCCCGTGCAAATGCCCAGGGGGGTCTTCAGACCCCCACATGTCGGCGAACGCCACAAATCGCAGGTGAATTAACACTTGCGATTTGCGCGATTCCGGATCATACGGGTCTATAGTGACCCGGTGACCTGGAAAATAAGGGATCGGGGTTGTCAAAGACACCCACGATCCCCCTGAAGGGATAGGAGTTAGGTGGCAGGGGTGCCATCCCTCCTATCCCTGCTATTGGTCATCAAGGAGCGACAACCAATAGCAGATCGGGGGGGGGGTTAACTTTTGGTTTCCCAGTTCTGTCCACCCACAATAGGCGGGGCAAAATGGGGAAACCGACAGAGGATCGGCACTGAAGATCGACTTACCCATCCGACGGCAGCGGATGACGGGGATCGGCGGGCGGCGATGTCGTGCGGCTGGCTCCCTGGATCCTACGGAAGCCAGTGAGTTGCCTAGCAACATCTGGAGGGCTACAGTTGTCTCTAAACTGTAGCCCTCCAGATGTTGCAAAATAACAACTCCCAGCATGCCCAGACAGCTGTTTAGGCATGCTGGAATTTTTAGTTTTGCAACAGCTGGAGGGCTACAGTTTGAGACCATTATACAGTGGTCTCTAAAGTGTAGCCCTCCAGATCTTGAAAACTACAACTCCTAGCATGCCCACACAGCTGTTTGCTGTCTGAACATGCTGGGCTTTGTAGTTTTGCAACATCTGGAGGGCCACAATTTGGAGATCACTGTGCAGTGGTCTCTAAACTGTAGCTCTCCAGATGATGCAAAACTGGGATTTGCCCAAACAGCTGTCTCGGCATTCTGGGAGTTGTAGTTGCGTACCTCCAGCTGTTGCATAATTACATCTCCCAGTACATGCTGGGAGTTGTAGTTTTGCAACAGCTGGAGGTATACTGGTTGGAAAATACTGAGTTAAGTAACAGAACCTAACTGAAGGTTTTCCAACCAGTGTGCCTCTAGCTGTTGCAAAACTACAACTCCCAGCATGCAGGTCTGTCAGTACATGCTGGGAGTTGTAATTTTGAAACAGCTGGAGGTTTGACCCCCCCCCCCCCCCCCCATGTGAATGTACAGGGTACATTCACACAGATGAGTTTACACTGAGTTTCCTGCTTCAAGTTTGAGCTACGGCAAATTTTTCGCCGCAGCGCAAACTCCTAGTGGGAAACTCACCGTAAACGCTCGCCAGTGTGAATGTACCCTAAAAACACTACATTAACACAAAATAAATAGTAAAACACTACATATACACCCCCTTACACTGTCCCCCCCAATAAAAAAGAAAAACGTATCGTATGGCATTGTTTCCAAAACGGAGCCTCCAGCTGTTGCAAAACAACAACTCCCAGCATTTCCGGACAGCCACTTACCCCATATCCCCCCCAATGCAAGCCCTAATTTTGTCCTCAAATGCGCATGGCGCTCTCTCACTTCGGAGCCCTGTCATATTTCAAAGAAATAGTTTAGGGCCACATATGGGGTATTTCCGTACTCAGGAGAAATTGCACTACAAATTTTGGGGGGCTTTTTCTCCTTTTACTCCTTATAAAAAGGAAAAGTTGGGGGCTACACCAGCTTGTTAGTGTAATTTTTTTTTTTAAATTTACACTAACATGCTGGTGTTGCCCCATACTTTTTATTTTCACAAGCGGTAAAAGGAAAAAAAGACCCTCAAAATTTGTAACGCAATTCGGAAATACCCCATATGTGGGCGTAAAATGCACTGCGGGCGCACAAGGCTCAGGAGGGAGGGCGTACTTTGTACATTTGAGGCCTAAATTGGTGGTTTGCACAGGGGTGGCTGACTTTACAGCGGTTCTGACATAAACGCAAAAAAATAAATACCCACATGTGACCCCTTTTTAGAAACGACACCCCTCAAGGAACGTAACAAGGGGTATAGTAAGCCTTAACATCCCACAGGTGTTTGACAAATTTCCGTTAAATTTGGATGGGAAAAAGGAAAAAAAATGTTTTCACAAAAATGCTGGTGTTGCCCTAAATTTTTCATTTTCACAAGGGAAAATAGGAAAAAAGCTCCCAAAATGTTTAACCCCATTTTCTTCTTAGTAAGAACATATCCCATGTGTGGATGTAAAGTGCTCTGCGGGCGAACTACAATGCTCAGAGGAGAATTAGCGACATTGGGCTTTTGAAGAGAAAATTTGTCCGCAATTGAAGGCCACGTGTGTTTATAAAGCCCCAAAGTGCCAGAACAATGGACTCCCCCCCACATGTGACCCCATTTTGGAAACTACACCACTTGTGTAATGTAATAAGGGGTACAGTGAGCATTTACGCCCCACAGGTGTCTGACAGATTTTTGGAACAGTGGTCCGTGAAAAATGAAACATGTAACTTTTCATTTGCACAGCCCACTGTTTCAAAGATCTGTCAAACACCAGTGGGGTGTAAATACTTACTGCATCCCTTATTAAATTCTGTGAGGGGTTTAGTTTCCAAAATCGGGTCACATGTGGGGGGTCCACTGTTCTGGCACCAAGGGGTGCTTTGTAAACGCACATGGCCCCTGAGTTCCATTCCAAACAAATTGACTCTTCAAAAGCACAATGGCGCTCCTTCTCTTCTGAGCATTGTAGTTTGCCAGCAGAGCACTTGATGTCCACACATGGGGTATTTCCATACTCAGAAGAAATGGGTTACATTTTTGGGGGTAATTTTCTCCTATTACCCCTTGTAAAAATGTAAAATTTGGGGAAAAAACAGCATTTTAGTGAAAAAAATTTTTTTTCATTTGCACATCCAACATTAACAAAAAGTCATTTTGTGAGGTGTAAAGGCTCACTGTACCCCTTGTTACGTTCCTTGAGGGGTGTAGTTTCCAAAATAGTAGGCCATGTGAGTTGTTTTTTGCTGTGCTGGCACCATAGGGCTTCCTAAATGCGACATGCCCACCAAAAACCATTTCAGCAAAATTTGCTTTCCAAAAGCCAAATGTGACTCCTTCTCTTCTGAGCATTGTAGTTCGCCTGCAGAGCATTTTACATCCTAACATGGGGTATTTTCATACTCTGAAGAGATGGGGTTACAAAAAAAACTGCACTGTAAATAGATATTTTTTTTTTTTACACATCCGACTTTAACAAAAAGTCGTCAAACACCTGTGGAGTGCTAAGGCTCACTGGACCCCTTGTTACGTTCCTTGAGGGGTGTAGTTTCCAAAATGGTATGCCATGTGGGGTTTTTCTGCTGTTCTAGCACCATAGGTGCTTCCTAAATGTGACATGCCCCCCAAAAACCATTTCAGCTAAATTCACTCTCCAAAATCCCATTGTTGCTCCTTACCTTCTGAGCCCTCTACTGCGACCGCCGAACACTTGACATACACATATGAGGTGTTTCTTTACTCGAGATAAATTGGGTTACAAATTTTGGGGGACTTTTATCCTATTACCCCTTGCAAAAATTCATAAGCTGGGTATACAAGAACATGCGAGTGTAAAAAATGAAGATTTAGAATTTTCTCCTTCACTTTGCTGCTATTCCTGTGAAACACCTAAAGGGTTAACACATTTACTGAATGTCATTTTGAATAATTTGAGGAGTGCAGTTTTTATAATGGGGTCATTTGTGGGGTATTTCTAATATGAAGGTCCTTCAAATCCACTTCAAAACTGAACTGGTCCCTGAAAATTCCAATTTTGAAAATTTTGTGAAAAATTGGAAAATTGCTGCTGAACTTTGAAGCCCTCTGATGTCTTCCAAAAGTGAAAACATGTCAACTTTATGTTTGCCAACATAAAGTAGACATATTGTATATGTGAATCAATATATAATTTATGTGGTATGTATATTTTCCTTACAAGCAGAGAGCTTCAAAGTAAAAAAAAAAGCAAAGTTTTTTCGTCAAATTTTGGAATTTTTCCCCAAGAAATTATGCAAGTATCAACGAAAATTTACCACTAACATAAAGTAGAATATGGCACGAAAAAACTATCTCGGAATCAGAATGAAAGGTAAAAGCATCCCAGAGTTATTAATGCTTAAAGTGACAGTGGTCAGATGTGCAAAAAATGGCCGGGTCCTATGCTGAAAATTGGCTGGGTCCTTAAGGGGTTAAATGAATTAGAAGCCTAACACCTTGAAATTTAAAACATTTTGAAAATTGGAAAAGTACATCTTTTTTTTATGTGCTATGCAAGGTTTGCAGAAATTTGAAGGTGGTAGAACAAAGGAACCCCCCTCCCCAAATGACCTCATTCTAAATATTAGACCCCTCAAGGTATTCGCTAGGGGGTACAGTAAGTATTTAAACACCATCGTTTTTTTGGCAGGAATTATTACGAAGTCAGTGTTAAAAATGAAAAATTAGCTTTTTCACAAATGCATCATTTGTGGGACATATTTTTTGTACATAGCTTCTGATATGAAAAGAACTGCACCCTCTATTTTATTGAGCAGCTTGTTTGGAAATACACCCTCTTGTTTGGAAATACCCCCGCTTAGGCCATATTTGGTTCCTTGGCCGCGTGATAGGACCCAGAAGGAAAGGAGCGCCATTTGGCTTTCAGGGCATCATTTTAGGCCACATGGATTATAGGCCGCACTTCATGCCTGCAAAGGGTTTTAGCTGCCAGAACCATACAGAACACCCACAAGTGACCTCATTTTGGAAACTAGACCCCCTAAAGTATTCACCTAGATCAAAATTGAGTACTTTGAGTCCTTTTTGTGTGGTTGGAATGGTTACAAAGTCAGTGGAAAAATTTTAATTTTCTTTTTTTTCTTCACAAATGCATAATTTGTGGGACATATTTTTTTGTACATTGCAACTGAAAAGAAGAAAATGCGGCCCATATTTTATTACACTGTTCGTCCCGTGTTCGGTAATACCCCCTCTTAGGCCATATATGGTCGCATGGTCACATGGTGGGACCCAAAAGGAGAGGAGCCCCATTTGTCTTTCAGGATATCATTTTTCAAATTATAGGCCGCACTTCATCTTGCAAGGCATTCTAGCTGTCAGAACAATACTGCACCCCCAGAAGTGACCCCATTTTTGAAGCTACGCCCCCTAAAGTATTCACCTAGGGCAAAAGTAAGTACGTTGAGCCATTATTGTCAGTGGAAAAAAACAGATTTAGCTTTTTTTTCCACACATTTTTTATTTGTGGGACATCATTTTGGTAAGTCGCTTTTGGAATGGAGGAAATGCACCCCATATTTTATCACGCTGTTCGTCCCGGGCTAGGCAGTACCCCTACTTAGGCCATATCTGGTTACCTGACCGCCTGGTAGGACCAAGAAGGAGAGGAGCCCCTTTGGCTTTCAGCGCATCATTATATGAATTATAGACCCCACCCCATGCCTGCAAAGGATCAGAGCTGGCAGAACAATACCGCACCCCTACAAGTGTATAGGCTGGACCAGGCAACACTCTGATCGGTCCCTGGTCAGTTAGTAGTGACGCATGGCTGCAACGTACTGCTGAAACGCAGTATGAACAGGATGCAGTGTAGGGTCACATAGAGCATATCCGCGGCTTATTTCACACAGCAGATGCCCCCTGGCAGTCACAAGGGCAAGATCACTGCTGCGGCTGGGTAGATCAATGTGTCTGCTCATGACTGCCGGCGGGAAATCCACCACTATGAGTGGACACAAAAAGCTACCCAGCCGCAGCAGGGAGCTCATTATTGTGACTGCTGGCGGGCATCCGCAGCATGTTAAATGCTGCGGATGTGCGCCGTGTGATCCTACATATTATGCATTTCTATTTTTCATTATATTTATTTAATAAATGTATTTCTGTTTTATTTCTTTACACTTTTTTTATTTTATTTTTAAATTACACTTTTTTTTACACTTATTGTTTTTACACTTTTTTTTTACACTTTTATTTATTTTATATTTTTTTACACTTTTTTTTAATGCTTTGGAATACTTAGTATTCCAAAGCATTGCAGTTATATGCTGACACATCCTGACAGGCAATAACCGGGGCAGACCGGGGGGTCCTAGTAAAGACCCCCGGCTGCCCAGTTAAACAGCAGCACCCCGCGATCATTGCGGGGTGCTACAGGAAAGAGACAGAGGGAGCCCCGTACCTCTGTCAAAACTCCTTAAAGCTTGCGGTCACTTCCGACCGCAGCTGTAAGGGTTAAACGGCCAGGACCGAAGTTTTCATCAGTCCCAGCAGTGCGGCAGGCCCCCGCCCACCGGGGATTACACACAGCACCCTGCGATCCCGCTGCAGGGTGCTGCAGGGAAGACAGAGGGAGCTCCCTCCCTCTGTCAAAACACTTACAGCCCGTGGTGACTTCCGACCATGGCTGCAAGGGTTAAACTGCCAGGACCGAAGTTTATTTCGGTTCCGGCATTGTGTTACAGCTGAGTCCCTGCCAAGATCTTGTGGGTGCACTGGGCAGCACCCTCGAGAGCCATACACATGTATACATGTCCTAATGGTGGAACGTCCATGGTCCTTAACGTGTTAAGCATACTGGAGCGCATTGTCCTTCCCTCATTAGTGCATACCACATACGTACATCTAAGTGGTTTACTATTTTGTCCCTGTTAAAGTCTCAAGGGCCTAGATACTGTTAAAGGCCAGGCAAACGTACTCACCAACTGGTGTTGTACACAAATACTTTAAGCATGCTGGAGCGCATTGTCCTCCCCTTATAAGTACTGCATACCACATATGTACATCTAAGTGGTGTACTTTTTTGTTCCTGTTAAAGTCTCAAGGGCCTAGATACTGTGAAAGCCTGTATGGTAGAGAAAAAAGAGACCAGAGAGGGCGCCTCGTGTGATACTGTTGGGGTGGTAGAGGGAAGAGGAAAAATGAAAAGAAATAGGTGCGGGGCTTGCAGGCCCCTTAGGTAGTAACTGCTCACCTTAGAGCAAGTATTAAACTTGCATATCAACCCAATGTACGGGTTACAAGATAGCCAGAACCGCTGCTGAGCCTGAGGTTACAGGTGAGGAAAAACCATCTCCTGGAGAAAGTAGGTGATCATAAAAGAGCAAAATGACCTCGCAAATGGCACTGCTGGTTCCGTGGGGATGTAGGAATAAACCAAAATAGTAGAATATTGTAAAAGCTTGTGGATTTTATTGCAAATGAATAAAATCAATAAAAGCAATAAAAAGCTATACAAGTTGAGATTACGCGTTTCGGGGGAGCCACCCCCTTCTTCAGATCAGTATGCAGACTCCAGGTACATTAGGGGGAGGAGTCATGCAAATGACATACATGTAAAACAGTAGGAAAAAACAACGAAACAGAATGTAATCAAAATATGTCCATCTTATGTGGGTAACAGTAGGGACCATATATTATTAGGGAATTCAGTGTTTAACTTAAAACTGAGGTTGCCGATGTCTGGCAGTGTCAGGCCACACATTCGGACCACAGATGTAAATATCCGGGGTCCAGATGTGAGCCAGAGTAGCTCTGACAGCGGCCGCGATGTGTAATGCGAGGGCGCGTGTCAGAGGTAGTTGCCACGGACGCGTTGCTAGGGTGCGTGCGTCACGTGGCTAGTGCGGCCAATCAGGAAGCAGTGATCATGGAGAGCTGTCAGTAGTATGCTGACAGCTCCGTGCGCTGCATCTAACAGTGTATGGCTCTGTACAAGCTGACGGAGACTGCAGGGGGATGGAAGAGGATATCTAAAATGAATGGATTTAAATTAAAATGTGTTGATTGGGGGAGACTAATGCATGATGCAGGGGAATGGGGGGATGCGGAGCATGGGAGGACTGAGAAAGGAATAGGGGAGTGTAATGACAATTATTGGGAAGATGGGATAGTGGCCATGCCTGGGTATTGTGGGTATGATGAGGGTTAGCGGTACATGACATATTAGGTGACAGCTACTGGAGTAGGGATACCATTTAGGTAGCATGAGTATATATTAGGGGGGCACAAAATCCGGCCAAGGAGATGGAAAATGGGTAAGGGATTATGCGTGTATATACATGAGAACATGGGTAGCAATGCACATGTATCACGAAAGACATGTGTGAGCATATGTTTGGCAGCCATCTAGCAGGAGAACTATACCAGATAGTTGTATACATGCACATATGGGTAGCAATGCACATGCATCGCGAGAGATGCATGTAAGCATATGTATAAAGCTGGACCAATGTACTACTGCGCATGTATGTGAGTGAATCCATACACATTTGAGTAACAGTGTACATGTGAGAGTGTGTTCTTGTGCATATGGTTGATAATGCACATGTACCACAACATGCATGTGGAGGTGTAGAATAGGATGAAATGAATAGTATATTGTTGTTTGGGTAGGATTGTTGATGAATAAGATGGATAAGGTAAAATTAGTGGTAAGTAAAGGAGAATTATTGGCGGATCAGGGTTGATTGGTCTGACGGATGCGTACGAAGGTTAAAGGTTAGATGTTATAGGTTTCTTTGGTAACGGAGGAGGAAAATGATTGGCAGATATGTGTCATATGTGAACAACACTTGCATCGTGAAAGACCACACTTGAAGCTTCCTGTTAATGTGGGGAAAATGGAAGGGTTATTGATCAGTTCCGTGGTATTGAGTTTGCTGGGAACGATGATATTCCGTAGTGTCCGGGCTCTGCGGAAGGTGAGAGGAGGTTTGGATGGAAGGTTGCTTCTTAGGTAGGGATCCTGCAGTAGGACTGGCCAGTGTTTGATGAGAATTTTTCTGATAGCGTTATGTTCTTGGCTGTATGTGGTGATAAAGTTGGAAGTCCGTTCCGTGGTGGTATTTATTGGTTCTGGTTTGGGGAGTAAGCAGGAATTTTGACTGAGGGAGAGCCCTATTATAGGAGTACTGCACCAACGATCTGGGATAACCCTTTGCCTTGAACCGGGCCTTTAGAATGTTACTTTGTGATATAAAGTCGCTGTCTTTTGTGCAGTTCCTTCTGATCCTCTTAAACTGTCCTTAGGGTACATTAGTGAGCCATTTTTTTAAATGGCCACTATCAAAGCCAAGATAGCTGTTGCTATCTACTGGTTTGAAGAAAGTCTTGGTGTAAAGTGAGTGACCATCGTGTGAAACCAGTACATCCAGGAATTCTGCATTATTGTTGTAGACGGATTGGGTGAAGTTGAGTGACCAGTCATTGGAATTTAGATGAGTGATGAAGTTGTTCAGACTAGATCTGTCTCCTTTCCAGATAATAAAAATATTGTCTATATAGCGCCTGTAAAAGATGCAATTGGAAAAGAGATGATGAGGGTACACAAAGATTTCCTCGAAGATTCCCACGAACAGATTTGCGAAGCTGGGTGCCACTTTGGACCCCATAGCGGTCCCGGTGTGCTGTATGTATAGCTGACCCAAAAACTCAAAGTAGTTGTGCGTCAGGATGAAATGGAGTCCTTGTAGAATGAAGTCCACTTGGGCCGTGGGCATCCGAAAGGGATTATATTCTCATCACAGAACCTGCTCTTCCGCTGTTTTATTACCTCCCAAAAATACATAAAAACATCACTAACCCTCCCGGTCGACCAATTATTTCTGGCATCAATTCCATTTCATCTAACATTTCACACTATATAGACTTACTCCTGTAGAGCCATGTTACCACCCTCAAATCTCATCTGAAAGACACCACAGACTTCATTAAATCAATCCTGGAAGTTGAATGGAAACCGGAATATCTGCCTGTTACTCTGGACATCACTTCATTATACACCGTCATCAAACATGAAGCAGGAATCAAGGCTGTCTCACATTTCATCTCCAAAGACCCATCTATGCCCACGGCCCAAGTGGACTTCATTCTACAAGGACTCCATTTCATCCTGACGCACAACTACTTTGAGTTTTTGGGTCAGCTATACATACAGTACACCGTGACCGCTATGGGGTTCAAAGTAGCACCCACCTTCGCGAATCTGTTCGTGGGACTCTTCGAGGAAATCTTTGTGTACCCTCATCATCTCTTTTCCGATTGCATCTTTTACAGGTGCTATATAGATGATATTTTTATTATCTGGAAAGGAGATAGATCTAGTCTGAACAACTTCATCACTCATCTAAATTCCAATGGCTGGTCACTCAACTTCACCCAATCCGTCTACAACAATAATGCAGAATTCCTGGATGTACTGGTTTTACACGATGGTCACTCACTTTAAACAAAGACTTTCTTCAAACCAGTAGATAGCAACAGCTATCTTGGCTTTGATAGTGGCCATTTAAAAAAGAATTGCTCACTAATGTACCCTACGGACAGTTTAAGAGGATCAGAAGGAACTGCACAAAAGACAGCGACTTTATATCACAAAGTAACATTCTAAAGGCCCGGTTCAAGGCAAAGGGTTATCCCAGATCGTTGGTGCGGTCCTCCTATAATAGGGCTCTCTCCCTCAGTCAAAATTCCTGCTTACTCCCCAAACCAGAACCAATAAATATCACCACAGAACGGACTTCCAACTTTATCACCACATACAGTCAAGAACATAATGCTATCAGAAAAATTCTCACCAAACACTGGCCAGTCCTACTGCAGGATCCCCACCTAAGAAGCAACCTTCCATCCAAACCTCCTCTTACCTTCCGTAGAGCCCTGACACTACGGAATATCATCGCTCCCAGCAAACTCAATACCACGGCACTGCACCATAACCCTTCCATTTTCCCCACATTAACAGGAAGCTTCAAGTGTGGTCTTTCATGATGCAAGTGTTGTTCACATATGACACATAACTGCCAATCATTTTCCTCCTCCATTACCAAAGAAATCTTTAACATCAAATCATTCCTCAACTGTGGCTCCCGGTACGTCATTTACCTCCTACAGTGCTCCTGCAAGCAGCAATATGTGGGTAGGACCATAAGGTGTTTCAGGGAACGCCTGAATAAGCACTGCAGCAATACCACACGCGGCTTCCTACTTCGCAATGTTTCGCGTCATCTCACTGAGCTCCACCAGGGCGATTTCAGCAATATTCAGGCTACCCCCATAGAACACATCAACAAGGATGTCAACCAACGATATAACACTCTCATAAGACGCGAGAATTTTTGGATTTATACCCTGGGCACCATCTCACCAGGAGGTCTCAATTAAATGATTGAATGTAACCTCTAACCTTCGTACGCATCCGTCAGACCAATCAACCCTGATCCGCCAATAATTCTCCTTTACTTACCACTAATTTTACCTTATCCATCTTATTCATCAACAATCCTACCCAAACCCCAATATACTATTCATTTCATCTTATTATACACCTCCACATGCATGTTGTGGTACATGTGCATTATCACCGATGTGCACAAGAACACACTCTCACATGCACACTGTTACTCAAATGTGTATGGATTCACTCACTTACATGCGCAGTAGTACATTGGTCCAGCTTTATACATATGCTCACATGCATCTCTCGCGATGCATGTGCATTGCTACCCATATGTGCATGTATACAACTATCTGGTATACTTCTCCTGCTATATGGCTGCCAAACATATGCTCACACATGTCTTTCGTGATACATGTGCATTGCTACCCATATGCTCATGCATATACACGCATAATCCCTTAACTATTTTCCATCTCCTTGGCAGGATTTTGTGCCCCCCTAATATATACTCATGCTACCTGAACTAGTACCCCTACTCCAGTAGCTGTCACCTAATATGTCATGTACCTCTACCCCTCATCACATCCACAGTACCCAGGCATGGCCACTATCCCATCTTCCCAATAATTGTCATTACACTCCCCTATTCCTTTCTCAGTCCTCCCATGCTCCACATCCCCCCATTCCCCTGCATCATGCATTACTCTCCCCCAACAACACATTTTAATTTAAATCCATTCATTTTAGATATCCTCTTCCATCCCCCTGCAGTCTCCATCAGCTTGTACAGAGCCATACACTGTTAGATGCAGCGCACGGAGCTGTCAGCATACTACTGACAGCTCTCCGTGATCACTGCTTCCTGATTGGCCGCACTAGCCACGTGACGCACGCACCCTAGCAACGCGTCCGTGGCAACTCCCCTCTGACGCGCACCCCTCTGACGCGCACATCGCGGCCGCTGTCAGAGCTACTCTGGCTCACATCTCGACCACGGATGTTTACATCTGCGGTCCGAATGTGTGGCCTGACACTGCCAGACATCGGCAGCCTAAGTTTTAAGTTACACACTGAATTCCCTGCCTAATAATATATGGTCCCTACTGTTACCCACATAAGATGGACATATTTTGATTACATTCGGTTTCTTTGTTTTTTCCTACTGTTTTACATGTATGTCATTTGCATGACTCCTCCCCCTAATGTACCTGGCACCCTTTTTTCCACTATTTATAGAATCTCTGTCTGTATAGTCTGCATATTGATCTGAAGAAGGGGGTGGCTCCCCGAAATGCGTAATCTCAACTTGTGTCGCTTTTTATTGCTTTTATTGCTTTTATTCATTTGCAATAAAATCCACAAGCTTTTACAATATTCTACTTTGGATTTTGTTTTATTCCTACATCCCCACGGAACCAGCAGCGCCATTTGTAAGGTCATTTTGCTCTTTTATGATCACCTAGATACTGTGAAAGGCCAGGTAAAAGTACACACAGGCTGGTGTTATACACAAATACTTTTTTAAGCATACTATAGTGCATTGTCCTCCCCTAATAAGTGCATACCACATACATACATCTAATCGGGTGGAAATCCATCTATTAGGTGGAAATGGAAAGAGTTTCCTGTGTGGGTCCACCCTTTTTAGGGTGAGTAACACTTGCCAATAAGGGAATTAATAGGGTGAGAGTAGGGCCTTACAGGGGAAGTTTTTACCCCCACCGGTTACAATGGACCAAACGTTGTTCCTTTCCACCTTTTACAGGTCTGTGCACCACATCAATACTTGGTGGTGTAGGTGGCACATGGTGTTTTTTGCACCCCTTTCCTTTTGTTTGATTTAAAAAAAAAATTGAGTACATATATTTTATCCTAAGAAAAGTTGCGTTTTTGCTAATGCACATCCTTTTTGTAGCGTGAGTATCCTAGAAAGTTAGTGAATCAGTGCTTTGAAAGAGCAGAAGGAGTGGAGAGATTAGCCCTGTTGAAAATGAAAAAAAAAACAGTACAAATTCTGAACAGAGGCGTTTTACCTTCGCCTTTGCCAATAGCAACATGAATGCAATAGTTAGTACTGCAATAAGGTGCAATTGGTTCATGCTACAGATAGACCCCATTCTAAGGGAAGGCAGCAAGTAATCAACCCCTCATCACCTTCAGGAAGAGCACCACATTAGGAGACATTTTTAGAAAAAATGCAAGAGAGGGTGCAGTCCCAGAAAGTGTTAAAAATAGTCGTTGGTTGACTGATAGCATGCCCAAGGGGAATTTTGCATACAAACACTGCTCATTCTGTACACTTAATCTAGCAAGCAGGAAAATCTTAGTTGGTGGAGTGCACAATATTGTAAATCAATGTATTACCTGTAGAACTGCATATGTAGTTTATTTCCCTGTGGATTTGTTTATGTTGGGAAAACCATTAGGAGCCTGTTCATACGAGTTAGTGAGCACCTGAGGTCCACTCATACTGGAAAAGGTGCTCCCAGGCTCATTGCACACAAAAAACGAATCCCACAGGGGAGATGGGACTGTTCTCAGGTTTGCTGGCCTTGAGAGGATTGAATGTCCTACAAATGGAGGTGATCGTCACAAATTACTACTCCAGTGTGAAGCACGCTGGATTCTCAGATCAGAAGCTCTGGGGCCGACCGGTCTAAATGATCTTAGTTCAATTTTGTAATGTTTTCTTCTGCTCTGTCACTTGTATTTGTTTAGATATCTCCATAGTAACCCTATGATTGTCTATTTAATACGCACCTGTGAGCGGCGGCGCAGGTCGGAAGCCCGAAGAAGTGCACTTGGAGCACAGGAAACAGTCTGTTGCTGCGAGGCTGCTCCTCTGTGTCTACCCGCTGTACATTTTACTGCATGTGAATAAATGATTTCTACTAGCAAGAACTTCGGGTGAGTGCATTCATTAATTCTCTGAACTTTGTTATTGCTCGTCTCTTTTGGAGTGCACCCCAGAGAAGTCCCACGTTATATTACTGGCATCTTGGTGGGAGCTGGTTCCAGGCAGCAGTGCCAGACTCACCTGTCTCTATTTGAATTCTGATGGCGAGGAATGTCTGTAACTGGGGAGCAGCACCTTTGGGTCCATATATTTTATCCTAAGCATATTATTAAAAGTTAAGTTTTACGTAATGCATATCCTCAATACTTACTTGTGCACTCTAACACTTTTACAAAAGAGACCCTTTTCATCTGTCTACCTGCCTCAGCTACTATTCTGATCCTGACACCCACCTGATGCCACACATCTGATACTAAGTTCTCCTTTTTTCACCCACCTTCATCACCGGGTACTGGTATTGCCACCCACTGCACCACTCTGTAACCAGGTCACTTTCAGGACTCCTGATGCTGCTGCTGCCACCTCCAGTCTGTCTCATTCTCCCACCATATGTTCTCCTCATGCTGATGCCACCTCCAGGCTGTCTCATTCTGCTGCCATATGTTCTCCTCATGCTGCCGCCAACTCCAGCCTGTGCCATTCAGCCACTATATGGTTTCCTCATGCTGCCGCCAACTCCAGGCTGTGTCATTGAGCCATTATATGGTCTCCTCATGCTTCCACCACCTCCAGGCTGTGTCATTCAGCCACTATATGTTCTCCTCATTCTGCTACCAACTCCAGGTGGTGTCATTCAGCCACTACCACTATATGCTGCCGTCAACTCAACGCTGTGTCATTCAGGCACTATATGGTCTCTTCATGCTGCCGCTACCTCTACGCTGTGTAAAATTAGAACATTTTTCTTTTAATCTTAGGGATTGTGAGGCCCTATAGTTTCATCATGCTGCTGGGACATTGCCTACATTTTTTTATGGTAGCACTAGCTAACAACAATCTTCAATTAAAATTTGAAAATATATCTTTTAATCTTTGGAATTGTGAGGCCCTGTGGTCTCCTCATGCTGCTGCCACCTCCAGGCTGTGTCGGCGTCATATATTACCTGTGGAATTACCACAAGAATCCAATGAAACAGCTTGGAGAGATAACAATGAACCATAACTGATTAAATGAAACATTCGCACTTTCACAGTCAGGGTGGTATTGAGAGGCAGAGGCTGGAACAGGTGGTATCTCGCCTGGCGTAGGACCGCCAGCTCTATGCTCTCCAGAATGGGTACTCAAAAAATATAAGTAAATTCAAATTAAATAAAATAAAAATTACATAAAAAATCTCTTTATTCTCTTCAATTTTGATGCCATATGGTCTCGCTGCTACCACATCCAGAAGCTCTGCGGCAGTGATTCTAGTAACAATGCCTGTAATCTGCATGTCATACTGAATAGCAATATTATTTCACTAACACAGCACACACCCTATGCGTGTTACAGCAAGGCAAAGTGTTCTCCACCCCTATTGAGGCTCTCTGTAGGCCAGAAATAGCCATTTTTAATAGGCTGAATCAAGCTTTTCAAAAATTCGCTCATCTCTACTTATGACAACAGGAAAAATTCAGACTTCTCCATAGAGTAGACAGGCATTTCCGACCTATAGGCAAAACACACAAATGCTGTTTATAATGTTACGTTAATTGCAGACAGGAGGAATCCTATGCATGACCACATCGTACAAGGTAAAGCGAGGCAAGGACAAATCTTTTCATTTTATTGCACATTTATCGGCTATGAACATAGCCAAACAACTTTGTCATGTATGTGTACACACTGCATATGGTGGACCTAGGTGAGGACAAGTCAGTAAAATGTCCTGCAGTTCTCTGTACAAATAGTGGCTAGGAACAATGTTATGCTTAGAAAAGCAGCACTGCATTCCCATAATGCTCACAATCAGTGAGTATCCAAAATGTCATGGCATAAGTGATGGCATATTCTAGTGATCTTCCATCCTTTAATAAGATGGGAACACGCATGTGCTTAGAAATCCATTTAACCTAAGGGCCATTTCAGATGCTCAATATATGGGCATATTTAAGCAACCCTATTGGTGCCAAAGTACTTGGACCTTCGGGGCCTCTTTTATAGCAATCTAAGAACATTTTGTAGAACCATAAGAGATCTGGGTAGTAGATGTAATATGGATTCTAAAAGTAATTTATAATGCTGAAATTACTCTGTATGCACACTTTACGTAGTGAAACCTTACAGAATGACCACCTTTTTAACCCCTTGGCGACAGAGGGTTTTTCCTTTTTTGCACTTTCGTGTTTTGCTCCTTACCTTTTAAAAATCATAACCCTTTAAATTTTGCACCCAAAAATCCATATGATGGCTTATTTTTTGCGCCACCAATTCTACTTTGTAATGACATCAGTCATTTTACCCAAAAATCTACGGCAAAATGGAAACAAAAATCATTCTGTGACAAAATTGAAGAAAAAAAACAAAATTTTTGAATTTTGGGGGCTTTTGTTTCTACGCAGTACATTTTTAGGTAAAAATTACACCTTATCTTTATTCTGTAGGTCCATATGATTAAAATGATACCCAATTATATAGGTTTGATTTTGTTGTACTTCTGGAAAAAAATCATAACTACATGCAGGAAAACTTAGACGTTTAAAATTGTCACCTTCTGATCCCTATAGCTTTTTTATTTTTCCGTATACAGGGCGGTGTGAGGGCTAATTTTTTGTGCCGTGATCTGAAGTTTTTAGCGGCACCTTTTTTGTATTGATCGGACTTTTTGATCGCTTTTTATGAATTCTTTCATGATACGCTATTTTGGACTCTGGGATTTTTTTGCACGTACATCATTAACCGTGCGGTTTAATTAATGATATATTTTTATAATTCGGACATGTTCACACACGGCAATATCACATATGTTTATTTTTATTTACACAGTTTTTTTTTAAATTGGAAAAGGGAGGTGATTCAAACTTTTATTAGAGAAGGGGTTAAATGATCTTTATGGGCTATAACGCTGCACACACTGATTGTTTACATTGATCAATTGTTTCTCATAGGAAACCATTGATCAATGATTCTTGATTCTTGTCACTTGACTGCTCATGCCTGGATCTCAAGCACTGAGCAGTCATTCAGCGATCGGACAGTGAGGAGTCCTACAGCTGTTCGGGATGCAACGATTTCGAGACGGCGATCCCGAACATCCCACTGAGTTAGCCGGAGCAGTTTACTTTCATTTTAGACACAGCGTTCAAATTTGAACGCCGCGTATAAAGGGTTAATAGCATGCGGCACCGCGATCAGTGCCGCGCACTATTAGCCACGGGTCCCGCGTTATAGAAAGGGAGTTGGCCGAGGGCGTACAGGTATGCCCTCCTTCCCCAACAGGTTAAAGAACATGACTTTCTTAGGCTATGTTAACATACAGTATGTGCGGCGTCCGGCATAGTTTCCCTCCAGCGTAAACCAAGGGGAAACTGTTGCTAGAATTAATCTCATTCAATTGAATGGGACAGCTCACAATCATCCAGCATCTCAATTTTGATGCCGGATGGTTGGTCACGCCAGATGGCACCGGAAAAGGGAACGCAGCTTGCTGCTTCCCCGTCTGGCATCCAGAAACAATGGACACCGGACGCAATACAACTGTTGACAACTGATATATGTTGTCATCAGTCATGGCATTAGTTGAGTTGAGATCTAGGTTGAGTTCACCTATGTCAAATGCCAGACATATGTGAACCCAGTCTTATACAGACCAGATTTCTCAGTCCACTACACATTATGCATAGTGATCATTTTCAGAAGACCACTCCATAGAAGTCCACATTTCTGCACTATTTTGGGTGACCTCAAACAGATTTCACTGTAAATTCTTCATTTTTTTGGAGAAGGTATCTTGGTTCTCTAGAGCATATGAGAAAGATTAATAGATTACATCAACCCTTAAATATAATGGCCATCATTTACTAAGAGTGTCTGGTTCCTCTCTGAGTGTTTATTGTTTTACTCTGTGTATTTTTCTCCCTGATTTACTAATGTGTCACACGGGAAAAAAAAAATGTGTTGCACGGGTTGGAAATTGTGTCGCAGGGTAATTTGTATATATGCCCCCGGCACAGCTCTATCATATGCCCCCCGCAGCGCATGTCTACATATATATATCCCCCCCGCATAGCGCTATTATATACCCCCCACAGCGCATGTGTACATATATATATATCCCCCCGCATAGCGCTATTATATACCCCCCCGCAGCACGTGTACATATATATCCCCCACATAGCGCTATTATATACCCCCCACAGCGCATGTAGATATATATTATATATGCCCCGCACAGCGCATCTATATACATATGCCTCTGAAGCGCTATCAGAGGCCTATGTATATAAAAGCGAAGTGGGGACCAGATATATAGCGTTGTCTGGTCCCCACCTCAGCAAACACCAGAGCTGCCCCATCGCCTCCCCTATCCCCGGTGTTATAATTACCTGTTGCCGGGGCCCGGGGCCCGCGATCATGCTGACTTCGGCGCTGTTGCTGTGTATTGTCACTGTGCGCACTGACAAGTGACGTCCCCAACGCACGTCGTGACGTCACTGTCAGTGCGCACAGTGACAGCACACAGCAACAGCGCCGAAGCCAGTATGATCGCGGACCCCGGGCCCCGGCAACAGGTAATTATAACACTGGGAATGCGGGAGGCGATGGGGCAGCTCTGGTGTTTCCTGAGGATTATGTATTGTAGCAAAGTGGGGACCAGATAACGCTATATGTCTGGTCCCCACTTCGCTTCTATATACATATGCCTCTGAAGCGTAGTGGTCTCCAACCTGCGGACCTCCAGATGTTGCAAAACTACAACTCCCACAATGCTGGGAGTTGTAGTTTTGAAACATCTGGAGGTCTGCAAGTTGGAGACCACTGCATTAGTCATTAATAGCGCTTCAGAGGCATATGTATATAGATGCGCTGTGCGGGGCATATATAATATATATCTACATGCGCTGCGGGGGTATATAATAGCGCTATGCGGGGGGGATATATATATGTACACATGTGCTGTGGGGGGTATATAATAGCGCTATGCGGGGGCTATATATATATGTGTACACATGCGTTGCGGGGACTAGACATATAGCGCAGCAGGGGGCAAGATATATAGAAGCTGTGGGGACATATACAAAACCCCCAGCAATTCTATATATCTTTCCCCACCGCAGCTCGCAGGGATCCCTGAATGGCTCCTCAGTACCGGCCATTCAGGGATCTCGGCGGGGAATTTGAAAATGAAGGTAAAATACATCGTACATCGCTGGGGAGCGGACCATGCAGCCCGATCCCCTGCTTAATAACTTTTGATCGGATCGGGTCTCAGAAGTGAGACCCGATGCGATCAACCCCTTAGCCCCTGTACTACTACCCCCAACATGGAACAGACCCTGTTCCATGATGGGGGTAGGATTCACTCGGTTTTCAGTAATTTCCCGACAGCTCAGAGCTGTCAAGTTTTAGTGAAGGAAAATTCACAGGTTTTCCTGTGAGTTTTTCATCATACTCTGAGTGTTTTTCTTTTTTTGTCGGGAACACGCCCCTTTTTGTGATAACCACGCCCATTTTGACAGGTTTAAAAAACACTCGGAGTGATGATATCTTTTCTCGGGTTGTGCGACCAAATTTGTGTCGTATGGGCTATGCGACACAAATTTGGTCGCACAACCCGACAAAAAAAGTCGGGTTGACATTAGTAAATGAGGGCTAATGTGTGACTGGAAAACAATAATTTTATCTTATAAACTGTAAGAAATAACAGCAGATTGTTAGCCATAGGCCCATGACATCAACAGAATAATATGTCAGCTTAATTTATTACCTTTTTATTTATTTACTTGTTTAGTAAAACATGCTTTTCCTTTTTCAGTGACAAACCACAAAAGACTTTGCTGAAAAGCAGTTATCTACTATATGCCCCATAATGGTTTTCAGTGACTATTAAGTTAAAACTACATGCAGATTTTCCTTAATGCACATTAGCTTTGTCTGTCTCACCATATGGCTGGAATGAAACACTTAAGATATTCTGCGCAGGCTAGGGGCTTCGAGTGCTGTAAATGGCAAACATTAGCACTGCTTCCATCTATTATTCCCATAATAGGAAAAAAAACAATATACATGAAATGTGAGTGGCAATATAGCTCTAAAACATCCTAAAAGGGTTGTATAAAATAAATGGCTAAATCTGTACAATGTATCTAAAAAGATGAGAAAAGATTGTAGGCTCGGAATGAACTACCCGTGTGAGAGAGCGGCTAGCTTTTCCTCTAGCAAAATCTCAAGTTATTTTCATTCAATAGGAGATTTTTTAAATTGTAGGTTCAGCTGAACTTGAACAGAGAAAAGTCAGAGCAACTTTTCGAAGTATGAAATTCCTATATTATATGTTTTACAGATCTTTTTGTTTCTTAGTTTCCATTCACACCTGCTTTGTGGATACTATTTATAGTGCTTTTAGCATCCCAAAAGAACCCATTGGACTCCATTCACTGATAATGGGATTATTAGAATAAAATTGTGATTTCTTTAGTCCTGTCAGCAAAGATGCAGTATTTTGGTATTGTTCTCAGTGGGGGGGGGGGGGGGTATTTATCACTGGTTTCAAGTTTGGTTCCCCCCTTTGCCCAACCATGATAGTCTGGGCAGAGTAACATCTGGAGGGCCGCAGTTTGGAGACTACTATACAGTGGTCTCTAAACTGTAGCCCTTCAGATGTTGCAAAACTACAACTCCCTGCATGCCCAGACAGTTGTTTGCTGTTTGGGCATGCTGGGATTTATTGTTTTGCAACAGCTGAAGGGCTGCAGTTTGGAGATCACTGCATGGAGGTCTCTAGAGATGAGCAAATTTTGCCCCAAAATTTGTTTCGGTACGAATTTATTCGCGGCAAATCACTATTAAAAATGTCTATTTCTGGCCTACAGAGAGCCTCAAATAGGGTGTAAAACACTTTGCCTTGCTGTAACACGCATAGGGTGCATGCTGTGTTAGTGAAATAATACTGGTATGCAGAATCTTTTGGAAATGTCCTTCATGCCATGAGAATGTAGTGACAAGAGTTACCTTCTATTCTGAACTTCTTACCTGGCTTTTATGTATAGCAATTATTTATTTAAATTATATTAAATATTATTTAAACATTTACAAGTCACTTTTCATAAATTATAAAATGTCTTTAAACAAAGTCTGCAAACTACAAAGCTCTTATAACAGCAATCTTATCACTGCTTAAGTGCTAAACATTGTTACATGATGTGCATTACAGACAGAGCTGTAGCTAGCTCATTTTGCTCCTGAGGCGAGAACAGAAAATTGTGCATTCCCCCCCTCCATTTTGGCTTGGAACACCCCTTGGAAAAAAAAACATTAGGGGGACAC
Source organism: Hyla sarda (assembly GCF_029499605.1). NCBI lineage: Eukaryota > Metazoa > Chordata > Amphibia > Anura > Hylidae > Hyla > Hyla sarda. The sequence goes on from NC_079193.1 coordinate 313,016,489, forward strand.
CCTTACCACCCTGGCAGGACATCATGGAACCTGCAACACAAACATATTATTATTAGGCTCTGCACTTTTCCAGCATTATCCTCCCCTTTTCCCTACAAATGACTCCAGCCTCCTCCAAACACAATGCAACCAGCCTTCCCACAACGCACAAGGGAGGAGATTTATCAAAACCTGTGCAGAGGAAATGTTGCCCATAGCATCCAATCAGCTTGCTTCTTTCATTTTTAACAAGACTTTTGCAAAATGAAATAAGAAATCTGATCGGTTGCTATGGGCACCTGGGCAACTTTTCCCTTGCACAGGTTTTTATAAATCTCCCACAATGTTTCCACCCCCCCCCCCCAAAGCACACACAATGCTTCCTGTATTACCCCACACAGTGACAGAGGGGTGTGCATGGAAGACAGGGGTGTAGAGGGGTGTACATGGGTGACAGAGGAGCATACAGGGGTGACAGAGGGGTGTAAAGGGGTGACAGAAGGGTGTACAGGATAACAGAGGGCTGTCCAGGGGTTACAGAGAGGTTATGAGGGGTGACAGAGAGGTGTAGAGGAATGAAAGAAGTGTACGGGTGCACTACCTGAAGCTGAGTAGGCCTCAGTACTGCCCCTGCTCCTTCCCTCCATCCACATCATTCTGCTGAGGGACCAGGGAGAATCCAGAGCTGCTCCAACAGAGAGGGAGGATACATGAAGATTGGAGCTGCAGCATCACACATCCTGGCACTGCACATAGACTTCCCTCCCGCCTGACCTGTACGCCTGTGACTCACAGGTGTGCAGGCCTGTCCAAAAAAATCTAAAAATGTTAATGCCATATTTCCCACCAGAGTGTCCTGGCACCCTGGTTGGGAATCAATGCCTCAATGTAATGTGTGCTAAACCCCCCTTGCACCCTCTTGCAACAGGCCATCTGAGGCGATCGCCTCACTTGCTCATCAGAGCTACAGCCCTGATTACAGAACATACAAGTGAAAAAAACACAAACTTCAAAAAACACTAAAATCTGTGATAAAAGTGCTATAAAAAAATAGGTAGTATTATAAGTGACAAGTTCATCAAGGGTGGATTTAAAAGGGGGGCAGTTGAAGTTGTAGAAATTTCTGCAACAGTCTATTCCATAAACCTGAGTGAGGGGAACTCGGGAGGACAATGCGCTCCAGTACACTTAAAACAGTATTTGTCTATAACACCAGCAGGTGTGTATTTTTGGCTGGCCTTTCACAGTATCTAGGCCCTTAAGACTTTAACAGGAGCAAAATAGTACACCACGTAGATGTACATTAGAGATGTTGCAAATTGTTCGCCGGCGAACAGTTCCCGGCGAATTTAGCATGTTCGCTTTCGCATCGCCGGGCGAACATATGTGAAGTTCCTTCCGCACCCTTTACTTTAACATTGCAGTAAACTTTTACCCTGTGAGTCAGAGTCAGCAGACACATTACAGCCAATCAGCAGCAGTCCATCCCTTCCAGACCCTCCTACCTCTTGCACGGACGCCATTTTACCCTCATTCAGCATGCTGCAGGCTTAGGAAGTGGAGGGTCAGAGAAGCTGCTCCTGCTGTATAGGGAAAGCGATAGCTAGGTTGCTGCTAGGTGGTGTATTCAGGGTCCAGTTTACTTCTAAGGCACTAGCATAACATCTGCTTTAAGGACAGCACCCAAAAAAGCCCTTTTTAGGGCTGAAAGATATCAGTCCGTGTGTCTTACAACACCTGGAGGCACCCTGGTTGGGAGGGAACTGCTGGTTAAAAGGGGTACTCCAGAATCAAACTTAAGTTCCTTCAAGCAACTAATTACTACAGTATTCAAAGGGCTGAAAGATATCAGTCCGTGAGTCTTGCAACAGTTGGATGCACCCTGGTTGGGAGGGAACCGCTGGTTAAAAGGGGTACTCCAGAATCAAACTTAAGTTCCTTCAAGCAACTAATTACTACAGTATTCAAAGGGCTGAAATATATCAGTCTGTGTGTTTTGCAACAGCTGGAGGCAACCTGGTTGGGGACCACTGCATAAAAGGGGAACTCCGCTGGCAAGCTTTTTTGCTCATTGTCACACTAGTGCAAATCACATTTGGTGTGACAGTTGTGCAAATTAAAAAATAAATACCTTTTTTGGCTGTTAAATAAAATCAGTAGTCACTGTCAGTTCACGTCACAGTTGCCAGTTTTTTTTTGCCTGCAGGGCAAATTGTGTCACCCTAGTGCAAATCACATTAGGTGTGACAGATGTGCAAATTAAAAAAAAAAAATACCTTTTTTGGCTGTTAAATAAAATCAGTCGTCACTGTCAGTTCACGTCACAGTTGCCATTTTTTTTGCCTGCAGGGCAAATTGTGTCACCCTAGTGCAAATCACATTAGGTGTAACAGTTGTGCAAATTAAAAAAAAATACCTTTTTTGGCTGTTAAATAAAATCAGTAGTCACTGTCAGTTCACGTCACAGTTGCCAGTTTTTTTTGCCTGCAGGGCAAATTGTGTCACCCTAGTGCAAATCACATTAGGTGTGACAGATGTGCAAATTAAAAAAAAAATACCTTTTTTGGCTGTTAAATAAAATCAGTCGTCACTGTCAGTTCACGTCACAGTTGCCAGTTTTTTTGCCTGCAGGGCAAATTGTGTCACGCTAGTGCAAATCACATTTGGTATGACACTTTTAACCAAAATTTAAATTTAACCAAAAAATTACAGGCAGAGGAAGGCCACCCCGCAGGGTGCTAGGATTCACTTTTGCCCTAGAATGGCCAGTGTTCAGAGGCCACGTTCCTGAACCCCCAAAGTTCTGAGGACTTAGTTGACTGGCTATCACAAGACACCCAATCTACTACAGCTTCCGCTCGGAACCTTGACGCACTGTCCTCCTCTAGCTTAGCTTCGGGCACCTCTCATGCTACCATTTGCCCGCCCGCCTGCCAATACTAGCACCACAGCAGCTTTACTTGATCCGTCAGAGGAGTTATTTACACATCAGTTTGAAGACATGAGTGATGCGCAACCATTATTGCCAGAGGATGTAGTTAACAGGGATATGTCTCAGTCAGGCAGCATTACACACATGGACGTATGGTGTGATGATGATGTTGTACCCACTGCTGCTTCCTTTCTTGAGGTGTCAGATAGCAGTGAAGGTGTTGATCATGACGATGTGTCCGTGGATGCCATGTGGGTGCCCGCTAGAAGAGAAGAAGAGGGGGAAAGTTCAGATGGGGAGACAGAGAGGAGGAGGAGACGAATTGGAATCAGGGGAAGGTCGTCGCAAGGAGCTAGTGGCACAGTCAGATAACATGCATCGGCACCCGGAGTCAGCCAGACGGGACGCCAATCAACGCATGCTGTTACCACCACCAGAATGCCGTAATCGCAGAGCTCAGCAGTGTGGCATTTTTTTTGTGTGTCCGCCACTGACAACAGCGAGGCCATTTGCAACCTGTGCCAGAAGAAACTGAGTCGTGGGAAGTCCAACACCCACCTAGGCACAACTGCTTTGCGAAGGCACATGATGTCACATCACAAACGCCTATGGGATCAACACGTCAGTACAAGCAGCACACAAAGTCAAAGCCGCCATCCTCCTCCTGGTCAACCATCTTCAGCCAGGTCAACCACTGCCTCCCTCCTTGCCCCCTCTCAACCATCCACCTCTCCGTCTCTCGCCTTGAGCAGTTCCTGCTTATCTGCCCACAGTCAGGTGTCTGTCAAGGAGATGTTTGAGCGCAAGAAGACAATGTCTCAAAGTCACCCCCTAGCCCGGCGTCTGACAGCTGGCTTGTCGGAACTGCTAGCCCCCCAGCTTTTACCATACAAGCTGGTGGAGTCTGAGGCCTTTAAAAAATTTGTTGCTATTGGGACACCGCAGTGGAAGGTACCCGGACGAAATTTTTTTGCACAAAAGGCAATCCCCAACCTTTACTCTATTGTGCAAAAGAAAATTATGGCATATCTGCCACACAGTTTAGGGGCAAGGGTCCATCTGACCACTGATACCTGGTTTGCAAAGCATGGTCAGGGCAGGTATATCACCTACACTGCGCATTGGGTAAACTGGTGACGGCTGCCAAGCATGGAATGCGTGGCTCTGCAGAGGAGTTGGTGACACCGCCACGACTTGCAGGCAGGCCTGCTGCCACCTCCTCTACTCCTCCTACTCCATCCTCTTCCATAACATCCTCGGCCGAGTCCTCTTCCACTGCTGCGTCTTGCTCCACATCACCGTCACCCCCCCAGCTCCCCAGGTGCTATTCCACATCCTGGATACGGCAGTGTCACGCCATCTTGGGGTTGACTTGCCACAAAGTGGAGAGTCACACCGCACCAGCACTCCTGTCGGCTCTGAACGCACAGGTGGACCAGTGGCTGACTCAGCACCAACTGGAAATCGGCAAGGTGGTTTGTGACAACGGAACAGATTTGTTGGCGGCATTGAGGTTGGGCAAGTTGACACATGTGCCGTGCATGGCACATGTGTGTAATCTTATTGTACAACGCTTTGTGCTCAAGTACCCAGGCTTACAGGATGTCCTGAAGCAGTCCAGGAAGGTGTGTGGCCATTTCAGGCGTTCCTACACGGCCATGGCGCAATTGTCAGATATCCAGCGGTGAAACAACATGCCAGTGAGGTGCTTGATTTGCGACAGCCCGACACGTTGGAATTCAACACTCCTAATGTTCGACCACCTGCTCCAACAAGAAAAAGCCATCAACGAATATTTGTATGACCGGGGTACTAGGACATCATCTACAGAGCAGGAAATTTTTTTGCCACGTTACTGGAGGCTCATGCGCAATGCCTGTAGGCTCATGCGTCCTTTTGAGGAGGTGACAAACCTGGTCAGTCGCACCGAAGGCAACATTAGCGACATCATACCGTTTGTTTTCTTCCTGGAGTGTGCCCTGCGATGAGTGCTGGATCAGGCAGTAGATGAGCGTGAAGAGGAAGAGTTGTGGACACCATCACCACCACAAACAGCGTTATCAGCATCGCTTGCTGGACCTGCGGCAATGCTGGAAGAGGATTGTGAGGAAGAGGAGTCAGAGGAGGAATGTGGCTTTGAAGAGGAAGAGGAAGACCAACCACAGCAAGCATCCCAGGGTGCTCCTTGTCACCTATCTGGTTCCCGTGGTGTTGTACGTGGCTGGGGGGAAGCAGATTATACCTTCCCTGACATCACTGAGGACAAGGAACGGGACATGAGTAGCTCGGCATCCGTCCTTGTGCAGATGAGGTCTTTCATGCTGTCGTGCCTGTTGAGGGACCCTCGTAGGGGGAAAAAGGATGAAGGAGAACGACCTGTACTGGGTGTCCACGCTACTAGACCCCCGGTATAAACATAAAGTGCCTGACATGTTACCGCATTACAGGAAGGCGGAAAGGATTCAGCAGGTCCAAAATAAATTAAGAAGTATGCTGTACACAGCGTATAAGAGTCATGTCACAGCACAACAGGGATCTACGCATCGCCACAGCCCTTCGGGGTCCACCATCAGAGAACGACTTGACCGACAGGTAGCAGACTACCTGGCCTTAACCGAAGATATCGACACTCTGAGGAGCGATGAACCATTTGACTACTGGGTGTGCTGGCTTGACCTGTGGCCTGAGCTATCCCAATATGCACTCAAACTTCTGGCCTGTCCCGCTTCAAGTGTCCTGTCGGAAAGGACCTTCAGTGCAGCAGGAGGTATTGTCACTGAGAAGAGGAGTCGTCTTGGTCAAAAAAGTCTGGATTACCTCACCTTTCTTAAGATGAATGAGGGATGGATCCCGAAGGGACTGACACTGGGCGATTCATTTGACTGAACAAGGCCTGATCAGATGAGCTGCCTTGGGCTAAAAATGGCCCACATGCTGCTGTATTTGAACTCTGAATGCCGGATGACTTGCGTGACTTATCCGCCACCAACTAGGGTTCAAGCCACAATGTTTTAGGGCACTTTCTGCCTGGCGAAACAAACCGAAATTTTTCTGGCCGCTGCTACAGCAGCTGCTGCGACAATACCAAATTTTCCAGCCAGGTGTACATGCCTAATTTTTATGGCCTCTGCTGCTGCACTTGTTATGGTGCTGCAATTTTTCTGGCCGCTGCTACAGCTGCGGCTGCGACAATACCCAATTTTTCATCCATGTGTACATGCCTAATTTTTCTGGCCTCTGCTGCTGCACTTGTTATGGTTCTGCAATTTTTATGGCCGCTGCTACAGCTGCGACAATACCAAATTTTCCAGCCAGGTGTACATGCCTAATTTTTCTGGCCTCTGCTGCTGTACTTTTTCTGGTGCTGCAATTTTTATGGCTGCTGCTACAGATGCGGCTGCATCAATAACAACATTTTCATCCATGTGTACATGCCTAATTTTTCTGGCCTCTGCTGCTGCACTTGTTATGGTGCTGCAATTTTTCTGGCCGCTGCTACAGAAGCGGCTGCAACAATACCAAATTTTTCAGGCATGTGTACATGCCTTATTTTTCTGGTACTCTCTGCTGACATCTCTGTCCATTTTAGCAACTGTGGATATTAGATGTATGCTAAGGGTAGCATGGTGGCTCAGAGGTTAGCACTGCTGCCTTGCAGTGCTGGGGCCTTGGGTTCAAATCCCACTATGTGCTGCCTCAAGGGGGGCTCTAACTATGTGCTGCCTTATATGGGGGAATCTTATGTGCTTACTAACATTGGGGAATCTAACTATGTGCTGCCTAAAGGGGGGCTCTAATATGGGGGTATCTATGTGCTGTCTAAAGGGGGGAATATAACTATGTGATGCCTAAAGGGGGCTAAAGCACGTTGTTCCAAACCATTTAGGAATAATAGGTGATTTATGCCATTTATGGATTAAAACCAGACTCTGCATCAACTATGTAATTTTCCATGGGAGATTTGCCATGGATCCCACTCCGGCACACCACAGTCCAGGTGTTAGTCCCCTTGAAACAACTTTTAAATCACTATTGTGGCCAGAAAGAGTCCCTGTTGGTTTTAAAATTCGCCTGCCCATTGAAGTCAATGGCAGTTCGCCGGTTCGCGAACCGAAAATTTTATGTTCGCGACATCACTAATGTACATATGTGGTATGCACTTATCAGGGGAGGACAATGCGCTCCAGTATGCTTAAAACAGTATTTGTGTACAACACTAGCCGGTGTGTACTTTTGGCTGGCCTTTCACAGTATCTAGGCCCTTAAGACTTTAACAGTAGTGTTGAGCGGCATAGGCCATATTCGAATTCGTGAATATTCTCGAATATATGGACGAATATTCGTCATATATTCGCGAATATTCGCATATTCGTAATATTCTCGTTTTATTTTCACATATGCGAAAATTCGCGTATGCGAAAATAACATATGCGAAAATTAGCATATACAAAATTAGCATAAGCGAAAATTCGCACACCAGTCTCACACAGTAGTATTAGAGCCTTCTTTACACCACACAAGCTGGAAGCAGAGAGAGGTGATCACTGTGATGTGTACTGTGAAAAAAAAAAAAAAAAAAAAAAAAAAATATTCGTAATTCCGAATATATAGCGCTATATTCGCGAATATTCGCAAATTTGCGAATATGCGATATTCGCGAATAAAATTCGTATTGCCAATATTCGCGAGCAACACTATTTAACAGGAACAAAATAGTACACCACTTAGATGTACATATGTGGTATGCACTTATGAGGGGAGGGCAATGCAATCCAGTACGCTGCAGCACACAGTCACCCAAAATTGCACTTTCTCTCTCAATCTCACTCCCTTCCCTATCAGTGCTTCTAGGCAGGATTTGGGCTTGAGGTGAATTGCTGCTATTCTGTGCAACACACTGTACAACACACTGCTCTCTGTCCCTCACTCTGTGCAACAGAACCCCGACTTGAGTAGGAGGTGAATCACTGCTGTTAAAATGCTTTTCTGTGCAACAAACAGCGCTATCTGTCCCTTTCTATCTCTCTGCAATAAAAGTCTGAAGTGACTGGCCGCAATATGGCTGGCTGCTAATAGGCTGCCTGCTGCATGTGATTCAGGGTCATCCTGCCTACCCTTGTTTCCGCCTTCCCATGATTCCTTGCCTCATGTCCTCACATGGGGATCCGCTATTTTAGATGCCCTGGAGCCTGGACCGCACTAAATGGTGTTTTATGAAGTTATTTGCATGATATTCGCATTCATTGTAGATACATTTTTTGTTGCGGATTGAATTTTTCCTGAAATTCATAATGAATTTGGGTTAGTCAGATTTGATTCACTCCTCCCTAGTGGTCTGTACTCCTCGAAATCTTGCATAACTACAACTCCCAGCATGCACAAACATCAAACGGCTGTCTCGGCATGCTGGGAGTTATAGTTGTGTGCCTCCCGCTGTTGCATAACTACATCTCCCAGCATGCCCTTTGGCAATTAGTACATGCTGGGAGTTATACTTTTGCAACAGCTGGCGGCACACTGGTTGGAAAATACAAGTCAGGTAACAGAACCCAACTCAAGGTTTTCCAACCAGTGTGCCTCCAGCTGTTGCAAAAGTATAACTCCCAGCATGCACGGTCTGTCAGTTTGAGCTGCGGAATATTTTTCCCCACAGCTCAAACTCCTAGCGGGAAACTCATTGTAAACCCTGCCCTTGTGAATGTACCTTAAAAACACTACACAAACACATAATAAAGGGTAAAAATACTACATATACAGTACACACCAGTACACTGTCCCCCCCTCCCTCAATAAAAATGAAAAATGTCTGGTATGGCACTGTTTCCAAAAAGGAGCCTCCAGCTGTTGCTATACAACAACTCTCAGCATTGCTGGACAGCCACTGACTGGCGTAGAATATTTTTGGTAGCGGAGGCAATTGCAACGCTTGCATCCGAGTCCACCCCTATGCAAATGCCTAATTTAGGCCTCAAATGCGCATGGAGCTCTCTCACTTCGGAGCCCTGTCGTATTTCAAGGAAACAGTTTACGGCCACATATGGGGTATTTCTGTATCAGGAGCAATTGCATTATAAGTTTTGGGGGTCTTTTTCTCCTTTTACCCCTTATGAAAAGGTAAAGTTGGGGTCTACACCAGCCTGTTAGTGTTAAAAAAAAAAAATGTTACACTAACATGCTGGTGTTGCCCCATACTTTTCATTTTCACAAGAGGTAGAAGGAAAAAAAGACCCCCACAATTTGTATTGCAATTTCTTCTGAGTATGGAAATACCCCATATGTAAACGTAAAATGCTCTGCGGGTGCACAACATGACTCAGGAGTGAGAGGGCACTATGTACATTTGTGGCCTAAATTGGTGATTTGCACAGGGGTGGCTGATTTTACAGCGGTTCAGACATAAATGCAAAAAAATTAATACCCACGTGATACCCCCTTTTGGAAACTACACCCCTCATGGTATGCAACAAGGGGTATAATGAGCCTTAACACCCCACTGGTGTTTGACACATTTTTTGTTAAAGTTGGAGGGAAAATGAAAAAGAAAATGTTTCACTTAAATGCTGGTGTTACCCTAAATTTTTCATTTTCACAGGGGAAAATAGGAAAAAAGCCCCCCAAAATTTGTAAACCCATTTCTTCAGATTATGGAAATACCCCATATGTGGATGTAAAGTGCTCTGCGGGCTAACTACATTGCTCAGAAGAGAAGGAGCACCCTTGGGCTTTTGGAGAGAAAATTTGTCCAGAATTGAAGGCGGCATGTGTTTACAAAGCCCCCAAAGTGCCAGAACAATGGACCCCCACATGTGACCCCATTTTGGAAACTACACCTGTGGGGTGTTAAGGCTCACTGTACCCCCTGTTATGTTTTTTTTTGTTTTGTTTTTGTCTGTTGCTGTTCTAGCACCATAGGGGCTTCCTAAATGCGACATACCCCCCAAAAACCATTTGAGAAAAATTCACTCTCCAAAATCCCATTGTCGCTCCTTCCCTTCTGAGCCCTCTACTGCACCCGCAGAACACTTTACTTCCACATATGAGATATTTGGGTTACAAATTTTGGTGGGATTTCTTTCCTTTTACCCCTTGTAAAAATAAAAAATAAATGGCTCTGCAAGAACATGCGAGTGTAAAAAATGAAGTTTATACATTTTCTCCTTTACTTTTCTGCAATTCCTGTGAAACACCTAAAGGGTCACCCCTCAAATCCACTTCAAACTTTTTCATGAAAAATTTGAAAATTGCTGCAATACTTTGAAGCCCTCAAATGTCTTCAAAAAGTAAAAACATGTCAACTTTATGATAGACATATTGTTTATGTGAATCAATATGTAATTTTTTTGGGATGTCCCTTTTTCCTTATAAGCAGAGAGCTTCAAAGTAAAAAATAAAATGCAAAATTTTCAAATTTTTCATCAAATTTTGCGATTTTTCACCAAGAAATGATGCAAGTATCACCGAAAATTTACCACTAACATAAAGTAGAATATGTCACGAAAAAACTATCTCGGGAATCAGAATGAAAATTAAAAGCATCTCAGAGTTATTAATGCTTAAAGTGACAGTGGTCAGAATTGCAAAAAAGGGCTGAGTTCTTAAGGTTAAAATGGGCTGAGTCCCTAAGGGGTTACATTTTTGTGCAGCTTTACACCTGCCAGGACCGAAACTTATCTACAGTCTACAGTTAAGCTACTTTACTATAAATAAAGAACATGTACCTCTTTGATAAACGGGGGAAAAGGGGGATAAATGGGGGTAAAAAGAATTTGGTTTACACAGACAATGATAAATCCTCCCACCCCCATGTGTTTGTTCTAAGTGTTTGGTCTGTGTGAATGTGCAGTGAGATTTTGGATTGAAATGTTTATATGTTTATTATGTAGTGCTCTTAAAAGGGGTACTAAGGGGTCACGCCCCCTCCCATAAACTTACATTGAGGGGGCATGGCCGTGACATCACAAGCGGGGAGTGGATGTGACGTCACGAGCCTCCGGCTCTGCACTCAACGCTCTAAACAAGCGCTGGGTCTCCAGCGGCTAGACCCCCACGATCAGACATCTTAGGTGTCTAGGGGTATAGTATCCCTTTAAGAGTTGTCTGTTCTGTATGACAGAAACTGGACGGGAGGAGGTGTCAGACAATTCTGATCTTTGGTAAGGGGCTACATGAACTCTATGTACTCCCCTGAAAAGGGCAATGTATGACCTAAATGTGGGAACCAATGTTCATGAAGGATCGCTGCCTGTAACACAGGAAGGTTAAGAAAAGCGTTCACACATGAGGACAAAACAGCAAAAAAGTGAACTGTTAAGAAAAAAGACAGTGTGAGGCTTGAGGCTCTTCTGTACCCGCAACTACCAGATGACTTCTAATGTTATAAGAACTGTGCCCCCAAGTAATTCACCAAGATTGTGAAAGGTATAAATAACCACCAAGCCTTTTATGTCCAGAGAAGTGAAAGCTGGATTCAAGTTTTGAGAATCAAACGTTTTATTTTAGTCTTTGTGGTGGTTACCATCAGGACCTTCACCTTACAAGGGTCCACTCTCTACCCCCCAGCTTGGACATGTTATCTGTAGACCTACATTTTTGCAGTGTTCCACATATGGTTGCTCAGTGTTCATATGGAGTTCTGCAGCTTTCTTCATGTACTTTTTCTTCATGTAGTCATAATTTTTTTATATTCTTCTGGTGGTTGTTGTGCCTGGAGATACATATATCTATAGTGTTTTTCATGTTGTTCTGGGTGGAGATAAAATACTGTATGAGTGAATGAGGGCAGCTTTGGCAAACAAAACAATAATACACAATCTATAATAAAAATATTAGTATCATCCGAAAGTAATTCTATGGAAGTTGACGCTACACAAATACCGTATTTTTCACCGTATAAGACGCACTTTTTCTTCCCCAAACCTGGGCGGAAAAAGTCGGTGCGTCTTATACGGCGAATACACCCCTATGGCGGCGGTCCCTGCGGCCATCAACGGCCGGGACCCGCAGGCTAATACAGGACATCACCGATCGCGGTGATGCCCTGTATTAACCCTTCAGACGCATCTTCATCTAAGCTGACCGCCGCGTCTGAAGGGAAAGTGATACTAACCCCCGATTTCACCGCGGCGGTCCCGAACAGCCCCACTGAATAGCCGGGTTAGTGCTTACAGGACACCGGGAGGGACCTTACCTACCTCCTCGGTCTCTTCTCCGTTCAGGGATCCCCTGTATGGCCGGCGCTCTCCTTCCTCGTCATCACGTCGTCGCGTACATGCGTCGGCGTGCGTAACGACGTGATGACGGCGACAGAGAGTAAGGATACCCGGCCGGCAGCAGAGACGTTTCGGAGCGACGGGGACACGTTGACAGCGATGGAGCGACATCCAGGGCAGCGGTGATGGGTCCGGAATAATATAATAATGTATAATGGAAACATTTCCTTCTTTTTTAATTTTTTTTTATTTAATTTTTTTTGCCTTTTTTTCATACCCCCCTGGCCAAAGAAAGAGAAACAGAAGTAAAATTTGAACCAACTCTGCAATGTGTGGTCTCATCCAGATGAAAACTAAACTAGCAATGAGCAAATATCAAAGAAGTCTCGACATAGCAAAACACACCATTTTTTTTTGCATTTTCTACCTTATTAATCAGATTTTTTGTTAAATACATTTGTACGATAGCCCCTTAAAACATAGTTAAAATGAAAGTTAATTATTTCCCGATCTGCCTGTCTGTCTATTTCCGCAACATTAGATTGGCAGGATGCAAATAGTAAGTGAAAAATGAAGGCGGCAGACAGTAAAGGACTGTATGCACACATACATGAATACGTAATATAGAAAAATCGACAATTTCAGGGGTTTTTATTTATTTTTCCATTTTATGATTTTTTAAGCATCCCTTGTAAACTATTTCTTATCCGAGATTTTTTTTGACATTGAACAGAGATAGAACTATACAGTAAATAATAAATTGTGAGATGCAGCCAGGCTTGTAGAAAATAACTATTTGAGGGATGGTGCATGAACAGAAAGCTGTAATTTTGACAGGTGGCAAGGTGTCGTGTCACCAAGCCCTTCTAAAGTCTCATATCTCATACCTTTTGATTAATGACTCTAATTAAGGAATGAAATCAAGCATGTGAAGACAGGGGATCGCTCTAGGTCCTTGTTTGGTAGTTTTCTCTTCCTGGCACACATCTCATCCATCTAAATATCACTGCTCTTTCATTCATTACTGCTGGGTGATACCAAAAAAGACACTTGTAGGGGTGAGATGTAATTCTATTGCCTCCATAATACCCACTATGATAGGTCAACGACGAGATGACATGATTTATCCCCAACCTATAAAATCAGTAAAGTTCAATTTTATTCTTTTTTTTTTTTTTTTTTTAGAAATGTTTGCTTTTCTGTGTTTTGTGAAAATAAAAATTTGAAATTCTTCACCTCCCTTGGACAATATGAACAGATAAATCACAGAATCAGATTTTATTGGAATCGGAAAAAAATGTAGTCACAGGATAATGATGACTTTTAATCAACTTTTTGTGTGTTCTTTTGACCTTTCACAATTGTATAGGAAAATAATATAGAAAAAGGAAGGAAATATATAATGGAGGATGTTTATTAAAACTGGTGAAAAAAGGAAATATATAGAGCGGTTATTGATGGCAACCAATTAAGAAGTAGTTTTCACTTAAAAAGATCTGGTAACTCGAATGTGATATGCTGGTGTAGGAACAGTGTATCCCTAAAAAAAATAAAAATAAAACTATGTATATTGGAATACCATTTTAAAACTGTCAATACATGACAGGTTAAAAGTGAACTTGCAAAGCCGATGCATTTCAACCTAATGGTTCTTTGTTATGATTGTGCGCATTTTATTTATGATGTTCTGCTTTGAAAATAATTGCTAATGATGAGCAACCTTTTGGTTCGCTGCAAACATGTTATGCAATTTTAGCACGTCTTAGGCTGGGTTCACGTATGTCCGGCTTCCGGCATAGGTGAACTCAGCCTAGATCTCGACATAACTGATGCCACAACTGATGACAAGTTATCATCAGTTGTATGTCATCCAGTGTCCATTGTTTCTGGATGGCGGACAGGGAAACGCATCAAGATGCGTTCCCCTGTCTGGCATTAAAATTGAGATGCTGGATGATTGCGAACTGTCCCATTCAAATGAATGGGATCAGTTCTAGCATTAGTTTCCCTTCCGGTGCACACCGGAAGGAAACTATGCCAGATGCCTGATATATGTGAGCCCACCCTTTCTGGTAGTGTGTTTCCAAACTTTGACTGCTTGGGAATGATGGGGTTGTAGTTATGCAACAGCTGGAGGCTTCCTGTTTGGTAAAACGCTGCAAAAAAAGGGTTGTTTTACGCTATACATTTTTAACATGTTTTTTCAAAACAAAAAAAGCATGCTAAAAACTCATAATGTGAACAGACCCATAATCACCACCCTCACCTGCGATGATGTCACAAGAGGAGGGGCTACACAAGAAGTGGGCACAGCAGGAACAAGGTGGGTAAGTGAGATCTTCAGTTTACAGTATACAGCCAAGGGGTCATCTAGCGCTGCTAAGCAGTGCTAGTTGACTCTTCTTCCTGAGCCAGCGCATAGTACTCAGCCCAGCAAGGGATTACAGTGAAGTAGCCAATCTATAAAGGTCACTTATTTACTGACTGTATTGCTAGGTTCACGCAAACTGAACCAGGCAATGTCCGAAAATTTGGCGAGCCACGATTTCCCTGAACTCCAGTTTGCTCAATCTTAATAATTACTGTAGTGTAATAAAAAGTCATAAAACAAAACCAATAGCACCATTTTGACAATGTTCTGCCATTTAAATGACCACCTAATGTTCAACCAACCTTCCCCTGATTATTCCCTTTTCCCATAACTCATTTTATTTTTATCTAATGCAGTTTTGAAAACTATACTTTTTTTTTCTTATTCGATTATTGAAATATTTTCATGTTTTTATTTTCTTTAGAGCAGTAGAGCAGTTTTTGAAGTGACGGATGCAGTGGTAGTGTATTTATTATCTGCGTGTTTTTAAATTTTGCGCGTGTTTTTTTCTAACATTAAAGGTGTGTTTTTTTCTAACATTAAAGGTGTGCAATTTTTGGATGTAATTTTTTATTGACATTTGACAATTATGTTGTTTAAAAAATTGAAATACTTACATTAGTTATCAGCTGCTGTAAATTACTGAGGAAGTTGTGTTGTTTTTTCCAGTCTGACAACAGTGCTCTCTGTTGACACCTTTGTCCATGTCACAAACTGTTTTGAGCAGGCGATGTTTGCTATGGTGATTAGCTCTGACTTTGGACAGTTACTGACACAGACAGAGGTCTGAGCAGAGAGCACTGTGGTCACACAGTCCAAAATTACACTACTTCCTTATGAGCATACATCAGCTGATAAGTACTGGAAGGATTATGAATTTTTAAATGCTGCTTGTGTTCTTCAGCATTTAACGATCCTTTTCATGTTCCAAAATGTTTTGCCCCAGAGTACACATTGTTTTATTGTAATGAAATACCATAATCGTCATACATTTCTTTCATTTCGTTTTTGTTATGTTGGTTTACAAATGTTAACCATTAACTTTAAACATCATTTAACATAAATGGAATATTCTAACAAGCTATTGTTTTAACTTAGAAAGAAGCCACAAATGCAGCAAACTCAAACAAGCCTCACATAGCTCAGCGTGCACCAACCTTGCCTGGCTTTTCTGATCATGTAAGTCAGACATTATAGACTGCATGTTAGCAAAAATGTCTTCCCTAAGCTTGTCTATCTGGGCCATAATTTTCGCCTGAGCCTTTCTAACTTTCTTATCCAAATAACTCTGTAAAGATTCCTGCATTTGGTCAAGGTAAGTCTTCATATCTTCCTGGCTTTCTTGATCTGAAGTATCATAGTGAGTGATCAGCTCCAGATGTAGTGTTACAATCTCCGATTCTTCTACATTTGCCACCTTAGATATAATTAGAGATGAGCGAATCGAAGCTGATGAACCCGAATTCTTTACGAATTTAATTAAATATTCGATTTGCAATGAATGCAAATATCGCCGCTATTCTATCGCGCGAATCTCTTCATTAAACTCCATTTACTGCAGTCCAGGCTCCAGGGCATTTAAAATGGCAGATCCACATGTCAGCGCATGGGGCAAGGAACTCTGGAAAGATGAGAAGGCGGGAAGGCAAGACAGGAAGGGAAGTAGGCGGGATCTGCTGGTTGTTTGTACCGTTTTTACCGTGAGTTAATAAAATCTGGATTTTCTACTGACCCACGCTGGATTGCCGTTCTTGCGTTTGGATTTGTGTGCACCAGGCTGGGTGCGAATCCGTGTTGAGGGTGTACGGGTGGATCGAGCTGGATTACATTGCCTAAATACTTGTCAAGTAGGCGGGATGACCCTGAATCACATGCAGGATGCAACCTATCAGCAGCCAGTCCCATCTGTGATGTCACAGTCCTATATATTTGGCAGCCATTTTGCGGCTCGTCATATCATTGCACTGCATAGAAATAGGACGGACATCGCTGTGTGTGGTGTTACACAGAAAAGCTCATTCCAGCAGTGTTTCACATCCTAGCCACATCAGCATTCTGGTGGACAGAGAGCAGTATTTTTTTTCACTGAAATTGATTTTGACTGCAGCCATTAACCTCCCAGTCACTTTCTTCAGCATTGTATTACAGAGAGGGGCAGATAGCTGTGTGCTGCCTCAATTTCATAATCCTTAGCAGAGGAGGCAGAAAAAAAAAATTCCACGCAAATCTGTGTCTTTGTTCCACAACAAATCATCTACTGGTTATACTAATCTGTAGACGGTATAATACCCAGCAGTCCATACCTAATAGTCTTTGACAGAGTGCAATTTTGTTTTTAGTACACAGCTTTTTTGTGCTGCAGCACTGTTGTGTACTTCTGGTGTTGTGCAAAAAATCTGAATTTTTTTAAGCATACTGTACCGCATTTTTACGGCCTAGATACTGTTAAAGTCAAGGCAAAACTAATCACCTGCTAGCATTTTACTAAAAGACGTTTTTTAAGCGTACTGTACCGTATTTTTCTGCCCTCATAAGTGCATACCACATACGTACATCTAAGCAGTGTACTATTTTGTACCTGTTTTTCTGTCAAGGGCCTAGATACTGTGAAAGTCAAGGCAAAAGTAATCACCAGCTGGTATTTAACTAAAATATGTTTTTTTAAGTGTACTGTAGAGCATTTTTCTGCCCTCATAAGTGCATACCACATATGTACATCAGAGTAGTGTACTATTTTGTACCTGTTAATCTGTCAAGGGCCTAGATACTGTGAAAGTCAAGGCAAAAGTACTCACCGGCTGGTGTTGTACTCAGATACTTTCTTATGTGTACTGTACCGCATTTTTCTGCCCTCATAAGTGCATATCACGAACGTATGTCTAAGTAGTGTACTATTTTGTACCTGTTAATCTGTCAAGGGCCTAGATACTGGGAAAGTCCAGGCCAAAATAATCACCGGCTGGTGTTTAACTAAAATATGTTTTTTTAAGCGTACTGTACCACATTTTTCTGCCCCCATAAGTGCATAACTGCATACCACATATGTACATTTAAGAAGTGTATTATTTTGCACCTGATAATCTGTCAAGGGCCAAGATACTGTGAAAGCCAAGGCAAAAGTAATCACCGGTTGGTGTTTTACTGAAATACGTTTTCTTAAGCATACTGTACCGCATTTTTTTGCCCTCATAAGTGCATACCACATACGTACATCTAAGTAGTGTACTATTTTGTACCTGTTAATCTGTCAAGGGCCTACATACTGTAAAAGGACAGCCAAAAGTAATCATCGGCTGGTGTTTTACTAAAATACTTTTTTTAAGCATACTGTACCGCTTTTTTCCGCCCTCATAAGTGCATAACTGCATACGACATGCGTACATCTAAGTAGTGTACTATTTTGTACCTGTTAATCTGTCAAGGGCCTAGATACCGTGAAAGTCAAGGCTAAAGTAATCACCGGCTGGTGTTTTACTGAAATAAGTTTTTTTTAAGCGTACTGTACCACTTTTTTCTGTCCTCATAAGTGCATAACTGCTTACCACATGTGTACATCTAAGTAGTTTACTATTTTTTACCTGTTAATCTGTCAAGGGCCTACATACTGTAAAAGGACAGCCAAAAGTCACCGGCTGGTGTTTTACTCAAATTACTTTTTGAGGTGTACAGTAGCGCATTTTTCTGCTCTCATAAGTGCATACCACATACCTACATCTAAGTAATATACTATTTTGTACTTGTTAGTCTGTCAAGGGCCTACCTACTGTGAAAGGACATCCAAAAGTAATCACCGGTTGATGTTTTACAAAAATACAGAGTTTTTCGGTGCATTGTAGCACATTTTTCTGCCCTCGTAAGTGCATACTGCATACATACATTTTCTGCTCTCATAAGTGCATACCGCATAAGTACATCTAAGTAATGTACTATTTTGTACCTGTTAATCTGTCAAGGGCCTAGATACTGTGAAAGTCCAGGAAAAAGTCATCACTGGCTGGTGTTTTACTAAAATACAGTTTTGTAAGCGTACTTTACTGCATTTTTCTGCCCTAATAAGTGCATACCACATATCTACATCTAAGTGGTGTACTATTTTGTACCTGTTAATCTGTCAAAGGCCTAGATACTGTGAAAGTACAGGAAAAAATAATCACTGGCTCGTGTTTTACTAAAATACAGTTTTTTAAGTGTGCTGTAGCGCATTTTTCTGCCCTCATAAGTGCATACCACATACCTACATCTAAGTAGTGTATTATTTTATACCTGTTAATCTGTCAAATGCCTAGATACTGTGAAAGTCCAGGAAAAAGTCATCACTGGCTGGTGTTTTACTAAAATAAGTTTTTGTAAGCATACTGTTCTGTATTTTTCTGCCCTCATCACTGCATACCACATACTTACATTTAAGTAGTGTACTGTTTTGTTCCTGTTAATCTGTCAAGGGCCTAGATACTGTGAAATTAGAGGCAAAAGTACTCACCGGCTGGTGTTGTACTCAGATACTTTTTAAGTTTACTATAGCAAAATTTTCTGCCCTCATAAGTGCATACCACATACATACATATCAGTAGTGTACTATTTTGTACCGGTTAATCTGTCAAGGGCCTACATACTGTGAAATTACAGCCAAAAGTAATCACTGGCTTCTGTTTTACTTCAATACGTTAATTAGGCATACTGTAGTGCATTTTTCTGCCCTCATAACTGCGTACCACATACCTACATCTAAGTAGTGTACTATTTTAAACCTGTTAATCTGTCAAGAGCCATGATACTGTCAAAGTCTAGGCAAAAGTACTCACGGCTGGTGTTTTTACTCAGATAATTTTTTAAGTGTACTGTAACGCATATTTCTGCCCTCATAAGTGCATACCACATACGGAGATCTAAGTTGTGTACTATTTTGTACCTGTTAACCCCTTAAGGACTGAGCCCTTTTTCACCTTAAGGACTCAGCCATTTTTTGCAATTCTGACCACTGTCACTTTAAACATTAATAACTCTGGGATGCTTTTAGTTATCAATCTGATTCCGAGATTGTTTTTTCGTGACATATTCTACTTTAACGTAGTGGTAAAATTTTGTGGTAACTTGCATCCTTTCTTGGTGAAAAATCCCCAAATTTGATGAAAAATTTGAAAATTTTGCATTTTTCTAACTTTGAAGCTCTCTGCTTGTAAGGAAAATGGATATTCAAAATAATTTTTTTTTTATTCACATATACAATATGTCTACTTTATGTTTGCATCATAAAATTGATGAGTTTTTACTTTTGGAAGACACCAGAGGGCTTCAAAGTTCCGCAGCAATTTTCCAATTTTTCACAAAATTTTGAAACTCGCTTTTTTTCAGGGACCAGTTCAGGTTTGAAGTGGATTTGAAGGGCCTTCATATTAGAAATACCCCATAAAAGACCCCATTATAAAAACTGCACCCCCCAAAGTATTCAAAATGACATTCAGTCAGCGTTTTAACCCTTTAGGTGTTTCACAGGAATAGCAGCAAAGTGAAGGAGAAAATTCACAATCTTCATTTTTTACACTCGCATGTTTTTGTAGACCCAATTTTTGAATTTTTGCAAGGGATAAAAAGGAGAAAATTTTTAATTGTATTTGAAACCCAATTTCTCTCGAGTAAGGACATACCTCATATGTCTATGTTAATTGTTCGGCGGGCGCAGTAGAGGGCTCAGAAGGGAAGGAGCGACAAATGGTTTTTGGGGGGCATGTCACATTTAGGAAGCCCCTATAGTGCCAGAACAGCAAAAACACATGGCATACCATTTTGGAAACTAGACCCCTCGGGGAACATAACAAGGGGTAAAGTAAACCTTAATACCCCACAGGTGATTCACAACTTTTGCATACGTAAAAAAAAATAAAATAAAAATTCCCTAAAATACTTGGTTTCCCAAAAGTTTTACATTTTTAAAAAGGGTAATTGCAGAAAATACCCCCCAAAATTTGAAGCCCAATTTCTCCCGATTCAGAAAACACCCCATATGGGGGTGAAAAGTGCTCTGCTGGCGCACTACAGGTCTCAGAAGAGAAGGAGTCACATTTGGCTTTTTGAAAGGAAATTTTGCTCTGGGGGCATGCCGCATTTAGGAAGCCCCTATGGTGCCAGGACAGCAAAAAAAAAAACCATGGCATACCATTTTGGAAACTAGACCCCTCGGGGAACGTAACAAGGGGTTAAGTGAACCTTAATACCCCACAGGTGTTTCACGACTTTTGCATATGTAAAAAAAAATATTTTTTTTTTACCTAAAATGCCTCTTTTCCCAAAAATGTTACATTTTTAAAAAGAGTAAAAGCAGAAAATACCCCCCAAAATTTGTAACACAATTTCTCCCGAGTACGGCAATACCCCATATGTGACCCTAAACTGTTGCCTTGAAATACGACAGGGCTCCAAAGTGAGAGCGCCATGCGCATTTGAGGCCTAAATTAGGGACTTGCATAGGGGTGGATATAGGGGTATTCTACGCCAGTGATTCCCAAACAAGGTGCCTCCAGCTGTTGTAAAACTCCCAGCATGCTGTCACGATTCGGCTGGCAGGAGGTGGATCCTCTGTGCCAGAGAGGGATTGGCGTGGACCGTGCTAGTGGACCGGTTCTAAGCTGCTACTGGTTTTCACCAGAGCCCGCCGCAAAGCGGGATGGTCTAGCAGCGGCGGTAGCAACCAGGTCGTATCCACTAGCAACGGCTCAACCTCTCTGACTGCTGAAGATAGGCGCGGTACAATGGAGAAGACAAGAGCAAGGTCGGACGTAGCAGAAGGTCGGGGCAGGCAGCAAGGATCGTAGTCAGGGGCAACGGCAGGAGGTCTGGAACACAGGCTAGGAACACACTGGGAAACGCTTTCACTGGCATGATGGCAACAAGATCCGGCAAGGAAGGGAAGGGGAAGTGAGGTTAAATAGGGAAGTGCACAGGTGAATACACTAATTAAGCCAACTGCGCCAATCAGCTGCGCAGTGGCCCTTTAAATCGTAGAGACCCGGCGCGCGCGCGCCCTAAGGAGCGGGGCCGCGCGTGCCGGGACAGGACCGACGGAGAGCGAGTCAGGTACGGGAGCCGGGGTGCGCATCGCGAGCGGGCGCCACCCGCATCGCGAATCGCATCCCGGCTGGAAGAGGTATCGCAGCGCACCCGGTCAGCAGGTCTGACCGGGGCGCTGCGATTGCGAGGATGTTGCGAGCGCTCCGGGGAGGAGCGGAGACCCGGAGCGCTCGGCGTAACAGTACCCCCCCCCCTTGGGTCTCCCCCTCTTCTTGGAGCCTGAGAACCTGAGGACCAGACTTTTGTCTAGGATGTTGTCCTCAGGTTCCCAGGATCTCTCTTCAGGGCCACAGCCCTCCCAATCTACCAAAAAAAATCTTTTTCCTCTGATTGTCTTGGAGGCCAGTATCTCCTTTACGGAGAAGATGTCAGAAGAACCGGAAACAGGAGTGGGAGAAACAAGTTTGGGAGAGAAACGGTTGATGATGAGTGGTTTAAGGAGAGAGACATGGAAGGCATTGGGAATACGAAGAGAAGGAGGAAGAAGGAGTTTGTAAGAGACAGGATTAATCTGGCACAAGACTTTGAAAGGACCAAGATAGCGTGGTCCCAGTTTGTAACTGGGGACACGAAAGCGGACATATTTAGCGGAGAGCCATACCTTGTCTCCGGGAGCAAAAATGGGGGGGGTTCTTCTTTTCTTATCGGCAAACCTTTTCATGCGGGATGAAGCCTGTAAAAGATAATTTTGGGTCTCTTTCCATATGGTGGAAAGATCACGAGTTACTTCATCCACAGCGGGCAAACCAGAGGGCAAGGGAGTAGGGAGGGGGGGAAGAGGGTGACGGCCGTACACCACGAAAAATGGGGACTTAGCAGAAGATTCAGAGACTCTGAAGTTGTATGAGAATTCGGCCCATGGTAGAAGATCTGCCCAGTCATCCTGGCGGGAGGAAACAAAATGCCGTAAATAGTCACCCAGGACCTGGTTAATTCTTTCTACTTGCCCATTGGATTGGGGATGATAAGAAGAAGAGAAGTTTAATTTAATCTTGAGCTGTTTACAGAGGGCCCTCCAGAATTTAGACACGAATTGGACGCCTCTATCCGAGACGATCTGCGTGGGCAAACCGTGAAGACGAAAAATGTGTACAAAAATTGTTTTGCCAACTGAGGCGCTGAAGGAAGACCAGGAAGAGGAATAAAATGTGCCATCTTGGAAAATCGATCAACAACCACCCAAACAACAGTGTTGCCACGGGATGGGGGTAGGTCAGTAATAAAGTCCATACCAATCAGTGACCAAGGCTGTTCGGGGACAGGCAGAGGATGAAGGAGACCAGCAGGCTTCTGGCGAGGAGTCTTATCCCGGGCACAGACAGTACAGGCCCGCACAAAATCAACAACATCCGTCTCCAGAGTCGGCCACCAATAGAAACGAGAGATGAGTTGCAGGGACTTTTTGATGCCCCCATGGCCTGCGAGGTGGGAGGAGTGACCCCATCTGAGAATCCCGAGACGTTGGCGTGGAGAAACGAAGGTCTTCCCTGGAGGAGTTTGCCTGATGGAGGCTGGAGAAGTGGAGATCAGACAGTCAGGAGGAATGATGTGTTGCGGAGAGACCTCTGCTTCCGAGGCATCCGAGGAACGAGAGAGGGCATCGGCCCTAATGTTCTTGTCGGCAGGGCGAAAATGAATTTCAAAGTTAAAAGCGGGCAAAGAACAACGACCACCTGGCCTGGCGAGGGTTCAGCCGTTGGGCAGACTGGAGATAGGAGAGATTCTTGTGATTGGTGTAAATGATAACTGGAAATTTTGATCCCTCCAGCAGATGTCTCCATTCCTCAAGTGCCAATTTAATGGCCAGTAGTTCTCGATCCCCGATGGAGTAGTTTCTCTCCGCCGGAGAGAAGGTCCTAGAAAAAAAACCACAAGTAACAGCATGCCCGGAAGAATTTTTTTGTAGAAGGACCGCTCCAGCTCCCACTGAGGAGGCATCAACCTCCAATAGGAAGGGTTTAGATGGGTCAGGTCTGGAGAGCACGGGAGCAGAAGAAAAGGCAGACTTGAGCCGTTTAAATGCGTCTTCCGCTTGAGGAGACCAGTACTTGGGATTGGCATTTTTCTTGGTTAAAGCCACGATAGGAGCCACAATGGTGGAAAAGTGTGGAATAAATTGTCTGTAATAATTGGCGAACCCCAAAAAACGTTGGATAGCACGGAGTCCGGAGGGGCGTGGCCAATCCAAGACGGCAGAGAGTTTATCCGGGTCCATTTGTAATCCCTGGCCAGAGACCAAGTATCCTAGGAAAGGAAGAGATTGACATTCAAACAGACATTTCTCCATTTTGGCATAAAGTTGATTGTCTCGAAGTCTCTGACGAACCATGCGGACATGCTGGCGGTGTTCTTCTAAGTTGGCAGAAAAAATCAGAATACCGTCCAGATACACAACAACACAGGAATATAAGAGATCACGAAAAATTTCATTAACAAAGTCTTGGAAGACGGCAGGGGCGTTGCACAGGCCAAAGGGCATGACCAGATACTCAAAGTGTCCATCTCTGGTGTTAAATGCAGTCTTCCATTCGTCCCCCTCCCTGATGCGGATGAGATTATAAGCACCTCTTAAGTCCAGTTTGGTAAAGATGTGGGCACCTTGAAGGCGATCAAAGAGTTCTGAGATAAGAGGTAGAGGGTAGCGGTTCTTTACCGTGATTTTATTAAGTCCACGGTAATCAATGCAAGGACGTAGGGAGCCATCTTTTTTGGACACAAAAAAAAATCCAGCTCCGGCAGGAGAGGAGGATTTGCGGATAAACACCTTTTTTAAATTCTCCTGGATGTATTCAGACATAGCAAGAGTCTCTGGGGCAGAGAGAGGATAAATTCTGCCCCGGAGTGGAGTAGTGCCCGGGAGGAGGTCAATAGGACAGTCATAAGGCCTGTGAGGAGGTAAAGTCTCAGCTTGCTTTTTGCAAAATACGTCAGCATAGTCCATATAAGCCTTAGGGAGACCGGTTACAGGGGGAACCACAGTGTCACGGCAGGGAGTACTGGGAACCGGTTTAAGACAGTCCTTGAAACAAGAAGTACCCCAGCTCTTGATCTCTCCTGTGGACCAATCAAGGGTTGGGGAATGGCGTTGAAGCCACGGTAATCCAAGGAGAATTTCGGAAGTGCAATTGGAGAGGACCAAAAACTCAATTTTTTCGTGATGAGGTCCGATGCACATTAGGAGGGGTTCCGTGCGGTAACGCACGGTACAGTCCAATCTTTGATTGTTAACACAATTGATGTAGAGGGGTCTGGCGAGACTGGTCACCGGGATGTTGAACCTGTTGATGAGGGAGGCCAAAATAAAATTTCCTGCAGATCCGGAGTCCAAGAAGGCCATAGTAGAGAAGGAGAAGATGGAGGAAGATATCCGCACAGGCACAGTAAGGCGTGGAGAAGCAGAGTAGACATCAAGAACTGTCTCACCTTTGTGCGGAGTCAGCGTACGTCTTTCCAGGCGGGGAGGACGGATAGGACAATCCTTCAGGAAGTGTTCGGAACCGGCACAGTACAGGCACAGATTCTCCATGCGGCGTCGTGTCCTCTCTTGAGGTGTCAAGCGAGACCGGTCAACTTGCATAGTCTCCACGGCGGGAGGCACAGGAACGGATTGCAGAGGACCAGAGGAGAGAGGAGCCGGGGAGAAAAAACGCCTCGTGCGAACAAAGTCCATATCCTGGCGGAGCTCCTGACGCCTTTCGGAAAAACGCATGTCAATGCGAGTGGCTAGATGAATAAGTTCATGCAGGTTAGCAGGAATTTCTCGTGCGGCCAGAACATCTTTAATGTTGCTGGATAGGCCTTTTTTAAAGGTCGCGCAGAGGGCCTCATTATTCCAAGATAATTCGGAAGCAAGAGTACGGAATTGGATGGCGTACTCGCCAACGGAAGAATTACCCTGGACCAGGTTCAGCAGGGCAGTCTCAGCAGAAGAGGCTCGGGCAGGTTCCTCAAAGACACTTCGAATCTCCGTGAAGAAGGAGTGTACAGAGGCAGTGATGGGGTCATTGCGGTCCCAGAGCGGTGTGGCCCATGACAGAGCTTTTCCGGACAGAAGGCTGACTACGAAAGCCACCTTAGACCTTTCAGTGGGAAACTGGTCCGACATCATCTCCAAGTGCAGGGAACATTGTGAAAGAAAGCCACGGCAAAACTTAGAGTCCCCATCAAATTTATCCGGCAAGGATAGTCGTAGGCCGGAAGCGGCCACTCGCTGCGGAGGAGGTGCAGGAGCTGGCGGAGGAGATGATTGCTGGAGCTGGGGTAGTAGCTGCTGTAGCATCACGGTCAGTTGAGACAGCTGGTGGCCTTGTTGCGCTATCTGTTGCGACTGCTGGGCGACCACCGTGGTGAGGTCGGCGACAACTGGCAGTGGAACTTCAGCGGGATCCATGGCCGGATCTACTGTCACGATTCGGCTGGCAGGAGGTGAATCCTCTGTGCCAGAGAGGGATTGGCGTGGACCGTGCTAGTGGACCGGTTCTAAGCTGCTACTGGTTTTCACCAGAGCCCGCCGCAAAGCAGGATGGTCTTGCAGCGGCGGTAGCAACCAGGTCGTATCCACTAGCAACGGCTCAACCTCTCTGACTGCTGAAGATAGGCGCGGTACAATGGAGAAGACAAGAGCAAGGTCGGACGTAGCAGAAGGTCGGGGCAGGCAGCAAGGATCGTAGTCAGGGGCAACGGCAGGAGGTCTGGAACACAGGCTAGGAACACACTGGGAAACGCTTTCACTGGCACGATGGCAACAAGATCCGGCAAGGAAGGGAAGGGGAAGTGAGGTTAAATAGGGAAGTGCACAGGTGAATACACTAATTAAGCCAACTGCGCCAATCAGCGGCGCAGTGGCCCTTTAAATCGTAGAGACCCGGCGCGCGCGCGCCCTAAGGAGCGGGGCCGAGTGCGCCGGGACAGGACCGACGGAGAGCGAGTCAGGTACGGGAGCCGGGGTGCGCATCGCGAGCGGGCGCCACCCGCATCGCGAATCGCATCCCGGCTGGAAGAGGTATCGCAGCGCACCCGGTCAGCAGGTCTGACCGGGGCGCTGCGATTGCGAGGATGTTGCGAGCGCTCCGGGGAGGAGCGGAGACCCGGAGCGCTCGGCGTAACACATGCCTGGACAGCCAGTGGCTATCTGGTAATACTGGGAGTAGTTGTTTTGCAACAGCTGGAGGCTCCGTTTTGGAAACAGTGGCGTACCAGACGTTTTTCATTTTTATTGGGGAGGGGAGGGGGGCTGTGTAGGGGTATGTGTATTTGTAGTGATTTTTTTATTTTATTTTATTGTGTGTTAGTGTAGTGTAGTGTTTTTAGGGTACAGTCACATGGGCGAGGGTTCACAGTAGTTTCACAGTAGAGCCGCAGCTCAAACTTGCAGCCGGATACTTACTGTAATCCTCCGCCCATGTGAGTGTACCCTGTACGTTCACATTGGGGGGGGGGGGAACATCCAGCTGTTGCAAAACTACAACTCCCAGCATGTACGGTCTATCAGTGCATGCTGGGAGTTGTAGTTTTGCAACCGCTGGAGGCTCTGTTTTGGAAACAGTGGCGTACCAGATGTTTTTCATTTTTATTGGGGAGGGGGGTTGTATAGGGGTATGTGTATACGTAGTGTTTTTTACTTTTTATTGTGTGTTAGTGTAGTGTTTTTAGGGTACAGTCGCACGGGCGGGGGGTTCACAGTAGTTTCTCGCTGGCAGTTTGAGATGCGACAGAAAATTTGCCGCAGCTCAAACTTGCAGCCGGATACTTACTGAAATCCTCCGCCCATGTGAGTGTACCCTGTACGTTCACATTGGGGGGGGGGGGGGGACATCCAGCTGTTGCAAAACTACAACTCCCAGCATGTACGGTCTATCAGTGCATGCTGGGAGTTGTAGTTTTGCAACAGCTGGAGGCACACTGGTTGTGAAACACAGAGTTTGGTAACAAACTCAGTGTTTTGCAACCAGTGTGCCTTCAGCTGTTGCAAAAGCTACAACCCCCAGCATGTACGGACAGCAGAAGGGCATGCTGGGTCTTGTAGTTATGCAACAGCTGGAGGCATACTACTTTGGCTGGGGATGCTGGGGACTGTAGTTATGCAACAGCTGGAGACACACTGGTTTGCTACATAACTCAGTGTGCCTTCAGCTGTTGCAAAACTACAACTCCCAGCAGTCACCGACAGCCAACGGGAATGCTGGGAGTTGTAGTTATGCAACCAGCAGATGCACTACTACAACTCCCAGCATGCGCTTTAGCTGTTGGTGCAAGCTGGGAGTTGTAGTTACACAACAGCTGAAGGTACACTTTTCCATAGAAAAAATGTGCCTCCAGCTGTTGCAAAACTACAAGTCTCAGCATGCCAATAAGGGCATGCTGGGAGTTGTGGTGGTCTGCCTCCTGCTGTTGCATAACTACAGCTCCCAGCATGCCCTTTTTGCATGCTGGGAGCTGTTGCTAAGCAACAGCAGGAGGCTGTCACTCACCTCCAACGATCCTCGCTGCACAGGTCAGTTCCTCGTCGTCTCCGCCGCCGCCGTCGCTCCTGGGGCCCCGATCCCAACATTGACGCCGGGGATCGGGGTCCCCAGCACCGGGGGTCGTCTTCCCGCACCCGCTCACGTCCTCCGGACGAGGGGCGGAGCGGGTTGCGGGAGTGACACCCGCAGCAGGCGCCCTGATTGGTCGGCCGGTAATCCGGCCGACGAATCAGGGCGATCGTGAGGTGGCACCAGTGCCACCTCACCCCTGCTGGCTCTGGCTGTTCGGGGCCGTCTCTGACGGCCCCGATCAGCCAGTAATTCCGGGTCATCGGGTCACTGGAGACCCGATTGACCCGGAATCTGCCGCAGATCGCTGGACTGAATTGTCCAGCGATCTGCGGCCATCGCCGACATGGGGGGGCATAATGACCCCCCTGGGCGATATGCCCCGATGCCTGCTGAACGATTTCAGCAGGCATCGGGCACCGGCTCCCCTCCAGCTAGCGGCGGGGGGCCGGGAAAGGACAGGACGTACTCAAACGTCCTGAGTCCTTAAGGACTCGGAAAAGGGTCCGTTTGAGTACGTCCTGCGTCCTTAAGGGGTTAAGCTGTCAAGGGCCTATATCCTGTCAAAAGTACACACCTGCTGCTGTTCTAGACAAATACTGTTTTATGCGTAGTGAAGCGTATTGTACTCCCCTCCTATACGCACTAAGTATGTCAGTCAGAGAAGTGCGAGGACATGCACAGAGGAGTGGCAGAGGTCTAAATTCATCAGGCAGAGGTCGCAGTAGACTAGGGGCGAGTGGCAGCAGGAGTTGCAGTGAGAGGCCTGAGCACCCGGTATCGGCTAGCGGTCGTGTCTTGGCCAGCAACCCAACTGCCATCTGTGCCATCACAAGTGCCATCTGATACCCCCAGTCAACAGTCGGTGGGTTCCTCAGACACAACCCTCAGTTGGCATGGCCTGGGAGCTGTCCCAGTCCTCACATTGCCTCTGTCCTATGCTGTTCCCTCCCTATCTTATGCTGTGGGTTCAGCTTCACTTTTCAGTGAGGACAAGCTAATAGAGGACAGTCAGCAGCTGCTGCCCATTCAAAAAGTGGAGGAGACATCTGCTGCTTCCTCCGCTAGGCGGGCAAGTAGTGATGAGGAGAGTGACGTGGGAGGGGGTGTTGCTAGGGTTCAGGGTCCTGTAGCAGACACTGTTGAGGAACCTGAGGAGGACATCAGTGACGTGCAGAGACTTGTTGACGATGATGAAGCCGATCACAATTGGGAGCCGGGTGCAGAAGGGGCTTCATCAGGAGAAGAGAGTTGCAGGTTGACCGTGAAGCAACAGCTGAGCCAGCAAGGCGACAGCATGGTTGACAGTCAGCATGGTGGCAGAAGTGGAAATTCACGAGCCAAACGTGCCCGGGGGAGACCACCCACTTCGCGGCAACCTACCTTCCTGGGAGGTAGTGGAACAGGGTTTTTTGGAGACGGTGGCAGTAGCAGTCAATTAGTGCGGACTGTTGGTGGGAAAATAGGCGGTGTGACAGTTTTTCATCAAGCATCTGGAGGAGGTTCACATAGCCACATGCAAGATATGTCGGCAGAAGGTGAAGCGTGGCCAGGGTCCCAATGTTGGCACCACAGCTCTGCGTCAACATATGCTTCGCCACCATAAAGCGGCCTGGGAGAACCGTGGCTCCAATGTAGCGGTCCAGCCTGCTGCATCACCCAGTGGCACACTGCTCCCTCTTTAAGCCAGCCAATTCTCCACCACCTCAGCCAAAAGGAGCTGTGTGTCATACCATCCTTCTGTCGCTCCAGATGCTCCTGTTCCTCTTACTTTTAGTCATCCATTCCGCCAACAATCCATCCACGAAGCCATGCCCAAGAGACAACAGTATGCACCCACTCATCCAATGGCGCAGAAGCCTGTCCTGTCCAAGTTGCTGGTGCTGTAGTCCCTCCCTTTTCAAGTGGTGGACTCTGGACCTTTCAGAGAACTGATGGCTTGTGCTGAGCCGAGGTGGAGAGTCCCAAGCTATCTTTTCTTTGCGAAGAAGGCAATACCGGCCCTGCACAATTTTTTGGAAGAGAAGATGGTCCAGCCCTTGAGCCTGTCGGTGTGTACCAAAGTGCATGGCAGCACCGACGTCTGGAGCTGTAACTATGATCAGGGACAATACATGTCCTTTACAGCTCACTGGGTGAATGTGGTTCCTGCAAAGCCACAACACCAACTTGGACAGGTCATGCTGCTTCCTCCTCCATGCTCTCAGGGTGTTGGTCCTGTGACAGTGTGCGACTCCGCCTCCTCATCCTCCACCGTGTCCTCAGCCTCCACTGCCCAAACAAATTTCAGTGGCCCTTCAGCATACCATGTGTGCAGGGCACAGCGGTGTCGCGGCTGTTCTTCACATGGTTTTGTCTTGGCGACCGGAGTCACACAGGGGAGGAACTGCTAAAAGTAATTCGTAAAGAAATCAGAGCATGGCTTACTGCACGAAAACTGGAAATGGGAACCATGGTGAATGACAACGGGAAGAACATCTTGCATGCGCTGCTACTGGGAAGACTGAGCCATGCGCCCTGCATGGCACACGTGTTCAATTTGGTTGTGAAGCAGTTCCTGAAGTGTTCCCCCCATTTGCAAGACATCCTAACAATGGGAAGGAAACTTTGCGGTGTACGAGTGGATGAAGTGCATGCAAAGCACCCCCTCCTTGAGCTGCAGCATCAGAACAGTATCCCCAACATAGTCTGATTTATGACGTTGCCACACATTGGAATTCCACCCTCCACATGTTGGACCGACTGAACGAACAGAGAAAAGCTATCACCGATTTCTTGATGACCCAAACGGATAGGGGTACTCTCCTGTGTAACTTCAATGTCAACCAGTGGCAGCTCATACGTGACACCTGCCGTTTGCTCAGGCCCTTTGAGAAAGCCACATTATTAGTAAGTCACCAGGATTATGGGATGAACAAAATCATTCCACTGCTTAATTTTTTACAACACGTGTTGGAAATGATGGCTGGTCAGGGCCTACATCTCACGGCCACATGAGCCCTGTGGGGGCTGAACTGGAGGAGGAGGGGGGAGGGGCACAGTAAAGCACAGTTTAGGTTTCGCCAAATGGGCCGTTTTTCTAGTAATCTGACAGGAGAGGAGGAGCAGGAGCAGCCAGAGGAGCTATAGGGTTATGAGGAAGGCGAGACAGAGGACCCAGACCAACCATTGCAGTATGCAGTGGAGATGGAGGCAGTGAGTCCCTCTGAGTCACAAATGGCAAGATGCATGCTCACTTGCTTGCGTAGTGACAGCCAAATTTTCACTATTCAGCAGCGGGATTACTTCTGGCTCTCCACCTTATTGGACCCTTGCTACTGCCACAAAATAGGGGTCTTTTTTACACCCACTGAGAGGGAGGACTAAGTGACCTACTACAGAGGCATCCCATGTACTCAGTTGGGCGATGTCTATCGGCACCATCGTCCATCCTCTCGCGGGTCTGAATAGGGGGGCCCCCTGCGCTCATCTTCCACTGCCATGGCTGCTGGGGAGGGGAGGGGTGGCAGGAGCAGTACCAGCTCCATCAGCAGCAGCCTGAGTCTACAGTCGCTGATGAGTAGCTTTCTTCACCCGCATAGTGAAGCAACTCATCAGCAGCAGGTACACCTGGAGCAGGACCTGAACCAGCAGGTGTGGCATACCCTGACATGCCCATGCCAACACACCTTGAAGATCAGCTGGACTTCTGGACAGCTAAACTTGATTTGTGGCCGTGACTACCAGAGTTTGCCCTGGAAAAGCTGTCCTGCCCGGCCAGTAGTGTGCCGTTAGAGCGGGTATTTAGTGCAGCGGGGGCCATAGTCACCCAAAGTAGAACTCGTCTGTCCATGAAAAATGTTTAGAGACTGACCTTTGTGAAGATGAATCAGGCATGGATCAGACAAGATTTCCATCCACCAATGCCTGAGTAGATTGACCATGGTGCCACCCCAACACTTCACAAATATGGATAGTGCAAAACAGATTCAAGGCACTGCTCCCCAGTTACAAACATTTCTCCGCATCAGACATTTTTTCACCCACCTTCGTCACCGGGTACGGGTATTGCCACCCACCGCACCACTCTGTCACCAGGTCACTTTCAGGACTCCTGATGCTGCTGCCACCTCCAGGCTCTCTCTTTCAGCCACTACTTGGTCTCTTCTCTTGCTTAAGCCAACTCCAGGCTGTGCCATTCAGCCACTATATGGTCTCCTCAAGCTTCAGCCACCTCCAGGCTGTGCCATTCAGACACTATATGGTCTCTTCATGCTTCCACAAACAACAGGCTGTGCCATTCAGCCACTATATGGTCTCCTCATGCTTCGGCCACCTCCAGGCTGTGCCTTCAGACACTATATGGTCTCCTCATACTGCCACAAACTCCAGGCAGTCATTCAGCCACTATATGGTCTCCTTATACTGATGCCACCTCCAAGCTCTGTTATTGTGCTGCCATGTGACATGTCACTCCTTGTTATATTTGGTCCTTTGTACCCACACGCTGGGGCCCGGGACACTAAAACTTGGGAGTTAACATTTCAATTTCAAAATCCTCAATTTCAAGGTCTTAATTTTCTATTAAAAATCTTAAATTTCAATGGTCTCCTCATGCTTCAGCCAACTCCAGGCTGTGTCATTCAGCCACTATATGGTCTCTACATGCTTCAGACACCTCCAGGCTGTGTCATTCAGCCAGTATATGGTTTACTGATGCTGCTGGGCCTGGACCTGGACCCTAAAAAATTTTATGGTAGCACTAGCTACCATCTTAGGGATTGTGAAGCCCTAGTGTCTACTCATGCTCCTGCCAGCTCCAGGCTGTGTCATTCAGCAACTATATGGTCTCCTCATGCTGCCAACACCTCCACACTGTGTCATTCAGCCACTATATGGTTTCCTCCTACTGATGCCACCTCCAGGCTCTGTCATTGTACTGCCATGTGACATGTCACTCCTTGTTATATTTGGTCCTTTGCGACAGTGATTCTAAAAGCGATGCTGGTAATTTGCATGTCATACTGAATAACAGTTTTATTTTACTATCCCAGCACACTCCATATGTGTGTTAGAACAAAGCAAAGTGTTCTACACCCCTATTGAGGCTCTCTGTAGGCCAGAAATAGCCATTTGTAATATAGATTCGCCACAAATAAATTCCGATCAAACAAAATTTTTGGGAAAATTCGGCGGATTGGCTGAATCGAATTTGTCAAAAGTTCGCTCATCTCTAGATAAAATAACAGGGGAGTTTAGCATACTTGTCCTTTGATATTACTAAATCCAACATCCTGCAATCCTGCAGCTCTCGTCTGTGTGTGTCTGTGAGGATTAAAAATATATGAAGTGTGGACAGGACAAGCAGGGCTTTTCCAGACTTTTCAAGCCTCCGGTTGTATGAGCCATGGGCTTGTATTGGAGCATCAGTGCACAGAGCCCTGCTTGGCCTCAGTGTAACAATCCCTGCTTTTTCATTCACACCTCCTGTTTTATAAATCATACTAGAAAGCCACAGGCCATATCTGCGTAAACTAAAATAGACACATTTTAAGTAATGTCAGGATGTGTCAATGAAATACAACTTGTATGTTAACAAATACAATACAGGAATGTGGGCTCACCACAGTAGTGCACCCATATTCCTGTATTGTATTAGTCTAATTGTTACACATCCACACCGTTTATCTGGTGTAGGATTGTTACGCCGAGCGCTCCAGGTCCCCGCTCCTCCCCGGAGCGCTCGCTACACTCTCGCTACTGCAGCGCTCCGGTCAGATCCACTGACCCGGTGCGCTGCGATACCGCCTCCAGCCGGGATGCGATTCGCGATGCGGGTGGCGCCCGCTCGCGATGCGCATCCCGGCTCCCGTACCTGACTCGCTCTCCGTCGGTCCTGTCCCGGCGCGCGCGGCCCCGCTCCCTAGGGCGCGCGCGCGCCGGGTCTCTGCGATTTAAAGGGCCACTGCGCCGCTGATTGGCGCAAGTGGTTCTAATCAGTGTGTTCACCTGTGCACTCCCTATGTATACCTCACTTCCCCTGCACTCCCTCGCCGGATCTTGTTGCCATTGTGCCAGTGAAAGCGTTTCCTTGTGTGTTCCTAGCCTGTGTTCCAGACCTCCTGCCGTTGCCCCTGACTACGATCCTTGCTGCCTGCCCCGACCTTCTGCTACGTCCGACCTTGCTTCTGTCTACTCCCTTGTACCGCGCCTATCTTCAGCAGTCAGAGAGGTTGAGCCGTTGCTAGTGGATACGACCTGGTCACTACCGCCGCAGCAAGACCATCCCGCTTTGCAGCGGGCTCTGGTGAAAACCAGTAGTGACTTAGAACCGGTCCACTAGCACGGTCCACGCCAATCCCTCTCTGGCACAGAGGATCCACCTCCTGCCAGCCGGCATCGTGACAGTAGATCCGGCCATGGATCCCGCTGAAGTCCCTCTGCCAGTTGTCGCCGACCTCACCACGGTGGTCGCCCAGCAGTCACAACAGATAGCGCAACAAGGCCACCAGCTGTCTCAACTGACCGTGATGCTACAGCAGCTACTACCACAGCTTCAGCAATCATCTCCTCCGCCAGCTCCTGCACCTCCTCCGCAGCGAGTGGCCGCTTCAGGCCTACGACTATCCTTGCCGGATAAATTTGATGGGGACTCTAAATTTTGCCGTGGCTTTCTTTCTCAATGTTCCCTGCACTTGGAGATGATGTCGGACCAGTTTCCTACTGAAAGGTCTAAGGTGGCTTTCGTAGTCAGCCTTCTGTCTGGAAAAGCTCTGTCATGGGCCACACCGCTCTGGGACCGCAATGACCCCGTCACTGCCTCTGTACACTCCTTCTTCTCGGAAATTCGAAGTGTCTTTGAGGAACCTGCCCGAGCCTCTTCTGCTGAGACTGCCCTGTTGAACCTGGTCCAGGGTAATTCTTCCGTTGGCGAGTACGCCGTACAATTCCGTACTCTTGCTTCTGAACTATCCTGGAATAATGAGGCCCTCTGCGCGACCTTTAAAAAAGGCCTATCCAGCAACATTAAAGATGTTCTGGCCGCACGAGAAATCCCTGCTAACCTACATGAACTCATTCATCTAGCCACTCGCATTGACATGCGTTTTTCCGAAAGGCGTCAGGAGCTCCGCCAGGATATGGACTTTGTTCGCACGAGGCGTTTTTTCTCCCCGGCTCCTCTCTCCTCTGGTCCCCTGCAATCCGTTCCTGTGCCTCCCGCCGTGGAGGCTATGCAGGTCGACCGGTCTCGCCTGACACCTCAAGAGAGGACACGACGCCGCATGGAGAATCTCTGCCTGTACTGTGCCGGTACCGAACACTTCCTGAAGGATTGTCCTATCCGTCCTCCCCGCCTGGAAAGACGTACGCTGACTCCGCACAAAGGTGAGACAGTCCTTGATGTCAACTCTGCTTCTCCACGTCTTACTGTGCCTGTGCGGATATCTGCCTCTACCTTCTCCTTCTCTACTATGGCCTTCTTGGATTCCGGATCTGCAGGAAATTTTATTTTGGCCTCTCTCATCAACAGGTTCAACATCCCGGTGACCAGTCTCGCCAGACCCCTCTACATCAATTGTGTTAACAATGAAAGATTGGACTGTACCATACGTTTCCGCACGGAGCCCCTCCTAATGTGCATCGGACCTCATCACGAGAAAATTGAGTTTTTGGTCCTCCCCAATTGCACTTCCGAAATTCTCCTCGGACTACCCTGGCTTCAACACCATTCCCCAACCCTGGATTGGTCCACTGGGGAGATCAAGAGTTGGGGTTCCTCTTGTTTCAAGGACTGCCTTAAACCGGTTCCCAGTTCTCCTTGCCGTGACCCTGTGGTTCCCCCTGTAACCGGTCTCCCTAAGGCCTATATGGACTTTGCGGATGTTTTTTGCAAAAAACAAGCTGAGACCCTACCTCCTCACAGGCCTTATGACTGTCCTATTGACCTCCTCCCGGGCACTACTCCACCCCGGGGCAGAATTTATCCTCTCTCTGCCCCAGAGACTCTTGCTATGTCTGAGTACATCCAGGAAAATTTAAAAAAGGGCTTTATGCGCAAATCCTCCTCTCCTGCCGGAGCCGGATTTTTCTTTGTGTCCAAAAAAGATGGCTCCCTACGTCCTTGCATTGACTACCGCGGTCTTAATAAAATCACGGTAAAGAACCGCTACCCCCTACCTCTCATCTCTGAACTCTTTGATCGCCTCCAAGGTGCCCACATCTTTACCAAACTGGACTTAAGAGGTGCTTATAATCTCATCCGCATCAGAGAGGGGGATGAATGGAAAACGGCATTTAACACTAGAGATGGACACTTTGAGTATCTGGTCATGCCCTTTGGCCTGTGCAACGCCCCTGCCGTCTTCCAAGACTTTGTTAATGAAATTTTTCGCGATCTCTTATATTCCTGTGTTGTTGTGTATCTGGACGATATCCTGATTTTTTCTGCCAACCTTGAAGAACACCGCCAGCATGTCCGCATGGTTCTTCAGAGACTTCGTGACAATCAACTTTATGCCAAAATGGAGAAATGTCTGTTTGAATGTCAATCTCTTCCTTTCCTAGGATACTTGGTCTCTGGCCAGGGACTACAAATGGATCCAGACAAACTCTCTGCCGTCTTAGATTGGCCACGCCCCTCCGGACTCCGTGCTATCCAACGTTTTTTGGGGTTCGCCAATTATTACAGACAATTTATTCCACATTTTTCTACCATTGTGGCTCCTATCGTGGCTTTAACCAAAAAGAATGCCAATCCTAAGTCATGGCCTCCTCAAGCGGAAGACGCCTTTAAACAGCTCAAGTCTGCCTTTTCTTCGGCTCCCGTGCTCTCCAGACCTGACCCATCTAAACCCTTCCTATTGGAGGTTGATGCCTCCTCAGTAGGAGCTGGAGCGGTCCTTCTACAAAAAAATTCTTCCGGGCATGCTGTTACTTGTGGTTTTTTTTCTAGGACCTTCTCTCCGGCGGAGAGGAACTACTCCATCGGGGATCGAGAGCTACTAGCCATTAAATTAGCACTTGAGGAATGGAGGCATCTGCTGGAGGGATCAAGATTTCCAGTTATTATTTACACCGATCACAAGAACCTCTCCTATCTCCAGTCTGCCCAACGGCTGAATCCTCGCCAGGCCAGGTGGTCTCTGTTCTTTGCCCGATTTAATTTAGAAATTCACTTTCGGCCTGCCGATAAGAACATTAGGGCCGATGCTCTCTCTCGTTCCTCGGATGCCTCGGAAGTAGAGCTCTCTCCGCAACACATCATTCCTCCTGACTGCCTGATCTCCACTTCTCCAGCCTCCATCAGGCAAACTCCTCCAGGGAAGACCTTCGTCTCTCCACGCCAACGCCTCGGAATCCTCAAATGGGGTCACTCCTCCCATCTCGCAGGTCATGCGGGCATCAAGAAATCCGTGCAACTCATCTCTCGTTTCTATTGGTGGCCGACTCTGGAGACGGATGTTGTGGATTTTGTGCGAGCCTGCACTGTCTGTGCCCGGGATAAGACTCCTCGCCAGAAGCCCGCTGGTCTTCTCCATCCTCTGCCTGTCCCCGAACAGCCTTGGTCTCTGATTGGTATGGACTTTATTACAGACTTACCCCCATCCCGTGGCAACACTGTTGTTTGGGTGGTCGTTGATCGATTCTCCAAGATGGCACATTTCATCCCTCTTCCTGGTCTCCCTTTAGCGCCTCAGTTGGCAAAACAATTTTTTGTACACATTTTTCGTCTTCACGGGTTGCCCACACAGATCGTCTCGGACAGAGGCGTCCAATTCGTGTCTAAATTCTGGAGGGCTCTCTGTAAACAACTCAAGATTAAATTAAACTTTTCTTCTGCCTATCATCCTCAATCCAATGGGCAAGTAGAAAGAATTAACCAGGTCCTGGGTGATTATTTACGGCATTTTGTTTCCTCCCGCCAGGATGACTGGGCAGATCTTCTACCATGGGCCGAATTCTCGTATAACTTCAGAGTCTCTGAATCTTCCTCCAAATCCCCATTTTTCGTGGTGTACGGCCGTCACCCTCTTCCCCCCCTCCCTACTCCCTTGCCCTCTGGTTTGCCCGCTGTGGATGAAATATCTCGTGATCTTTCCACCATATGGAAAGAGACCCAAAATTCTCTCTTACAGGCTTCATCACGCATGAAGAAGTTTGCTGATAAGAAAAGAAGAGCTCCCCCCATTTTTTCTCCTGGAGACAAGGTATGGCTCTCCGCTAAATATGTCCGCTTCCGTGTCCCTAGCTACAAATTGGGACCACGCTATCTTGGTCCTTTCAAAATTTTGTGCCAGATTAATCCTGTCTCTTACAAACTTCTTCTTCCTCCTTCTCTTCGTATTCCTAATGCCTTTCACGTTTCTCTTCTTAAACCACTCATCATCAACCGTTTCTCTCCCAAACTTGTTTCTCCCACTCCTGTTTCCGGCTCCTCGGACATCTTCTCCGTAAAGGAGATACTGGCCTCCAAGAAGGTCAGAGGGAAAACTTTTTTTTTGGTCGATTGGGAGGGTTGTGGTCCTGAAGAGAGATCCTGGGAACCTGAGGACAATATCCTAGACAAAAGTCTGCTCCTCAGGTTCTCAGGCTCTAAGAAGAGGGGGAGACCCAAGGGGGGGGGTACTGTTACGCCGAGCGCTCCGGGTCCCCGCTCCTCCCCGGAGCGCTCGCTACACTCTCGCTACTGCAGCGCTCCGGTCAGATCCACTGACCCGGTGCGCTGCGATATCGCCTCCAGCCGGGATGCGATTCGCGATGCGGGTGGCGCCCGCTCGCGATGTGCATCCCGGCTCCCGTACCTGACTCGCTCTCCGTCGGTCCTGTCCCGGCGCGCGCGGCCCCGCTCCCTAGGGCGCGCGCGCGCCGGGTCTCTGCGATTTAAAGGGCCACTGCGCCGCTGATTGGCGCAAGTGGTTCTAATCAGTGTGTTCACCTGTGCACTCCCTATGTATACCTCACTTCCCCTGCACTCCCTCGCCGGATCTTGTTGCCATTGTGCCAGTGAAAGCGTTTCCTTGTGTGTTCCTAGCCTGTGTTCCAGACCTCCTGCCGTTGCCCCTGACTACGATCCTTGCTGCCTGCCCCGACCTTCTGCTACGTCCGACCTTGCTTCTGTCTACTCCCTTGTACCGCGCCTATCTTCAGCAGTCAGAGAGGTTGAGCCGTTGCTAGTGGATACGACCTGGTCACTACCGCCGCAGCAAGACCATCCCGTTTTGCGGCGGGCTCTGGTGAAAACCAGTAGTGACTTAGAACCGGTCCACTAGCACGGTCCACGCCAATCCCTCTCTGGCACAGAGGATCCACCTCCTGCCAGCCGGCATCGTGACAAGGATTCTATTGTGGCACTTGTAGTCCTCTGCAGGCATCCTCCATTGTATGCATTTTTATGCTGGAGATCGCCCCTAGCAACGGACTACAAGGGCAGGATCTGCTCCCCCAGTATAAATGCACAACCGCATTTGGGGTTGAGCACCTCCAGCCATTTGAGACCACGTTTTTGTTGTTTGTCTAAATTTATACTTGGAGGTTTGTAAACTCCATAGTGAATGCACCTTGAATATTTTCCAGGCAGAATTAGGGTAGCACCTGTGAGGCCAGGCACCTATATTAGCCAACTCAGGTGGGGCTTGCAGCTTGCCTCCCCCCCTCCCACTGTATGTGTGCTCAGTCACGCTGGAGGGTACCTGGGAGGAGGTTGTGAGTCGACCGAATGCTGCCGTAATTGCCCACTGGCCCCTGTTTTGCTTATCACGCATAGGTAGGATTAGCGTAGGTCCGGTGTGTCCTTCATATAAGGATACACTGGCGAATGTCTCAATTTTAACATCAGTGTTGAGGGATAGCCAATGTCATTGTATGCATCAACCACAGTAGTGCACCCATATTCCTGTATTGTATTAGTCTAATTGTTACACATCCACACAGTTTATCTGGTGTAGGATTCTATTGTGGCACTTGTAGTCCGCTGCAGGCATCTTCCATTGTATGCATTTTTATGCTGGGGATCGCCCCTAGCAACGGACTACAAGGGCAGGATCTGCATTTGGGGTTGAGCACCTCCAGCCATTTGAGACCACGTTTTTTGTTGTTTATATGTTAACAAAGCAATAGGAAAACTTGTACGGCACTGTGGTGATTCAGTAAATCTAATGTATGGGCTTAGATGGTACTTGCAATCATGTGATGGCGGTGCTCTGGCTAACAACAATGGGCAATAGTAGACAAATTCATGAGAAGAAAGAACAAGCCGGCCACTCAACAAGGTCCATCTTCACGCTTTTATTCCAGCTTAAATACTCACATGTACAAAGGGGGGTGGGAGCGGGGGGGTGCAAAGGCAACAAGCTCCGTTTTGCACTTAATAAGTGCTTCTTCCGGCCGTACAACCTTCTCTGACACTGCGTTATAGATATGCAGGTAAATTAAATCGGTAACCATTCACCGGTGATTACATCCACACACGTGATGCCTGATGTCTCGGATGGGTGTTACCTGAAGTCAATAGCATACTGCTAGATCTGTTCTGTCGTTTACACTAAAGGGCCTGTGGCATTGCATTGAATGATCCAATGCGTCTTCCTTTTAAGAAGTACTGTGTCTGTGCATTCTCCTGCTATAACATCGACTTTTTGGAGACCCACAAAACGCAGGACTTCAGGGTAATTACAATGCTTTTCCTTCACGTGGGACAATAGGCTAGGGACTCCATTCTTACTCGTGCGAATAGAGTAAAAATGCTTTCTTATTCGCACGAATAGTTGCTGCCTCATTT
Source organism: Hyla sarda (assembly GCF_029499605.1). Classification (NCBI taxonomy): domain Eukaryota; kingdom Metazoa; phylum Chordata; class Amphibia; order Anura; family Hylidae; genus Hyla; species Hyla sarda. The sequence continues at coordinate 313,057,335 of NC_079193.1, forward strand.
TCCCCACGTAAAAGAACCGACATGAACAGAACAGCGCATATGCTATGTTTTTTTTATCGGCATGTAATTAGATCATTAATGGTATGAAAAATAGGATCAATTCTCAGATTTCTTGTTGCCATATTGTACTTAAAGAAGTAACAATTCCTACAACAAAAAATCACTTTCCGTACAAGGTCACCCAACCATGTTGTTTTTTTAAACTTTCTGTTCTTTCCTTTTTAGATTGTCCCCTATCGTTTTATTTTTCTTATAAGTAATTAAGGGTTTTCTACTAGCAATGCTTCTTAAATCCTCATCTGCTTCTATCACATACCGGTTTCGTCTAATTGCTGTTTTTATGATTTGATTCATGGGCGAGTTTTCAAACACAAACGTGAAATGTTTTTCTTGTTTCTATTTTGGTTTAGACTGTATAAGATCATGTCTCTTTTTGTTGTATGTATTCCTCTTTTAATTGTATGTTGGTGTGAGCAATTGTAGTGGAGTAAGGTGTTTCTTGCAACTGTTTTCCTGTACCCTTCTGTTATAAGTGTATTATTACTGATCAATAGCCTTATGTCAAAAAATTCCAATGCGACCCCCCCCCCCCCCGTATTGATGTGTGAAAGTCATGTTCACTGTGTTGATGTTATTGAGATGAGTGACAAAATCCATGAATTGTTGTTCGGACCCTGACTAGATGACTAAAATGTCATCTACGTACCTAGCGTAGGTCTTGATGTAATGTAAATATCAGTTGCTGGAAGTATAAATGTACCTGTCTTCAAACATAGCTAAAAACAAATTTGCATAGGTACATGAGACTTGGATCCCCATAGGAGTCCCCGTCTCCTGTCTGTACCATTGTTCGGAATGCTTAAATGTATTATTGACAAGTACAAATTGAAGTCCTTCGCTTACGAAGTCTCTCAGCCCTGTTGACACCTCTGGGAATTGTAAGAATTCTCTAACAGCCTGTACACCCGCATCATGGGGGATGCGGGTGTACAGGCTGACTACACCTATTGAGCAGAGTTTGAAATTTTCATCCCATTGGATATCCTTAACTATATTCAGTAAATGACTTGTGTCCTTGATATAGGATGGGATTGAGGGTAAAAGGGGATTCAATAGCCAATCTATGTATTGGGATAAGTGCTCTGTCACTGAACAGATCTCCGCCACTATGAGTCTGCCAGGGGGCGGCTCAGTGACTTGTGCACTTTAGGAAGATGATACCATCTTGCGGGCTTTGGGGAATCAGGGATTAATTGATCTGCTTTTTTCCTCAATAGAATTCCTTTCTCATCATGTGCATGGAGGAACGATCTCAGATTGTTCAAAATCTTGTGGGTAGGATTTGCGGATAGGGTGGTGTATGTCATTCTATCGGCTAGCTGCCTATCGGCTTCCTCATCGTATTGCCTTCTTTCTTGAATGACTATACTACCACCCTTATCTGCTCTAATAACAACAAGATCATCACTATCTTTTAGAGACTTCATAGCTTGAAGCTCAGCCGAAGGGAGATTAGGCTCTGGTTGTGGATACAGGATGGACTTTACATCTTTTATTTCTGCTGAAGTAAAATGGTTGAGGTTGCCATCCTGGTGAATTCGAAGGAAGAATTTTGATTCTTTCCCTTTTGTAAACCTTCTATATGCCTGGGTCCCTACTTCTCCTTCGGGCGAACAATCCTCAAAACCTGTGGCTGGCATCCCTACACATTCTCTTTCAAACTTATCAAATTCACATGGAAAAAATAGTCCAAAGGGCCTATCACAATGGGTTGTTCACCCTCTAATATGCTTTGCTCATATGTAGATTTATTGGAGAAAAACTTGTACAGATTAATGTCTCTCATAGATCTTGCCAAGTGTATTTCAAACTGGACTTCAATAAACTTCTCTTCAAGACCGTAGTTGAGTCCTTTGGACAATAAGGATAGTGTCGCTTCATCTAGGGGGTCGTTGGTTAAATTTATCATATGTGTCTATTTTACAGCCTTTTCCAGTTAGGTGCATTTCGCTTTTTCTGCTTGTGCAGTGTGCAATCTCTGTCTCTGTTTCCTTCTTCTACTACATTTTGTGCTCTTTTTTTCATCCTCTAAAGGGGCCTGAGATGGGACTGCTTGTGTAAACGTCGATTGTCCCTTTAGATTGGGGTCTGTGTTTTTTAATGGAACTGCACTTGACGCTTCTGCTGGGATTGATTTATTGACATTCTTTTTGGGGAATTTTTTCTTCCTGTTTCCCCTAGCAACGTCGGGATCGAGCAGAAGTGCTTTATTATGCCGAGAGAATACTTGGTCTTTATCACAGTCTTGTTTGTCCCTAATGAACTTGTCACGTCTAGTAACTTTGTTATCGTTCTGGACAGTGAATAATTTATTTTTTATTGTTCTTGAGGTGCTCTAATCATATATTCATTTTTAGACTTTTGCAGCTCTTCTGAAATGTTATCATATTCAACTCTGTTGCGAGTGAGGACAATCTGTAGCAGTTTTAGCGAATGCTCATGATGCGCTGGTTTCCATGCTTTTACGAAAACTGCATCATCTTGAAATACTGCAGGGAATTTGTGTGAGCTTAATCCTCTTGGGACTCGCGTGCAAGGTATATATAACTGAAGAGAGATGACAGTCCAGAATAAAGCAAATTTATTTTTCTGATGTGATGTAATGCAGTATTCTAGTGTCTTGATGCTTATGACTACTAAATCCTCCTTGACATTGCAGTCTAAGAAATACCCCCCGGCATCCTCTCTCCCTGTGAGTATTGCAACTTCAAACTTTTCCAGCAGCCCTTTCTGATCCGTCTCCATGTTTTGTGGCTTGTATTGCCTGTTCAACCGCAAGCTCTGAGTGAGCTAAAGGGGCAGAGTAGTCCAAGTAACAAAGCAATAGGAAAACTTGTATGGCATCGCGGTGATTCAGGAGAAATAATGTATGGGTTTAGATGGTTCTTGCAATCAGATAATGGCGGTGCTCTGGCTAACAACAATTTGCAATAGTAGACATATTCATGAGAAGAAAGAACAAGCCGGCCACTCACCACTCACCGCTTCACGCTTTTATTCCTACAAAGGCAACAAGCTCCGTTTCGCACTTAACAAGTGCTTCTTCTGGCCATACAACCTTCTCTGACACTGCATAACAGATATACAGGTAAGTGAAATCGGTAACCATTCACCGGTGATTACACCCACACATGTGATGTCTGATGTCTTGGATGGGTGCTACCTGAAGTTACAAGCATACTGCTAGATCTGTTCAGTCATTTAACCCTGAAGGGCCCGTGGCATTGCATCGAATGATCCAATGCGTTTCCCTTTTCAGAAGTACTCTGTCTGTGCGTTCTCCTGCTATAGCCTCGACTTTTTTGAGACCTGCAAAACGCAGGAATTCAGGGTAATTACGATACTTTTCCTTCACATGGGACAATAGGCGAGGGACTCCATTCTTAACATTTTTGGGTTAAATGACAGAACAGATCTAGCAGTATGTTTTTGACTTCACGTAACACTCCTCCGAGATGTCAGACATCACGTGTGTGGGTGTAATCACCGGTAAATGGTTACCGATTTCACTTACCCGTATATGTGTAACGCAGTGTCAGAGAAGGTTGTATGGCCGGAAGAAGCACTTGTTAAGTGCGAAACGGAGCTTGTTGCCTTTGTACCCGCCGCCCCCCCCCCCCCCTCCTTTGTACATGTGAGTATTTAAGCTGGAATAAAAGTGTGAAGATGGACCTTGGTGAGTGGCCAGCTTGTTCTTTCTTCTCATGAATATGTCTACTATTGCCCATTGTTTCTAGCCAGAGCACCGCCATCTAAGCCCATACATTAGATCTCCTGAATCACCACAGTGCCTTACGAGTTTTCCTATTGCTTTGTTACTTGGACTACTCTTCCCCTTTAGCTCACTCAGAGCTTGCGGTTGAACATGCAACACAAGCCACAAAACATGGAGACGGAAAGGGCTGCTGGAAAGGGCTGCTGGAAAAGTTTGAAGTTGCAATACTCACAGGGAGAGAGGATGCCGGGGGGTATTTCTTAGACTGCAATGTCAAGGATGATTTAGAAGTCCTAAGCATCAAGACACTAGAATACCGCATTACATCACTATAAGAAAAATAAATTGCTTTATTCTAGACTGTCAATTCTCTTCAGTCATATATACATTGCGCGCGAGTCCCAAGAGGATTAAGCTCATACAAATTCCCTGCGGTATTTCAAGATGATGCAGTTTTCGTTAACACATGGAAACCAGTGCATCATGAACATTCGCTAAAACTGCTACAAATTGTCCTCACTCGCAATAGAATTGAATATGATAAAATTTCAGAAGAGCTGCAAAAGTCTTAAAATGAATATATGATTAGAGCATCTCAAGAACATTTACAAACCTTTTTTGCTAAACTTGAAAATAAATCACTCACTGTCCAGAACGAGATCAAAGTTACTAAACGTTCATCAGGGACAAAAAAAGACTATGATACAGACCGAGTCAGACTCGAAAGTGAAACTAAACGCACCCAAGCTATACCTGGAATGACAACATTTTTGGCGGTTCTTCACTACTTGGCAACAAATTATCTCTGCAGTTGTGGCAATACGTGTCAATTATATTAAATTCCCAAGCCAGCTGAGTGAGCTGCTAGCATTTAAACAACATTTTTATGCCAAAGCAGGGTTCCTTAGCACAATAGAGTTGATTGACTGCACCCCACCCATATAGCCTTCATTCCACCATCCGCTGACGAACACATGTATAGAAACAGAAAACTTTTTCATTCAATTAACCCCTTAAGGACACAGGTAATTTTTACCTTAAGGACGCAGCCCTTTTTCGCAATTCTGACCACCGTCACTTTAAGCATTAATAACTCTAAGATCCTTTTACCGATTATTCCGATTCTAAGAAAGTTTTTTCGTGACATATTCTACTTTATTTTAGTGGTAAATTTTCGTCGTTACTTGCATCCTTTTTTTTGTGAAAAATCCCAAAATGTCATGAAAATTTTGAAATGTTGCATTTTTCTATTTTTGAAACTCTCTGCTTGTAAGGAAAATTGATATTTCAAAATTTTTTTATATTGCTTCACAAACACAATGGGGGGCATTTACTAAGGGGTTTAGTCATTTTTTTCTGACTATTTTTGGCGCAAAATTGTCGCAATTGCGCCTACCCTATAAATTGTGCGACTTTCCCTAGCAAGAGCTAGAAAGTCAAAAAAAAAATTCCCGCTTAATTTACGCAAGTTTTCAGTTTTGACTTGCAGTGGTCAGGAATTTATTAACTGAGACAGTCGCAGTTGCGCAATAAACTGTCGCAACGGCCATAAAAATTGACTAAATTTACTCCAGCTCCAACATGGAGCAGGAAAAGCTACTGCCGCCCGGGCTCCGACATACTTTCTCCCCGCTACCCTCACTGCGCTACAGGGACACTGCAGTGATTTATATCCCCCCCTCTCACCTGCCAGCGCCACACAACTCCCATCTGTCTGCTGTTGCAAGACTACAAGTCCCAGCATGGCCTTACAGTGAGGACACGCTGGGAGTTGTAGTCTTGTAGCAGCGGGAGCTGAGCGGCGCGGGCGGGAGACCAAGGGGGGGGGGGTAGCGGGGAGACCGTATGAGGAGCCCGGGCGGGAGACAAAGGGGGTAGCGGGGAGACCGTATGGGGAGCCCGGGCGGCTGCACTGTAATGTCAGCCCGGGCTCCTGCCCTGAGAGCCATAGGCTTTGGCTGTCAGGGCATGCTGGGTGTTGTAGTTTTGCAACAGCTGGAGGGCCACAGTTTGCAGACCACTGGTGTGTGGTCTGTAATTTGTAGTCCTCCAGCTGTTGCAAAACTAAACAGCTGAAGGGGACCGGCGAAGAAGTTCACTTACCCTTCCGAGGCTCCAGCGACGATCGCTGACGGAGATCGTCGCGCGGCAGTGTCGCGCGGCAGTGTCGTGCAGCGCTGGATCCTACGGAAGCCGGTAAGTTGCGCAAGCTTCCCAACCAGGGTGCCTCTAAATGTTGCAAGACTACAACTCCCAGCATGCCTGGACACCCTTTGGCTGTCCGGGCATGCTGGGAGTTGTAGTTTTGCAACAGCTGGAGGCACACTTGTTGGGAAACACTGGCCTAAAACAGTGTTTCCCAACCAGGGTGCCTCCAGATGTTGCAAGACTACAGCTCCCAGCATGCCTGGACAGCCATTGGCTGTCCAGGCATGCTGGGAGTTGTAGTTTTGCAACAGCTGGAGGGCCACAGTTTGCAGACCACTGGTTTGTGGTCTGTAAACTGTAGTCCTCCAGCTGTTGCAAAACTAAACAGCTGAAGGGGACCGGCGAAGAAGTTCACTTACCCTTCCGAGGCTCCAGCGACGATCGCTGTTGCAAAACTACAAGTCCCAGGTTGGGAAACACTGTGCCCGGCCTCCGCCCCACCTTACTGTAAGGGCATGCTGGGAGTTGTAGTCCTGCAGCTGGGGGCAGGGGACAAGCTTGTCACTTGCCCACACATCTCCTGCACCACACAACTACAACTCCCAGCATGTCCTTACTGTAAGGGCATGCTGGCAGTTGTAGTCGTGCGGGGCGGGAGATGTGTGAGCAGGTGATAATAAATGTACTAACCCATTTTTTTTGTTTTCTTCTCATTTCAGATCCGTGTATCCTGTGGACTCCTTCGGATTCGGTGGACTACTTCGATGACCAGCGTTTTTCTTTGTTTGATTTTAATAAAATGGTTAACGAGGGCTTGTGGGGGAGTGTTTTTTGTAATAAAATTTTTTTAAAACCTGTTGTGTTTTTTTCTTACTTTACTAGACAGGCTTAGTAGTGGAAGCTGTCTTATAGACAGAGTCCATTACTAACCTGGGCTTAGCGCTAGCCACAAAAACAGCTAGCGCTAACCCCCTATTATTACCCCGGTACCCAACGCCACAGGGGTGCCGGGAAGAGCCGGTACCAACAGGCCTGGAGCGTCAAAAATGGCGCTCCTGGGCCTAAGCGGTAACAGGCTGGCGTTATTTAGGCTGGGGAGGGCCAGTAACAATGGTCCTCGCCCACCCTGGGAACGTCAGGCTGTTACTGTTTGGTTGGTATTTGGCTGAGAATGAAAATAGGGGGGACCCTATGCGTTTTTTTTTTTTTTTAATAAATAATTAAATATATTAAAAAAAACGCATAGGGTCCCCCTATTTTTATGGACTATAAGACAGCTTCCACTACTAAGCCTGTCTAGTAAAGTAAAATAAAAATAAAACACAACAGGTTTAAAAAAAAATTTATTACAAAAAACACTCCCCCACAAGCCCTCGTTAACCATTTTATTAACATCAAGCAAAGAAAAACGCTGGTCATCGAAGTAGTCCACCGAAGCCGAAGGAGTCCACAGGATACACAGATCTGTAGAAGAAGTAACCAAAAAAAAAAAAAGTGTAAGTACATTTAGGGAGAAAAAAACTGTGTTAAAAAAATGTAATAAACACACACACTAAACGCCGTTTACCACTTCTGAGCCATAACTACAATTTACAGTGATCCCTCAACTTACAATGGCCTCAACATACAATAGTTTCAACATACAATGGTCTTTTCTGGACCATCGTAAGTTGAAACCAGACTCAACATACAATGCTACAGACAGTCCAGATCTGTAAAACGTGTCAATGGCTGGAAGAACCAACCAATCAAAATGGGCATTCACTGGTAAAACCCCTGTATTACTGAAGTGTATGCACTGACTGGTGTCTGGTATTACATGTTCTGTACACTTTACCTGTATCAGGGTTAGCTGCTCTTTTGGACACCAGGTGAGGGCGACTCCATTACTTGTTTGGGACATTGCCTGTACTGTACAGGACCCCTGAAGAAGCTCCTGTCCTCTACATAGACAGTGTTTCCCAAGCAGGGTGGCCCCATCTTTTGCAAAACTACAACTCCCAGCATGCCCGGACAGCCTTTGGCTGTCCAGGCATACTGGGAGTTATAGTTTTGCAACAGCTGGAGGCTCCCTGCTTGGGAAACACTGACATAGACAGTAATTTACAGCTCCCAGCAGATCTTTATTACTTTTATATGTAAGGATTTGCTTTATCTATATCAGTTATCTACTTATTTTTCTTTGTCACTTTTTCCTATTTTGGATGACATTTTGGTGCCTTTAGAACCAATTACCACGTTTCCATAGAGTTATGGTCTCAACATACAATGGTTTCAACTTACAATGGTTTTCCTGGAACCAATTAATATTGTAACTTGAGGGACCACTGTAGTTATTGAATTATTTAGATGTGGTGAAAAAGCTAAAAAAAAACTCAAAAACAAAAGATCCAGAAGGAAACCTAGCAGCCAAACCTATTCAGACAGCAGGAAAAAGGAACAGACTATTTTTTCTACTACATGAAGTCAATTTCCCACTTTTGCCTATGTGTGCCAAATTTATTAATGCCGTGCAGCAATTTAGTAAATTTGTCGCACATAGTCAAAAATGAAGTAGAAAAAAACAGGGTAAAAACCAGACTACATAGTAAAAGATTAGTAAATGCCCCCCAATATGTCTACTCTATGTTGGCATTTTTACTTTTTGAAAAAATTAGAAGGCTTCAAATTATAGCAGCAATTTTCAAAATTTTCATAAAAATTGCTAAATCATAAGTGACAGATGTTACAGAACTACAACTCCCAGAATGACTGGGCAGTCTAGGCATGCTGAGAGTTGTAGTATGGCAACATCTGGAGGGCTACCGTTTGAGCACCACTGTAATAGTGGTCTCCAAACTGTGACCCTCCAGATGTTTCAAAACTATAACTCCCAGCATGCCCAGACAGCCTTTGGCTGCAGTTTGGCAACCAATAGAAGGGCAGCAGTAAAGATCACTTTACTGCCCCCTCCCCCCCCCCCACCATCGCTTCCCTACCTGTGCTGGGATCTCCGCAGTCTCCAGCAATGATTGGCGGTCCCCACGCATCTTCTCCTCCAGGTACCGGCCTCCATCTTCTCCCCCCGTTCTGCTCGACATCCAGGGGTGGGCAAAGGGGGAGGTTTCCATGGCAACCCCTTTGTCGTGTGCTGCCATTGGTCAGAATTAATTTCTGACCAATGGCAGGGGAAAGGAGGAGATTGCAGCACTGCGACCTCACTCCTATCCCTCAGGATGATCGGGGCTGTCACTGACAGCTCCGATAATCCCCATTTTCCAGGCTATCGGGTCACCAGAGACCCAATCAGTCCGGAATAGCAGAAAATTGCATGTCGGAATTGACATGCGATTTTCTGCAAACGCCGACATGGAGGGGTCTCAGGACCCCCCTCGGCTATGTGCCGGGATGCCTGCTGAATGATTTCAGCAGGCATCCCGGTGCGGTCCCCAACCGGCTAGCGGCGGGGACCGGAATTCCCATGGGTGTATGCATACGCCCCACGTCCTTAAGGACTCGGGATGCAGGGCGTATGCATATGCCCCACTTCCTGAACAGGTTAATGTACAAATTGTTTGTGGACCTCACTTAAAATTAACTGATGTAGGGGCACAGTATCCGGGAAGAACCCATGATGCCTATATTTTAGGACAAAGCACCATAGGACAGAGGTTTCAGAGCGGATTGTATGGTGTGCTATGGTGTGCTATTGGTAAGTATGGGGATGGTGTGCTACTTGGTAAGTATGCTATTTTTTTATCAAAATTTTCAAGATAGTGTGGATTAGTGAAGCACAGAGTACATCAGGGCACAAGAATCTGCAAGGCATGTGACAAGGAAGCTGAGAAGCTAATTATGTTTAAAATAATAAAAAAAGATGATTTTTTTGATTGAAGACATTAAAAAATACCTTACTAGCATTTTGAACAATGTTTACACAAGCTAAAATTGTATATTAAGACCAAAAAAAAAAAAATATTGTGTACATCAGAGAGCAACGTGGAACCAGGTGAGTGAATAGAGGAGACAGGTTTTTTCATAAATAATTGCACAAAGGAATGAAATACTTTTAGCATACTGGATGTGTTGTACATGTGTTGTATAAATTATGTTGCAATTGCCCTTACCCTTTATTAACCTTATGCAATCTCTTGACAGGTGATAACGGCTATCGTCTGACAACCTGGCTACTGACTCCTTATTTGAACCCAACCACAGAACCTGAGACAAGATATAATCGGGCACACAGGAAGACATGTTCAATAGTAGAACGGCTTTTTGGAGTGCTTAAGAGTTGCTTCAAGTGCTTAGATGTGACAGGAGCTCAACTGTACAAGCCTGAACTTTTTTGTGAAATTATTGTTGTGTCTTATGTCCTTCACAATGTGGCTAATGCACATTACCTATAGAATTAGCTGATGACCTCCGTGAACACATTCTTTTTCAGGGGTTGTATGGAGTTGAGACAAGCAATGCTGGAATTGTTTGTCGTAGAGAGATAACCCAACTTTTTTTTCAATAATTCAAAGGTTGAGGTGAGAGCTCATCATCCTTCTAATCTCTTATTTTTTTCTGCTATTCAGTTTTTTTTAGACATTAACACATAAATTTAATTTTGCATGTTAATGCTTGAAAACTAGTCTACCCGATTGTTGTTGTCCTATCCTAAGAAACATAAAGACACTATCCACTTCATGTCATTGCCAATGTTTTTCTAACTTCACATAATTACAAACACCTTGACATGTTTAAAACTTTGTCATTTAGAAAATGATCTATTATTGTTTTAAGGCTAGACTGATGGGGTTACTAACACTTCTTTTCAAAAAATTGTGGTGTGTGGCTTTTTACATACATCAAAATGTAGAATTCTGGTTTTAAATTTAAAACATTAAAAAACAATAGGAAAGTGTTCAGACATGTGTGAGATGCAAATAATGTATACACTTGAGATTTATGTCAGATTTAAATAAATGTGTAATCAATCCCCCCAAAAAAGGTCAAAAAATAAACATTGATGGGCCAAGCACAATGCATTTCTGACAACAATTAGGTTGATGTGTAAGAACCTTACAAAAAAGTTTTTTTTAACAAAAAAAAGGTATGCACACATCAAAACATCACACCAGGAAAACAGGTCCATTACAGAAACATAAATCAATATCTACTACAACCATCTTGAAACAAAGATAGATAAAAGGGGTTATCCACCAATAGGTGATTTTAGTACGTACCTGGCAGACAGTAATGAACATGCTTAGGAAGGGTCTGCGCTTGTCTTGGCTATGCTGTGAGATTACCATAACACTGTGGCTAGCTTTTTGGGAACTGGTATTTCCTGTTGGATTTTTCTTCTTTGCCTACAAATCCCATAATTCCATTTTCCTCCCTCCCACACATCAGCCACCCCACCCATTGAAACATTAATGAGCTGCATTCATTCAAAAGACCTGTGGTTTTCAATCAGGGTGCGTACGGCTGTTGCATTTGTTGCAGATTTATTTCTCTCCCACCAAGCGATCCCTCCACCCATTGAAGCAGACAGACTCCCTGTCATCAGCTGACTAGCGAGTCAGGCCTTGGCCACATTGTAACCTGGGAAAAATCTGAGACAACAATCATTTTGTAGGCTGTTAAAAATAATCTACACACACTGAGAGATCCATTGCAAACTCTAAGGGAGAGGAGGATCTTGAGCGATTTTCCACACTGGGTGAGGGTAATCTAAGATCAGAGTGGTTAGACTGACTGTCAGGATCAATTACACAGCTGCTCACAGAGCTTGAGGACAACGATAAACAGAAACAGAATGTGATTCCAGCTCCTGAGCCAGAGAAGGCTGACCAGAGGATGGACCCGGTGAGAACAATACCAAGGAGTGTGTGGATAACTGTGGTTGACTAGATATAGTTGCCATTACATCACCTTGGTTTGTTTGCACATTTGGGTTTAACTGTAATGTCCAATGCATTAGTTCAGGCGTTGGATAAAATTTGTATAGACAGTTTTCTATATTTTTCATTGTGTTATTTAATGTGTCCATGGACATTTGATTTCTCTCTGCACATACATTGATATACTGGAATTGTGGTGCACTTAATCCAAGGCTGACATCATTATCCACATCTTCTGGCGCAGTGGGAGTTTCAGATATTTCTGCCTGTCCTTGTGTTTCCTCAGTCTGAACCCTGGCCTCTGAAACATTAACAAGTGGCTTGTCTGTGGGAGGATGTTCTGCTGAGGAAGTAAACAAACATAGGCCAATAATCAAAATTTGTGTGTTTAAAATAAAACAAAATTAGTCGGTCAACAGCAACAACCCAAAAATACATGACATGACACAAAGACTTATCCAAAAAATTTGAAATGCTAAATTTACTGAGAAGCCCATGATTAATGTTGTTAAGTTAGTACATTTCCCATCAAATATGTTGTGGAAGATTAAAAAAAAAAAAAAAAAAAAAAAAAAAGGTGCCAAAGGAAATATACTAGGGTATACAAGTATTTAACAGTTGCCCACAGCAACCAATATTATATATTCTTCTTTGCCTGTGTTACTCAGCTTTAATAACATAAAAAAATATGCTGATTTTGTAACTTGCACTAGGTTGTAAATATTATCCACCATGGCATTTACAATTTTTTTTTTTTAAGTGTAAAAATTATTTGTTAAGGTTTTGTACATATTTTAATAAAAATGTAAAATAAAAATGGTTTGTGATTGCAAAATGGTTACCTTTTCCTATGCACAGCTTTGTTAAAGTCTCACAGCATCATAAAAAAAAAAATTTAAAATTTTACCTTGCTCCTGGGATAACGGCATCACATCCATCCGGCCAATACCCACTATTTGAGGTCGAGAATATGTGGAAGAAACCTTTTCTTCAACAGGTGACAAAGTCACATTAGTTGGGGGACCTCACCCAGTTCCCTGGCTATGTTTACTAATTAAAGACAGCTTGGCCTTTACTATGCTTCGCTGATCATGCCAGTTCTCTTTAACCTCTTGCCGCAGAACGCCGGGGTTTTACGGCGCTGCGGCACAGGAGGGTTATGAAGCGAGCTCAGGAGCTGAGCTGGCATCATACTCACACGGTCCCGGCTGCTATCAGCAGCCAGGACCCATGGCTAATGCTGGACATTGCCGTTCCGGCAGGTGTCCGGCATTAACTCTTTAGACGCGGCGATCAAAGTTGATCGCCGCGTCTAAAAGTGAAAGTAAAACCATCCCGGCAGCTCAGTCGGGCTAATCGGGACATCGCGATAAAATTTTGATGTCCCGATCAGTTGGGACGCAGCAGGAGGGTGCCTCACCTTCCTCCTGCGCGTCTGAACGGCGATTGATTGCTGCAAGCCTGAAATCCAGGCTTGAGCAATCAGCCGCTGATAACACTGATCAATGCAAAGTTACGTCTTTGCAGTGATCTGTGGAAAAGATCAGTGTGTGCAGTGTTATAGCCCCCTATGGGAGCTATAACACTGCAAAAAAATTTGAACAAAAGAAAAAGTGAATAAAGATCATTAAACCCCTCCCCTAATAAAAGTTTGAATCACCCCCCTTTTCCCATAAAAAAAACTGTGTAAATAAAAATGAAGATATGTGGTATTGCCACGTGCTTAAATGTCCGAAGTATAAAAATATATCGTTAATTAAACTGCACGGTCAATGGCGTACGCACAAAACAATTCCAAAGTCCAAAATAGCGTATTTTTGGTCACTTTTTATAACATAAAAATATGAATAAAAAGCGATCAAAAAGTCTGATTAAAACAAGAATGGTGCCAATAAAAACTTCAGATCACAGTGCAAAAAATTAGCCCTCATACAGCCCCGTACATGGAACAATAAAAAAGTTATAGGGGTCAGAATAGGACAATTTTAAACGTATAAATGTTCCTGCTTGTAGTTATGATTTTTTTCCAAAGTAATTAAAAATCAAACCTATATAAGTAGGGTATCATTTTAATCGTATCAACCTACAGAATAAAGATAAAGTGTCCTTTTTAATGAAAAATGTACTGCGTAGAAACAGAAGCCCCCAAAATTTACAAAATGGCGTTTTTTCTTCCATTTTGTCTCAATGATTTTTTTTCCTTTTCGCCATATATTTTTGGGTAAAATGACTGATGTCATTACAAAGTAGAATTGGTGGCGCAAAAATAAGCCATCATATGGATTTTTAGGTGTAAAATTGAAAGGGTTATGATTTTTAAAAAGTAAGGAGGAAAAAAACAAAGTGCAGAAACGGAAAAACGCTATGTCCTTAAGGGGTTAACCCCTTAAGGACCCAGTCCTTTTATACCTTAAGGATCGGGCCATTTTTTTAACATCTGACCACTGTCACTTTAAGGATTAATACCTTTCATTCTGATTTCATGTTTCGTGACATATTTTACTTTATGTTTGTGGTACATTTTTGCTGATACTTGAATGATTTCTTGGTGAAAAATTCCCAAATTTGATGAAAAAATTTAACATTTTGCATTTTTCTAACTTTGAAGCTCTCTGCTTATAAGGAAAACAGACATTCCAAATAAATTATATTTTGTTTCACATATACAATATGTCTGCTTTAGATTTTCAACATAAAGTTGACATGTTTTTACTTTTGGACAATATCAGAGGGCTTCAAAGTTCAGCAGAAATTTTCCAATTTTTAACAAAATTTTCTAAATCGGAATCGGACCAGTTCAGTTTTGAAGTGGATTTGAAGGGCTTTCTAATAAATAAATAAAAAAATAAAAAAATACCCCATATATGACCCCATTATAAAAACTGCACCCTTCCAAGTATTCAAAATGACATTCAGAAAGTTTGTTAACCCTTTACGTGTTTCACAGGAATAACAGCAAAGTGATTCAAAATCTTCATTTTTTACTCTCGCATGTTCTTGTAATAGAAGAAAAAGCCCACAAAATTTGTAACCCAATTTCTCTCAAGTAAGGAAATACCTCATATGTGGATGTCAAGTGTTCGGCGGGCGCAGTAGAGGGCTCAGAAGGGAAGGAGCGACAATGGGATTTTGGAGAGTGAATTTTGCGGAAATGGTTTTTGGGGGGGCATGTCACATTTAGGAAGCCCCATTTGTAACCCCATCTCTTCTGAGTATATAAATACCCCATTTTAGGATGTAAAATGATCTGTGGGTGAACTACAATGCTCAGAAGAGAAGGAGTCACATTTAGCTTTTGGAAAGAAAATTTTGCTGAAATGGTTTTTGGGGGGCATGTCACATTTAGGAAGCCCCTATGGTGCCAGAACAGCAAAAAAAACACATGGCATACTATTTTGGAAACTATACCCCTCAAGGAACGTAATGGGTACAGTGAGCCTTAACACCCCACAGGTGTTTGATGACTTTTTGTGAAAGTTGGATGTGTAAATGAAAAAAAATTATTCTCACTAAAATGCAGTTTTTTCCCCAAATTTAACATTTTTATAAGGGGTAATAGGATAAAATGACCCCCAAATTTCCTGAATATGGAAAGACCCCATGTGTGGACATCATGTGCTCTGCTGGCGCACTACAATGCTCAGAAGAGGAGGAGCGCCATTGAGCTTTTTGAAAGAGAATTTGTTTGGAATGGAAGTCGGGGGCCATGTGCGTTTACAAAGCCCCCCATAGTGCCAGAACAGTGGACCCCCCCACATATGACCCCATTTTGGAAACTACACCCCTCACAGAATTTAATAAGGGGTGCAGTGAGTATTTACACCCCACTGGCGTTTGACAGATCTTTGGAAAAGTGGGCTGTGCAAATGAAAAATAAAATTTTTAATTTTCACGGATCACTGTTCCAAAAATCTGTCAGAGACCTGTGGGGTGTAAATGCTCATTGTATTCCTTATTACATTCTGTGAGGGGTGTAGTTTCCAAAACGGGGTCACGTGGGGGGGGGGGCATTGTTCTGGCCCTATGGGGGCTTTGTAAACACAAGT
This sequence comes from Hyla sarda, assembly GCF_029499605.1. Classification (NCBI taxonomy): domain Eukaryota; kingdom Metazoa; phylum Chordata; class Amphibia; order Anura; family Hylidae; genus Hyla; species Hyla sarda. Next base: position 313,073,177 of record NC_079193.1, read on the forward strand.
GGCCTTCAATTCCGGAAAAATCTTCTTTAAAATCCCAATGGTGCTCCTTCTCTTTTGAGCATTGTAGTTCGCCCACAGAGCACTTTACATCCACATGTGGGGTATTTTCTTACTCAGAAGATATGGGGATATGAAGTTTGGGGGGCTGTTTTCCAATTTTCCCATGTGAAAATGAAAAATTTAGGGTAATACAAGCATTTTAGTGAAAAAAAATTTTTTTTTCTCATTTTTCCCATCCAGCTTTAATGAAAATTCATCAAACACCTGTGGGGTGTTAAAGCTCACTATACCCCTTGTTACGTTCCGTGAGGTGTGTAGCTTCCAAAATGGGGTCACATGTGGGTATTTATTTTTTTGCGTTTATGTCAGAACCGCTGTAAAATCAGCCACCCCTGTGCAAATCCCCAATTTAGGCCTCGAATGTACATCGTGCGCTCTCACTCCTGAACCTTGTTGTGCGTCCGCAGAGCATTTTACGCCCACATACAAGATATTTCCGTACTCAGGAGAAATTGCGTTACAAATTTTGGGGGTATTTTTTTCCTTTTTACCGCTTGTGAAAATAAAAAGTATGGGGCAACACCAGCATGTTAGTGTAAATTTTTTTTAAAAAATTACACTAACAGGCTGATGTAGCCCCCAACTTTTCCTTTTCATAAGGGGTAAAAGGAAAAAAGCCCCCCAAAATTTGAAGTGCAATTTCTCCCGAGTACGGAAATACCCCATATGTGACCCTAAACTGTTTCCTTGAAATATACGACAGGGCTCCGAAGTGAGAGAGTGCCATGAGCATTTGAGGACTACATAGGGATTGGACATTGGGAATCACTAGTGTAGAATACTCCTGACAGGGTGCCTCCAGCTGTTGCTAAACTCCCAGCATGCCTGGACAGTCAGTGGCTGTCCGGAAATGCTGGGAGTTGTTTTGCAACAGCTGGAGGCTCTGTTTTGGAAACACTGCCGTACGATACATTTTTCATTTTTATTGGGGGGGGGGGGGACAGTGTAGCGTAGTGTTTTACCCTTTATTATGTGTTAGTGTAGTGTAGTGTTTTTTAGGTTACATTCACACTGGTGGGCGTTTACGGTGAGTTTCCCGCTAGGAGTTTTCGCTACGGCAAAAAATTTGCCGCAGCCCAAACTTAAAGCAGAAAACTTACTGTAAACCAGCCAGTGTGAATGTGCCCTGTACATTCACATGGGGGGGGGGCAAACCTCCAGCTGTTTCAAAACGAAAACTACCAGCATTACTGACAGACCGTGCATGGTGGGAGATGTAGTTATGCAACAGCTGGAGGTACTCAACTACAACTCCCTGCATACCGAGATAGCTGTTTGCCGTTTGGGAATGCTGGGATTTGCAGTTTTGCAACATCTGGAGGGCTACAGTTAGAGACCACTGCACAGTGATCTCCAAACTGTGGCCCTCCAGATGTTGCAAAACTACAAATCCCAGCATGCCCAGACAGCAAACTGCTGTGTGGGCATGTTAGGAGTTGTAGTTTTGCAAGATCTAGAGGGCCACAGTTGGATCACTGCACAGTAATCTCCAAACTCTAGCCCTCCAGCTGTTGCAGAACTGCAAATCCCAGCATGCTCACACAGCAAATAGCTGTCTGGGCATGCTGGAGAGTTGTATTTTCGCAACATCTAGAGGGCTACAGTATAGAGACCACTGTATAGTGGTCTCAGACTGTAGCCCTCCAGATGTTACTAGGCAACTCACCGACTTCCGTAGGATCCAGGGAGTCGCATCCCCCACCCAATCGCAGCCCGCAGCCGTCGCCGATGGGTAAATGGACTTTGGCGACCGATCCTTGTACACCACTTGAAAAGGGAGGGACTGCAGCACCAGCAACTTGGACAGGAGCACATTCAGCTTCTGCGCCGTTGGATGAGTGGGCGTAAACTGTTGTCTCTTGGATATGGCTTCGCCAATGGATTGTTGGCGGAATGACTGAGTAAAAGTGGAAGGAGCATCTGGAGCGACAGAAGGAGGGTATGACACCCAGCCCTCTTCGGCTGAGGTAGTGGAGCCTTGGCTGGCTGAAAGAGGGAGCGGCGTGCCACTGGGTGATGCAGCAGGCTGGACCACTATATCGGAGCCATAGTTCTCCCAGGCCGCTTTATGGTGGCGCAGCATATGTTGACACAGGACCGTGGTGCCAACATTGGGACCTGGCCACGCTCCACCTTGTGCTGACACCTCTTGCATGTGGCTATGTTAAACTTCTCCGAATGCTTGATGAAAAACTGCCACACCACAGAGTAGCCGATTTTGCCACCAACGTTCCGCACTAATTGACTGCTACTGCTGCCATCACTCTCCTCATCACTACTTGCCTGCCTAGCGGAAGAAGCGGTGGATGTCTCCTCCACTTCTTGGCTGGGAAGCAGCTGCTGACTGTCCTCAATTAGGTCGTCCTCACTGAATAGTGGAGCTGTACCCACAGCTTAAGATACTTCTTTAGGGGAGGGAACAGCATAGGACAGAGGCAATGGGAGGACAGGGATTTCTCACAGGCCATGCCAACTGAGGGTTGGGCTTAAGGAACCCACCGACTGTTGACTGGGGGTATCAGACATCTCTTGTGATGAAGTGGATGACCGTATTAACCAATCGATGACGGCACATGGGTTGCTGGTTGAGAAACCGCTAGCTGATACCGAGAACTCAGGCCTCTCACTGAGACTTCTGCTGCCACTCGCTCCTAGTCTGCTGTGACCTCTTCCTGATGAATTTAGGCCTCAGCCATTCTTCTGTGCACGTCCTGGCACTTCTCTTCCAGACAGTGCGCATATGAGGGGAGTATAACAAGCTTCAGTATGCTTAAAACAGTATTTATCTAGAGCAGCAGGTGTGTACATTTGGCTGTCCTTTCCCAGTATCTAGGCCCTTGACAGATTAACTGGTACAAAATAGTACACTACTTAGATGTACGTATGTGGTATGCACTTATGAGGGCAGAAAAATGCGCTACAGTACATTTAAAAAAGTATTTGAGTACAACACCAGCCAGTGAGACCTTTTGCCTCGACTTTCACAGTATCTAGGCCCTTGACAAATTAACAGGTACAAAAAAAGTACACTATTTAGATGTAGGTATGTGGTATGCACTTATGAAGGCAGAAAAATGGCAGAAAACAGCCAGTGAGTACTTTTACCTGGACTTTCACAGTGTGTATTCCTTTGACAGATTAACAGATACAAAATAGTACAGTACTTAGATGTAGGTATGTGATATGCACTTATGCGGGCACTAAAATATGTTACAGTATGCTTAAAGAAGTAGTGGAGTAAAACACCAACTTTTGCCTGGACTTTCACAGTGTAGGCCCTTGACAGATTAAGGCTAGGTTTCCGTATTTTTTTTTTTTTTTTTTTTTTACACCTAAAAAACGCCTGCAAATATGCCAGAAAAACTGCCACAGCTTTTCCCTGTGTTTTGGCAGTTTTTCAGGCGTTTTTTCTGGTGTTTTTCCTAATGTGTGGAAACAGCCAATTTTGTCCCCTGTGGCAGTTTTCTCACTGCCTTCAGGGTACCACTCTGTGGGTCAGATGCTGAGCGCCCGGTCCACAGAGTGTAAGAAGATGAGTGATGTATAGCATCACTACTCACCTCCCCCGGCCGTATAGTATACAGGGGTATGTTGTGTACCTGTGTATACTATACAGGAGTCAGGAATCCTGTCACCAGATTCACAGGACTCCCTGCTCCTATAGCCCCTTTGGGCGGCATACAGAATATACAGCTATCTATAGATACCTGTATATAGTGTTTACAGAAGACTAGATCTACTTACGTCCCTTGCTCCCTGACGGGTCTGTGTAGCTCCGCCCCTATTGATGATGTCATTACAGGGCGGAGCTACAGACAGGAGCCAGGCTAGTAAGGGTGTGAGGCTTTGTTCACATTGTCCGTTTTGTATGATGTGAGGAGACCCTTCTGGCAGTGTCCTCCCAGACTGGGAGACTCCAGCTGTTGCTAAACTACAACTCCCTAGCATGCCCAGACAGCCAATGGCTGTCTGGGCATGCTGGGAGTTGTAGTTTTGCAACAATTGTAGGATCTCTGTTTGGGAAGACATTGCATTATGGGCGCTCTCCCCAACTTAGAGCATCAAAAATGTCCTAGCTAATTTTTTGTGTTTCTTTTTTTCTTCTCGTTTCAGATCTGTGTATGCAGAGGATTATGGCGTATTTGAAGGACTACTGCTGATGAACTGGATTTTTTCTCTTCCTTTCAATAAAATGGTTAACGAGGGCTGTGGGAGAGTGTATTTTAAAATAAAATAATTTTTCCAATGTGTCTTTTTTTTATTGAATTTTCAGGCTTAGTAGAGGAAGCTGTCTAATAGATGGAATCCATTACTAAACCGGGGCTTAGCGTTAGCCCCAAAAAGCGCTAAATATATTTATTCTCAGCCAGATACCAACCAAGCAGCAACAGCCTGATATTAGGGTGGGCGAGGACCATTGTAACTGGCCCTCCCAAGCCTAAATAAGGCCAGCCGGTTACCGCCTAGGCCCAGCAGCGCCATTTTTGAGACTCCGGGCCTGTTGGTACCGGCTCTTCTCGGCATCCCTGTGGCGCTGGGTTCTGGGGTAGTAATTGGAGGTTAGTGCTAGCTGTTTTGGGGCTAACGCTAAGCCCCTTCTTAGTAATGGATTCCGTATATTAGACAGAATCCACTACTAAGCCAGAAAATTCATTTAAAAAAAAAAACACATTGCAAAAATTATTTTATTTAAAAAAAAAAACACTCCCCACAGCCCTCATTAGCCATTTTATTAAACCCTTAAGGACTTAGCCCTTTTTCACCTTAAGGACTCGGCCGTTTTTTGCAATTCTGACCACTGTCACTTTAAACATTAATAACTCTGGAATGCTTTTACTTATCATTCTGATTCCAAGATTGTTTTTTCGTGACATATTCTACTTTAACATAGTGGTAACATTTTATGGAAACTTGCATCCTTTCTTGGGGAAAAATCCCAAAATTTGATGAAAAAAATGAAAATTTTGCATTTTTCTAACTTTGAAGCTCTCTGCTTGTAAGGAAAATGGATATTAAAAATAATTTTTTTTTTGGTTCACATATACAATATGACTACTTTATGTTTGCATCATAAAATTTATGAGTTTTTACTTTTGGAAGACACCAGAGGGCTTCAAAGTTCAGCAGCAATTTTCCAATTTTTCACAATATTTTTCAGGGACCAGTTCAGTTTTGAAGTGAATTTGAAGGGTCTTCATATTAGAAATACCCCATGAATTACCCCATTTTAATAACTACACCCCCTCCAAAGTATTCAAAATGACATTCAGTAAGTGTTTTAACCCTTTAGGCGTTTCACAGGAATAGCAGCAAAGTGAAGGAGAAAATTCAAAATCTTCATTTTTTTCACTCGCATGTTCTTGTAGACCCAATTTTTGCATTTTTGCAAGTGATAAAAGGAGAAAATTTTTACTTGTTTTTGTAGCCCAATTTCTCTCGAGTAAGGACATACCTCATATGTCTATGTAAAGTGTTCGGCGGGCGCAGTAGAGGGCTCAGAATGGAAGGAGCGACAAGGGGATTTTGGAGAGAACATTTTTCTGAAATGGTTTTTGGGGGACGTGTCACCTTTAGGAAGCCCCTAGGGTGTCAAAACAGCAAAAAAAAAAAAAAAACACATGGCATACCATTTTGGAAACTAGACCCCTGGGGGAATGTAACATGGGATAAAGTGAGCCTTAATACCCCACAGGTGTTTCATGACTTTTGCAAATAAAAAAATTTTTTTTTTTACCTAAAATGCTTGTTTTCTCAAAAATTTTACATTTTTAAAAAGTGTAAAAGCAGAAAATACCCCCCAAAATTTGTAACACAATTTCTCCCGAGTAGGGCGATACCCCATATGTGACCCTAAACTGTTGCCTTGAAATATGACAGGGCTCCAAAGTGAGAGCGCCATGCCCATTTGAGGCCTAAATTAGGGACTTGCATAGGGGTGGACATAGGGGTATTATACGCCTGTGATTCCCAAACAGGGTGCCTCCAGCTGTTGTAAAACTCCCAGGATGCCTGGACAGTCAGTGGCTGTCTGGTACTACTGAGAGTAGTTTTGCAACAGCTGGAGGCTCCGTTTTGGAAACAGTGGCGTACCAGACGTTTTTCATTTTTATTGGGGAGGGGAGGGGGGCTGTGTAGGGGTATGTGTATATGTAGTGTTTTTTACTTTTTATTTTATTTTGTGTTAGTGTAGTGTAGTGTTTTTAGGGTATAGTCACACGGGCAGGGATTCACAGTAGTTTCTCGCTGGCAGTTTGAGCTGCGGCAGAAAATTTGCCGCAGCTAAAACTTGCAGCCGGATACTTACTGTAAACCTGACAGACTGTACATGCTGAGAGTTTTAGTCTTGCAACAGCTGTAGGCACACTGGTTATGTATCACTGAGTTTGTGACCTAACTCATTGTTTTACCATCAGTGTGCCTCCAGCTGTTGCAAAACTACAACTCCCAGCATGTATGGTGCATGCTGGGAGTTGTAGTTTGCAACAGCTGGAGGCACACCGGTCGTGAAACACTGAGTTATGTAAAAAAAAAACTCTTTCACCGCCAGTGTGCCTTCAGCTGTTGCAAAACGACAACTCTCAGGAGTCACCGACAGCCAACGGGCATGCTGGAAGTTGTAGTTATGCAACCAGCAGATGCACCACTACAACTCCCAGCATGCACTTTAGCTGTTTGTGCAAGCTGGGAGTTGTAGTTATACAACAGCTGAAGGTACACTTTTCCTTAGAAAAAATATGCCTCCAGCTGTTGCAAAACTATAAGTCCCAGCATGCCCATAAGGGAATGCTGGGAGTTGTGGTGGTCTGCCTCCTGCTGTTGCATAACTACAGCTCCCAGCATGCCCTTTTTGCATGCTGGAAGCTGTTGCTAAGCAACAGCAGGAGGCTGTCAATCACCTCCAACTGCTGCTCCACGCCGCCGCACACAGGTCAGTCCCTCGTTGTCGCCGCCGCTCCTGGGCCCCGATTCCAACAGGGACGCCGGGGATCGGGGTCCCCAGCTGCCGGGGTCCACTTCACGCACTCGCTCACGTCCTCCGGAAGAGGGGCGGAGCGGCAGTGACACACGCAGCAGGTGCCCTGATTGGTTGGCCGGTAAACCGGCCAAAGAATCAGGGCGATCGTGAGGTGGCACCAGTGCCACCTCACCCCTGCTGGCTATGGCTGTTCACTGGAAACCCGATTGACCTGGAATCGCCGCAGATCGCTAGCCTGAATTGTCCAGCGATCTGCGTCCATCGCCGACATGGGGGGACATAATGACCCCCCTGGGCGATATGCCACGATGCCTGCTGAACGATTTCAGCAGGCATCCTGCTCCGGTCCCCAACCGGCTAGCGGTGGGGACTGGAATTCCCACGGTTGTATGGATACGCACTGCGTCCTTAAGGACTCGGAATGCAGGGCGTATCCATACGCCCTGCGTCCTGAAGAGGTTAAAAGAAAAAAAATCCAGTTAATTAATAGTGGTCCTCTGAATCCGCTGTAATCCTCTGCATACACGGAACAGAAACAAGAAGAAAAAAACACGAAAAATTGGTTAGTACATTTTTGGCGCTCTCCGCTGACGAGAGCGCCCATAATGCAATGTCTTCCCAAACAGGGAGCCTCCAATTGTTGCTAAACTACAACTCCCAGCATGCCCAGACAGCCTTCAGCTGGAGTCTTCCTGTCTGGGAAGACACTGCCAGATGGGTCTGTTCACATTTTACAGAACGCCCAATGTGAACAGAGCCTCATACCCTTACCAGCCTAGCTCCCGTCTGAAGCCCCACCCCCTAATGGTGTCATCACTAGGGGAGGAGCTACACTGACCCAGCTGGGACTGGAGGGAGGTAAGCGGACTTTATCTTTGGTATACAATATATACAGCTATCTATAGATAGTTGTATATAGTGTATACCGCCCAAGGGGTTAACCTACACTGTCCAGCAGTGTAAGTCAACTCTTTCCTTGCTGGGCTGGCGCATAGCGCACAGCTCAGCAAGGGTTAAGTGAGCCAGCACTGTGTATACTGTATACACATTGCAGGTTCATTGTAAGTTCTTGCTGGGCAGTAGATATGAGCAGATCGCAGCGAGTGTCACTCCTGACACACACTGTGATCCTCCTGTATAATGTATAGATTCGGGCGGCCGCTCTTCTATGGTCCCCTGCACTGCCGTATATATACACATTCATATTTCCCACAGAGTCGTGATTGGCTGGAACCATCTGGCCAATCACAGCTCTCTGCAGGAAATATGAATAGGTGCAGGGAACCATAGAAGAGCGTCCAGCCGTATCTATACATTATACAGGGGGATCTTAACAGACCCGTGGCAATCTGTCAATTAGTACAGGTACTACTACTCCCATCATGGAACAGTGTGTTCCATGCTGGGAGTAGTAGTACTACCTAAAAAAAAAAAGTTAAAAAAAAAGTTTAAAAAAAAAACACACACACTACAAAAACACACCCGGCTAAATTTTTAGTGCCCTACCTGCCCACATAAATTGATTTCTGTTTAAAAAAAATGTAAAATTTTGTTGGAAAACATTTAACGAAATTTGTATTTTTTATATCATTACTGTATCTTTATTTTTAATGGTACCCTACGACATTTTCAGAAAAAAAGGTATCTCCATCACTTTTCTTGGATTGCTAAAGTCCAAAAAAGAATAAAAACCGCCTGCAAAAACGTCATAGTTAAAACCCACATGGCGTTCTTCTTGGAATTTTTTTCACTCCCATAGACTTCTATGGGAGAAAAACGCCAGGATTTTCCCCCAAAAAAATGCCAAAGTCTCAACAAGAGGTAGTTTTTGAAAAACTGCCAAGGAGCCCAAAATAGCAGAAAACCGCCATAAGGATTAAAAAAAATGGCAAGTGGGTATGGAATTTTGCAGTTCCCTATTGACTTGCAGCTAACATCTGGCCTCCGCGCTTTTTCACCACAAAAAAAAAAAAACGCCATGTTGCAAAATGAGCGTTTTTATTGGGTTTTTTGACAAAAAAAAAAAAACAAGTGGAGACCTAGCCTAACAGGTACAAAAAAGTACACTATTTAGATTTAGGTAAGTGAAATGCACTTATGTGGGCATAAAAATGCGCTACAATATGCTTATAGAAGTAGTGGAGTAAAACACCAGCCAGTGATTACTTTTGTCTGGACTTTCATAGTGTCTAGGCCCTCTACAGATTAACAGGGATAAAATAGTACACTACTTAGATGTAGGTATGTGGTATGCACTTATGTGGGCACAAAAATGCACTACAGTATGCTTAAAAAATTTATTTTGCACAACACCAGCAGTACACAACAGTGCTGCAGCACACAGTCTGTGTACTAAACCCAAAATTGCACTCTCTCTAAGACTATTAGGAATGGACTGCTGGGTGTGTATTATACCGTCTACAGACTAGTATAACCAGCATACCATTTGTTGTGGAACAAAGAAGGTAGAAAAATGCGCTAGAGTACTCTTTAAAAAGCATTGGAGTAAAACACCAGCCAGTGATTACTTTTGCCTGGCCTTTCACAGTATCTAGGCCTTTGACAGATTAACACTAGTGTTGAGCGGCATAGGCCATATTCGAATTCGCGAATATTCGCGAATATATGGACGAATATTCGTCATATTCGCGAATATTCGCATATTCGTAATAGTCTCGTTTTATTTTCGCATATGCGAATATTCGCGCATGCAAAAATTAACATATGCAAAAATTTGTATATACAAAAATTAACATATGCGAAAATTCGCATATGTGAAAATTAGCATATGCAAATTTTCGCATATGCGAAACTTCGCACACCAGTCTCACACAGTAGTATTAGAGCCTTCTTACATCACATAAGCTGGAAGCAGAGAGGGATGATCACTGTGATGTGTACTGTGAAAAAAAAAAAAAACAATATTTGTAATTACGAATATATAGCGCTATATTCGCGAATATGCGATATTCGCGAATAAAATTCGAATTGCGAATATTCGCGAGCAACACTAATTAACACGTACAAAATAGTTCACTACTTAGATGAGGGCAGAAAAAAGCACTACAGTATGCTTAAAAATCGTATTTTTGCACAGCACCAGCAGTACACAAAAGTGCTGCAGCACACTGTTGCTGTGTACTAAACTCAAAATTTCACTCTCTCAAATACTATTAGGAATGGACTGCTGGGTATTATATTGTCTACAGACTAGTATAAACAGCCAACAATTTGTTGTGGAACAAAGACAGTTGCATTGAAAAATTATTCCTCCATCCTCTGCTGTTTCTCAAGCTGAGCCAGCTTGTTCAAATGTATGAGGCAACACACAGCTCTCTGCCCCTCTCTGTAATACAATGCTGTAGAAAGTGACTGGGAGGTTAATGGAAGCAGTAAAAAATATTTTATGTGAAAAATGCACTGTTCTCTGTCCAGCAGAACACTGACATGACTATAAGGTGAAACGCTGCTGTAAAAACATGTAACACAGCGCTGTCCTATCTCTTTGCAGTGAAAGGATAAAGTGATGAGCTCTCGATTATATGGGGTTGTGACATCACAGGGGTGACTGGCTGCTGATAGGCTGCATCCTGCATGTGATTCAGGGTCAACCCGCCTACTTCCCTTCCCACCTTGCCTTCCCACCTTCACAGAGTTCCTTGCCCCATGTCCTCACATGTGGATCTGCCCTGGAGCCTGGACTGCACTAAATGGAGTTTAATGAAACGATTCGCGCAGTAGAATCGCGTCGATATTCGCATTCATTGCAAATCGAAAATCATGAAATTTGTAATGAATTCAGATTCGTCAGATTCGATTCACTCATCTCTACTCATAATGTCTGCCCACATTGCATTTTTTTACTCTGAGAGGAATTGTATCTGTTTATTTTTAACTGAAAAAAAGTTGCCAACATCCTGAAAGGGAGTATAGTAGACAAACTAAGTATTGCAAAGCATGTCAGAAACACCCAAAGGAGAAGGGAAAAAATCTTTTAACAACATATTATACATATATTTTTAAATGTAATAAATAATTATTGAAAACATGTAAGAAATGCTGCTGTAGATTTTATGAAACCTGTGCTACAAAACATTTGCACAGTTGCCCATAGCAAAAAGTCCACTAGCTACATTAATTAGTAAAAAGGCTGCTGCAAAATGAACTAAGCAATTTGATTGTTTGCTCTGACCAACTGAGAATTTAACTTGGCCCAGGTTGGGAGAAAATCGCACACCATAAGATTTAGTAAAAAATAGCCAACATCTCACAATTTAAAGGTGCCCAAGATAAACAAAATAAATAAAGTAAGGATAACAAACAACAAAGTGTGAAAATGGTTAAAAAAAAAATTATATATACATATACACACACACACACACCTCTTCAACTAAAACCTCCGTCTCTCGATCACTAAAGTTTTTCTTTTTGCAAGGCCTGCAGCAAGCTAAACCACTTCTCAAGTATGACCTTCAGCAACACTTCCCTCCCTAAAAGGGGTACTCCACTGCCCCAGCGTCCAAATGTTCCAAATGCTGGGTGCAGTCAGTCAGTGAGGGTCATGAAGTCATGCGCACGCCCCCTAGTGATGTCACGCCCCCTCAATGCCAGTCTATGGGAGGGGGCGTGGTGGCTGCCACGCCCCCTCCCATAGACTTGCATTGAGGGGGCACAGCATGACGTCACTTGGGGGCGTGTGCGTGACGTCACAACCCCAGTAGCCCGCACCCAGCATTCAGAACAAAATGTTTTGGACACTGGAGTAGTGGAATACCCCTTTAAAACACTGGTTGAGGTGGAAGGAACCTCTGCCCCTCTCTTTGAAGTTCTTTTTTTAGACATTAGTGGCAAAAAAACTACAATAGAAAGGCAAAAAAAACTGAGAAACCAGCTCCTCCGATGCAGAGTAGACCTGTTCTAAATGTGGAGGCAGAATATGATCTAGGAGTGGTTGTGCGGATCTGCACGAAATTTATCATGGCTGCTGTGAAAATTTGAAACCATTTTCGCAACAAAATAATAAATCTAGACAAGACCATTATTAATTAATAACTCCAATTGTGTCTCCCAGAAAGTCATAAGAGACATGTGGGGGACATTTTAACATAACTTTTTTTTTTATTTTTTTTATTTTTTTTTTATTGTTGGCATGTTCAGCAGATTATTATTAGCCAAACCAGCTGACCATTTAGTGGTCGGTTGTGGTCCTAACATTTTTTTTACATGTTCCTAAGACAGTGTTTTCTAAACAGTGTGTCTCCTGCTGTTGCACAACTACAACTTCTAGCACGCCCGAACAGCCCTTGGTTATTCGGGCATGCTAGAAGTTGTAGTTGTTCACCAGCTGGAGACACATTGCATGAAAAACGTGACATGTTTTTTTTTTTTTTTTTACAGGTACACTTTAAAGGGGTACTCTGATGGAAAACGCCAAATGCCAAAAAGTTAAACAGATTTGTAAATTACTTCTATTTAAAAATGTTACCCCTTCCAGTACATATCAGCAGCTGTATGCTCCATAGCAAGTACTTCTCTTTTTGAATTTCCTTTTTCTTTAACCACAGTGCTCTCTGTTGACACCTCTGTCCATGTCAGGAATTGTCCAGAGCGGGAGCAAATCTCTATAGCAAACCTCTCCTGCTCTGAACAGTTCCTGACACGGACAGACGTGTCAGAAGAGAGCACAGTAGTCAGACTGAAAAGTAATTAAAAAAGAAAAGAACTTCATCTTAAGCATACAGCAGCTGAAAAGTACTGGAAGGATTAAGATTTTTAAATAGAAGTAATTAACAAATCTGTTTAACTTTCTGGCACCAGTTGATAAAAAAAAACAAAAAATAAATTTTAAGTCTCAGCATTGGTATTATAGAGAATACAATAATTTAATAAAACAGACATATTAAGAGAGCTGCTAAGTAGTCCTTAAATATTATTTTTCCTAAAAGTGTGCATTGTGTAACTATATGAATAAATTAAATCTCTTCGCCCACAGTTATTGACACTGTTATTGTTTGTATATTATTTCCCATATTCTTTTATGCTACCACTTTAAAATATAGTACTATATTGAAGAGAGAATTATGGCTTGGAGTTATTTGCATTATTTGTTTGGAAGTATTCCCAGTAAATGATGTATGTGTCTAAGTTCCTTCTAACAGGTCATTCTCACTAAGCAAAAGTCTTGTAATGTCCCATAACACACGTTGACTCAGCTCATTCCATTGTGAGACAAGCAGATGGCCAATTCTTTTATCAATAGAGAGTGTCTAAAACATAAGCCTCACATGGAAAGTCTCTTGCTATATGTTATGTATGAGAATATTCAAGCTACAAATGTAGGAAAATCTCAAAACTGGACACCTTACCCTGCAATACATGAGGTCTAAGCTGAAAGCTAAGGCCTGGTTCACCTAGCAGCTGCACTGCCATGTAAATATAGCGATGCTGTCTGTTGCAGAAAGTTATTATTAACGGCTATTTCTGGCTTACAGAGAGCCTCAATAGAAGTGTAGAATACTTTGCCTTGTGGTAACACGCATAGGGTGTGTGCTGTGTAAGTGAAATAATACTGTCATTCAGTATGACATGCAGATCAGAGGCATTGCTATTAGAATCACTGTCGCAGAGCGGCACAATGAGAGAGCCTGGAGGTGGCATCAGTATGAGGAGACCATATAGTGGCTGAATGACAGCGTGGAGTTGGCGGCAGCATGAAGAGACCATATAGTAGCTGAATGACACAGCATAGAGGTGAAGGCAGCATGAGGAGAACATATAGTGGCTGAATGACACAGCCTGGAGGTGGCGGCAGCAGAAGGAGACCCTATAGTACCTGAATGACACACCCTGGAGGTGGTGGCAGCATGAGGAGATCACATAGCGGTTGAATGACAGCGTGGAGGTGGCAGCAGCATGAGGAGACCATATAGTGGCTGAATGACACAGCCTGCAGTTGGCAGCAGCATGAGGAGACCATATGGTGGCTTAATGGCACAGACTGGATTTAGCGGCAGCATGAGGAGAGCATGTAGTGGCTGAATGACACCGCCTGGAGTTGGCGGCAGCATGAGGAGACCATATAGTGGCTGAATGACGCAGCCTGAAGTTGTCAGCAGCATGAGGAGACCATATAGTGGCTTAATGACACAGCCTGGAGATGGCGGCAGCATGAGGAGAACATATAGTGGCTGAATGACAGCCTGGCGTTGGTGGCAGCATGAGGAGAACATATAGTGGATGAATGTCACAGCCTGGAGTTGACATCAGCATGGGGAGACCATATAGTGGCTGAATGACACAGCCTGGAGTTGGTGGCAGAATGAGGAGATCATATAGTGGCTTAATGACACAGCCTGGTGGTGGCGGAAGCATTAGTAGACCATATAGTGGCTGAATGACACAGCCTGGAGGTGGGAGCAGCATGAGGAGAACATATGGTGGCAGTATGAGACAGCTTCGAGCTGGCATCAGCATGAGGAGAACAGGTGGCAGAATGCAATACCAGTACCCGGGGAAGTAGGTGGGTGAAAAAAGGAGAAATTGGCATCAGATGTGTGACATCAGACAGGTGGCAGGATCAGAATAGTAGTTGAGGCAGGTAGGCAGAAGAAAACTGTCTTTTGTAAAAGTATTAGTGTGCACAAGTATTGAGGATACGTATTATGTAAAATTTAACTTGTAATAATATGCTTAGGATAAAATATTTTTTTTTAAATCAAACAAAAGGAAAGGTGTGCAAAAAACACCATGTGCCACCTACCCCATCAAGTATTGATGTGATGCTAAGACCTCTAAAAGGTGGAAGAGAACAACATATGGTCCATTGTAAATGGTGGGGGTAAAAACTTCCCCTGTAAGGCCCTACTCTCGCCCTATTAATTCCCTTATTGGCAATTGGAACTCAACCTAAAAACCCTGAGAAATGGCAATGTTTTTAGGGGGAAATGGGGAATGGTTCCTGTGTGGGGCCGCCCTTTTTAGGGCAAGTAACACTTGCCAAGAAGGGAATTAATAATGCAAGAGTAGGCCTTTACAGTGGAAGATTTTACCCCCACCAGTTACAATGGACCATACGTTGTTCCCTTCCACCTTTCTTTTATAGAGTCTTTACATCACATCAATACTTGGTGGTGTAGGTAGCACCTTTCCTTTTGTTAGATTTAAAAAAGTTTTGAAGTACATATATTTTATCATAAGAATAGTATTAAAAGTTAAGTTTTACGTAATGCATATCCTCAATAATTGTAGGCGTATGCGGAGGAATGTCTAACTGGGGAGCAGCGCCTTAAATAAATATCCATATTTGTGAAGTGTTGGTGTGGCAACATGATCAATCTACTCTGATGCATCAGGCATTGGTGGGTGGAAATCCTGGCTGATCCATGTCAGATTTATCCTCACAAAAAGGTCAGTCTCCACATTTTTCGTGGACAGACTAATTCTCCTTGGGGTTACTATGGCCCTCGCTGCACTGAACATCCGCTCTGATGGCACACTACTGGCCGGGCAGGACAGTTTTCCAGGGTAAACTTTGCTAGTTGCAGACAAAAATCAAGTTTGGCTGCCCAGAAGTCCAGCGGATCTTCAAGGTGTGTTGGCATGGTCATGTCAAGGTATGCCACCACCTGTTGGTTCAGGTCCTGCTCCAGGTCAACCTGCTGCTGATGAGTTGCTTCACGAAAGCTACTCATCAGCGACTGTAGACTCAGGCTGCTGATGGAGCTGGTACTGCTCCGGCCACCCCACCCCTCCCCAGCACCCATGGCAGTAAAGGGTGATCGCAGAGGCCCCCCCCCTCGAGTCAGACCTGCGAGAGGATAAACGATGGTTCTCACAGGACGTTTTATGGTGACGCTGCATATGTTGGTGCAGGGCCGTGGTGCCAACATTGGGACCCTGGCCACGTTTCACCTTCTGCTGACACATCTTGCATGTGGCCAGGTTAACCTCCTCCGGATGATTGATGAAAAACTGAAACACCGCCAAGTAACTGATTTTGCCACCAATAGTCCACACTGACTGACTGCTTCACAGGCAACCAGCAACTTTCTTCTCCTGATGATGATGATGATGATGATGAATCTTCTTCTGCACCCGACTCCCAAGTGCACCCGACTCCCAAGGTTGCTCAACAGTGTGCTTCAGGAGCCTGAATGCTCGCAACACCACCTCCCATGCCACTCTCCTCATCACTACTTGCCCGCCTAGTGTAGGAAGCAGCGGATGTCCCCTGCACTTCTTGGCTGGGCAGTAGCTGCTGACTGTCGTCTTGATTGTTCTCACTAAATAGTGGAGCTGAACCCACAGCATAAGATACTTCTGTGGGGGAGGGAACACCATAGGACAGAGGCAATGGGAGGACAGGGACTTCTTGCAGGCCATGTCAACTAAGGGTTGTGTCTGAGAAACCCACCGAATGGGGGTGTCAGATGTCATTTGTGATGAAGTGGATGACAGTGTTAACCAATCAATGATGGCCGATGGGTTGCTGGTCGAGGCTCAACGGCTAGCTTATACCGGGAACTCAAGCCTCTTGCTGTGACTCCTGCTGCCACTCACCCCTAGTCTGCTGCGACCTCTGCCTGATGAATTTAGGCCTCTGGCACTTCTCTGCCTGACATACTTAGTGCGTATATGAGAGGAGTACAATACGCTACAGTACACTTAAAGTATTTGTGTACAACACCAGCCGGTGAGTACTTTTGCCTGCCCTTACACAGTATCTAGGCCCTTGAGAGTTTAACAGGTACAAAATAGTACACCACTTAGATGTACGTATGTGGTATGCACTTATGAGGGGAGAAAAATGTGCTACAGTATGCTTAAAGTATTTTTGTACAACACCAGCCAGTGAATACTGTGGTATGCACTTTTCCCCTCATAAGTGCATACCACATATGTACATCTAAGTGATGTACTATTTTGTACCTGGTAAACTCTTAAGGGCCTAGATACTATGAAAGGCCAGGCAAAAGTACTCACTGGCTGGTGTTGTACACAAACACTTTTTTAAGCATACTGTAGCATATTTTTATGAGGGGAAAAAATATGCTACAGTATGCTTAAAAAAGTGTTTGTGTACAACAGCTGGTGAGTACTTTTGCCTGGCCTTTCACAGTATCTAGGCCCTTGAGAATTTAACAGGTACAAAATAGCACACCCATTAGATGTACGTATGTGGTATGCACTTATGAGGGGAGAAAAATGCGCTACAGTATGCTTTAAAAAGTATTTGTGCACACCAGCAGTACACACCAGTGCTGCAGCACACAGTCGCTGTGTACTACACCCAAAATTGTACTTTCTCAATCTCACTCCCTTCCTTATTAGTGCTTCTTGGCAGGATTTGTGCTTTAGCTGAATCGCTGTTATTCTGTGAAAAACTGTTCTGTGCAACAGAACGCTGACTTGACTAGGAGGTAAATCGCTGCTGGAAAAAAGCTTTTCTGTGCAAACCACAGCACGGTCTGTCCTCATCTATCACTCTGTAATAAGAGGCTGAAGTGTCTGGCAGCAATATGGCTGCCGATTATACAGGGCTGTGACATCACAGGGGTGACTGGCTGGGGATAGGCTGCCTACTGCATGTGATTCGGGGTCATCCCGCCTACCCAGGATTCCTTGCCCCATGTCCTCACATGTGGATCCACCATTTTTGATGCCCTGGAGCCTGGACCGCACTAAATGGAGTTTAATGAAGCGATTTGCGCTATAGAATCGTGGCAATATTCACATTCGTTGCAAATCAAATTTTTCCACAAATTCCTAACGAATTTGGATTTGTCAGATTTGATTCGCTCATCCCTAGTTGTTTTTTTTATTGTTATGGTTTTGTTTATTATTATTTTAATGTTTTATATTTTAAATTAAAGATCTACAGGGTTTTAGAGCTCTTAGGCAGTGTCATGCAAAAGTGTTAAAGCTTATTTCATTGCCTGCCGAACTGAACTTTTGAAAATTTCGCTCAACTCAAGTTCCCATGCACACTGGAGCAATGCCATTGATAATGAACAATAGTTAAAGTGAAAAAAATGTTGAGTGTTACATTTAATGGCAGTAGTACAAAATATATAACAAAAGCAAGCCCACTTAAACTCGCTGTCTTTGAGGAAAAAACCTATATAGCCTGTGAATTTTTAAGTGGTATGCAAAGAGAGGTAGCCTCTATTCTTTGTCCTGGTAAAAGCATTCATTAGGTCATTTATGATACGTTGTTGACATTTATATATATTGTTGGTATTGTTAGACGTGCTTCTACATATCCTTGTTCTACATATTGTGAAAACTAAATTAAAGTCATGGCTGGGCACACAATGTATCCAATCACTCCAGGACAAAACCTGATGTAGACCATGACTTCTTTGGAGTGACTTTACTCCATAATGCATGCAATATGACTAAAGTAGATTAAAAACAACTCAAGACCCGTAGTCCTTTCTGTAGAGCTCTGTACTTGCAAAGTGGTATCAGATTGGATCAATGTTCATCCGTATCAACACAATGCAGTGGTCTCTCAACATACAATGGTAATCCGTTCCAAATGAACCATCGTTTGTTGAAACCATCGTATGTTGAGGTATCCGTGCAATGGAAAGAATAGGAAGTTATACTCACCTGTCCCTGCCACTCCGGACTGTCACCGCTCATCACCGCTGCCCTGGATGTTGCGCTCCATCGCTGTTGCCGCATCCTCGGGGTGTCCCCGATGCTCCGGATGTCTCTGCTATCCCGGGATCTTCGCTCTCCGTCGCCGCCATCACGTCACTACGCACGCCGCTCCTATTGGATGATGGGATGACGAGGGAGGGCGCCGACGATGCAGGGGATCCCGAAGAGGATGCTCCGGAGCCCCGAGGACAGGTGAGTCATCATTACCGGAGCACTGTAAACTGCTATCTGGTGGCAGCTGCAGCAGTCTGCGCTGCCGGATAGCCGTTTATGCGATGGCCCGACATACAAAAGCATCGTGGTCCATGTGGGAACCAACGACAGAATACATGGTAGGTGGAGGTCCTTGAAGAATAATTACAAGGAACTAGGTGCCAAGCTGAATGGAAGGACCTCTAAGGTAGTGTTCTCTGGAATACTTCCTGTGCCATGCACATCGCAGGAAAACAGCGGGAGCTTAGGGAGTTAAATGCATGGCTTAAGTCGTGGTGTGAGGGGGAAGGGTTTTTGTTTTTAGAGCACTGGGCTGACTTTTCATTGGGGTACAAACTCTATTCTATGGATAATTTGCACCTGAATGGAAGGGGGTCCGCTGTGCTGGGGGGAGAGAATCCTGGAAGGGGTGGCTGAGTATTTAAACTAGGTGAGTGGGGGGAGGATAATAAAGCAAAGAAAGCAGACAATCGGATGGATAGGTCAGAGAGGGGTCAGGACATAATGGTGGGTGGAGAGGAGTCCTGTGGGGGGAGGTTTAGAGCAGTGGATAAGGAGATCCATGGGTTACAAACCAGCCGTAAAAAATAAATGTAGCCCGAAAAATTGTAATCCCAATAATTTAAAAAATGCCATTAGCCCCAATAACTCAATAACTACAATAAGCCCCATTAACTCAAAAAATACCATTAGCCCCAATAAATTAAATAACAACGTTAGGCACAATAACTCAAAAAATCCCATTAGCCCCAATAACTTAAATAGTACAATTAGCCCTTATAACTCAAATAATAACATTAACCCCAATAACTCTGAAAATCCCATTAGTGAGACTATATGTGTAAAACTTAATGGAAATGTAAAGTGTATGTTCACAAATGCCAGAAGCCTAGCAAATAAAATGGGGGAGCTTGAGGCCTTGATACTGGAGGAACATATTGATATAGTTGGGGTCACTGAGACATGGCTGGACTCCTCGCATGACTGGGCCGTTAATCTGCAGGGGTTTACATTGTTTCGCAAGGATAGAATGAACTGAAAAGGTGGTGGAGTCTGTCTGTATGTAAGAAGTGGTATGAAAGTCAGTGTGAACAATGCCATAGTGTGTGATGATTCTGAGGATGTGGAATCACTGTGGGTAGAATTACAAAAGGAGGGAAATACTGAAAAAATAATATTTGGTGTAATCTACAGACCCCCTAATATCACTGAAGAGATAGAAGGTCAGCTGTATAAACAAATAGAGAGGGCCGCCCGGGTAGGTACAGTGGTAAATATGGGAGATTTTAACTATCCAGATAAAGATTGGGGCCGGGGGCTGGCTAAAACTACAAAGGGGAGAAAATTCCTAAATTTATTGCAGGATCATTTTATGGGCCAGTTTGTGGAGGACCCAACAAGAAGTGATGCCTTGTTGGATCTGATCATTTCCAACAACGCAGAGCTGGTTGGTAATGTAACTGTGAGGGAAAACCTTGGTAATAGCGACCACAATATAGTTACTTTTGACTTAAAATGTAGAAAACAAAGACAGACGGGGAAGGCAAAAACATATAACTTTAAAAAGGCAAATTTCCCTGGGCTGAGAGCTGCACTACAGGACATAGACTGGGGGGAGGTGTTCTCAAATACTGATACAGAAGGTAAATGGGACATCTTTAAATCAACTCTAAATAACTATACAGCTAAATATATACCAAAGGGGAACAAATATAAACGATTAAAACTAAATCCTACATGGCTGACAAATGATGTTAAAAGAGCAATAAACAAAAAAATAGCCTTCAAAAAATTCAAATCTGATGGGTCAGCTATAACATTTAAACAGTACAAGGAGCTTAACCCCTTAAGGACCAAGGACGTACCGGTACGTCCTTGGACCTGCTCTCCTGATATAACGCGGGGTTACAGCGGTAACCCTGCATCATATCACGGCGGGCCTGGCGTCATAGTGAAGCCAGGACCCGCCGCTAATAGCGTGCAGCGCCGCGCGCTATTAACCCTTTAGCCGCGCGCTCAGAGCTGAGCCACGCGGCTAAAACCGAAAGTGAAAGCTGCCGGTTAACTCAGTGGGCTGTTCGGGATAGCCGCGGCAAAAACAGCCCCTACCTGCCTCCTCGCTGTCCGATCGCCGAATGACTGCTCAGTGCCTGAGATCCAGGCATGAGCAGTCATGCGGCAGAATCGTCGATCACTGGTTTCCTATGAGAAACCAGTGATCAATGATGAAAATCAGTGTGTGCAGTGTTATAGGTCCCTATGGGACCTATAACACTGCAAAAAAAGTGAAAAAAAAAGTGAATAAAGATCATTTAACTCCTCCCCTATTAAAAGTTTGAATCACCCCCCTTTTCCCATTAAAAAAAAAACACAGTAAATAAAAATAAAAATATACATATATGGTATCATCGCGTGTGGAAATTTCCGAATTATAAAAATATATCATTAATTAAACCGCTCGGTCAATGGCGTGCGCGCAAAAAAAATTTGTGCATTTTTGGTCACTTTTTATATCATTTAAAAATGAATAAGTCCTATCAATGCAAAAATGGTACCGTTAAAAACTTCAGATCACGGCGCAAAAAATGAGCCCTCATACCGTCCCATACACGGAAAAATAAAAAAGTTATAGGGGTCAGAAGATGACAATTTTAAACGTATTAATTTTCCTGCATGTAGTTATGATTTTTTCCAGAAGTCCGACAAAATCAAACCTATATAAGTAGGGTATCATTTTAATCGTATGGACCTACAGAATAAAGATAAGGTGTCATTTTTACTGAAAAATGTACTACGTAGAAACGGAAGCCCCCAAAAGTTACCAAACAGCGTTTTTTTTTTCAATTTTGTCGCACAATGATTTTTTTCGTTTCACTGTAGATTTTTGGGCAAAATGACTGACGTCATTACAAAGAAGAATTGGTGGCGCAAACAATAAGCCATCATATGGATTTTTAGGTGCAAAATGGAAAGAGTTATGATTTTTTAAAGGCAAGGAGCAAAAAACGAAAATGCAAAAACAGAAAATCCCCGGTCCTTAAGGGGTTAATAAAATCTGTAAAAATGTAATAAAAACAGCAAAACAGTCAAAAAGAGAAGGCCAGATAGCCATACTTATATTAGTCTGTATCCGAAAAAGTATACAGAGAGAGAGAGAGAGAGAGAGAGAGAGAGAGAGAGAGAGAGAGAGAGAGAGAGAGAGAGAGAAAATAAAATAAAAAAGGACCCCTTAGTGATGATAATGGGGAGGTTGTCACGGGCGATCAAGAGAAGGCGGAGATACTGAATGGGTTCTTTAGTTCTGTATACACTATGGAAAAAGGAGCTGACATTGGACACATCATGTAATGTACTGAACTGGCTTAATGCAGAGATGGTACAAGGTGAGTTAACTAAAGTAAATGTAAGCAAATCTCCAGGGCCGGATGGACTACACCCAAGAGTTCTTAGAGAGGTAAGTTCAGTAATATCTGTACCCTTGTTCTTGATATTTAGAGATTCTCTGGTGTCTGGTATTGTGCCAAGGGACTGGCGCAAGGCTAATGTGGTACCAATCTTCAAGAAGGGCTCTAGGTCTTCGCCAGGCAATTATAGACTGGTAAGTCTAACGTGCATTGTGGGTAAATTGTTTGAAGGACTTATAAGGGATTACATACAGGAATACATAGGGGATAATTGTATTATAAGTGATAGCCAGCATGGGTTTACTAAGGATAGAAGTTGTCAAACCAATCTAATTTGCTTTTATGAAGAGGTGAGTAGAAGCCTTGACAGAGGAATGGCTGTGGATATAGTGTTTCTGGATTTTGCCAAAGCGTTTGATACTGTCCCTCACAGACGTCTGACAGGTAAGTTAAGGTATTTGGGCTTGGAAACTTTAGTTTGTAACTGGATTGAACACTGGCTCATGGATCGTACCCAGAGAGTGGTGGTAAATGATTCGTACTCTGATTGGTCCCCGGTAATTAGTGTATTGGGCCTGCTGTTTAATTTATTTATCAATGATATAGAGGATGGCATTAACAGCTCTGTTTCTATCTTTGCAGATGACACCAAGCTTTGTAGCACGGTACAGTCTATAGAGGATGTGCATAAGTTACAAGATGATTTGGATAGACTAAGTGTCTGGGCATCCACTTGGCAAATGAGGTTCAATGTGGATAAATGTAAAGTTATGCATCTGGGTACTAATAACCTGCATGCATTGTATGTCTTAGGGGGGATTAAACTGGCAGAGTCACTGGTAGAGAAGGATCTGGGTGTACTTGTAGATCACAGACTTCAGAATAGCATGCAATGTCAGGCTGCTGCTTCCAAAGCCGGCAGGATTTGTCATGTATCAAAAGAGGCATGGACTCAAGGGACAGGGACATAATACTCCCCCTTTATAAAGCATTGGTACGGCCTCACCTGGAATATGCTGTTCAGTTTTGGTCGCCTGTTCATAAAAGGGACACTGCGGAGTTGGAAAGGGTGCAGAGATGCGCGACTAAACTAATATTGGGCATGGAACATCTTAGCTATGAGGAGCGATTAAAGGAGTTACAATTATTTAGTCTTGAGAAGAGACGTTTAAGGGGGGATATGATAAACGTATATAAGTATATAAATGGCCCATATAAAAAATATGGAGAAAAACTGTTCCAGGTTAAACTCCCCCAAAGGACGAGGGGGCACTCCCTCCGTCTGGAGAAGAAAAGGTTTAGTCTAAAGGGGCGACACGCCCTCTTTACCGTGAGGACTGTGAATTTATGGAACGGTCTACCTCAGCAACTGGTCACAGCAGGAACAATTAACGGCTTTAAAACAGGGTTAGAAACATTCCTGGAACAAAACAACATTAATGCTTATGCAGAATTATAAAACTACATCCCTTTCCCTTATCCCCTTACACCCTTCACTTCAATTCCCTGGTTGCACTTGATTGACGTATGTCTTTTTTCAACCATACTAACTATGTAACTATGTAACTATGTAACTATGTATGTTGATGCTGCCTCTGAGAGGCCATCGCATGTTGAAATTGTCGTATGTCGGGGCCATCGTAGGTCGGGGTGGGGGTCACTGTATTTATGTATTGATGATGGCAATTGCTGCTAAAGTGACCTGAACATTATTACTGATAAGTATAGGGGATATTTATCATTGTGTGTCTTTAGAAATTGTGTTTTGAAGTAATTTATTTTTGCTTTGGTTTTGCTTACATGCAACAGGTTTATCATACTATCGGAGGGAGGTTGATAAATTTGGTGCAAGTAAGCAAAAAACAATAAATCACTTTAGAACACCACTATGTATGATTTCTTCCATCCTCTGCCACTTCCACTTTTCTACACAAAAAGTCACAGTTCTGCAAAAAGCTAATGCATATATATATATATATATATATATATATATATATATATACACACAGATAGATAGATATATTGAAAGTGAGAAGAGGAACACTTTCCTCAAATCTGGTCTTTTGTATGCTCTGAAAAAATGGTGAGAGCGTATATAAAGAGTTGTGTATATACACAGTTGGTACTGAAGTAGAAACAATATGTATTGTATTAAAACATATTTATTGATGTAATTGTCTATGGCAACTGCCTGCAGGGCCCTTGCAGCAGTGTCAATAGATACAAACAAATGTAAAATTAATAAAATATATAAAAATTATTGTAAAAATAATTATGCAGATAAGTTTAGAAAGTCCATATTATGCAATCCAAAGGATAAGCAGAGATTTCAAAAGCAATTGGGTTCCAAATATGTTTGGTAAAATAAGGGTGCGTATATACCCTGATAAACTCTAGCCCCGCAAAAGCTGCTGCGGTAGCTGCAGCGGCTTCTGCGGGGCCAGAGTCACGCCGCTGCCACCCGATTTCCTTCCCATCCCCAGCTTTCAGATTTACCTGTCCTGGGGTGAACTCCTGCAGGCTCTGGCAGCGTTCTGAGCTGTCGCAGTGTGCTGTGCAATGACGAGTGACATCGCATTGAGGACGTCACTCGTCAGTGAACAGCGCAGGACGCCGCCGGTACGGGAGCCTGTAAGAGTGCACCCCAGGACAGGTAAATCCGAAAGCCGGGGGTGGGGAGGGAATCAGGCAGCGGCGGAGGGACTCTTTCCCCCCAGAAGCCACTGCAGTTACATGATTTAAAGCGGCCGAATGAGTCTATCGGCATATAACATGCAGATAGACTTTAAGCTAAAAGAAGTTCCCTAAAAATGTGTGTTATATGCTGATAAATATGGATATAGATATAGAATATATATATATATATATATATATATATATATATATATATATATATATATATATATATATAAAAAGAGGATAAGTTTGCCAGCACATACTGATACCAAACTAATGCATGGACCCGGCAAATATACATAAACAGGAGAATACAGCAGCACGCTGCTAGCACACAGATACAACATGAAATGCTCTATTGCTACAATGCAAAACATGAAAAAATGGAAGGGATTTGGTCCTAAGGAAAGATCCTGGGAGCCCAAGGAAAACATCCTGGATTGTGGTCTCCTCAAACGTTTTCTCAGCCCCAAAAGGAGGGGGAGACCAAAGGGGGGAGTACTGTGACAACTTGCGCTCCGGCCATTCACTCTGGCCGTAAGCGCATTGTCCCCTTCTCTTCCCCAGCCAGCGGGGATGGGATTCACATTTCGCGGGGACACATTTCAGCCCGTCACTTCACCTCTGTCCTCTGATGCTTCCTCTTCCCTCCGGCGCGTTTGCCCCCCACCTCCTAGGGCATGCGCCCGCTGGAGCTCTAAGATTTAAAGGGCCAGTGTGCCCTTAATTATCTATTGCACCTGCCATATACCTCTGCCGGATCTTTGTTGCCCTAGTGCCTTAGAGAAAGCGTTCCTGTGTGTTGCCTTGCTGTTTTCTGACCTCATTGTTCTGTGACCTGACCTTGCTCCTTTGCCGCCTGCCCTTCTGCTATCCTCACCACGAATTGCCGTATCCTACCTGTGCATCAAACCTCCTCAGCCGCCTGTGTGGTCGAGTCATGCCTGGGGTAGCGACCTGGGTGCCGCCTGCCGCTGCAAGTCCATTCCACTTTGCGGCAGGCTCTGGTGAAAACCAGCGACACCTTAGACCCCGCTCCCTGGTATGTCCCGTGTCATCTGCCACACAGGTCCAGCAGATCCACTACAACAAGTATTCTTGTCTACTAAACCATGAGTGCTACAATGAGGGAAGCAAAGCGGGTGCTGTGATTTCAAATTCCCCGCTGGGAGCTTTAATTAGTCAGCCAGTGCCGACCAATCATGGCTTCCAACATAGAATATGAAATTATGGCACCAGTAATTCAATATTCCCAGCTGGGAGCCGTGATTAGTCCTTCAATCGTCACAGGGCTGTGATTTCAAATTCCCTACCAGGAACTGTGATTGGTCGATCAGTGCAAACCAGTCACGGCTCATGGCAGGGAATATGAACTAAGGGGAGATGGGCACGAGCTCCAGATTGATTAGTGCTGAATCCTGGCAATCAGGGGCAGGGACAGCCATGGAGGGGGGGATGGGGTTCAGGCTTCACGCAGCCAATGCCTATGACAGCTAATGTCACCTTTTAGCTCCAGGAACAGTCGGCTCATTAGGACAAGGTGGCTCGTCCTGAGGCAGTTGCATATTGAACATACTCTCCAAAGGCAGTTTTGTAAGCCATTTCAAGGCTGATGTAGATCTGCTGTGTTTTGGAGAGGTTTGTGACATCAGCACTTCTGTTGACAGCTGAAACTGACTTATTTAAGATTGCCTGTACCTTTTTGCTTACAGCGTTAAGTAAAAAATAAAGTTATTTGGCGCACATGCAACATTTCAGATATATAAGCAAAAAAGTTCTAAAGACAATGATAAATGTTCTCCTTAGTGTTTTAGTCAATATTTTATTAGTCTTTATGGCCTAAACCAGACGCACACTGTTGCAGACATGTCACAGACAATGGCCCTTATTTATTAAGAGTGGTGAATAGTTTTCTTTGTGGATTTTTGTTTCCGACAGGTATTTTTCATCAGTATTTACTATCGTATCTTGTATTTGGTGATTTTTCTACATTTTGCTTTTTTTTTTACACATGCTCTGAGCTGTCGGGTTTTCCAGAGCTCAAATCCACCACATTTTGGGGGAAATGTATCAAAACCTGTGGAGAGGCAAAGTTGACCAGTTGCCCATAGCAACCAATCAGATCGCTTCTTTCATTTTTCACAGGCCTTGTTGAGAATGAAAGAAACAATCTGATTGGCAACTGGGCAACTTTGCCTCTCCACAGGTTTTAATAAATCTCCCTCTTTGTGTGTAAACATTAGTAAATGTGTAGGTTTCTTTAGAAAATGTAGTTTTTTTTTGAGACATGCCCCTATTCCTTGATGACCACGCCCCTTTGTAGGGTTTTCTGAGTAATGTGGAGATTTAGTAGGGTTTTTTGGATTTCTTTACGGAAATTCTGGCACACAACACATGCAACACAAAAAACCCTACAATATCCACTTTGAAAAGCTTTAGTAAATGTAGCCTAACATGGGACAAAATAACTTAAGCAAAAACTAGTTGTTTTAGTTAGTAAATGAGGGCCATTGTGTGCGAACCTAGCCTATGGTGTCACATACTTCGCCTCTATTCACTTATAGATGCTCATTTACTAAAGTAAAACTGACTAGTTTTTGCTGGGTTATTTCAAGTTATTTTGTCACGTAGGCCCAGATTTATCAAAGAATGTCTATGGTAGAGCTATTTTCCCATGTTTATTTGGGTGGTGGGTTTGACTAGCGTGCATCTTATTTATCAAGAAGGTGCAGCAGGATGATGAATTTTGCACAGCTCTGCTGTGGTGGGAAAAGTTCTACCACATACATTTATTCTAGACACTTGTGAAGGAGGGAAGTAGACACTTTCCTGGGTCCTTAATTTGGCAGGTTAGGTGTTTTTACTTGCCTTCACAGAGCTTTTTAGATGCTACAATCAAATTTGATTGCCGTGCCTAAAGGGTTAAAGCTGGGCATCACCGTGATGGGTGATGTCTGGCATTAGAGATGGGTCCTGGGGGCTGTCTGCCCTGTCTGCGACAGTGGGTGCCAGGAAAATCCGACAAAGCCAAAATTGCATTGGGAAAAGCCGGAAGACGGGTGTGATCTGTCGCAAAGGGGTCGTGGTTTCGCAACCTGACCTATTTACTATTAAATTTACAGAAAATCCTGTGAATAAATGGCTGGAAATTTAGTGTCTACTCATGCTGCTGTCAGCTCCTGGCTGTGTGTGAACACAGACCAAAACAGACATGACACTAACCCCCCTTTAATGAGGGGCCTCAGGACCCTCAAAAAAACACAAACAAGCATAAAAACATCCCAAATATTTAAAAAAAAATTAAAACATACCTGGGCGCCCAGGTGGCCCCACGATTGCCCCCTGGATGCAGATGCTTGGCTCTGGAACGGAGGTATCTGCAGTCTCCAGAATTGGTAGTGGAGGTTCCAGCATCTGGTTCACTTGAAACAGGATTCAGGTATACGGAAAGTGGCACCAGAGCAAGTGGCAGGCTGGTGATTCTGTTAGGGACCGACCTGTGGACAGGGAGAGTGAGCCCTAAAGTGACCATAAAACCATCTCTCCCTGCCTACTTGCCTATCCACCCTAAATGGTGAATCGACAACTGGGTGCCGGTCCCTCCCTGAACTAAAGTCTGGGGCATAATAAAAACACACACTAATAAATAGTCAATCACCAACCAGAAAACTAACAGGAACATAAAACCCTATAGTATATAAGTTCAGAGGGCACAGATCAGAGAGTAGTACAGAGGACACAAATCAGCGGTCATGAACAGACGACACCATAGATCAGTGGACATGAACAGGGGGCTCAGTGGCCGTGAACAGAGGACTCTATAGATCAGTGGTCATGAACAGAAGTCAACAGACTATAGGAACAGACAGGAATATAACATAATCCCCAGAACATCCAGAAGACAAAGTCCCCATGGACCATAAACAGGATCAATAGCTTACCAGGAATTATCACAATCCCCCAGATAAACTCCAGTAGAAACAGGAATGTCTTGATACTAGAATGCAATCTCCCAGATTCCATCTTGGAGCACGGAGATATCTTGTACTAATTCTCAATTCCCCAGATTCCCCATGGACAGGTAACAGGGATATCTAGATACACAGGATATAATTATAGAACACAGTACACACTGAACAAGAAAGAAATTGCAATCCCCCAGATAACCTCCAGTAGACAGGATTGTCCCCATGGAGCAGAAACAGGGATGCCTAACTTAGGACATTGTTCATACTGGACACACTAACTGGACACTCAACTCCACTATAGGAATAGCCATTAATAAAAAAAATCCAAATAGACTACTGACAAGCAGCACACACACCACGGTGTGGTCAGGATGCTGGCCCAGTAGGAAAACAGAAATATAAAAGACAG
Organism: Hyla sarda; assembly: GCF_029499605.1. Taxonomy (NCBI): domain Eukaryota; kingdom Metazoa; phylum Chordata; class Amphibia; order Anura; family Hylidae; genus Hyla; species Hyla sarda. The sequence goes on from NC_079193.1 coordinate 313,102,550, forward strand.
AACTTCACATAAACAGATACAAGAGAATACACAGTGTGAACAGACACATAACAGAAAGGATATACAAATCCTAAAACTAACCAAACAAACACAGATTAAAATCTACTAAGAGCATGCCAAAACATGGCTAAAACCAGAAAATACAAAGTGCAGGTTAAAACAAATATAGTAGATTATAAGCTCAAAGAAGAGTTTCACCCATCCTCCATTAGACGCATGGCAATAGTACGATAGCAGACAGTCAGGGTATACTGAGGATAATCACCAGCACTGAGGCTAGGCTGGGCTGACTATAAATAGACACACCCAAAAGCCTATTGGCTAACAGAGGCTGAAGCTAAAAGAGACAGAGATATTAACTCTTCCCTGACCAGGAAACATAAAACTGTTCACACACAGCAAAACCAATAGGCTGTGTGTGAACACAGACCAATACAGACCTGACATGACCACTGTCACTTTAAGCATTAATAACTCTGGAATGCTTTTACTGTTCATTCTGATTCTGAGATTGTTGTTTCGCAACATATTCTACTTTATGTCAGTGGTAAGTTTTTGTCGATACTTGCATCATTTCTTGAAAAATTCCAAAATGTAATGAAAAATTTGAAAATGTTGCTTTTTTAAAATTTATTTGAAACTCTCTGTTTATAAGGAAAATAGACATAACAAATAAATTAGATATTGATTCACATATTCAATATGTCTACTTTATATTTTCATCATAAAGTTGACATGTTTTTACTTTTGGAAGACATCAGAGGGCTTCAAAGTCCAGCAGCAATTTTCCAATTTTTCACAAAATTTTAGAAATCTGAATTTTTTAAGGACCAGTTCACATTTGAAGTGGATTTGAAGGGCCTTTATATTAGAAATACCCCATAAATGACCCCATTATAAAAACTGAACCCCTCAAAGTATTCAAAATGACATTCAGAAAGTTGTTAACCCTTTGGTTTTTCACCAGGTTTTTCAGGTGTTTCACAGGAATAGCAGCAAAGTGAAGGAGAAAATTCTAAATCTTAATTTTTTACAATTGCCTGTTCTTGTAGACCCAGTTTTTGAAATGTTACAACAGGTAAAAGGAGAAAAATCCTCCAAAATTTGTAACCCAATTTCTCTCAAGTAAGGAATTACTTCATATGTGTATGTAAAGTGTTCAGCGGGCGCAGTAGAGGGCTCATAAGGGAAGGAGCGACAGGGGATTTTAAAGAGTGAGATTTTCTGAAATGGTTTTTGGGGGGCATGTCACATTTAGGAAGCCCCTATGGTGCCAGAAAATAAAAAATAAAAAAACATCCATGGCATACTGTTTTGGAAACTACACGCCTCAAGGAATGTAACAAGGGGTACAGTGAGCCTTAAAACCCCACAGGTGTTTGACGACTTTTCGTTAAAGTCGGATGTGTAAATAAATTTTTTGTAGACCCCAACTTTACCTTTTCATAAGGGTCAACCCCCAAAACTTGCGCAACACAGAATTTGTTACTTAACTCATTGTTTCCCAACCAGTGTGCCTCCAGCTGTTGTAAAACTAGAACTCCCAGCATGTACAGTATCTCAGTGCATGCTGGAAGTTGTAGTTTTGCAACAGCTGGAGGCACGCCGGTTGAGACACACTAAGTTAGGACACAAACTTTGTTTGACAATCAATGTGTCTCCAGCTATTACAAAACTGCAACACTCAGCATGCATTGACAGGTAAAGGGCATGCTGAGAGCTGTAGTTTTGCAACAGCTGGAGGCCCACTGCTGCAACTCCCAGCATGCCCATTGGTAGTCTGTGCATGCTGGGAGTTGTAGTTATGCAACAGCTGGATGCACACTTTTTCATAGAAAAAAATGTGCCTCCAGCTGCTGCATAAGTACAAGCCCCAGCATGCACAGACTACCAAAGGGCATGCTGAGAGTTGTAGTTGGAACTCCACCTGTTGCAAAGCTACAAATTCCAGCATCCCCTTTGGCTGTGCATGCTGAGAGTTATTGCTAAGCAACAGCAGGAGGTGAACAGGCCTCACCTCCTGCTTTATCCCGCCAATGGGACTGCCACCACTGATACCACTACTCCTGCTGCCGGGACTGCCGCCGGCGCTTCTGAGGGGACCCCCGCCGGACCAGGGAGAGGTAGGATACCGCTGCCAGCCGTGATCACCGCCCAGCAGGGCAGTGATTGGTAGGTCGTTCTGACCAATCAATCACATCATCGTGAGGTAGCACCCATGCCACCTCACTCATGCTGGGTAAGGGTGAATGGGCCTGTCTCAGACAGTCCCATTCAACATTTTTTTCCAGATCACCGGGTAACCAGACACCCGTTTGACCTGGAATCGCCACCGGGAGGGGACCAGACCGGGATGACTGCTGATATCTATCAGCAGGCACCCCGTGCAAACCCCTTGGGTCAATTCAGACAGGCGATTTGCAGCAATCACCGACATGGGGGGTCTCAGGACCCCCCAGGGGTTTGCACGGGGTGCCTGCCGATAGATATCAGCAGTCATCCTGGTCTGGTCCCTGCCCAGGTCCCTAAGTGGTTAAATGTTCTCAATAAAAGACAGGAGAACTGTTTTTGAGTTTAGATTGTGTATGTTTTATTGTGACTGTAAAAAAATTTTTGAGTCAACCCATTCCTAGACATTTTTATATTTTTTTCAAGAGAGCCGAATATGGATTTTCATTGGTTTTATTAATTTCTCCTTTTTTTGGAGGCAAGATGAACAGGAAACAGAAATTCTAGCATAACTTTTTCTTAAAGGGCTACTCCGCTGAAAACATCTTATCCCCTATCCAAATGATATTGGATAAGATGTGTAATGGCTGGGGTCCCAAAGCTGGTGACCTCCCGTGATCTCCAGACCAGCGGCGGCGGCCAGAACACGGAAGCATGGAGCTTCCACGTTCATGTTGTCACACCACGCCCCCTCCATTCATGTCTATGGGAGGAGGCGTGTGTTACGCCGAGCGCTCCGGGTCCCCGCTCCTCCCCGGAGCGCTCGCTTCTCTCTCGCTACCGCAGCGCTCCGGGCAGCTCCACTGACCCGGTGCGCTGCGATACCGTCTCCAGCCGGGATGCGATTCGCGATGCGGGTAGCGCCCGCTCGCGATGCGCATCCCGGCTCCCGTACCTGACTCGCTCTCCGTCTGTCCTGTCCCGGCGCGCGCGGCCCCGCTCCCTAGGGCGCGCGCGCACCGGGTCTCTGCGATTTAAAGGGCCACTGCGCCGCTGATTGGCGCAGTGGTTCCAATTAGTGTGTTCACCTGTGCACTCCCTATTTATACCTCACTTCCCCTTCACTCCCTCGCCGGATCTTGTTGCCATTGTGCCAGTGAAAGCGTTTCCTTGTGTGTTCCTAGCCTGTGTTCCAGACCTCCTGCCGTTGCCCCCGACTACGATCCTTGCTGCCTGCCCCGACCTTCTGCTACGTCCGACCTTGCTTCTGTCTACTCCCTTGTACCGCGCCTATCTTCAGCAGTCAGAGAGGTTGAGCCGTTGCTAGTGGATACGACCTGGTCACTACCGCCGCAGCAAGACCATCCCGCTTTGCGGCGGGCTCTGGTGAAAACCAGTAGTGACTTAGAACCGATCCACTAGCACGGTCCACGCCAATCCCTCTCTGGCACAGAGGATCCACTACCTGCCAGCCGGCATCGTGACAGTAGATCCGGCCATGGATCCCGCTGAAGTTCCTCTGCCAGTTGTCGCCGACCTCACCACGGTGGTCGCCCAGCAGTCACAACAGATAGCGCAACAAGGCCAACAGCTGTCTCAACTGACCGTGATGCTACAGCAGCTACTACCACAGCTTCAGCAATCATCTCCTCCGCCAGCTCCTGCACCTCCTCCGCAGCGAGTGGCCGCTTCTGGTCTATGACTATCCTTGCCGGATAAATTTGATGGGGACTCTAAATTCTGCCGTGGCTTTCTTTCCCAATGTTCCCTGCACTTGGAGATGATGTCGGACCAGTTTCCTACTGAAAGGTCTAAGGTGGCTTTCGTAGTCAGCCTTCTGTCTGGAAAAGCTCTGTCATGGGCCACACCGCTCTGGGACCGCAATGACCCCGTCACTGCCTCTATACACTCCTTCTTCTCGGAAATTCGAAGTGTCTTTGAGGAACCTGCCCGAGCCTCTTCTGCTGAGACTGCCCTGTTGAACCTGGTCCAGGGTAATTCTTCCGTTGGCGAGTACGCCGTACAATTCCGTACTCTTGCTTCAGAATTATCCTGGAATAATGAGGCCCTCTGCGCGACCTTTAAAAAAGGCCTATCCAGCAACATTAAAGATGTTCTGGCCGCACGAGAAATCCCTGCTAACCTACATGAACTCATCCATCTTGCCACTCGCATTGACATGCGTTTTTCCGAAAGGCGTCAGGAGCTCCGCCAGGATATGGACTTTGTTCGCACAAGGCGTTTTTTCTCCCCGGCTCCTCTCTCCTCTGGTCCCCTGCAATCCGTTCCTGTGCCTCCCGCCGTGGAGGCTATGCAGGTCGACCGGTCTCGCCTGACACCTCAAGAGAGGACACGACGCCGCATGGAGAATCTCTGCCTGTACTGTGCCAGTACCGAACACTTCCTGAAGGATTGTCCTATCCGTCCTCCCCGCCTGGAAAGACGTACGCTGACTCCGCACAAAGGTGAGACAGTCCTTGATGTCTACTCTGCTTCTCCACGTCTTACTGTGCCTGTGCGGATATCTGCCTCTGCCTTCTCCTTCTCTACTATGGCCTTCTTGGATTCCGGATCTGCAGGAAATTTTATTTTGGCCTCTCTCGTCAACAGGTTCAACATCCCAGTGACCAGTCTCGCCAGACCCCTCTACATCAATTGTGTAAACAATGAAAGATTGGACTGTACCATACGTTTCCGCACGGAGCCCCTTCTAATGTGCATCGGACCTCATCACGAGAAGATTGAATTTTTGGTCCTCCCCAATTGCACTTCCGAAATCCTCCTTGGACTACCCTGGCTTCAACTCCATTCCCCAACCCTGGATTGGTCCACTGGGGAGATCAAGAGTTGGGGGCCCTCTTGTTTCAAGGACTGCCTAAAACCGGTTCCCAGTACCCCTTGCCGTGACTCTGTGGTTCCCACTGTAACCGGTCTCCCTAAGGCCTATATGGACTTTGCGGATGTTTTTTGCAAAAAACAAGCTGAGACTCTACCTCCTCACAGGCCTTATGATTGTCCTATTGACCTCCTCCCGGGCACTACTCCACCCCGGGGCAGAATCTATCCTCTGTCCGCCCCAGAGACTCTTGCTATGTCGGAGTACATCCAGGAAAATTTAAAAAAAGGCTTTATCCGTAAATCCTCCTCTCCTGCCGGAGCCGGATTTTTCTTTGTGTCCAAAAAAGATGGCTCTCTACGTCCTTGCATTGACTACCGCGGTCTTAATAAAATCACGGTAAAGAACCGCTACCCCCTACCCCTCATCTCTGAACTCTTTGATCGCCTCCAAGGTGCCCACATCTTTACCAAACTGGACTTAAGAGGTGCTTATAATCTCATCCGCATCAGAGAGGGGGATGAATGGAAAACGGCATTTAACACTAGAGATGGACACTTTGAGTATCTGGTCAGGCCCTTTGGCCTGTGCAACGCCCCTGCCGTCTTCCAAGACTTTGTTAATGAAATTTTTCGTGATCTCTTATACTCCTGTGTTGTTGTATATCTGGACGATATCCTGATTTTTTCTGCCAATCTAGAAGAACACCGCCAGCATGTCCGTATGGTTCTTCAGAGACTTCGTGACAATCAACTTTATGCCAAGATAGAGAAATGTCTGTTTGAATGCCAATCTCTTCCTTTCCTAGGATACTTGGTCTCTGGCCAGGGACTACAAATGGATCCAGACAAACTCTCTGCCGTCTTAGATTGGCCACGCCCCTCCGGACTCCGTGCTATCCAACGTTTTTTGGGGTTCGCCAATTATTACAGGCAATTTATTCCACATTTTTCTACCGTTGTGGCTCCTATCGTGGCTTTAACCAAAAAAAATGCCAATCCCAAGTCTTGGCCTCCTCAAGCGGAAGACGCCTTTAAACGGCTCAAGTCTGCCTTTTCTTCGGCTCCCGTGCTCTCCAGACCTGACCCATCTAAACCCTTCCTATTGGAGGTCGATGCCTCCTCTGTAGGAGCTGGAGCGGTCCTTCTACAAAAAAATTCTTCCGGGCATGCTGTTACTTGTGGTTTTTTTTCTAGGACCTTCTCTCCGGCGGAGAGGAACTACTCCATCGGGGATCGAGAGCTTCTAGCCATTAAATTAGCACTTGAGGAATGGAGGCATCTGCTGGAGGGATCAAGATTTCCAGTTATTATTTACACCGATCACAAGAACCTCTCCTATCTCCAGTCTGCCCAACGGCTGAATCCTCGCCAGGCCAGGTGGTCTCTGTTCTTTGCCCGATTTAATTTTGAAATTCACTTTCGGCCTGCCGATAAGAACATTAGGGCCGATGCTCTCTCTCGTTCCTCGGATGCCTCGGAAGTTGAACTCTCTCCGCAACACATCATTCCTCCTGACTGCCTGATTTCCACTTCTCCAGCCTCCATCAGGCAAACTCCTCCAGGAAAGACCTTCGTCTCTCCACGCCAACGCCTCGGAATCCTCAAATGGGGTCACTCCTCCCATCTCGCAGGTCATGCAGGCATCAAGAAATCTGTGCAACTCATCTCTCGCTTCTATTGGTGGCCGACTCTGGAGACGGATGTCGTGGACTTTGTGCGAGCCTGCACTGTCTGTGCCCGGGATAAGACTCCTCGCCAGAAGCCCGCTGGTTTTCTTCATCCTCTGCCTGTCCCCGAACAGCCTTGGTCTCTGATTGGTATGGATTTTATTACAGACCTACCCCCATCCCGTGGCAACACTGTTGTTTGGGTGGTCGTTGATCGATTCTCCAAGATGGCACATTTCATCCCTCTTCCTGGTCTTCCTTCAGCGCCTCAGTTGGCTAAACAATTTTTTGTACACATTTTTCGTCTTCACGGGTTGCCCACACAGATAGTCTCGGATAGAGGCGTCCAATTCGTGTCAAAATTCTGGAGGGCTCTCTGTAAACAACTCAAGATTAAATTAAACTTTTCTTCTGCATATCATCCTCAATCCAATGGACAAGTAGAAAGAATTAACCAGGTCTTGGGTGATTATTTACGACATTTTGTTTCCTCCCGCCAGGATGATTGGGCAGATCTTCTACCATGGGCCGAATTCTCGTATAACTTTAGAGTCTCTGAATCTTCCTCCAAATCCCCATTTTTCGTGGTGTACGGCCGTCACCCTCTTCCCCCCCTCCCTACTCCCTTGCCCTCTGGTTTGCCCGCTGTAGATGAAGTGACTCGTGATCTTTCCACCATATGGAAAGAGACCCAAGATTCTCTTTTACAGGCTTCATCTCGCATGAAAAAGTTTGCCGATAAGAAAAGAAGAGCTCCCCCCATTTTTGCTCCCGGAGACAAGGTATGGCTCTCCGCTAAATATGTCCGCTTTCGTGTCCCCAGTTACAAACTGGGTCCACGCTATCTTGGTCCTTTCAAAGTCTTGTGCCAAATTAATCCTGTCTCTTACAAACTTCTTCTTCCTCCTTCTCTCCGTATTCCTAATGCCTTTCATGTCTCTCTTCTTAAACCACTCATCATCAACCGTTTCTCTCCCAAATTAGTTTCTCCCACTCCTGTCTCCGGTTCTTCTGACGTCTTCTCAGTGAAAGAGATACTGGCCCCCAAGACGGTCAGAGGAAAAAGGTTCTTTTTGGTGGATTGGGAGGGCTGTGGACCTGAAGAGAGATCCTGGGAACCTGAGGACAACATCCTAGACAAAGGTCTGCTCCTCAGGTTCTCAGGCTCTAAGAAGAGGGGGAGACCCAAGGGGGGGGGTACTGTTACGCCGAGCGCTCCGGGTCCCCGCTCCTCCCCGGAGCGCTCGCTTCTCTCTCGCTACCGCAGCGCTCCGGGCAGCTCCACTGACCCGGTGCGCTGCGATACCGTCTCCAGCCGGGATGCGATTCGCGATGCGGGTAGCGCCCGCTCGCGATGCGCATCCCGGCTCCCGTACCTGACTCGCTCTCCGTCTGTCCTGTCCCGGCGCGCGCGGCCCCGCTCCCTAGGGCGCGCGCGCGCCGGGTCTCTGCGATTTAAAGGGCCACTGCGCCGCTGATTGGCGCAGTGGTTCCAATTAGTGTGTTCACCTGTGCACTCCCTATTTATACCTCACTTCCCCTTCACTCCCTCGCCGGATCTTGTTGCCATTGTGCCAGTGAAAGCGTTTCCTTGTGTGTTCCTAGCCTGTGTTCCAGACCTCCTGCCGTTGCCCCCGACTACGATCCTTGCTGCCTGCCCCGACCTTCTGCTACGTCCGACCTTGCTTCTGTCTACTCCCTTGTACCGCGCCTATCTTCAGCAGTCAGAGAGGTTGAGCCGTTGCTAGTGGATACGACCTGGTCACTACCGCCGCAGCACGACCATCCCGCTTTGCGGCGGGCTCTGGTGAAAACCAGTAGTGACTTAGAACCGATCCACTAGCACGGTCCACGCCAATCCCTCTCTGGCACAGAGGATCCACTACCTGCCAGCCGGCATCGTGACAGCGTGACAGCTAGTACATAGCAGTCATGTGTCCTCCCATAAACACAAATGGAAGGAGCGTGGCAGGCGTGTTTGCCAGTCATCAGGATGGAGCGGAGTTCACTCTGTGCACCGAATGGCAGGAATGAAGTTGGGGAGATCGCAGGGGTCCTGCCACTGGGGATAGGGGATAAGATGTTTTCAGCGGAGTACCCCTTTAACCTCTTAAAGACGCAGGGCATACCTGTACGCCCTGTGCCCAGTCCTGTCATACTGGGTCAGTCCCGGTGGCTAATGATAGCTGGAACCCTGGGCTAAAAGCATGCGGCACTGATCGTTGTGCCGCGCACTATTAACCCTATAGATGCGGCGATCAAAGTTGATCGCCACATCTAAAATGATAGTGAAAGCTTCCCAGCAGCTCAGTCAGGCTGATCGCATAAAATCGCGATGTCCCAATCAGCTAGGACACAAGCAGAGGTCCCCTTACCTGCCTCCGTCGTGTCCCATCAGCGATTGATTGCTCCAAGTCTGAGATCCAGGCATGAGCAATCGACCGCCTATAACACTGATCAATGCAAAGCTATGGCTTTGCAGGGATCAGTGTGAAAGATCAGTGTGTGCAGTGTTATAGCCCCCTATGGGAGCTATAACACTGCAAAAAAAAGTGAAAAAAAAGTTAATAAAGATCATTTAACCCCTTGCCTAATAAAAGTTTGAATCACCCCCTTTTCCCATTTAAAAAAACTAAACTGTGTAAATAAAAATAAACATATGCGGTATCGCGGCATGCGGAAATGTCTGAATTAAAAAATATATAATTAATTAAACCGCACGGTCAATGGCGTACGCGGAAGAAAATTCCAAAGTCCAAAATAGCGTATTTTTGTCACTTTTTATATAATGAAAAATGAATAAAACGTAATCAAAAAGTCCAATCAATCCAAAAATGGTACCGATAAAAACTTCAGATCATGGCGCAAAAAATAAGCCCCCATACCGGCCCGTACACAGAAAAACAAAAAAGTTATAAGGGTCAGGAGATGACAATTTTTAACATATACATTTTCCTGCATGTAGTTATGATTTTTTTCAGAAGTACGACAAAATCAAACCTATATAAGTAGGGTATCCTTTTAACCGTATGGACCTACAAAATAAAGATAAGCTGTCATTTTGTACCGAAAATGCACTGCGTAGAAACGGAAGCCCCCAAAAGTTACAAAATGGCATTTTTTCTTAAATTTTGTCGCACGATGACTTTTTTTTCCATTTCGCTGTGGATTTTTTGGGTAAAATGACTAATATCACTGCAAAGTAGAATTGGTGACACAAAAAATAAGCCATCATATGGAATTTTAGGTGCAAAATTAAAAGCGTCATGATTTTTAGAAGGTGATGAGGAAAAAATGAAAATACAAAAAACGGAAAAACCCTGCTTACTTAAGGGAATAAATAACCTATTGTTTTTTTACTGTATGGGTCATTATGGAAAGGGCATTAGCCATTCTGTGTAGTTTGTTTTTTTGTTCTTTTGAATTTTTCACACAGTGTTTTTTTCAGCATTTTTTTTTGTTTTGCCTGTGTATGCTTGCAATAACTAAATGTCAAATATTTTGTTTTCATTATTTACCAAAGAATGACAAAATTGTTTGTAATTTAGTCCATTTATTCATGGACAATGTTTGTGCACTGCTTGTTCACAAGGCCAGGATATTTTTTTTTTCTTTGCATTTTTACATAACTTTAATATTTTTTAGTGTCAACATTTTATCCTAAGGGAAATATAGAAATGAAATAATATAAGGGCAGACTAGACTAACCAGGTAGTTTTTCTTTTACGACAATCATCTATGTTTGGCTGGGTTCACATATTTCCGCAGCCCGTTACAGGTTCCATCCGGCATGCACAGAGGGAAACTGATGCTATTCATTTGAATGGGAAAGTTCACAATCATCCAGGGTCTCAATTTTGATGCATATATTCATTACTCACCGCTCCTACTTAAAGGGGTACTTCGGTGAAAACCTTTTTTCTTTTAAATCAACTGGTGGCAGAAAGTTAAACATATTTGTAAATTACTTCTATTAAAAAATCTTAATCCTTCCTGTACTTATTAGCTGCTGAATACTACAGAGGAAATTATTTTCTTTTTGGAATGCTCTCTGATGACATCGTGAGCACAGTTCTCTCTGCTCACGTTATTATAATAATAATGCTTTATTTATTGTAGTCCTTAGTGAGATTTGAACCCAAGTCCCAAGTACTGCAAGGCAGCAGTGCTAACCACTGAGCCACCATGCTGCCCTTAGCACACATCTGCTATACATCTGCTATACATCTGCTATACATCTGCTATGCATGGTTGCTAAATTGGACAAAGATGTCAGCAGATAGCACTGTGCTCGTGATGTCATCAGTGTTCCAAAAAGAAAGGAATTTCCTCTGTAGCATTCAGCAGCTAATAAGTACTGGAAGGATTAATATTTTTAATGGAAGTAATTTACAAATATGTTTAACTTTCTGCCACCACATGATTTAAAAGAAAAATGGTTTTCACCGAAGTACCCCTTTAAAGGTGAACTCCGGTGGAAACAAGTGGAAAACAAATGTTTTCAAATCAACTGGTGCTAGAAAGTTAAACAGATTTGTAAATTACTACTATTTCAAAATCTGAAGCATTCCAGTACTTATCAGCTGCTGTATACTACAGATAGATTTGTGAAGTTCTTTCCAGTCTGACAACAGTGCTCTCTGCTGACACCTCTGTCCATGTCAGGAACTGTCCAAATTAGAAGAAAATCCCCATAGAAAACCTATGTTGCTCTGGACAGTTCCTAACACAGACAGAGGTGTCAGCAGAGAGCACTGTTATCAGATGGGAAAGAACTTCACAAATGTCTCTGAAGTATAGCTGTAGTACAAAGCAGCTGATAAGTACTGGAGGGGTTAAGCTTTTTTAATAGAAGTAATTTACAAATCTGTTTAATTTTATATCACCAGTTGATTGGAAAACTTTTTTTTTATCAAGTTAAACTGATTTGTAAATGACTTCTATTAAAAAATCTTAATCCTTCCAGTACTTATTAGCTGCTTAATGCTACAGAGGAAATTATTTTCTTTTTGGAACACAGAGCTCTATGCTGACATCACAAGCACAGTGCTCTCTGCTGACATCTCTGTCCATTTTAAAAACTGTCCAGAGTAGGAGAAAATCTCCATAGCAAACATACACTGCTTCTGGACATATGCTGCTCCTAAAATGGACAGAGGTGTCAGCAGAGAGCACTGTGCTCGTGATGTCAGCAGAGAGCACTGTGATCCAAAAAAATAATAATTTCCTCTGTAGTATTCAGCAGCTCATAAGTACTGGAAGGATTAAGATTTTTAATAGAAGTAATTTGCAAATCTGTTTAACTTTCTGGCGCCAGTTGATTAGAAAAAAAGTTTTCCACCGGAGTACCCCTTTAAGTATTAGTGCTCCATACTACCCCCGATGTCTCTGTTTACTTACCTTTGTGGCACTCTCCCCTGACGCTTCCAATGACATTTGGCACCCGGTGAAGCCAAATACTGAGGCTGTAACAGGATCAGATGTCATCAGGAGAGACGGGACAGCGCATCATCAAGGTCAGTAAATTAAAGCGCCAGAGCAAAACAGAGCACCAACACTGAAATAGGAGAGATGAGTATTGCATAGATATTATTATTTTACTCCCCTAGCTACTTGTTCCTGACTTTTTACATATATCAGACAACCTATTACCTTACAAAAATGTGTTTTTTGTATCTGTTTTGTGACATCATTTTTTAAGGAACTGAAAGTTTTTCTTTTCATCTTTTTCTCCCCTATAATGCACTGATATGAATCGAGATATATCTGTATATACCAGCACATTATACCCGTGAGAAATACTATTGAGGTTTTTATCCAGAAAAAATCCATTCCTAGGCAACAATGGGGTGCACATTTAGTGTTTCTTTCTCCAATGTGGCAGGTCCAGGAATCACGTTTAGTTTTTCTTTCCCTAGTGTAGAAGGTCCTGGATTCAACTCCAAACAGAAACCTGGTTAAAAAAAAAAAAAAAAAAAAAAACAATGCTGAAAGAAAATAAATATATTGAGGCAGTTCACTGGGGATGGGACCCTCAACCCATGTCCTGAAGAACGCCTCCCATTGTGGGCCATTGGACAAGACAACTTTGCCTGGTACGGGTCTGGTTAGCTTCTCATAGGGAAGGTGTGGTGTCTCGGGGTGTGAAGGTGAATGGAGTAGATGTTGTAGCCCAGGGACAAGGTGTTATTAACCCCTAAATGTTCGTGACACTAGGGCGTAGGTTTCCCGGTAACCACCCGAATGGTAGTACCGCTATCCTAAGGTTAGGCAGGGCAATAATAGTCCAAGACCAGGTTAGGGTTAATGGTAGCTTTACTGAGGTAGACAAAAATAAATATTCTTTACAGCTAAACCAAGATCCCAGAGAGTTGGCCAGTAACACAGAAGGACCTCGCAGCTTGCTGGGACTTGTAGTGACTTTGACAGACTTTAGGACAGTCACGCTGACTATAATAGACTTGACTATAGACTTGACTGGACTGTAGGTAGTGACAGCAGACATAGATGACTTGACTTACTGGAATGTGGCTGTAGGTAGGCTTGAGGCCTCCATATATGCAGGACGCTAGCTCTGAGACGTCTGGTCTTTACTGTTCCTCAGCAGGAGTGACAAGAGAGAGATTGTAATGGCTTCTGAGCCAGAAGCCCATAGGTCAAGCTGTAGGTCACCTGGTTAGCTGGTGCTCTCTGGGTAACAAACACATCATGTGAACACATTTATCATGCGACTAACTCAAAGGTCCTTTATGCATAAGGTTAGAAGTTGTCAAACCAATCTAATTTGCTTTTATGAAGAGGTGAGTAGAAGCCTTGACAGAGGAATGGCTGTGGATATAGTGTTTCTGGATTTTGCCAAAGCGTTTGATACTGTCCCTCACAGACGTCTGACAGGTAAGTTAAGGTCTTTGGGCTTGGAAACTTTAGTTTGTAACTGGATTGAACACTGGCTCATGGATCGTACCCAGAGAGTGGTGGTCAATGATTCGTACTCTGATTGGTCCCCAGTTATTAGTGGTGTACCCCAAGGTTCAGTACTGGGACCGCTGTTGTTTAATTTATTTGTCAATGATATAGAGGATGGTATTAACAGCTCTGTTTCTATCTTTGCAGATGACACCAAGCTTTGTAGCACGGTACAGTCTATGGAGGATGTGCATAGGTTACAAGATGACTTGGATAGACTAAGTGTCTGGGCATCCACATGGCAATGAGGTTCAATGTGGATAAATGTAAAGTTATGCATCTGGGTACTAATAACCTGCATGCGTCGTATGTCTTAGGGGGGATTAAACTGGCAGAGTCACTGGTAGAGAAGGATCTGGGTGTACTTGTAGATCACAGACTACAGAATAGCATGCAATGTCAGGCTGATGCTTCCAAGGCCGGCAGGATATTGTCATGTATCAAAAGAGGCATAGACTCAAGGGACAGGGACATAATACTCCCCCTTTATAAAGCATTGGTACGGCCTCACCTGGAATATGCTGTTCAGTTTTGGTCACCTGTTCATAAAAGGGACACTGTGTTGCTGGAAAGGGTGCAGAGATGCGCATCTAAACTAATATGGGGCATGGAACATTGTCACGATGCCGGCTGGCAGGTAGTGGATCCTCTGTGCCAGAGAGGGATTGGCGTGGACCGTGCTAGTGGATCGGTTCTAAGTCACTACTGGTTTTCACCAGAGCCCGCCGCAAAGCGGGATGGACTTGCTGCGGCGGTAGTGACCAGGTCGTATCCACTAGCAACGGCTCAACCTCTCTGACTGCTGAAGATAGGCGCGGTACAAGGGAGTAGACAGAAGCAAGGTCGGACGTAGCAGAAGGTCGGGGCAGGCTGCAAGGATCGTAGTCAGGGGCAACGGCAGGAGGTCTGGAACACAGGCTAGGAACACACAAGGAAACGCTTTCACTGGCACGATGGCAACAAGATCCGGCAAGGGAGTGCAGGGGAAGTGAGGTGATATAGGGAAGTGCACAGGTGAACACACTAATTGGAATCACTGCGCCAATCAGCGGCGCAGTGGCCCTTTAAATCGCAAAGACCCGGCGCGCGCGCGCCCTAGGGAGCGGGGCCGCGCGCGCCGGGACAGGACCGGAATCGCAGCGCCCCGGGTCAGTGGATCTGACCGGAGCGCTGCAGTGGGGAGAGTGTAGCGAGCGCTCCGGGGAGGAGCGGGGACCCGGAGCGCTCGGCGTAACAGTACCCCCCCCCTTGGGTCTCCCCCTCTTCTTAGAGCCTGAGAACCTGAGGAGCAGACTTTTGTCTAGGATGTTGTCCTCAGGTTCCCAGGATCTCTCTTCTGGACCACAACCCTCCCAATCCACCAAAAAAAAGGTTTTCCCTCTGACCTTTTTAGATGCTAGAATCTCTTTGACGGAGAAGATGTCCGAGGAGCCGGAAACAGGAGTGGGAGGAACAGATTTGGGAGAGAAACGGTTGATGATGAGTGGTTTAAGAAGAGAAACGTGAAAGGCATTAGGAATACGAAGAGAAGGAGGAAGAAGAAGTTTGTAAGAGACAGGATTAATCTGACACAAAATTTTGAAAGGACCAAGATAGCGTGGTCCCAACTTGTAGCTAGGGACACGGAAGCGGACATATTTAGCGGAGAGCCATACCTTGTCTCCAGGGGAAAAAATGGGAGGAGCTCTTCTTTTCTTATCCGCGAACTTCTTCATGCGTGATGAAGCCTGTAAGAGAGAATTTTGGGTCTCTCTCCATATGATGGAAAGGTCACGAGAAATTTCATCCACAGCGGGCAGACCAGAGGGCAAGGGGGTAGGGAGGGGGGGAAGAGGGTGACGGCCGTACACCACGAAAAATGGGGATTTGGAGGAAGATTCAGAGACTCTGAAGTTATACGAGAATTCGGCCCATGGAAGTAGATCTGCCCAGTCATCCTGGCGGGAGGAAACAAAATGTCGTAAATAATCACCCAAGACCTGGTTAATTCTTTCTACTTGTCCATTGGATTGGGGATGATATACAGAAGAAAAATTTAATTTAATCTTGAGTTGTTTACAGAGAGCCCTCCAGAATTTAGACACGAATTGGACGCCTCTATCCGAGACGATCTGCGTAGGCAACCCGTGAAGACGAAAAATGTGTACAAAAAATTGTTTAGCCAACTGAGGCGCTGAAGGAAGACCAGGAAGAGGGATGAAATGTGCCATTTTGGAGAATCGATCAACGACCACCCAAATAACAGTGTTGCCACGGGAAGGGGGTAAATCAGTAATAAAATCCATACCAATCAGAGACCAAGGCTGTTCGGGGACAGGCAGGGGATGAAGAAAACCAGCGGGCTTCTGGCGAGGAGTCTTATCCCGGGCACAGATAGTGCAGGCTCGCACAAAGTCCACAACATCCGTCTCCAGAGTCGGCCACCAATAGAAGCGGGAGATGAGTTGCACAGATTTCTTGATGCCCACATGACCTGCGAGATGGGAGGAGTGACCCCATTTGAGGATTCCGAGGCGTTGGCGTGGAGAAACAAAGGTCTTTCCTGGAGGAGTTTGCCTGATGGAGGCTGGAGAAGTGGAAATCAGGCAGTCAGGAGGAATGATGTGTTGCGGAGAGAGTTCAATTTCCGAGGCATCCGAGGAACGAGAGAGAGCATCGGCCCTAATGTTCTTATCGGCAGGCCGAAAGTGAATTTCAAAATTAAATCGGGCAAAGAACAGAGACCACCGGGCCTGGCGAGGATTCAGCCGTTGGGCAGACTGGAGGTAGGAGAGGTTCTTGTGATCGGTGTAAATAATAACTGGAAATCTTGATCCCTCCAGCAGATGCCTCCATTCCTCAAGTGCTAATTTGATGGCTAGAAGCTCTCGATCCCCGATGGAGTAGTTCCTCTCCGCCGGAGAGAAGGTCCTAGAAAAAAAACCACAAGTGACAGCATGCCCGGAAGAATTTTTTTGTAGAAGAACAGCTCCAGCTCCCACTGAGGAGGCATCAACCTCCAATAGGAAGGGTTTGGAAGGGTCAGGTCTGGAGAGCACGGGAGCCGAAGAAAAGGCAGACTTGAGTCGTTTAAAGGCGTCTTCCGCTTGAGGAGGCCAAGACTTGGGATCGGCATTTTTTTTGGTTAAAGCCACGATAGGAGCCACAACGGTAGAAAAATGTGGAATAAATTGCCTGTAATAATTGGCGAACCCCAAAAAGCGTTGGATAGCACGGAGTCCGGAGGGGCGTGGCCAATCTAAGACGGCAGAGAGTTTGTCTGGATCCATTTGTAGTCCCTGGCCAGAGACCAAGTATCCTAGAAAAGGAAGAGATTGGCATTCAAACAGACATTTCTCAATTTTGGCATAGAGTTGATTGTCACGAAGTCTCTGAAGAACCATACGGACATGCTGGCGGTGTTCTTCTAGATTGGCAGAAAAAATTAGGATATCGTCCAGATATACAACAACACAGGAGTATAAAAGATCACGAAAAATTTCATTAACAAAGTCTTGGAAGACGGCAGGGGCGTTGCACAGGCCAAAGGGCATGACCAGATACTCAAAGTGTCCATCTCTGGTGTTAAATGCCGTTTTCCATTCATCCCCCTCTCTGATGCGGATGAGATTATAAGCACCTCTTAAGTCCAGTTTAGTAAAGATGTGGGCACCTTGGAGGCGATCAAAGAGTTCAGAGATGAGGGGTAGGGGGTAGCGGTTCTTAACCGTGATTTTATTAAGACCGCGGTAGTCAATGCAAGGACGTAGGGAGCCATCTTTTTTGGACACAAAGAAAAATCCGGCTCCGGCAGGAGAGGAGGATTTACGGATAAAGCCCTTTTTTAAATTTTCCTGGACGTATTCAGACATGGCAAGAGTCTCTGGGGCGGACAGAGGATAAATTCTGCCCCGGGGTGGAGTAGTGCCCGGGAGGAGGTCGATAGGACAATCATAAGGCCTGTGAGGAGGTAGAGTCTCAGCTTGTTTTTTGCAGAAAACATCCGCAAAGTCCATATAGGCCTTAGGGAGACCGGTTACTGGAGGAACCACAGAGTCACGGCAAGGGTTACTGGGAACCGGTTTTAGACAGTCCTTGGAACAAGAGGGCCCCCAACTCTTGATCTCCCCAGTGGACCAATCCAGGGTTGGGGAATGAAGTTGAAGCCAGGGAAGTCCAAGGAGAATTTCAGAAGTGCAATTGGGGAGGACCAAAAGTTCAATCCTCTCGTGATGAGATCCGATGCACATTAGAAGGGGCTCCGTGCGGAAACGTATGGTACAGTCCAATCTTTCATTGTTTACACAATTGATGTAAAGGGGTCTGGCGAGACTGGTCACTGGGATGTTGAACTTGTTGACGAGAGAGGCCAAAATAAAATTTCCTGCAGATCCAGAGTCCAAGAAGGCCATAGTAGAGAAGGAGAAGGCAGAGGCAGACATCCGCACAGGCACAGTAAGACGTGGAGAAGCAGAGTAGACATCAAGGACTGTCTCACCTTTGTGCGGAGTCAGCGTACGTTTTTCCAGGCGGGGAGGACGGATAGGACAATCCCTCAGGAAGTGTTCGGTACTAGCACAGTACAGGCAGAGATTCTCCATGCGGCGTCGTGTCCTCTCTTGAGGTGTCAGGCGAGACCGGTCGACCTGCATAGCCTCCACGGCGGGAGGCACAGGAACGGATTGCAGGGGACCAGAGGAGAGAGGAGCCTAGGAGAAGAAACGCCTCGTGCGAACAGAGTCCATATCTTGGCGGAGCTCCAGACGCCTTTCGGAAAAACGCATGTCAATGCGAGTGGCTAGGTGAATGAGTTCATGTAGATTAGCAGGGATTTCTCGTGCGGCCAGAACATCTTTAATGTTGCTGGATAGGCCTTTTTTAAAGGTCGCGCAGAGGGCCTCATTATTCCAGGATAATTCTGAAGCAAGAGTACGGAATTGTACGGCATACTCGCCAACGGAAGAATTACCCTGGACCAGGTTCAACAGGGCAGTCTCAGCAGAAGAGGCTCGGGCAGGTTCCTCAAAGACACTTCGGATTTCCGAGAAGAAGGAGTGTACAGAGGCAGTGACGGGGTCATTGCGGTCCCAGAGCGGTGTGGCCCAAGACAGGGCTTTTCCAGACAGAAGGCTGACTACGAAAGCCACCTTAGACCTTTCAGTGGGAAACTGGTCCGACATCATCTCCAGGTGCAGGGAACATTGGGAAAGAAAGCCACGGCAAAACTTAGAGTCCCCATCAAATTTATCCGGCAAGGATAGGCGTAGACCAGAGGCGGCCACTCGCTGCGGAGGAGGTGCAGGAGCTGGCGGAGGAGATGATTGCTGAAGCTGTGGTAGTAACTGCTGTAGCATAACGGTCAGTTGAGACAGCTGTTGGCCTTGTTGCGCTATCTGTTGTGACTGCTGGGCGACCACCGTGGTGAGGTCAGCGACAACTGGCAGAGGAACTTCAGCGGGATCCATGGCCGGATCTACTGTCACGATGCCGGCTGGCAGGTAGTGGATCCTCTGTGCCAGAGAGGGATTGGCGTGGACCGTGCTAGTGGATCGGTTCTAAGTCACTACTGGTTTTCACCAGAGCCCGCCGCAAAGCGGGATGGACTTGCTGCGGCGGTAGTGACCAGGTCGTATCCACTAGCAACGGCTCAACCTCTCTGACTGCTGAAGATAGGCGCGGTACAAGGGAGTAGACAGAAGCAAGGTCGGACGTAGCAGAAGGTCGGGGCAGGCTGCAAGGATCGTAGTCAGGGGCAACGGCAGGAGGTCTGGAACACAGGCTAGGAACACACAAGGAAACGCTTTCACTGGCACGATGGCAACAAGATCCGGCAAGGGAGTGCAGGGGAAGTGAGGTGATATAGGGAAGTGCACAGGTGAACACACTAATTGGAATCACTGCGCCAATCAGCGGCGCAGTGGCCCTTTAAATCGCAAAGACCCGGCGCGCGCGCGCCCTAGGGAGCGGGGCCGCGCGCGCCGGGACAGGACCGAGGGAGAGCGAGTCAGGTACGGGAGCCGGGGTGCGCATCGCGAGCGGGCGCTACCCGCATCGCGAACCGCATCCCGGCTGGAAGCGGAATCGCAGCGCCCCGGGTCAGTGGATCTGACCGGAGCGCTGCAGTGGGGAGAGTGTAGCGAGCGCTCCGGGGAGGAGCGGGGACCCGGAGCGCTCGGCGTAACAAACATCTTAGCTATGAGGAGCGATTAAAAGAGTTACAATTGTTCAGTCTTGAAAAGAGACGTTTAAGGGGGGATATGATAAACGTATATAAATATATTAATGGCCCATACAAAACATTTGGAGAAAAAATGTTCCAGGTTAAGCCCCCTCAAAGGACAAGGGGGTACTCCCTCCGTTTGGAGAAGAAAAGGTTTAGTCTCAAGGGACGACACGTCTTCTTTACCATAAGAACTGTGAATTTATGGAACAGTCTACCTTAGGAACCAGTCACAGCAGGAACGATTAATAAATTTAAAACAGGGTTAGATACATTCCTCGAACAAAATAACATTAATGCTTATGCAGAAATATAAAATCCCATCCCTTCCCCCAATATCTCACCACACCCCTACCCATCAATTCCCTGGTTGAACTTGATGGACATATGTCTTTTTTCGACCGTACTAACTATGTAACTATAACATATATAACACTATACATAATATATATTACTATTGGGGAGACACTGCAGGAGAGCCCCTAAGACACAGGGGGACTCAACCTGACAGGGCCTAAGAACTGTACAGGACTATATCCCGTACTGGGACATCACACTTTGTTTTGAGAAGTTGTTTTGAAAAGGCAGCATTTTGGTACTTATTGTTAAAATATACAGCTTTTCTCTTATATCGGCTTCTTATCCTTATTTGAGCATTGACATTGATAATGAACAATAGTTTAATGTAAAAAACCATGTGAAGTGCTAGAGCCAATGCCAGGAATACAATAGACATAATGAAAGGAAGCTCACTCCAAATCACATTCTTATGCAAAGAGTGGTAGCCCGCATTCTCTGTCCTTGGTATAAGCATTCATGATGTAGTTTATGATGTACACAAAATGCATACCACAAATCGTTTTTATTTAGTGTGAGTGCACTTATCTGCCCACCTAGTGCACTTCATCGCATACCTATTTTTCCAAACAAAACAGATGGGAACCTAGTCTTCGGGGGGGGGGGGGGGCTAAATGTGCTAAATGCAGGAGTAATGGGAAACAAATACATTTAGATATATTGTTGATATTGTTATATGTGATACTTTAGCTTTTTCCACTTTCTTATTCCCTGTATTGTGAAATCTGTTCCTATAATAAAAAGTCACGGCTAGGAGCTTATTGCATTCCATCACTATAGGACAAAACCTAATGTGGGCCATTATTACGTTTTTCTGTTTTGGCTTTACACAATAATGCATTCAATATAACTGGACTGGATTCTGAATGATAAACTCAGTTCTTATTTCAATACAAGACTTGTATACTACCAATAGATTGAATTAATGTTCTTCAGTTCCTACATAATCTTTTCCTTTTGTAACAGCTTGAAAAACTGATGCAAATTGATGCAAATTTTATAAGTTTTTTTTTTTCTTCTGTTTAGGCTCTGTTCACACTAATGCTATGGCTTCCATTCGACAAACTCTGTTGGCATCATGTATTGTTGCTCTCAATAACACTGGGTATTATGAACAGAACCTTGAATCATGCAAAGATAGCATTAGTACAAAGCAATCCTTAGCTAAAGTCTCTCGAAACATATAGATATCACACCAATCAATCAAACCAATTTTTTTTTTTGTCATTTTTGATATGTCACTCTTTATCAGTTGCTTTTGCTACAGGTGGGAAAAAACACTGACCAACTTATTAAGAGTATCCCTGTCTCTTTAACCCCTTAAAAACCAGGCCCATTTTGGCCTTAAGGACCAGACCGATTTTATTTTTGCATTTTTGTTTTTTCCTCCTCGCCTTCTAAAAATCATTACTCTCTTATATTTACATCCACAGATCCATATGAGGGCTTGTTTTTTGCGTCACCAATTGTACTTTGTAATTACATCACATATTTTACCATAAAATTTACGGTGCAACCAAACAAATATTATTTATGTGGGAAAATTGAAAAGAAAACCGCAATTTAGCAAATTTTGGAAGGTTTTGTTTTCACGCTGTACACTTTCCAGTGAAAATGACATGTTTTCTTTATTCTGTGGGTCAATACGATTAAAATGATATCCATGTTATATGCTATTCTATAATTGTACCGCTTAAAAAAAAATCTCAAACCATTTTAACAAAATTAATGTTTGAAATTGCCCTATTTTGACCACCTATAACTCTATAACTTTCTCATTTTTCCGTATATGGGGCGATATGATGGCTCATTTTTTGCGTCTGTAGATTTTATCAGTACCACTTTTGCTTAGGTTTTACTTTTTATAAATTTTTTATGAATTTTTTTGGGAATAAAATGTGACAAAAAACAGCAATTTTGGACTTTTTTATTTTTTACCGTTTACCGTACGGGACAATTAACAATATATATTTTAATAATTCAGACTTTTACACATGCGGCAATACCAAATATGTGTATAAATTTTTTTTGACGCTTTTTTGGGGATAAAATGGGAAAAACTGACGTTTTACTTTTTTATTGGGGGAGGGAATTTTTTTACTTTTTTATTTTGCATTTATTTACTTTTTTTTTTTACACTTTTTATGTTTTCATAGGAGACTATCATTTGATTGCTAATACTGTTCAGTGCTATTTGTAGGACATAGCACTGATCAGTATTATCGGTGATCTTCTGCTCGATCTCAGACCAGAGCAGAAAACCCCGGGAGACGGCCAGAGCCAGGTGAGGGGACCTCCGGCCGCCATGCTGGATGGTCCGATCCCTGCGGCAGCGCTGCCGGCGATCCGATCATCCAATCAAAGTACCGCACTGCCGCAGATGCTGGGATCTGTATTGATCACAGCATCTGAGGGGTTAATGGCGGACATCCCCGCGACCGCGGCTGTCCGCCATTACTTGCGGGTCCCTGGCTGCTGATAGCAGCCGGAACCTGCCGCGCATGACGCGAGCACGTCATGGTGCGTTAAGTACCACGTCACCATGACGTACATTTACATCCATTGTCGTTAAGGGGTTAAAAAACAAAACAAAAACTTTTGACATGTCCTACAGACATTACTCCAAAACTAAGCAGCATAAAATCACGCCTCCTGATGAAGCCCTAGTGCGAAATATACATTGGGATACAAAGGTGTGTGGTTTCAGACAGCACACATGGCAGGTATTATTGTATATTTATGCCTTTTTTTTTGTTATTTTCTCTGCATTTAGGTAGTCCTTTGTCACTGTTGACTATGCTGTTTCATACTTTTGTGTCCGACCTCTTTGACACTGCTGCTGTGAATTTTTGACACTTCAACTTTTATGTGACCTATGTACCTGTTTGTTACCATTGTGTGTATACTGCAACCACAATCTTGTCTTCTGTACCTTTAAGCTGGGTGCTTTTTATCCTATCTGTGACATTTTAAATCATTCATGATTTAATTGGTGATCAATATAATTTTGTAATAATTTGTACATTATTTGGGTCTCAGCATTGAGATCCTCACCTATCAGGAGAAACGAGCAGGAGAAGCACGCTTTACTTCCTGACTCTCAGCAATCTTTGAGGGAGGGGGAGGGGGAGTAATGCACACTGCTGCTCGCTTATCCCGACTTGTTCT
This sequence comes from Hyla sarda, assembly GCF_029499605.1. Taxonomy (NCBI): domain Eukaryota; kingdom Metazoa; phylum Chordata; class Amphibia; order Anura; family Hylidae; genus Hyla; species Hyla sarda. The sequence continues at coordinate 313,125,914 of NC_079193.1, forward strand.
GTGATTGTTGGGGGTCTAAGCACTGATACCAAGACTGATCCAAATGTTTGACATGTCTCAAGAACACTGTTTCCCAACCAGTGTATCTCCAGCTATTGCAGAACATGCTCGGACAGCCTTCGCTCTGCCACTCACTTCTCCGCACTTCTTTTCCTTATTTGGTGGGGGTCTCAGCACGGAGACTCCAGCCGATCCCAACTTGTGACATGTCTGAAGGACAGTGTTTCCCAACCAGTATACTTTCCACTTTTGCAAAAACTACATCTTCCAGCACCCTCCCAGCTTTCTTTATAAAGAACTGGAAGAAAATAGCATTCAACACAAGATACATTTTAAAACAATGCTGCGATGTACGCCCCATGGTCTTCAATGGAATTACTCACAACAGTTTATACTGTGAAATGCAACACATGTTTTAAATATAAAATGAAAAATACCCCAAAATGACTGAAATCACTTATTCTGAACATATTCCTCACGCAAAGTAGATGTGTGATGTCAGTTAGTGTCCATGACCACCATAAAAATTGTCCATGGTCATGGAAGAAATCAAGACTTCCCTCCGAAATTCTCTCACATACTGCAGGACATATTTTCCCCCTTGGAAAAATAGACCATGTGAACACAGCCTAAGAAGGAGAGATCTACTTCATTTATGGCTTGTTGATTTGAGACGTTGATGTTCATTAGTGATTGATATGGTATATAGAAAGAAGGTGAGAAGTTCAGCTCGCTGACCAGAAAATGAAAACGTAACCTTTACTGTGGACGGTTAAAATCCATGAGGACAAAAATAACTAAATGATGAATAAAAACATCGCGCCGACGCGTTTCGGGCTGCAGATGAGCCCTTAATCATGGCAATGCATGAGCGGACAGTGCCCGTTTATATATGAAATACCATATTGAGAACATACCAGAGATCCAATGACCTCGGAGTCCAGCGTCTGAAATCAGATCCGGTCCGACAGGCGCGTCACAGCAAAGTAAGAGCCAAAGTGGACTAATCGCTTAGTGACAGCATACCCAGAATGCGGGCCGGCTGACAGCAGTCGTGGACAATGGGAACAGATAACAATAATTCAAAGTGAAAAAAAGTGAATATCGTCTGTAAATCTAAAACATAAGTGCACAATGCAAAATATCCCTTCTAGGTTTGAGTATACATAGAGAGGAACGGTAGGAGATCATAGGGGCTGCGGCAAATAAGTCGCCGCATGTAACCAGAAAAAACGCACCATAATCGCATCGACTAGTATGCGATTTTAAAAGTAATAATAATGATTGCACAAATGGCATAATAGAAACATATGGAGATATCACGTTTGTGGGGGGGTTATACCACATCATAGTAAACAACTAAGGTAATGTATACCATGAGAAAAAAAAAAAAAAGATGTGCATGGGGGGGATGTCACGAGCATCTCCATTGTTGGCATCGAGAAAGTGTCACAACCCCACAGAGGTGGCAACTGGGAACACCTGGTCCACACACGGGAAGCTTTCTGGATCTTATCACTAGACTGCCGTGCACCAGATGGGTTGAATTTTAGGAATGACCTCATGTATATCTATTAAGGGAGTACAACCCCCCCCTTTTTTTTTTTTTTCTTTCTTTCTCATGGTATACATTACCTTAGTTGTTTACTATGATGTGGTATAACCCCCCCACAAACGTGATATCTCCATATGTTTCTATTATGCCATTTGTGCAATCATTATTATTACTTTTAAAATCGCATACTAGTCGATGCGATTATGGTGCGTTTTTTCTGGTTACATGCGGCGACTTATTTGCCGCAGCCCCTATGATCTCCTACCGTTCCTCTCTATGTATACTCAAACCTAGAAGGGATATTTTGCATTGTGCACTTATGTTTTAGATTTACAGACGATATTCACTTTTTTTCACTTTGAATTATTGTTATCTGTTCCCGTTGTCCACGACTGCCGTCAGCCGGCCCGCATTCTGGGTATGCTGTCACTAAGCGATAAGTCCACTTCGGTTCTTACTTTGCTGTGACGCGCCTGTCGGACCGGATCTGATGTCAGACGCTGGACTCCGAGGTCATTGGATCACCGGTATGTTCTCAATATGGTATTTCATATATAAACAGGCACTGTCCGCTCATGCATTGCCATGATTAATGGCTCATCTGCAGCCCGAAACGCGTCGGCGCGATGTTTTTATTCATCATTTAGTTATTTTTGTCCTCATGGATTTTAACCGTCCACAGTGAAGGTTACGTTTTAATTTTCTGGTAAGCGAGCTGAACTTCTCACCTTCTTTCTATAAGCCATTAACGGGAAGCGGCCCGTATGTTCGTGCTCCAGACTGCTCTCTCCCTATGAAGCCCAGGACTACATTATGGTGTGGTGAGTGAGCTGAGTTGCCCCTTGGCACTTTATACATTATGATTGATATGGTAGCCTGTTTTATAAATAAGTGTACATAATGGGGGGTATTTATCAAAGGATTTATGTTTTTTTTTTTAACGTAACTTTGGCAAAGTGTCTTTTTGCGCCAAAGTTGGGGCATGCTCTCCACTGTCATTTTTACAACTTTCTTAAAATCACACGGTTGTGTGTGTGATTTTAACTTTAGTCAGTAATTCATCATTTGCGTTAATCGATCTTTGGCACAATTTTGCGCCTTTAGGGTTTTTTTTGGCGCAATTCACCGCCAAGAAATTTTGCACATGGAAAACACACTTAGCAATGTCAAAAAATGTAAACAAAGGCAAATTCCAATTTTTAAACAAGGATCAAATTATATGAGCAGGTAAAGCACTGAAAATGTAGCCGACAATAATAAAAATGTAGTGTGTGTGTGTTTTTCCCTTTTTTTTTTTTACATTTTTTAAGTAGTACTACTACTCCCAGCATGGAACACACTGTTCCATGATGGGATTAGTTGTACCTGTACTAATAGACAGATTGCCCGCTGCGATCTTTCTGTATAATGTATAGATGCGGCGGCCGCTCTTCTATGGTCCCCTGCCCTGACGCATATATACACATATTCATATTTCCCGCAGAGCTGTGATTGGCCAGATGGTTCCAGCCAATCACAGCTCTCTGTGAGAAATAGGAATATGTGTATATATACGGCCGTGCAGGGGACCATACATTATACAGGAGGATCACAGCGGGTGTCAGGAGTGATACCTGCTGTGATCTTTCCATAACTGCAGGTACTACTACTCCCAACATGGAGCACATTCTGCCTCATGCTGGGAACTGTAGTACCTGCATTAATTGACAGATCACAGAGGGTGTCAGAAGTTACACTCGCTGCGATCTGTCTATTAATGCAGGTTCTACAGCTCCCAGCATGGACCAGAGTGTAAGGACACATCACAGTGGATGTCACTACTGACACCTGATTTGATCATCCTGTCTATAGCAGAGATGCAGAGCGGCTGTATACAGCGCTCGCATCCCTGCTCTGCACTATACTCCGGACACTCACTCATTCTTATTTCTCTCAGAGCTGTGATTGGCTGCAACCATCTGGCCAATCACAGCTCTGGGTGGGAAATATGAATGAATTATGTTCTATTCACATCACTGGCCGGAGTATAGTGCAGAGATGTGAGCGATGTATAGAGCGGCATCTGTGCTATATAATGGACAATCGCATCGGGTGTCAGACTGAGACCCAGGGTGATCTGTCTATTACTACAGGTACTACTACTCCCATCATGGAACAGTCTGTTCCATGCTGGGAGTAGTAGTACTACCTACAAAATGTGAAAAATAGAGAAAAAAAGTGAAACACACACACTTTATTAAAAAAAATACTAAAAAGTTGGTTATAAAATATATACATTTCGTTGAATAAAATGTTTTACATCACTGCAGCATCCTTTTTTTTTTTTGGTACCCAACAAATTTTGGGTATCAAAAAAAAAAACGCCAAAAGGTGACACAAATGCAATTTCCACACAAATGAAAAAACGCCAGAAAAAATGCCAGATGCAGGACATTGCACTGTCGTTTTTTCAGGCGTTTTTTTAATCCCTAAAAACACAGGACAAAAAAACAAGTGGACACTTCCACACAAAGGTAAAAACGCAAGAAAAAACGCCAAAATGCAGGGAAAAACTGTGGCAGTTTTTCTGGTGTTTTTTCTAGCGTTTTTATGCCACAAAAATCGCAGGGCAAAAAACTCAGTGGAGTCCTAGCCTCGAGTTGAAAATAATATCCATTTCACATGGTGGCTATAACCACAAAAGAAAATAACTCATGTCGCTTGCTGATATACTGCAGGAGGGACTCCGAAATGGCTGCTCTACAGGGTAAAATATGCGTCCTCTGTGGTGGTAGGTTCTGTGTAAAAGGCGCTGTGAACAGCTGATTTCAACATTTGAGCCAAAATTACTAACAACTTGCACCAAATGATAAATTTGGTGCATGTCCACGAAAAGCAAAGTGAAAAAAAAAAGGGGTAAAAAGAAACTGTCAACAGGCAAAGTTGATAAATACCCCCCAATGTGTAGATTTATATTCTGTCTCCTCTTTTATTTTGTTTTTCCATAACCAGCACTTCACTCCACCTATTCGGGCCAGGCATTTTTAATCAGAAAGAGACCGTATAAGGGTTTCCTCCTTGTATTCTACTAGCCCTCTGGCAGGGAGAACATGGTAGGTGTTTGCACCAGTGTGGTGCTCTGCGACGGCCATTGTTGCTGTGGTGCTTTGTCTGTGGGGTGGTGTTGCCCAGAGCTGGGGTAGGGAAGCGGTAAGGCCACTGGGGGCCTTACCGCTTTCCCTCTGTGGGCTTGGTGTCGCAGCGGCACTACGCTAGTGTTAGTTTAGGGACCCACTCTTATCAGGTGGCCTTGACGTGGCAAGTGGGCTACATGTTGTGGATGTGCGGCCATGTTTTCTAAATGTGTGCAGTTAACTTTAAAAAAAATTCTATCAGCATTAATATTGTCTTTTTCTTGCTATATAATAATGGAGAATGGTTAATTTTAATAGCATTAAATAGCACTTAATGCAGGCAAGAGTTTTAATGATCTCATTAAGTTTAATTTCCATAAAATAAAAAAATTCTATATTATAAAAGATTCAGATGTAGTTAAAAGAAAATATTATCACTTCTTAGGACTGATACAGGGAGCGATGAACAAGTCATTTATATCATATTGGCTTGACCCATCTTAGTCAGTGTCTTTGACCTGAAGTTGGTCACAATTGTCTTCTCAGCAATTAGTCCCTTATTTACAACCATAATCAACATGGTTCACGGCTATTTTATGAAGTTTCCTTCTGACATTGTTTTTTAATTGAAATAGATATAAAACATAGTTTGAGGACAGCAATATAAATTACAGTATGTTTTTAAAGGGGTATTCCGGTCTAGACATCTTATCCCCTATCCAAAGGATAAGGGATAAGATGTCTTATTGTGGGGGGGACCGCCGCTGGGACTCCCCGCTATGTCCAAGCAGCACCCGCATTCTATGCTGGGCTGCTGCTCCAGTCTTGGCAAACCTTTGTGTTTCCGGGACTTGAGATGCGATGTCACACCACGCCCCCTCGTGATGTCACACCACGACCCCTCCATTAATGTCTAGGGGAGGGGGCATGACAGGGGGGGACATGCAGGTTCTATATGGCACCATGCAGCACCTTTTTCCGACAGATGTTGCAGCTGGACCCCTAGATCCTGCACACTCATAGGTTGCCGAAGCTGGCATGCCATAAATGGTTACTTTGCAACTAATCTGAAGTGTTGCAAGCTGAAGGAGACATCTCTGGTAAACCCTTACTGTGTGTGGGCGAGCATTATACTGCTGGTCTCAGGATGTCCTGCACATATCACAGTTAGTGTCCCTCATATCGATATAAGAGGTGACTGACTGCCATATGCCATGACTACTTTTCAAAGCGGCCACGCCCCTTTTTGGGTTTTCTCAATAAAATGGAGAGTTAGTCGGGTTCTTTCCAATTCTGGTGCAAAATCTGGCGCACATTCAGGCGCAGACAGAATTTTTGGCGCAATGTGCCAGAATCTGGCATACAGCCCGATTAAACATGTTGGCTTTACAATAGTAAATCATTGCCAGTGTGTTCTTGTTACAAAGTTTTGTCAGGCAGTCTGTGGTGTTTTTCTTGCATAGGTCTTCATTTTTTTTTATTTGTGTAAATGTATTTTTTATGTGGCTTTTTTTTACGATACAAATCATTTGATTCATAGAAAAATTTTTGAATTACATGAGCTAAGCCACATGATTTATTATGAGAAAATGACACAGAAAAAACAGCTCCTGAAAATTCCACCACTAGAGGTCCCCTTCCCTACTTGGACAAGAGATGACTCATGGACAAGGCTGTATGAGTAGACCCACCAATCACCTACCACCACGAGAAGGGAGAGACACGCCCCCATCCCCTGAGAGGATTTCTAACACTGTAAGCTAATAAAAAGAGATGTTCTTATAATAAATAAAGGTGATAGAGCCATAAAAATTAGATGTATATGGTCGGGATTAGGTAACGAGTAACATTCATTTTCTTTTTTTGTGGGATCTGACAGGTACGCTTTAAGTTGATATTAAGTATTTTTACTTTTTTAGTTAATTTTTAGTATTTGCTAAAAAGATTTTTCCTACAGAAAACAAATCCTGTTTAAACCCAGCCTTATAGGGAACGTATCATGTTGCCTGAACCATGAGTCATCAGGGTGGTCCGCAGCTGCTTCTCTCTGCCCCACCAGCCATGATACCTAGACCTCTCCCTATTTGGGTATAGAAAGAGATCTATCAATGAAGGCTAGTGGTAGGGCAGTAAAGAGCAACCGGGGACCACTCTAATGACTCGAAGCGCATTTGACTTCTAGAAAGTGTCAGTGATTCAAAGGTTGTGGTGTGAGTCCCACCAGAGTCGAGTTTTGTAGCATTAAGCCTTAGGTGGTAATAACAGGTTCTCTTTAAAGCACAAAAATTGGCTATAAGTGATTGATGTGAGTATACAGTATATATTAATTACTTTAAACAGGTTTTGTTTTGTTGAATTTCTTTGATTAAAACTGATCACATATTACAAAGGATCGGTTGGTACTACATCAAATTATCTGCGCTGACCAGGTTCTTCCAAAAATAATATCAAAATTTTATAGCATAGTTACTTTATTGTCATATGTGTTTGTAGAGAAAACTAACTTTTCAGAGTAATCTCACATATTTAGTCTACTAGATTGCACCAATCATCTCCTGACAATGACAGAAACGCTATTTATCAACATGGTCCAAATGTGACCTATATTGGCTTACTGGTAATTTGCATCACAAAATGAAGTGTGCTACAGAAAATAATTGCGACATCTGCACTTTGGTCATGAAAAGCATGTGTGTAATCTGCCGATTTGCATGTCAATGACTGGCATGTGTTAACGGCGCAAAACTGAGAACAAACCAACGAGTAAAGAACTGCTGTGTGGTAAAGCAACACAATTGCAAAACAAAAAACTGACAAAAGATAAATGGTATAGGACCATGGTATAGGTCAGTGGTTTTAAACTGTGGCCCTCCAGATGTTGTAAAACTTCAACTCCCAGGCTGGGAGTTGAAGTTTTGCAACATCTGGAGGGCCACAGTTTGAGAACACTGGTATGAGGGGTATAAAACTTTAACCCCTTAAGGACGCAGCCCTTTTTCACCTTAAGGACTGAGCCCTTTTTCGCAATTATGACCACCGTCACTTTACAAATTAATAACGCGAAAACGCTTTTACCGAATATTCTGATTCTGAGATAGTTTTTTCGTGACATATTCTACTTTATTTTGGTGGTAAATTTTCGGCGTTAATTGCATCCTTTTTTGGTAAAAAATCCCAAAATTTCATGAAAAATTAGAAAATGTTGCATTTTTCTAACTTTGAAGCTCTCTAATTGTAAGGAAAATGGATATTCCAAATACATTTTATTTTTCTTCACAAACACAATATGTCCACTTTATGTTGGCATCATAAAATGGACATACTTTTGCTTTTTGAAAAAATTAGAGGGCTTCAAAGTAGAGCAGCAATTTTCAAAAATGTCATGAAAATTGCTAAATCTGAAGGGACAGATGTTACAGAACTACAACTTCCAGCATGCCTGGGCAGTGGAGGCATGCTGAGAGTTGTAGTTTGGCAACATCTGGAGGGCTACTGTTTGGGCACCACTGTAACAGTGGTCTCCAAACTGTGACCCTCCAGATGTTGCAAAACTACAACTCCCAGCATGCCCAGACAGCCTTTGGCTCTCTGGGAATGCTGGGAGTTGCAGTTTGGCCCCCCTAGTGGTTGCCACAGTAAAGATCGATTTACTTTCACTTTCAATTCCCCCCCCCCCCCCCACTGTCGATTCCCTACCTGATCAGGATCCTGCAGGCTCCAGCGAAGATCCCAGGTCCCCAGGCATCTTCTCCTGCAGGTACGGCCTCCATCTTCTTTCCAGGGCCCCTCGACATCCAGGGGCGGGCAGAACGGGGGGTTGCCATGGCAACCCCCTGTCCTGCGCTGCCATTGGTCAGAACTCTGTTCTGACTAATGCCAGGGGATAGGAGTAGATTGCAGCTTTACGACCTCACTCCTATCCTTTAGGCTGATCGGGGCTGTTGCTGACAACTCCGATCAGCCCTATTTTCCGGGTGATCGGGTCACCAGAGACCCGATCAGCCCGGCATTGAAGAAAATCGCATGTCTGAATTGACATGCGATTTTCTCCGATCGCCGACATGGGGGGGTCTCAGGACCCCCCTGGGCGATGTGCCAGGGTGCCTGCTGAATGATTTCAGCAGGCATCCGGCTCCGGTCCCCAACCGGCTAGCGGTGGGGACCGGATTTCCCACGGGCGTATGGATACGCCCTCGGTCCTTAAGGACTCGGAATGCAGGGCGTATCCATACGCCCTGTGTCCTGAAGAGGTTAATAAAATACAAATTCAGTAAATATACTTCAGGAGAGACGTATGGTTCTTAGATATATAACACAGACAATTTAAATGTCTACTGTCAGATTCAAAAACTTTTTATATGTTTTACATCTTAGCAAAACATTAACCTTTGTAATATACTTCATGAAAAACCCCTCCTCTGTGTCTGATAGGACAGGAGAGAGCACAGAGCAGTGGCGTTGCTAGGGTTGGTGTCACCCGTTGCGGTAGAAAATGGTGTCACCCCATACCCCCCCCACACACACACACACACTCCACCAAAGTAATATTTTAGCCTGTTGTGAGAGACACCAAAGTGCATTGCAGAAAAGCATTTCCAGTATTATAATCAAATATACCAATTTCCAAGTAAGGGGAACGCACTAAAGAAACTTTTACAATGCAAAACTACAGCTCCCCGTATGATGTAACCAGTGATAAGGGAATTCTGGGAGTTGTTAATTGCAGAACTTACAAGTGGCTATAGCTCTGATGGGACATAGTCCGGTATAATACACAATAAAATAAGTTATTACAGGTGACGTCTTCTCTATAGTCTTCCCTTATCTAATTCAGATGGTACATACCGCCGGGTCCAGCTAAATCTTCTCTCTGCAGAATGTGACGCCCAGATGACTCCTCACTATGTCAGCGCATTCTAATAATCTATTTGAAAACAATTATAATATAATGAGGCCAGACATTGTATCCTTTGAATATTATACTACCACAAACTGAACCCTCTGAATATAATACTTCCACACACTGCGCCCCCAATATAGTTCTGCCACACACTGTACCCCCTAAATATAATATTGCCACACACTGCGCCCCCCCCCCCAAAAAAAATCCTGCCACACACTGTACCCTCTAAATATAAGACTGTCACACACTGCACCCTCTGAATATAATACTACCACAAACTGAGCCCTCTGAATATAAGACTGCCACACACTGCACCCTCTGAATACTACCACACACTGCTCCTTCTGAATATAATACTGACACACACACACTGCACCCCCTTGAATATAATTCTGCCACATACTGCACCCTCTGAATGTAATACTACCACACACTGCTCACTCTGAGTATAATACCACTGCCACACACTGTGCTCTCTGAATATTAGACTGCCACACTCTGCCCCCTCTGAATATAATACTACCACAAACTGTGCCCTCTGAATATAAGACTGTCAGACACTGCTCCCTCTGAATATAATACTGCCACACACTGCACCCTCTGAATACTACCACACACTGCTAACTCTGAGTATAATACTACTGCCACACACTGTTCCCTCTGAGTATACTACTATTGCCACACACTGTGCCCTTTAAATATTAGACTGCCACACTGTGCCCTCTGAATATAATACTACCACACACTACACCCTCTGAATATAATACTACCACACACTGCTCCCTCTGAGTATAATATTACTGCCAAACACCGTTCCCTCTGAGTATAACACTACTGCCACACACTGTGCCCTCTGAATATTAGACTGCCACACACTGCACCCTCTGACTATAATACTGCAAGACACTGAACCTCCCCCCAAATATAATTCTGCCACATACTGCACCTCCCTGAATATAATACCACACACTGCACTATCTGAATATAATACTGCCACACACTGTACCCTCTGAATATAATACTGCGACGCACTGTGCCCTCTGAACATAAGAATGCCACACACTTTACCCTCTGAATATAATACTACCACACACTGCCCCCCATTATAATTCTGCCACATACTGCACCCTATGAATATACTACCACACACTGAACACCCAGAATAAAAAACTGCCACATACTGTACCCCAATTAATAAAATACTGCCAAAAACTGCACCCTCTGATGGTCCTGCCAATGGATGATGGGGGTGCTACTGGCAGGAGGATGATCCTGCTCACAGATGATGGGGGTGCAGCACCCTTATAATACATCAGTAGCACCCTCATCATACATAAGGAGGATCATCCTCCTGCCAGTGGCACCTCCATCATACATTAGTAGCACCATCATCATACATCAGTAGCACCCTCATCATACATCAGCAGGATAACACTCCTGGCAGTGGCACCCCCATCATCCGGGATGGTGGGGGTGCTACTGGCAGAAGGATGATCCTTCCAATGGATGATGAGGGTGCTACTGCCCCCCCCCCCCCAGCTGTAGCACCCCCATCATACATTCGCAGGATAATCCTCCTGCCAGTAGCACCTCCATCATCCAGGAGGATGATCTGCTGATGGATGATGGGGGTGCTACTGGTAGGGGGATGATCCTGTTGATGGGTGATTGGGGTGCCGCACCCCATCATTCATCAGTAGCATCCTCATTATACATAAGGAGGATCATCCTCCTGTCAGCGGCACCCCCCCATCATCCAGGAGGATCCTCTCGCTGATGGATGATGGGGGTGCAGCACCGCCATCATCCTGGATGATGGGGGGTGCCATTGGCAGGAGGATGATCTGCTGATGGATGATGGGGGTGCTACTCGCAGGAGGATGATCCTGCTGATGGATGATGGGGGTGCTACTGGCAGGAGGATGATCCCGCTGATGGATGATGGGGGTTCAGCACCCCCATCATTCATCAGTAGCACCCTCATCATACATAATGAGGATCATCCTCCTGCCAGCAGCACCCCCCATCATCCAGGAGGATCCTCCCGCTGATGGATGATGGGGGTGCAGCACCCCCATCATCCTGGATGTTGGGGGGTGCCATTGGCAGGAGGATGATCTGCTGATGGATGATGAGGGTGCTACTGTCAGGAGGATGATCCCGCTGATGGATGATGGGGGTACAGCACCCCCATCATTCATCAGTAGCACCCTCATCATACATAAGGAGGATCATCCTCCTGCCAGTGGCACCCCCCATCATCCAGGAGCGTGATCCCGCTGATGGATGATGGGGGTGCAGCATCAGACAGGAGAGAGCACAGAGGAGTGCTATCAGACAAGAGAGAGCACAGAGGAGTGTTATCAGACAGGAGAGAGCACAGAGGAGTCCTACCAGACAGGGTGTATGGTAGTTGGGGTGTTGTTTCGGTAAATGAGGGGTTAATGTTAACCCTATAGTTTGTGACGCCAGGCTGAGGGCTAGTATGCTGAGGTAATTCTCCGGCCTATCGCCGCCCTTCCCAGTAATGATAGGTGCATATATAAAAATGACTGAAGGTCCACAAACTTTACTGAACTTTACTGAAAGGCTTGCGGTACATCCAATACACAATAACAGTCTCAGGAATACAGTCTCTATATATTGCAATGACTGACAGTTGTTGCAGACCTTGACTTTTAGATACAGTCTCTGAATTTAGGGTAATATTTGCAGATCCGTCCGGATTTAGGGGATAGATAAGGTCCGGTGATCATGCAGAGTGCTTAGGGATTGATACACTCTCAATTTAGAATCGATCAGCCGTTGCCGCAAGGCTCGGGCCTAACTCACTGTGGGAGACAGCTGTACAGGTCCTTCCTCGTCAGGAGCGCAGGAGCAAAGAGAGAAAGAACAATGGCCGCTGCTCCCTTATATGGGCAGGGCCGTTTTGGATTGGTCCCAGTATCTGTCACTCACCGTTCCAAGGAGTGATGGGTAGAATACCTCACAGGGGACTCCAAAGGTCCTAAAGCAAAAACCATACAGTTTTCCTGATCACGTGACCCGCAGGTCCTGCTATGATGTATATAGGTAATTAACTATTTATAGACATTTATACAATCATATTTACATGCATCCTAAATAAACCATTAGCTCAATAACTATTTAGATGAGAGGTGACCAGGGGTGAACTAGACAATGGGGACAACGACGTCCTAGGGAATCTGGCTAAGGGGACCCACAAATGCAGGTACCGGATAGGATACGGTACCGGGACACCACAAACCCCCTTACTTAAGATAAGTCGACCTCGACTCCTGTCCCCTAAGACAGAGGGACTAGGACTAGGACAGGATGATCTATAAATTTGCTATACATCCTCAGTAAACATTGAACACATTTACATTCTCTGATACTCTTACTAGTATCTGGACTAGACAATAAAAATCTATCTAGACATTGGTGCTATCTAGACATAAATGCTATCTAGACATATATCTATCCTTTAGTTTCTAGCTTCTTAGACAATTAGGCAGCTATCTGACATGTAGTTTCTAGCTCCTAAGACATTTTAGTAGCTCTCTACACATTCTTGGAGGCTAAACTGAACATTAATATAACTCTCTATTGTTACGCCGAGCGCTCCGGGTCCCCGCTCCTCCCCGGAGCGCTCGCTTCTCTCTCGCTACCGCAGCGCTCCGGGCAGCTCCACTGACCCGGTGCGCTGCGATACCGTCTCCATCCGGGATGCGATTCGCGATGCGGGTAGCGCCCGCTCGCGATGCGCATCCCGGCTCCCGTACCTGACTCGCTCTCCGTCTGTCCTGTCCCGGCGCGCGCGGCCCCGCTCCCTAGGGCGCGCGCGCGCCGGGTCTCTGCGATTTAAAGGGCCACTGCGCCGCTGATTGGTGCAGTGGTTCCAATTAGTGTGTTCACCTGTGCACTCCCTATTTATACCTCACTTCCCCTTCACTCCCTCGCCGGATCTTGTTGCCATTGTGCCAGTGAAAGCGTTTCCTTGTGTGTTCCTAGCCTGTGTTCCAGACCTCCTGCCGTTGCCCCCGACTACGATCCTTGCTGCCTGCCCCGACCTTCTGCTACGTCCGACCTTGCTTCTGTCTACTCCCTTGTACCGCGCCTATCTTCAGCAGTCAGAGAGGTTGAGCCGTTGCTAGTGGATACGACCTGGTCACTACCGCCGCAGCAAGACCATCCCGCTTTGCGGCGGGCTCTGGTGAAAACCAGTAGTGACTTAGAACCGATCCACTAGCACGGTCCACGCCAATCCCTCTCTGGCACAGAGGATCCACTACCTGCCAGCCGGCATCGTGACATCTATACATGAGACTATCTAGACATTAGTTCAGCTCCATATACCTTTAGCGTCAAGCTGACTAGACAATTGTATTATCTCACACATGTTATTTCTTTGCCAACAATAAGTTACCTGTAAGTACACATAAGGCTATACTGGCTAGCCTGAAGCTAGGTCCCATTGAGGGTGGCTGCTAGGGTCTATTGGCTACACGCTACTAACCCCTAGAGCACTTTCAAAACAACCTAACTAGGTTATTCTTAGAATTACGTGTTTAATTCTGTATTAGCAAGAGCACCTACTGGCCAGGCAGAGCATCTCACACACGCAATGAAAGAGAAGAAGAAGTGTACCTAACAGTGGCAGGAATTTGTATCAATATGCTACAATTCTTAAGTGAGATATTTATTTTGATATATGTACTAGAGAAACTTGAGGTAGTACATTTAAGTTAGTAATCTAAGGTACTGAAAAGTGATTGGCAGAGCATTGAAGTGGGTAATCAAAGGTACTATGTGTGCAGGTACTATTTTAAGGGGCAATGTTCCCTATTATTTTTATTGAGACAGGTGCTAGCGATGGGCGACAGCAATAATGCTACCCTCGGAGGAGCCGAGGTGTCCCCTGTTGAGGTACCTACTAAACACCTTTAAATGGGTACTCCGCCCCTAGACATCTTATCCCCTATCCAAAGGATAGGGGATAAGATGTCAGATCACCGCGGTCCCGCTGCTTGGGAGCCCAGGGAACCCCGCTGCGGCACCCCGCTATCATTACAGCACAGAGCGTAATGACAGGCGATACAGGGGATGGAGCAGCGTGATGTCATGGCTCCGCCCCTCATGACATCACGCCCCGTCCCCTTAACCCCTTAAGGACCGGGGTTTTTTCTGTTTTTGCATTTTCGTTTTTTGCTCCTTGCGTTTAAAAAATCATAACTCTTTAAATTTTGCACCTAAAAATCCATATGATGGCTTATTTTTTGCGCCACCAATTCTACTTTGTAATGATGTCAGTCATTTTGCCCAAAAATCTACGGTGAAACAGAAAAAAAAAATCATTGTGCAACAAAATTGAAAAAAAAACGCAGTTTTGTAACTTTTGGGGGCTTCCGTTTCTACGTAGTACATTTTTTGGTACAAATGACAACTTATCTTTATTCTGTAGGTCCATATGATTAAAATGATACCCTACTTATATAGGTTTGATTTTGTCGGACTTCTGGAAAAAATCATAACTACATGCAGGAAAATTAATAAGTTTAAAATTGTCATCTTCTGACCCCTATAACTTTTTAATTTTTCCGTGTATGGGGCGGTATGAGGGCTCATTTTTTGCGCCGTGATCTGACGTTTTTAACGGTACCATTTTTGCATTGATAGGACTTGTTGATCGCTTTTTATTCATTTTTAAATTATATAAAAAGTGACCATATAAAAATGCACTATTTTGGAATTTGGAATTTTTTTGCGCGCACGCCATTAACTGAGCGGTTTAATTAATTATATATTTTTATAATTCGGACATTTCTGCACGCAGTGATACCATATATGTTTATTTTTATTTACACTGTGTTTTTTTTATTGGAAAAGGGGGGTGATTCAAACTTTTAATAGGGGAGGAGTTAAATGATCTTTATTCACTTTTTTTTTTCACTTTTTTTTTGCAGTGTTATAGGTCCCATAGGGACCTATAACACTGCACACACTGATCTTCATCATTGATCACTGGTTTCTCATGAGAAACCAGTGATCAACGATTCTGCCGCATGACTGCTCATGCCTGGATCTCAGGCACTGAGCAGTCATTCGGCGATAGGACAGCGAGGAGGCAGGTAGGGGCCCTCCCGCTGTCCTGTCAGCTGTTCAGGATGCTGCGATTAGCCGCGGCTATCCCGAACAGCCCGACTGAGCTAGTCGGCCACTTTCGGTTTCGCTTTTAGCCGCCCGGCTCTGCTCTGAGCGCGCGGCTAAAGGGTTTATAGCGCGCTGCGCCGCGATCGGCGCTGCACGCTATTAGAGGCGGGTCGCGGCTTCACTATGACGCCGGGCCCGCCGTGATATGACGCGGGGTTACTGTGTAACCCCGCGTTATATCAGGAGAGAAGGACCAAGGACGTACCGGTACGTCCTTGGTCCTTAAGGGGTTAATGCAAGTCTATGGGAGGGGGCGTGATGATCACCACGCCCCCTTCCATAGACTTGTATTGAAAGGGGCGGGCCATGACGTCACGAGGGGCGGAGCCGTGACGTAACAATGCTCCGGCCCCTGTATTGCCAGTCATTATGTGCAGAGCGAACTCGCTCTGTGCAGTAATGATAGCGCAGTGCCGCAGCGGGGATCCCGGGGCTCCCCAGCAGCGCGACCTCGGCGATCTAACATCTTATCCCCTATCCTTTGGATAGGGGATAAGATGTCTAGGGGCGGAGTACCCCTTTAATGTTTTATACATTTGTATGTACAAGGATTATTTATATTTGTAGTGTTGAGTGTACACGTGCAGTACGTCAATATTTTCTGTGTACAGCTCTGACTCACTTTTTATGTACATAGTGTAAAGGGTTTCACTCTGGGATCGTCCTTTGCCGTAGCCAAAGGACAAGTTTTTCCACAATAAACCGGCAAACAGCGAGTCCTTTCTGCAATTCTGGCTCCTCACCAGGTTTATTAAACGGGGTGCAGGATAAATAAAATAAACAAAACATAAAAATAACTCCTAGGCCGTCTAGCCACTCACTATACATGTAGCATGCCCTGACTAATAACTGATGGGCTTTTCCCTGTCAGTTTTAACACAATAAGTCCTGCAGCCTTATAAGACACAGTTCACATTTGAACATAAAGTCCCATTCGTACAGCCACCTGCTATATGTTACAGGAGCCGCGTCTCTCACTTCGGGAGTCCACGCTTGTGTCCTCAGCAGCCCTTGCTGTGCCCGCCTGGCACTGGACACTGTCTCCCCCCTCTAACAGCCACTTCTGTCTAGGGGAGAGCCCAGATTATTCTGTTTCTCTTGCTTTTAAGGACCCTTCCCCTTTCTGCTGCCTCATTGATTAGTACACAGGTGGAGATTTCTGCAGGATCAGTGTGGGAAATGCACCCTTTCCTTGCCAGACTGTCACAATAGACATTAGACTATTTTTCTATGTACAAACCTTTACTTATTTTCTCATGTACACAGACACGAGGATACCTTCCTGTGTACAAGAACTATATACATATTTACTATACAGACTTACACAATTATCAGCACTCCAACATGGTTCAGGCGCATTCACCTGATAAGTGCAACATTTAGCATAAGAGTTCTTATGAAGCTGCTAGTATATACAAAAAGCAGACGTGTAAGGATCAGCAGTCCACCTACACTAGGAGTCCAAAGAAAATATACAAATTGGCGTGTTAGGATCAGCAGTCCACCTACACTAGGAGTTCATAGGAAGGGAAAGATAAACACGGCCTTAACCACAACTCAGCCGGGTACAGTCCTTAAGGAATCTCCTACAGGCTAGGAGCCTCTTGACTTAATAGTCAGGCATAAGCTTAGTGGTTACGTAGCTGAACTTTGATCTGGAACAATCTTAGCACAGTCCTGCTAAGCACAATTCTTGAACTTGGTTGCTGTAAGACAAAAATGGTTAGACAGAAAACAATAAAACATTACTTTACAGTCTCTTTAGAAGATGTTCTTCTTCACTCTTCTAGTGCCTCTCTTGGTTCCCCTATATCTGTCAACATCACGGGCAGGATTAGAGTTGACATAACTTTGCCACACCACATTGGTGAGAATGGAGTGGTGAAAAGCAGCATTAGCAGGGACCATAGGCTTACTAGCCGGGATCACAGTGGGGTAATAGGGCTTGAGTACCATCTCCAAACTAGGATGGACCCATGACTCTTCCGTTGGTACCCCAGAAGCAGGCAAACTCTCCATGTCAGAAGAGGGCCTTGGTACATACGTTGGTACCTGTGCAGGAGGCAAACTCTCATTGCTCCGAGAGGGCCTAGGTACGTGCGTTGGTACCTCTGGAACAGACAAACTCTCATTGCTCTGAGAGGGTCTAGGTAAGGTCTTTGGTGCCCGCAATTTGGGCTTACTTTCCTGAACTTGAGCAGGACTTGACTCTCGACGATCTGTAGAAAATGAAGAACTTGGCCCTTTGCTGTACATAGAAGATGATGAACTTGACTGTTGAAGCTCCTCCTCCTTGGGTGCGCTGGTGGAGGCTTTAGGAGCATACCTTTTCAGCCTCAAGTTGAATGGATCAGACTCCCAATCCGTCGACGGGAAATATTTGAAAGGAAGCTGTGTTGGGGCTGTTGGTCTGGTGACCGCTGCAGCCGGTTCTCCACGAAGGCTCTGGACGGGGGTGTACTCCACAATTTCACCCACCTCCAAAGTGTAGAACTTCTTATGGAGATATGGCCTTTGCACTGCTCGCCGGTTTACGAGGATGGTCTGCCCAGTGTGGCAGTCAAGCAGTGTCTCATAACCTTCTTTCTAATGGCTCCTCCCCTTCTTGGGGGTGATCCTATTTGCGTATGTACTTGGTATTTGGTATTTGCGTATGTCTTTGGTATTTTCTTGATACCGCACTTTTTCTTCATAAGGCAAATGCGCGTGCTTGGGGGCATAGAGTTCTTTGTGTCGGGCCTTTAGCTTTTACATCAATTTGGCCAGCTCGGCTTCTTGACGGGCCCTTTCTCTTTCTGCAGTTGGGATTGGTGGGAGTGGCTTCCCAGGTAATGGTTGAAGTACTCTATGCATGTACTCGATCAGCTCCGGCTCATCTCCAAACACCCATTGCGGGAATTTTGGTGAGCACTGTCGTGCACTTGGCAAGCTTGATCGAGGTATGACCTCAGGGCTGGAGAAGGAAGAATAGGCTGCTTCTGGTGGGGTACTCACAGTAGACTCGTCCGACGGGATCTCGGCCCACGAGCCCCAGGTTCTGTGATGAGGGGACAATCTTACCGGTGATGCACCTCCAGGTGTCCCTGCGCTCTCTGCTGGAGGTGTCTCTGGCCAATCTTCATCATCATCAGGCAGTGGGGGAAGATTGCAGGCCCCCTCTTCGTCTAATGACAACCGCTGCAGACTGTCAGCAAGTTCTTGGAAAAGTCGGGCTGCGACTGCCACAACTTTCCGCTTTTCCGGCACCATTTTGCCAACTTCACCATGCTCTCCGCCATGTCTGTACTCTCCGGCTCTCTAAGCAGACTGAAGAGGTTGCTCTGCGTGGCGTCTTTTATAGTGGGCTTCTCCAAAATGGAGCTGGGCAGGAAGGTTGCTATTGGTGCAGCCCCGACTTCCGGTCCCTCCAGAAATGACTCCTGTATCTCTGAGTTCCCTTTTGGCTGCGACACAGCAACTTGGTGGCCACGCCCAGGGGCGGGGCGGGGCGGGGCGCAGCGAGTGCTTTCTTTGAGCGCTTTTCCGGCAGCAGTTTTGCTCCACCTGTGCCGACCGGACCAAAGGATCGCCGCACGAACTCATTGCGCAGTTTACACAATTCAGTTGTAGATAAATCTTCGCCTCCCCCCTTATTTTTCTCGTGGCCCCCTTGTATGGTGCACCACGGACACCGCTTCTGTACACAGCAACACGGCTTACAGGACATGAATAAAGTTCGTTTTCTGGGGGGAGTACACTTTCACTAGTGGCAACTGTAGTAGGCACACACCTGTATTCTGTTCGTGCAATGCCAAAAAGGCTTTGTGGTAGCCTTTGGGGGGTGTATGCTAGTAGGGGTGTTGTTTCGGTAAATGAGGGGTTAATGTTAACCCTATAGTTCGTAACGCCAAGCTGAGGGCTAGTATGCTGAGGTAATTCTCCGGCCTATCGCCGCCCTTCCCAGTAACGATAGGTGCATATATGTTACGCCGAGCGCTCCGGGTCCCCGCTCCTCCCCGGAGCGCTCGCTACACTCTCCTCACTGCAGCGCTCCGGTCAGATCCACTGACCCGGGGCGCTGCGATACTGCCTCCAGCCGGGATGCGATTCGCGATGCGGGTAGCGCCCGCTCGCGATGCGCACCCCGGCTCCCGTACCTGACTCGCTCTCCGTCGGTCCTGTCCCGGCGCGCGCGGCCCCGCTCCTTAGGGCGCGCGCGCGCCGGGTCTTTGCGATTTAAAGGGCCACTGCGCCGCTGATTGGCGCAGTGGTTCCAATTAGCCTGATCACCTGTGCACTTCCCTATATCACCTCACTTCCCCTGCACTCCCTCGCCGGATCTTGTTGCCATCGTGCCAGTGAAAGCGTTTCCTTGTGTGTTCCTAGCCTGTGTTCCAGACCTCCTGCCGTTGCCCCTGACTACGATCCTTGCTGCCTGCCCCGACCTTCTGCTACGTCCGACCTTGCTTCTCCCTACTCCCTTGTACCGCGCCTATCTTCAGCAGTCAGAGAGGTTGAGCCGTTGCTAGTGGATACGACCTGGTCACTACCGCCTCAGCAAGTCCATCCCGCTTTGCGGCGGGCTCTGGTGAAAACCAGTAGTGACTTAGAACCGATCCACTAGCACGGTCCACGCCAATCCCTCTCTGGCACAGAGGATCCACTACCTGCCAGCCGGCATCGTGACAGTAGATCCGGCCATGGATCCCGCTGAAGTTCCTCTGCCAGTTGTCGCTGACCTCACCACGGTGGTCGCCCAGCAGTCACAACAGATAGCGCAACAAGGCCAACAGCTGTCTCAACTGACCGTTATGCTACAGCAGTTACTACCACAGCTTCAGCAATCATCTCCTCCGCCAGCTCCTGCACCTCCTCCGCAGCGAGTGGCCGCTTCTGGTCTACGCCTATCCTTGCCGGATAAATTTGATGAGGACTCTAAGTTTTGCCGTGGCTTTCTTTCCCAATGTTCCCTGCACCTGGAGATGATGTCGGACCAGTTTCCCACTGAAAGGTCTAAGGTGGCTTTCGTAGTCAGCCTTCTGTCTGGAAAAGCCCTGTCTTGGGCCACACCGCTCTGGGACCGCAATGACCCCGTCACTGCCTCTGTACACTCCTTCTTCTCGGAAATCCGAAGTGTCTTTGAGGAACCTGCCCGAGCCTCTTCTGCTGAGACTGCCCTGTTGAACCTGGTCCAGGGTAATTCTTCCGTTGGCGAGTATGCCGTACAATTCCGTACTCTTGCTTCAGAATTATCCTGGAATAATGAGGCCCTCTGCGCGACCTTTAAAAAAGGCCTATCCAGCAACATTAAAGATGTTCTGGCCGCACGAGAAATCCCTGCTAATCTACATGAACTCATTCACCTAGCCACTCGCATTGACATGCGTTTTTCCGAAAGGCGTCAGGAGCTCCGCCAAGATATGGACTCTGTTCGCACGAGGCGTTTCTTCTCCTCGGCTCCTCTCTCCTCTGGTCCCCTGCAATCCGTTCCTGTGCCTCCCGCCGTGGAGGCTATGCAGGTCGACCGGTCTCGCCTGACACCTCAAGAGAGGACACGACGCCGCATGGAGAATCTCTGCCTGTACTGTGCTAGTACCGAACACTTCCTGAGGGATTGTCCTATCCGTCCTCCCCGCCTGGAAAAACGTACGCTGACTCCGCACAAAGGTGAGACAGTCCTTGATGTCTACTCTGCTTCTCCACGTCTTACTGTGCCTGTGCGGATGTCTGCCTCTGCCTTCTCCTTCTCTACTATGGCCTTCTTGGACTCTGGATCTGCAGGAAATTTTATTTTGGCCACAGGTTCTCGTCAACAGGTTCAACATCCCAGTGACCAGTCTCGCCAGACCCCTTTACATCAATTGTGTAAACAATGAAAGATTGGACTGTACCATACGTTTCCGCACGGAGCCCCTTCTAATGTGCATCGGATCTCATCACGAGAGGATTGAACTTTTGGTCCTCCCCAATTGCACTTCTGAAATTCTCCTTGGACTTCCCTGGCTTCAACTTCATTCCCCAACCCTGGATTGGTCCACTGGGGAGATCAAGAGTTGGGGGCCCTCTTGTTCCAAGGACTGTCTAAAACCGGTTCCCAGTAACCCTTGCCGTGACTCTGTGGTTCCTCCAGTAACCGGTCTCCCTAAGGCCTATATGGACTTTGCGGATGTCTTTTGCAAAAAACAAGCTGAGACTCTACCTCCTCACAGGCCTTATGATTGTCCTATCGACCTCCTCCCGGGCACTACTCCACCCCGGGGCAGAATTTATCCTCTGTCCGCCCCAGAGACTCTTGCCATGTCTGAATACGTCCAGGAAAATTTAAAAAAGGGCTTTATCCGTAAATCCTCCTCTCCTGCCGGAGCCGGATTTTTCTTTGTGTCCAAAAAAGATGGCTCCCTACGTCCTTGCATTGACTACCGCGGTCTTAATAAAATCACGGTTAAGAACCGCTACCCCCTACCCCTCATCTCTGAACTCTTTGATCGCCTCCAAGGTGCCCACATCTTTACTAAACTGGACTTAAGAGGTGCTTATAATCTCATCCGCATCAGAGAGGGGGATGAATGGAAAACGGCATTTAACACCAGAGATGGACACTTTGAGTATCTGGTCATGCCCTTTGGCCTGTGCAACGCCCCTGCCGTCTTCCAAGACTTTGTTAATGAAATTTTTCGTGATCTTTTATACTCCTGTGTTGTTGTATATCTGGACGATATCCTGATTTTTTCTGCCAATCTAGAAGAACACCGCCAGCATGTCCGTATGGTTCTTTAGAGACTTCGTGACAATCAACTCTATGCCAAAATTGAGAAATGTCTGTTTGAATGCCAATCTCTTCCTTTTCTAGGATACTTGGTCTCTGGCCAGGGACTACAAATGGATCCAGACAAACTCTCTGCCGTCTTAGATTGGCCACGCCCCTCCGGACTCCGTGCTATCCAACGCTTTTTGGGGTTCGCCAATTATTACAGGCAATTTATTCCACATTTTTCTACCGTTGTGGCTCCTATCGTGGCTTTAACCAAAAAAAATGCCGATCCCAAGTCTTGGCCTCCTCAAGCGGAAGACGCCTTTAAACGACTCAAGTCTGCCTTTTCTTCGGCTCCCGTGCTCTCCAGACCTGACCCTTCCAAACCCTTCCTATTGGAGGTTGATGCCTCCTCAGTGGGAGCTGGAGCTGTTCTTCTACAAAAAAATTCTTCCGGGCATGCTGTCACTTGTGGTTTTTTTTCTAGGACCTTCTCTCCGGCGGAGAGGAACTACTCCATCGGGGATCGAGAGCTTCTAGCCATCAAATTAGCACTTGAGGAATGGAGGCATCTGCTGGAGGGATCAAGATTTCCAGTTATTATTTACACCGATCACAAGAACCTCTCCTACCTCCAGTCTGCCCAACGGCTGAATCCTCGCCAGGCCCGGTGGTCTCTGTTCTTTGCCCGATTTAATTTTGAAATTCACTTTCGGCCTGCCGATAAGAACATTAGGGCCGATGCTCTCTCTCGTTCCTCGGATGCTTCGGAAGTTGAACTCTCTCCGCAACACATCATTCCTCCTGACTGCCTGATTTCCACTTCTCCAGCCTCCATCAGGCAAACTCCTCCAGGAAAGACCTTTGTTTCTCCACGCCAACGCCTCGGAATCCTCAAATGGGGTCACTCCTCCCATCTCGCAGGTCATGTGGGCATCAAGAAATCTGTGCATCTCATCTCCCGCTTCTATTGGTGGCCGACTCTGGAGACGGATGTTGTGGACTTTGTGCGAGCCTGCACTATCTGTGCCCGGGATAAGACTCCTCGCCAGAAGCCCGCTGGTTTTCTTCATCCCCTGCCTGTCCCCGAACAGCCTTGGTCTTTGATTGGTATGGATTTTATTACTGATTTACCCCCTTCCCGTGGCAACACTGTTATTTGGGTGGTCGTTGATCGATTCTCCAAAATGGCACATTTCATCCCTCTTCCTGGTCTTCCTTCAGCGCCTCAGTTGGCTAAACAATTTTTTGTACACATTTTTCGTCTTCACGGGTTGCCTACGCAGATCGTCTCGGATAGAGGCGTCCAATTCGTGTCTAAATTCTGGAGGGCTCTCTGTAAACAACTCAAGATTAAACTAAATTTTTCTTCTGCATATCATCCCCAATCCAATGGACAAGTAGAAAGAATTAACCAGGTCCTGGGTGATTATTTACGACATTTTGTTTCCTCCCGCCAGGACGACTGGGCAGATCTTCTTCCATGGGCCGAATTCTCGTATAACTTCAGAGTCTCTGAATCTTCCTCCAAATCCCCATTTTTCGTGGTGTACGGCCGTCACCCTCTTCCCCCCCTCCCTACCCCCTTGCCCTCTGGTCTGCCCGCTGTGGATGAAATTTCTCGTGACCTTTCCATCATATGGAGAGAGACCCAAAATTCTCTCTTACAGGCTTCATCACGCATGAAGAAGTTCGCGGATAAGAAAAGAAGAGCTCCTCCCATTTTTTCCCCTGGAGACAAGGTATGGCTCTCCGCTAAATATGTCCGCTTCCGTGTCCCTAGCTACAAGTTGGGACCACGCTATCTTGGTCCTTTCAAAATTTTGTGTCAGATTAATCCTGTCTCTTACAAACTTCTTCTTCCTCCTTCTCTTCGTATTCCTAATGCCTTTCACGTTTCTCTTCTTAAACCACTCATCATCAACCGTTTCTCTCCCAAATCTGTTCCTCCCACTCCTGTTTCCGGCTCCTCGGACATCTTCTCCGTCAAAGAGATTCTGGCATCAAAAAAGGTCAGAGGGAAAACCTTTTTTTTAGTGGATTGGGAGGGTTGTGGTCCAGAAGAGAGATCCTGGGAACCTGAGGACAATATCCTAGACAAAAGTCTGCTCCTCAGGTTCTCAGGCTCTAAGAAGAGGGGGAGACCCAAGGGGGGGGGTACTGTTACGCCGAGCGCTCCGGGTCCCCGCTCCTCCCCGGAGCGCTTGCTACACTCTCCTCACTGCAGCGCTCCGGTCAGATCCACTGACCCGGGGCGCTGCGATACTGCCTCCAGCCGGGATGCGATTCGCGATGCGGGTAGCGCCCGCTCGCGATGCGCACCCCGGCTCCCGTACCTGACTCGCTCTCCATCGGTCCTGTCCCGGCGCGCGCGGCCCCGCTCCTTAGGGCGCGCGCGCGCCGGGTCTTTGCGATTTAAAGGGCCACTGCGCCGCTGATTGGCGCAGTGGTTCCAATTAGCCTGATCACCTGTGCACTTCCCTATATCACCTCACTTCCCCTGCACTCCCTCGCCGGATCTTGTTGCCATCGTGCCAGTGAAAGCGTTTCCTTGTGTGTTCCTAGCCTGTGTTCCAGACCTCCTGCCGTTGCCCCTGACTACGATCCTTGCTGCCTGCCCCGACCTTCTGCTACGTCCGACCTTGCTTCTGCCTACTCCCTTGTACCGCGCCTATCTTCAGCAGTCAGAGAGGTTGAGCCGTTGCTAGTGGATACGACCTGGTCACTACCGCCGCAGCAAGTCCATCCCGCTTTGCGGCGGGCTCTGGTGAAAACCAGTAGTGACTTAGAACCGATCCACTAGCACGGTCCACGCCAATCCCTCTCTGGCACAGAGGATCCACTACCTGCCAGCCGGCATCGTGACAATATATAAAAATGACTGAAGGTCCACAGGGTACTTGAACTTGAACAAACTTTACTGAAAGGATTGCGGTACATCCAATGCACAATAACAGTCTCAGGAATGCAGTCTCTATATATTGCAATGACTAACAGTTGTTGCTGACCTTAACTTTTAGATACAGTCTCTGAATTTTGGGTAATATTTGCAGATCCGTCTCAATTTAGGGGATAGATAAGGTCCGGTGATCATGCAGAGTGATTAGGGATTGATACACTCTCAATTTAGAATCGATCAGCCGTTGCCGCAAGGCTCGGGCCTAACTCATTGCGGGAGATAGCTGTACAGGTCCTTCCTCGTCAGGAGCGCAGGAGCAAAGAGAGGAAGAGCAATGGGGGGGCAGGGCCGTTTTGGATTGGTCCCAGTAACTTTCACTCACCGTTACAAGGAGTGATGGGTAGAATACATCACAGGGACCTCCAAAGGTTCTAAAGCAAAAACCATAGAGTTTTTCTGATCACGTGACCCGCAGGTCCTGCTACGCTGTATACAGGTAATTAACTATTTATAGACATTTATACAATAATATTTACATGCATCCTAAATAAACCATTAGCTCAATAACTATCTAGATTAGAGGTGACCAGGGGTGAACTAGACAATGGGGACCCCGACGTCCTAGGAACTCTGGCTAAGGGGACCCACATACGCAGGTACCGGATAGGATACGGTACCGGGACCCCACACACAGATGAGTCCTATTAGAAATGAGACAGCACAGAGGAGTCCTATCACACAAGAGAGAGCACAGAGGAGCACTATCAGACAGAAGAGAGCACAGAGGAGTACTATCAGACAGAGCACAGATGAGTCCTGTTAGACAGGAGAGAGCACAGAGGCGTCCTATCAGAAAGGAGAGAGCACAGAGGAGTCCTATCACACAGGAGAGAGCACAGAGGAGTCCTATCACACAGGAGAGAGCACAGGGTAGTACTATCAGACAGGAGAGAGCACAGAGGAGTCCTATCAGACAGGAGAGAGCACAGAGGAGTCCTATCAGACAGGAGAGAGCACAGAGGGGTCCTATCAGACAGGAGAGAGCACAGAGGAGTGCTATCAGACAGGAGGGAGCACAGATGAGTCCTATTAGACAGGAGAGAGCACAGAGGAGTCCTATCAGACAGGAGAGAGCACAGGGGAGTACTATCAGACAGGAGAGAGCACAGAGGAGTCCTATAAGACAGTAAAGAGCACAGAAGAGTCCTATCAGACAGGAGAGAGCACAGAGGAGTCCTATCAGACAGGAGAGAGCACAGAGGAGTACTATCAGACAGGAGAGAGGAAAGAGGAGTGCTATGAGATAGGAGCGAGCACAGAGGATTGCTATCAGACAGAAGAGCGCATAGAAGAGTCCTATCAGACAGGAAAGAGAATACAGGAGTGATATCAGACAGGAGAGAGCACAGAGTAGTACTATCTCACAGGAGAGAGCACAGAGAAGTGTTATCAGACAGGAGAGAGCACAGAGGAGTCCTACCAGACAGAAGAGAGCACAGAGGAGTGCTATCAGACAGAGCACAGATGATTCCTATTAGACATGAGAGAGCACAGAGGAGTCCTATCAGACAAGAGAGAGCACAGAGGAGTCCTATCAGACAGAAGAGAGCACACAGGAGTCCTATCAGACAGGGGAGAGCAAAGAGGAGTCCTATCAGACAGGAGAGAGCACAGAGGAGTCCTATCACACAGGAGAGAGCAAAGAGGAGTCCTATCAGACAGAAGAGAGCACAGGGGAGTACTATCAGACAGGAGAAAGAACAGAGGAGTCCCATCACACAGGAGAGAGAACAGAGTAGTCTTATCAGACAGGAGAGAACACGGGGGTGTACTATCAGACAGGAGAGAGCACAGAAGAGTCCTATCAGACAGGAGAGAGCACAGAGGAGTACTATCAAACAGAGCACAGATGACTCCTATTAGTCAGGAGAGAGCACAAAGGAGTCCTATCAGACAGGAGAGAGCACAGAGGAGTCCTATCACACACGAGAGAGCACAGAGGAGTCCTATCACACAGGAGAGATCAGAGGAGTCCTATCAGACAGGAGAGAGCACAGGGGAGTACTATCAGACAAGAGAGAGCACAGAGGAGTCCTATCAGACAGGAGAGAGCTCAGAGGAGTACTATCAGACAGGAGAGGTGCACAGAGGAGTCCTATCACACAGGAGAGTGCACAGAGGAGTCCTATCAGACAGGAGGGAGCACAGAGGAGTCCTATCAGACAGGAGAGAGCACAGAGGAGTCCTATCAGACAGGAAAGAGTACAGAGGAGTCCTATCAGACAGGAGAGAGCACAGAGGAGTGCTATCAGACAGGAGGGAGCACAGATGAGTCCTATCAGACAGGAAAGAGCACAGAGGAGTCCTATCAGACAGGAGAGAGCACAGAGGAGTGCTATCAGACAGGAGGGAGCACAGAGGAGTCCTATCAGACAGGAGAAAGCACAGAGGAGTGCTGTCAGACAGGAGAGAGCACAGATGAGTCCTATCAGACAGGAGAGAGCACAGAAGTGTCCTATCAGACAGGAGCACAGAGGAGTGCTATCAGACAGGAGAGAGCACAGAGGAGTGCTATCAGACAGGAGAGAGCACCGAGGAGTCCTATCAGACAGGGGAGAGCACAGAAGAGTCCTATCAGACAGGAGATAGCACAGAAGAGTCCTATCAGACAGGAGATCGCACAGAGGAGTACTATCAGACAGTAAAGAGCACAGAGGAGTACTATCATACAGTATAGAGCAGAGAGGAGTTCTATTAGACATGAGAAAGCAAAGAGGAGTGCTATCAGAAAGGATAGAGCACAGGGGAGTGCTATTAAACAGGAAAGAGCACGGAGGAGTGCTATCAGACAGGAGAGAGCACATGGGAGTGCTATCAGACAAGAGGGAGCACAGAGGAGTCCAATAAGACAGGAGAGAGCACAGAGGAGTCCTATCAGACAGGAGAGAGCACAGAGGAGTGCTATCAGACAGGAGAAAGCACAGAGGAGTGCTATCAGACAGGAGAAAGCACAGAGGAGTGCTGTCAGATATGAGAGAGCACAGAGGAGTCCTATCAGACAGGAGAGAGCACAAAGGAGTCCTATCAGACAGGAGAGAGCACAGAGGAGTGCTATCAGACAGGAGAGCATAGAGGAGTGCTATCAGACAGGAGAGAGCACTGAGGAGTCCTATCAGACAGGAGAGAGCACAGAAGAGTCCCATCAGACAGGAGATAGCACAGAGGAGTCCTATCAAACAGGAGAGACCACAGAGGAGTACTATCAGACAGTGGAGAGCACAGAGGTGTCCTAGCAGACAGAGCACAGATAAGTCCTATTAGACAGGAGAGAGCACGGAGGAGTCCTATCAGACAGGAGAGAGCACAGAGGATTCCTATCAGACAGGAGAGAGCACAGAGGATTCCTATCAGACAGGAGAGAGCACAGCGGAGTACTAACAGACAGTAGAGAGCACAGAGGTTTCCTGGCAGACAGAGCACAGATAAGTCCTATTAGACAGGAGATAGCACGGAGGAGTCCTATCAGACAAGAGAGAGCACAGAGGAGTCCTATCAGACAGGAGAGAGCACAGAGGAGTACTATCATACAGGATAGAGCAGAGAGGAGTCCTATTAGACATTAGAGAGCTCAGAGAAGTCCTGTCAGACAGGAGAGAGCACAGGAGAGTGCTATTAGACAGGAGAGAGCACAGAGGAGTCCTATCAGACAGGAGAGAGCGCAGAGGGGTCCTATCAGACAGGAGAGAGAGCACAGAGGAGTGCTATAAGACAGGAGAGGACACAGAGGAGCCCTATCAGACAGGATAGAGCAGAGAGGAGTCCCATTAGACATGAGAGAGCACAGAGGAGTGCTATCAGAAAGGAGAGAGCACAGGGGAGTGCTATTAGACAGGAGAGAGAACAGATGAGTGCTATTAGACAGGATAGAGCAGAGAGGAGTCCTATTAGACATTAGAGAGCACAGAGGAGTCCTATCAGACAGGAGAGAGCACAGAGGAGTGCTATCAGACAGGAGAAAGCACAGAGGAGTACTATCAGACAGGAGAGAGCACAGAGGAATCCTATCAGACAGGAGAGAGCACAGAGGAGTACTATCAGACAGGAGAGAGCACAGAGGTGTACTTTCAGACAAGAGAGAGCACAGAGGAGTACTATAAGACAGGAGAGAGCACAGAGGCGTGCTTTCAGAAAGGAGATAGAACAGAGGAGTGCTATCAGACAGGAGAGAGCTCAGAGGAGTACTATCAGACAGGAGAGAGCACATAGGAGTCCTATCAGACAGGAGAGAGCACAGAGGAGTACTATCAGACAGGATAGAGCACATAGGAGTCCAATCAGACAGGAGAGAGCACAGGGGAGTGCTATTAGATAGTGTTGAGCGGCATAGGCCATATTCAAATTCGCGATATTTCACGAATATATGGACGAATATTCGTGAAATATCGCGAAATTCGCACATTCGTAATATTTGCATTCTACTTTCGCATATGCAAAAATTCGTGTATGCGAAAATTAGCATATGCGAAGATTAGCATGTACAAAAATTAACATAAGTGAATATTCCCATATGTTTTCGCATGTGCGAAAATTCGCATGCCAGTCTCACTCAGTAGCATTAGAGCCTTCTTTATACCACACAAGCTGGAAGCAGAGAGGGATGATCACTGTGATGTGTACTGTGAAAAAAAAAAAGAAAAAAAATGAATATTCGTAATTACGAATATATAGTGCTATATTCGCGAATATTCGCGAATTCGCGAATATTCGCGAATAAAATTCGCATTGCGAATATTTGCGAGCAACATTACTATTAGACAGAAGAGAGCACAGAGGAGTCCTAACAGACAGGAGAGAACACAGAGGAGTCCTATCAGACAGGGGAGAGCACAGAGGAGTACTATCAGACAGGAGAGAGCACAGAGGAGTACTATCAGACAGGAGAGAGCACAGAGGAGTACTATCAGACAGGAGAGAGCACAGATGAGTCCTATCAGACAGGAGAGAGCACAGAGGAGTGTTAGCCCACCCTCACTTACTGGACTTTGTCCATGCCTGTGCTTCAGCTTGGACAAAGCCATGATTTTATAAGCCATGATTTCCATATAAAATGGAAATATATTGTTCTTATGAAGTATATTAGAAAGGTTAATGTTTTGCCAAGATATACAACATATAAAAAGTTTTTGTATCTGACAGTGCCCATTTAAAAAGTGTGCCTGCCAAAAAAAAAAAAACATTTTGACAGAACTTAGGGACAGTTTTTATCGGTCAGGATCTGAGTTTAGAACATCTGGACAACGTTGATGAACCACAGTATGAACATTCTAGGAGAAACCCTTCAGAAATGTGTTGTGTCTTACCACCTTTACTTGGGAAGGGCCTCAGTAGGGGAAAGGTAAAGGGGGGTTAACCTAGGTAGGGATAATCTAGGGGCAGAGTTAGGGTATAATTTTCCAAGTATCAAGTGCCATGTATTTCCTGTGTGTACTTAGAGTCAAACAAGATGCTTAAAAAAATTTTTAAGAAATAGAAGACATCTGAAGTAAATAAAATTCTTTTTTTCTAGGTACAATATGCATTGACACTTGGTTGTGTGGTGTCCCGGCACTGGACATGGACCTGTACCTTTGGTCGTAAGTCCCCATAGTCAGAGTTCCTCCGTGCTGTTAGGATTCTCTTAGTGGGATAATCCTCAGTCGCCTCATAAATCTGTAATTTATTGTATATATTTAGAACATTTAATAATATAAAGGTTACTTACAGGACCTTAGGTCATGGGATTCATGGTAAATGTGTTATGCTAAAGTTAAGGACCTTTTGGGTCATGTGATTTAGTCATATGATGTACCACAATCCTTTGTGATAGGACTGACAGGTTTGGGGAACCAAAAAGCTTTGAACCTGCCCCTTCAGATATAAGTGCGATGTATCCAATAACGCTCTCTTTCCCCCGGAATATGACAGCGAGCGGAGCTCTGTGCAAATCTACAAGGCTAATTAGGCCTGAAGCCTATCTCGTCAACTTCTTGATAACCGTGAGTCTACCTAACTCCAATTCAGCTAATTCTACGTGACTACTGAACCTAAATCAAACCCCTAAATTCAGTGGAACAGCCTAAAGCAAGAATCAAAGCTTATTCCCTTCAAAGTCCCAACCAACCTGTGAGGAACCTAAAGTCCGGTCCTCTTGTTAAGACTGTTGGCTGATTGCATCCTGCATAAAATCTGCCGTAAAGTTATTTCCCAATCCTTTATTCCTCCCTATAGTTCCTGGGATGGGTGGCGTTAAGATATATACATGCAGATGAACCCGCACCCTGGCATCACGACAGTTATGGGTTAATGCTATACCCTTTCATCACTGCACAGCTACACCCTATTCAAACTGCCCCCCCCCCCCCCCCAAGCTACCACAGTTGGATCACTGTTGCATACTTTGACATATAGGGGGAGATTTATCAAAACCTATGTAGGAGAAAAGTTGCTAAGTTGTCCATAGCAACCAATCAGATTGCTTCTTTTATTTTCCACTGGCCTCTTTTGAAACAGCTGGAGGTTTGCCCCCCCCCCCCCCCCCCATGTGAATGTACAGGGTACATTAGCACGGGCAGGTTTACAGTAAGTTTCCTGCTTCAAGTTTGGGCTGCGGCAAATTTTTCGCCTCAGCGCAAAATCCTAGCGGGAACCTCACCGTCACACGCCAGTGCGGATGTACCCTAAAAACACTACACTACACTAACACAAAATAAAGGGTAAAACGCTACATAAACACCCCCTTACACTGTCCACCTCCCCCAATAAAAATGAAAAACGTATTGTACGGCAGTGTTTCCAAAACGGAGCCTCTAGCTGTTGCAAAACAACAACTCCCAGCATTTCTGGACAGCCACTGACTGTCCAGGCATGCTGGGAGTTTAGCAACAGCTGGAGGCATCCTGTTTGGGAATCACTGGCGTAGAATACCCCTATGTCCACCCCTATGCAATCCCTAATTTAGTTCTCAAATATGCATGGCGCTCTCTCACTTCGGAGCCCTGTCGTATTTCAAGGAAACAGTTTGGGGAGAAATTAAACTACAAATTTTGGGGGGCTTTTTCTCCTTTTACCCCTTATGAAAAGGAAAAGTTGGGGGCTACACCAGCCTGTTAGTGTAAAACAACAAAAACCTTTACACTAACATACTGGTGTTGCCCCATACTTTTTATTTTCCCAAGCGGTAAAAGGAAAAAAAGACCCTCAAAATTTGTAACGCAATTTATCCAGAGTACGGAAATATCCCATATGTGGGTGTAAAATGCTCTGCGGGAGCACAACAAGGCTCAGGAGTGAGAGCGCACATGTACATTTGAGGCCTAAATTGGTGAATGGCACAGGGATGGCTGATTTTACAGCAGATCTGACATAAACGCAAAAAAATAAATACCCACATGTGACCGCATTTTGGAAATTACACCCCTCACGGAACGTGACAAGGGGTATAGTGAGCCTGAACACCCCACAGGTCTTTCACGAATTGTCATAAAATTTGGATGGGAAAATGAAAATTACATTTTTTTCACTAAAATGCTGGTGTTACCCTAAATTTTTCATTTTCACAAGGCAAAATAGGGAAAAAGCCCCCCAAAATTTGTAACCCATTTCTTTTGAGTATGAAAATACCCCATATGTGGATGTACAGTGCTCTGCGGGCAAACTACAATACTCAGAATAGAAGGAGCATCATTGGGATTTTGAAGAGAAAATGTGTCCGGAATTGAAGGCCACGTGTGTTTACAAAGCCCCATAGAACAATGGACCCCCCCCCCCACAAATGTGACCCCATTTTTTAAACTATACCCCTCATGTAATGTAATAAGGGGTACAGTGAGCATTTACGCCCCACAGGTATCTGACAGATTTTTGGAACAGTGGTCCGTGAAAATGAAATTTTTTTTTTTCATTTGCACAGCCCACTGTTCCAAAGATCTGTCAAACGCCGGTGGGGTATAAATACTCACTGCACCCCTTATTAAATTCTGTGAGGGGGTTGTAGTTTCCAAAATGGGGTCACATGTGGGGGGATCCACTGTTCTGGCACCACGGGGGGCTTTGTAAACGCATATGGCCCCTGACTACCATTCCAAACGAATTCTCTTTCCAAAAGCTCAATGGTGCTCCTCCTCTTCTTTGCATTGTAGTGCACCAGCAGAGCACTTGACGTCCCCACATGGGGTATTTCCATACTCAGAAGAAATAGGGTTACAAATTTTGGGGGTCATTTTCTCCTATTACCCCTTGTAAAAATGTAAATTTAGGGAAGAAACAGCATTTTAGTAAAAAAAAAAAAAAATTTTCATTTACACATCCAACTTTAACAAAAAGTCGTCACACACCTGTGGGTAGTTAAGGCTCACTGTACCCCTTGTTACGTTCCTTAAGGGGTGTAGTTTCCAAAATAGTATGCCATGTGGGTATTTTTTCTGTTCTGGCACTACAGGGGCTTCCTAAATGTGACATGACCCCCCAAAAACCATTTCAGCAAATTTTGCTTTCAAAAAGCCAAATGTGACTCCTTCTCTTCTGAGCATTGTAGTTCGCCCGCAGAGCATTTTATGTCTTAACATGGGGTATTTCCATACTCAGAAGAGATGGGGTTACAAATTTTGGGGGGCATTTTCTCCCATTACCCTTTGTAAAAATTGTAAATTTGGGGGAAAAAACTGCACTTTAGTAAAAAAAACTTTTTTTCTTTTACACATCTGATTTTAACGAAAAGACGTCAAACACCTGTGGGGTGTTAAGGCTAACCGGACCCCTTGTTATGTGCCTTTAGGGGTATCGTTTCCAAAATGGTATGCCATGTAAGGTTTTCTGCTGTTCTGGCACCATAGGGGCTTTCTAAATGTGACATGCCCCCCAAAAACCATTTCAGCAAAATTCTCTCCAAAATCCCATTGTTGCTACTTCCCTTCTGAGCCCTCTACTGCGCCCGACGAACACTTGACATACACATATGAGGTATTTCCTTATTCGAGAGAAATTGGGTTACAAATTTTGGGGGGCTTTTTCTCCTATTACCACTTGTGAAAATTCAAAAACTGGGTCTACAAGAACATGCGAGTGTAAAAATGAAGATTTTGAATTTTCTCCTTCACTTTGCTGCTATTCCTGTGAAACACCTAAAGGGTTAACACACTTATTGAATGTCATTTTGGATATTTTTAGGGGTGCAGTTTTTATAATTGGGTCATTTGTGGGGTATTTCTAATATGAAGGCTCTTCAAATCCACTTCAAAACTGAACTGGTCCCTGAAAAATTCAGAATTTGAATTTTTTTTAAAAAATTGGAAAATTGCTGCTGAACTTTGAAGCCCTCTGATGTCTTCCAAAAGAAAAAACATGTCAACTTTATGATGCAAACATAAAGTAGACATATTGTATATGTGAATAAATATATAATTTATTTGGAATTTCCATTTTCCTTATAAGCAGAGAGCTTCAAAGTAAAAAAAAAATTTCAAAATTTTCAGTATCAACAAAATTTTACCACTAACATAAAGTAGAATATGTGGTCAGATGTTCAAAAAATGCCCGGGTCCTTAAGGTATAAATGGGCTGGATCCTTAACCCCTTAAGGATGCAGCCCTTTTTCACCTTAAGGACTGAGCCCTTTTTCGCAATTATGACCACCGTCACTTTACGAATTAATAACGCGAAAACACTTTTACCGAATATTCTGATTCTGAGAATGTTTTTTCGTAACATATTCTACTTTATTTTGGTGGTAAATTTTCGGCGTTAATTGCATCCTTTTTTGGTGAAAAATCCCCAAATTTCATGAAAATTTTGAAAATTTTGCATTTTTCTAACTTTGAAGCTCTCTAATTGTAAGGAAAATGGATATTCCAAATAAATTTTATTTTTTCTTCACAAACACAATATGTCCACTTTATGTTGGCATCATAAAATGGACATACTTTTGCTTTTGAAAAAATTAGAGGGCTTCAAAGTAGAGCAGCAATTTTCAAAAATGTCATGAAAATTGCTAAATCTAAAGGGACAGATGTTACAGAACTACAACTCCCAGCATGCCTGGGCAGTCGAGGCATGCTGAGAGTTGTAGTTTGGCAACATCTGGAGGGCTACTGTTTGGGCACCACTGTAACAGTGGTCTCCAAACTGTGACCCTCCAGATGTTGCCAAACTACAACTCCCTTTGGCTGTCTGGGCATGCTGGGAGTTGCAGTTTGGCCCCCTTAGTGGTTGCCACAGTAAAGATCGATTTACTTTCACTTTCAATTCCCCCCCACTGTCGATTCCCTACCTGATCAGGATCCAGCAGGCTCCAGCAAAGATCCCAGGTCCCCAGGCATCTTCTCCTGCAGGTACGGCCTCCATCTTCTTCCCAGAGCCCCTCGACATCCAGGGGTGGGCAGAATGTGGGGTTGCCAACCCCCTGTCCTGCGCTGCCATTGGTCAGAACTCAGTTCTGACTAATGCCAGGGGATAGGAGTAAATCGCAGTTTTGCGACCTCACTCCTATCCTTTAGGCTGATCGGGGCTGTTGCTGACAGCTCCGATCAGCCCTATTTTCCGGGTGATCGGGTCACCAGAGACCCGATCAGCCCGGAATTGGAGAAAATTGCATGTCTGAATTGACATGCGATTTTCTCCGATTGACGACAAGGGGGAGTCTCAGGACCCCCCTGGGCGATGTGCCAGGGTGCCTGCTGAATGATTTCAGCAGGCATCCGGCTCCGGTCCCCAACCGGCTAGCGGTGGGGACCGGATTCCCCACGGGCGTATGGATACGCCCTCGGTCCTTAAGGACTCGGAATGCAGGGCGTATCCATACGCCCTGTGTCCGGAAGAGGTTAAGGGGTTAAATATGCTCTCCTCCTTTACCGTGTTGATTCCCTTTATGTATTTAAAAGTCTCTATCATACCCCCTCTGTCTCTTCTTTCTTCCAAGCTATACATGTTCATGTACATGTACATCTCGATGTATTTGCTAAACTAACCAACAAAAAATAGTCGGGTTTAAGCGTCAAAAAATTCAGCAGGTAAAAGCTGATCAGAAAATGAATTTCCAAAATGGTCGGGATTTTCTGTGCTGCCCTCAAGCAAGGTGGAATAATGCTAATTTAAAATTTTTAATATAAATAAATACAGTGAGAACAGGCAGAGAAATTTCCAGAGGAGCGTCAGAACAAAGTCTTCTGCCAGCATCTTTAGTGATGACGTCATGCGTCAGAAAAATACATGCGTCAAAATAATTATGGAAAACTAGGAGGGTAAAAAAAAAAACACAATACACACCAACAACATTAGTAAATTAGGCCCATTGTCTTTGGGTGCCTCACTGTGCCACCCACAAGGAAGTTATCCACCCCTGTTCTTCTCCATATCATGCTGCCCTTACTCCTTTGCTGATTTGCCTCCAACTTTAGCTCTACCTTCAGGAGCAGGACCACAACCCACAAGGAATTTCAACCAGCCCATGGAAGGGATACCTGCGCCCCGCAACCTGATGACTCATCATGTCACATCACATTCACTGGACGGAACAGAGGAAACAGGGCATTACAGGAAATGTAGAAATGACCGGCAGAGCAGTCACATGACCCAGCCTGAGAACACAAGAAGTGGTAAAAATAAAAAAATAAAGTATATATAGAACATAGTACACCCTTCGTCAGTTCAATGCTAGTTAATAGAGAAGTCCCAGACAACACCTTTAAAGGGGTACTCCGCCCTTAGACATCTTATCCCCTATCCAAAGGATAGGGGATAAGATGTAAGATCGCCGGGGGCACGGCTGCTGGGGCCCACCCCGCTATCATTACTGCACAGAGTGAGTTCGCTCTGCGCGTAATGACGGGCAATACAGGGGCCGGAGTATCGTTATGTCACTGCTCCGCCCCTCGTGATGTCACAGCCCGCCCACTCATTACAAATCTATGGGAGGGGGCGTGGCTGTTGTCACGCCCCCACCATAGACTTGAATTAAGGGGGCGGGCCGTAATGTCATGAGGGGCAGAGCCATTACGTCAAGCTGCTCCGTCCCCTGTCTCGCCCGTCTTTGGATAGGGGATAAGATGTCTAGGGGCGGAGTACCCCTTTAACCTGATGACTTTGATTCTGTCCTAAACTACAAAGTCCTAATCTATAAAGCTGTCAAGTATCCACTTAGAATGCATTGACTACTGCCTAGGGTAAAAAAATATGATATTTCAATATTTAGTTTATATGAATAGTTAAAAAAATGAAAATAATAATGGAAATTATTATTATTATTATTAGAATTAATAATAATAATAGTTTTTATTTATATAGCACCAACAGATTCCTCAACACTTTCAACACTTGAACATTTTGAGGGTACAGATAAAGTATTAGACATTATTCCCGAGAGTTTAGAGTCTATGAAAAAAAGATCACTAACATTTTTCTTTTTAGAATTTTAGGAATAAAAATGTTTTAGATATTATTATTCTATGATGTTACATTCCTATTAAATCCTATCTAAAATGTTTCATCCACTTCTAACATTCACTATTATTGTTATTATTATTATTATTATTCCAGGGCATTTAACACCAGGACCTCCTTCCCAGATGTTTTTTGGAGACTCTGTGCCATCTCTATTAGGCTGCCTATAGGGGCTGTTAACAAGGGCTGGCTAAATATTTCATACCATATTTAGAGAAAATATGCTCAACGTTTTCCTTTTTGAATTATTCGATTAACTTTGCTACAGCATAATGCATTCCATAAATTAATTTTCAAGATTACCTCATTCTTTTCATCTAGATTTTAAGAGCCCTTCATTTCAGATTAGAAATAGTGATAAAATCATTGCTTACTGAGGCAGATAGTCTATGAATCTAGCTATGCACATTAGGAAGATGTTACACACAGCATACTTTTAATAATGATCATTTAGAAGATAATTTTAGCATCCACACAAGGGAAAAATGGATTTTAGATGAGTTCTTGTATGACCATATGTGGTATTAGTCAGTGTGAGGTATTGCTAGCTAGCTCGTTGCTTTCAAAAATCAAAGTTAAATGGTTCATCTATCATCTGAATTTGTGTCTGGGCGACTTGTCTGAACATCAGTATGATTTATGGGTTGAATTGTAGAAGTCAACCATGCATGTTTCTTAGTTTATCGTTTTATGCTGTCTTCAATTAAATGTCTATAAACATAGTGATGGCTTTATGACGTTGTCCATCAATAAGGGCGATCACGTTTTGCATAACAATATGTAAAACAGATACATAATGACCTTTTGACTTTTATGTGCCCCGTTACGGATGCAGTACTGAGTAGCGCCGTAGTGGTCGCTAGCTCAAGAATAGTCATCAGTGTATTATTTATTCATACGACCATACTTATGTAAGTGAAGATCTGAAGACAAGTTAGGCTGCGTTCACATCAGTGTTTATTATGTTTATTATTTCCGTTACTCAGTTCAGTTGAAGAATTTGAGAAGCTGAAATGAAACTGAAGTTAACGGATCCCATTAATTTCAAAGGGCAAATTTTAATCTCCGACATCATCAGTTGGCAACAGTTCCACTTACCGTAATTTCCATTATTTTGACTGAAAAGATGCAGTATTTTTTTTTCAACAAATAATGAACATTCTTACATATTTTTGTAAATAAACATTGAAGTATATATACCATGTGTTTTTAAGATTTTTTTTGTCTATAATGATACATATATATATATACATATTTTTTTTTTTATTTATTATTATTTTTTTTTACATTTATGCATTTATTTATTTTAATTATTTATTATTATTTTTTCTTTTGGGCAGAGAACTAATTAAGACTAGATATAGATCAATGAGGGATCACTTCATGCCCGAAAGGGTTGCAAGGTTCATATGCCTCTAGAAATTTCGAAGTTGGGACAGAATTCTGCTCCATTGGGAGGCAGAATGGACATTCAGGCTTGAATGTGTCAAACCCTATGGCCTCAACGATTCTATATCATATGCTTGTTTCATCTAGAGCATATATCTAGTGTCATAGATTAAGGGTAGTGCTGTATATCATTTTAGAGGTAAGAAATTTTTAAAAACAATTATAAATAAAAAAAATATATATAATTATTGCCATAAGTGTAATTTATTATGGTAATCATCACTGGACTGTTTTGGATAATAAGTAGGCACTGGGAACATATAGTTAGATCCATTTAGGATGTTAGACTTAGTTAGTATAATAGAATACCATATGTATTTAGCTCTTGCGTGAGGTATGTGGAACATAAGCTGAGAATGACTTACCTTGACCTGGTAGCGAGACCAGAATGAGGTTTGGAACGCATACCTAATGGTCAGGTGATCAAGCAAACAAGCACCTTGGGTCAAGTGGTTCGCTCTATATGAGATCGACATGTAGCAGGTGAGTCATTGGCAGTCATGTGGGCGTTGCCAATTGGGGAGGAGCTGACGGGAATAAAGG
This sequence comes from Hyla sarda, assembly GCF_029499605.1. NCBI lineage: Eukaryota > Metazoa > Chordata > Amphibia > Anura > Hylidae > Hyla > Hyla sarda. Next base: position 313,165,790 of record NC_079193.1, read on the forward strand.
GGGGCGCAAATATGCTGAGAGAGTACGGCCACCATCAGTGCCGCACACACAGTTTTGCATACACTGTTTATTAGCACATGGACCAAGCTTAAAAATAGGTTTGGGTACCTGATGAATTAAGCCAATGAAATGCATCGAACCTAGTGTACAATGGAGCCAATGGATAGGGAATGCTGATCTGCAATTTACCGAATATTGCAAGGACAAAAGCTAAGCGTGACCTCAGAATACAGATTAAGTTCCTGTGATACTATGCAATGGGATGTGGATGAAGTGCAATAGACTCAATGGTCTGAAATGTGGAGGAGAGATGTATATTTTACTGATGGTTAATAAGAGACTGTGAATAACTACCAGGAATCTTGCATTTTGTGGATTTGCACATGTATTGGATATATACTGGCTTGTAGCCTAATAAGATAAAGACTAATACAAATTATGCTACAAATTTACACAGCATTGGACATGTTGTATGAGTGCACATACGCTGGTGCTGCATTCTGAAATATAACGCTAATGACACTAACCTACTAAAAGATATACTTGTATGGCTATCAAAGTTACATGTGCAGCGTGAACTGTGTTCATATCTAATCTATATTAATAACACTGCAACTAATCTAATCCCTATGTATGCTGTCATGGTCACTGAAGCCTATTTGGGTTGTGTGAATTGTGTCTAAAGTCGCCTTTGTGACATTGAGGAAGAGACCGTTCAAGCCTCGAAACGCGTCTGTTGTATTTTGGCTTATTTAATAAATGTACGAATTTACTACATATTACATACTGCAACCTTATTGAGAACAGATAGCGCCGATGATACCCAGACCCTTTTGCACCCTCGTCTAGACACATTAGGTTGAGAAGAGAACCCAACCTTTGTTCCCAAAACAAACATTTTACCTGGGCAAACACATAGAGAAATACAAACTTTGTATTTCTTTATGTGTTTGCCCAGGTAGAATGTTTGTATTGGGAACAGAGGTTGGGTTCTCTCCTTGCCCAGTGTGATTTTACAATGGGGCAAAGAGAGAGCCCATACTCTGTTCCCAAGACAAACATGCTATCTGGATAACACAAAGAATCAAAAAAAGTTTGTCTTGTGTACAGAAGTACAGTTCCCTTCTCACCCAGTTGATTTTCACAGTGGGGCGAGGAAGAACCCTGCCACTGTGCAAAAGAAAAACATACAATACAAGCACATACAAATTTGGAAAACAAATGAAATATACATGAAACATAAAACAACAATATTCAATTGGCCTTTCCAAAAAAGGAAAGTAAAGAAATAAGAACCAGTTAGTCTGTTTAAATCATTTGATCCTGCCAATCCAGCCATCCATGGCCTGAGAGAAAAAAAATCTGCAAAATAGTCTCTTATGTGGGAAAATGTACTACTATTTAGCTGCTATCTTAACAAAAATAAGTATTTTAAAAGCTCACTTTATGTTCTTTTAGTATTAGAGATAACAGCTCCAGAGGAAGGTGTTGCAAAGAAGCTTTGATAATAGACAAAGCGAGGGGAACTCTGGAGGATAGCTTACACAGGCTGGAGAGAGAGGACGGAACAGACACAAGGCAGTCTGCTGGAGAGAATGATAATGGGGAACATTTATCACTGTTGTCTTGGAAAGTGAAAGGGAGTTTTGAAATATATACTGTATATATTTTTTTGCTTTGGCTTGGCTTATGTACAACATCTTTGTCATATTATCAGCAGGGGGGTTAGATAAATTTGGGGCACATAAGCAAAAAAAATCAGAACACCATTTTGTATATTTCTTTCTCTCTTCTGCAACTTTTTGTAACACTTTTAAAAAGTGCTTTTCAAAAGCATGTTTGTAAGCCAGGTCTGACCTGCCTTTGACTGCCCTTTTGGAGGTACATTTGACTTTTTTTATGCCTATGTACGAAATTTGCACTTCATAAATTCACAACCAGTGCAAAGTGAAGACTGAAAGATGCTTAGGTAGGCTGTTTGCTACTTAATGCGTCCCCACAAAAGTTACAAAAAAGAGTGTTTAGGCGCACGTGCAACAATTTGTGTGCCTGGAGTAAGCAAAATAAAAGCTCTAATTGTAATGATAAATCATTCCATAGACTTTGTACAAGAATATAGAGAAAATAGAACTCATACAGCATATTGTGGAGACTGTAGTAGCAAAAATAAGCAACATTTTTAATAAGGACTTATTTTGCACAAAGCAAGAATTAAGAAAATTGCTTTTCAAGAAGTCCATAAAATGCATCTGCATTCAGTGCTAGAGTACAGAGATTGTCACTATTCACATATGTTCCCAATATAGGCCTGGTCATAGGTATATCTCCAGAATGTTCAAAATGCTGATATGTTGGCCATTATGAGATGATTATTCTCATGCGATCACTTGGCAAACCATTGCATATCTATCCATCTAGAAATGGCAAGGGTCACAGCACCATAATGGAGGCTCCAGTTCTTGTGCCAAAGAGATAAAATATATTGGTTACATAAAGCGACATTTGGGCTACATGTGAGCCTTTATCAAACATAAACAAAATGTTTGATAAAGGCTCATGTGTAGCCAAAACATCGCTTTAACCGGAGCCTCCATTTTGGTGCTGTGGCCCTTGCCATTTCTTGTATTCATATCCGGACTGGCTGTCTGGATGATCACGTGCACATTGGATGCATACAGTGCTATCTCATATCTATCTATCTATATATATATATATATATATATATATATATATATATATATATATATATGTATATGTCATCTATCTACTATATCTATCTATTTATCTACTGTATCTATTGTATCTATCTACTGTATATATCTATATAATCCATTTTTCTATGTTAGCCTTGCTCTATGTGTAAAGCAGTGCTGAAGCAGCATTTTTACTACAGTATTCCGCTATACAATATGTATCTTGTCCAAATTTTCAGCAGCTTATTTTTCATGAGCGAGACAGGGAGTGTATATATTAATATACAAAGTCTGTATGTGTGTGTATTTAGACAAAATTAGTCTGGTAAAGTAATGTGGAAGTTAAAAGGAAAATAAATCATTCTAGTGGAAGAATATACAGTTGGAAACACACAGCCTTTCATTTTCTTCTGGGACATTGAATAATGGTATGCTCAGCCTTCATATTTCTAAATGTATAGTGTGTTCATATGGAGGATGAATCATTTTCTGCATGGCTGTGTCATAATATGGCTGCCAGTGGCTGCGCCTTTATTGAGACAGAATTAGTATTTGAAATACTTAGATTTGCTGCTTGCAAAAAGAAAAAGAGACATAATCACTGAAATTTACCCCAAAAATTATTGTCATTTTAGGGTTTAAAGATTTATACAGAATTTTTTTTTTGCCGTTTTCAATTCATTTTGCATATTTGACACCTAACTATGTTATTTTGAAAGTAAAAGCCCATGTGATATTTTCTGAAAAAATATCCACTTACTATGAAATCCTATGTCATGTAATGGAAATTCATTATTCATATTCAGTACATGTGAGTTATGCAAAAGTATCAATAATATTTAAAATAGCACCATTTTATAATATAAAAATGGGATCCATAGAAATTATACTTGGCTCCAGAAAGTTATACAGATTTGTAAATTACTTCTATTAAAAAATCCTAATCCTTCCAGTACTTATCAGCTGCTGTATGCTCCAGAGGAAGTTTAGTAGTTCTTTTCTGTCTGTCCACAGTGCTCTCTGCTGACACCTCTGTCAATGTCAGGAAATCCCCATAGCAAACCTATACTACTCCGGACAGTTCCTGACATGGACAGAGGTGTCAGCAGAGAGCACTGTGGTCAGACAGAAAATAACTCAACTTCATCTGTAGTATTCAGCAGCTGATAAGTACTGGAAGGATTAAGATTTTAATAGAAGTAATTTACAAATCTGTTAAACTTTCTGGCACCAGTTGATTTCTGTCAAAAAATGTAAGAACTCTTTTCAGTAAAGTTACTAAAGTTTCCATTCAGGTGCTTTTTATTGATATGTTTACTGTTGTACAACTATATGCAGTAGATTTTATGGTCTCTAAGGAAGTTGGTGTCAACACACATAGACGTGACGTCACAAGCGGGGCACGACCGTGACGTCACGAGCCTCCGGCACTACGGCGCTGCACCCAATGCACTAAACAAACGCCGGGTGCAGCAGGGAGATCATGGGGGTCCCCAGCGGTGGTACCCCTCGCATTAAGACATCTTAGCCCCTATCCTTTGAATAGGGGATAAGATGTCTAGGGGCGAAGTACCCCTTTAAGTGATATATGGTGCACATTTAGCTGCTCTTGCTGGCTCTCTATTCAAACTTTAAGTACCCATGGGCACCAAGCATTATCCATGGGCACATCATGCATTCTTTATAGGAGCGAGTCCAGCACTCGGCTGTCTCTGATGCTCCCATAGAGAATGCATGAAGGAGGAATGTTGACCCCTGCTCCATTGGGCACCGTTCCAGAGATCGTAGGAGTCGTATGGGACTGATGTCCCATAGACTTGAAATGGAGCTACAGCACACATGCTCAGCCACTTCTCCAATTAAAAAGGAGACTCAGGATTTCATTCTTGTGATTGCTGGGGGTCCCAATAGTCGAACACCCAGTGATCATATATTTATCACCTAAATCCTAAATGTTTTAGGCTATTTTCACACATTGTAAATTTAAAATCAAAAATTTTTTTTTTAGCTCATAATGTGTTGCAAAAGTAGCCATCAGTGCACACATAGGGCATCATTTACCAAAATGAATCTGACCTGTTTCTACAGAATCTTAGTGCAACATTATTACAATCTAGATGTAACATTTTGTGTCAGAAATCCCCGGACGTCCCAACAAATCTTTCAGAAATGCTACCACGTTTTCAAACTAGCATACAAACCCCACATATCTATTAACTTTTTTGTAGGGAAACTATCAGAACAAGAAATAGATGGTCAGAGAAGAACAAACAAACAGCAACTTAAGCACTCATTGTTAACATGTTCCCTATTAGTAATGTGTGTAGAATAGCTAATTCTTTTATAAAACTCCATGAATGAAAAGGGTTATTTTGGGGTATTTTTTAATGTTTAACATTTTAACTTAAAGGGGTACTCCGCTGCTTAGTGTTTGGGACTAACTGTTCCAAACGCTTGAGCTGGCGCCAGGAGCTCGTGATGTCATAGCCCTGCCCCCTCATGATGTCACGCCCCACCCCCTCAGTGCAAGTCTATGGGAGGGGCGTGGCAAACGTGTCAATCACTGAGCAGCGGAATACCCCTTTAATAGAAACAGTCAAATAAACAGTTTTGGATTGCCAAATGCAGAATATGGGTAAAGGCCATTTTGTGCCACTATTGTCTAATTTCCCAAAAAAAAGAGCCACATTAGGAAATAATGCACAGTAACATGGTTCACATAAACAAAACATCAACCACAAAACTCCCCAAGGGAGTCAGGGACCACCTTTTAACTAAATTGATTCAAAAACCCAGGGCACAAAGGCCCAGGGCACAAGATCCCTATATGGGAAAATAAACTCCCTTAAAGGGGTTCTCCGGTGCTTAAACATCTTATCCCCTATCCAAAGGATAGGGGATAAGATGCCTGATCGCGGGAGTACCGCTGCTGGGGATCCCCGGGATCATGAACGCGGCACCCCGTTTGTAATCAGTCCCCGGAGCGTGTTCGCTCCGTGTCTGATTACGGGCGACTACAGGGCGGGCGGCGTGTGACGTCACGCCTGCGCCGGCGTGTGACCTCACACTCCGCCCCGCAATGCAAGCCTACGGGAGGGGGCATGATAGCTATCACGCCCCCTCCCGTAGGCTTGCATTGAGGGGCAGAGCGTGACATCACACCGCCCGCCCTGTAGTCGCCGGTAATCAGTCCATAATGTTCCAGATGTCTCAGTTCCTTGGGGGCAAACCCCATTACACTATTCACTATGGAGTTTGCCCCAAGGAACTGAGACATCTAGAACCTTATGATGCTAAAGTTTTAAAAAATGTGGTCACTGAGTTAATATTTTATATGAAACAATAAATAAAAGTTACATTTTAAGGGAGTTTATTTTCCCATATAGGGATCTTGTGCGCTGTTACATAAACAAAACCTCACAAAATCAAAACCCAACCCTGTTAGTAAATAAGTGCCAAAGAGAAAAAAATCAGTTTTCCAAATCTATTTTTTGGAAGTTTTTTTGTTTTGATTTTATAATGTGTACGTAAAGTATTAAAGGATTAGGCCTCATTTACATTGCCATTGGACTCCGTTATTCAGCAATCCTATGAGAACGATGGGAGGTTAGAGGAGAAAAAAATTGTGCAAGAAAACTATTTTTTCTGCTAAATTCCTGTAAAATTACCAGATCACCGATGGACCCCATGCAAGAGAATGGGGTCTGTCATGACACGGTAGTATCCGACTAGTTTCAGGGTCCAATCGGCTAAAAAAAAAAAGAGCCAATGGGACCCTTAATGGGTTGGATGCAAACAGCAATGTGAACCTGGCCATAGCTGTAAAAATACAGTATGACTACATAGTATATATATTATTTAGTTACTGCAATCCTTTTCTGTGAGAAATACTTTATTTCTTTGAAAACTTTCAGGGGTGCCAACATTTACACCCATGACTATATATATATATATAACATGGAAAAAAAAACACCTGGACTTGCTGGACTTGTATGCTATATACTTATGTATCCAGTATATCCAAAACTATTTGCAATATTTCAGTGAACATAAATTAACAAAAAAATATTTATTTTCTTTAAATATTATTTATATTAGATCAATAAAATGAAGGGAAAATACAGGGTTCCTCCCACTGAACCATCTGCATCTGTGACAAATGAGTTTCTGACTTGGATCCCTCAATAATATATTTGTTCTAAAGTAAATGTTAAAAGGCAACAGATCCTACAAAAATCAATTCTAGAAGAAATATAATTGCATGCTTCTAATTGGTTTAATGCAATGAATTACTGGGGACGAATTTAAATCTGGATAAAAGTGTCACCAAGGCAATTCACAATAAAGCTGCTGTTACGCCTAGCGCTCCGGGTCCCCGCTCCTCCCCGGAGCGCTCACGGCATCTTTCTCCCTGCAGCGCCCCGGTCAGTCCCGCTGACCGGGAGCGCTGCACTGTCATGGCCGTTGGGGATGCGATTCGCACAGCGGGACGCGCCCGCTCGCGAATCGCATCCCAGGTCACTTACCCGTCCCGGTCCCCTGCTGTCATGTGCTGGCGCGCGCGGCTCCGCTCTCTAGGGCGCGCGCGCGCCAGCTCTCTGAGACTTAAAGGGCCAGTGCACCAATGATTGGTGCCTGGCCCAATTAGCTTAATTGGCTTCCATCTGCTCCCTGCCTTTATCTGACCTCCTCCCATGCACTCCCTTGCCGGATCTTGTTGCCTTGTGCCAGTGAAAGCGTTTAGTGTGTCCAAAGCCTGTGTACCTGAACTTCTGCTACCCATCCTGACTACGAACCTTGCCGCCTGCCCCCGACCTTCTGCTACGTCTGACCTTGCCTCTGCCTAGTCCTTCTGTCCCACGCCTTCTCAGCAGTCAGCGAGGTAGAGCCGTTGCTAGTGGATACGACCTGGTTGCTACTGCCGCAGCAAGACCATCCCGCTTTGCGGCGGGCTCTGGTGAAAACCAGTAGCCTCTTAGAACCGGTCCACTAGCACGGTCCACGCCAATCCCTCGCTGACACAGAGGATCCACTACCTGGAAGCCGAATCGTGACAGTAGATCCGGCCATGGATCCCGCTGAGGTGCCGCTGCCAAGTCTCGCTGATCTTCCCACGGTGGTCGCTCAGCAATCGCAGCAGATTGCCCAACAAGGACAGCAGCTGTCGCAGTTGACCGCCATGTTACAGCAAATTCTGCCTCTGCTACAGCAGCAACCATCTCCTCCGCCAGCTCCTGCACCTCCTCCGCAGCGAGTGGCCGCTCCTAACCTCCGCTTGTCCCTGCCGGACAAATTTGATGGGGACTCCAGACTCTGCCGTGGATTTTTGTCTCAGTGTTCCCTGCATATGGAGATGTTGTCAGACTTGTTTCCTACAGAACGGTCTAAGGTGGCGTTCGTAGTAAGCCTTCTTTCAGGAAAGGCCTTGTCTTGGGCCACACCGCTCTGGGACCGCAATGATCCTGCCACAGCCACAGTCCAGTCCTTCTTTGCTGAAGTCCGAAGTGTCTTTGAGGAACCTGCCCGAGCCTCTTCTGCTGAGACTGCCTTGCTGAACCTGGTCCAGGGTAATTCTTCCGTTGGCGAGTACGCCATACAATTCCGTACTTTTGCTTCTGAACTATCCTGGAATAATGAGGCTCTCTGCGCGACCTTTAAAAAAGGCCTATCCAGTCGCATCAAGGATGTGCTGGCCGCACGAGAGATTCCTGCCAACCTCCAAGAACTCATCCATTTGGCTACCCGCATTGACATGCGTTTTTCTGAGCGACACCAAGAGCTCCGCCAGGAAAAAGACTTAGATCTCTGGGCACCTCTCCCACAGCATCCTTTGCAGTCTTCGCCTGGGCCTCCCGCCGAGGAGGCCATGCAAGTGGATCGGTCTCGCCTGACCCAGGAAGAGAGGAATCGCCGTAGAGAAGAAAATCTCTGTCTGTACTGTGCCAGTACTGAGCATTTCTTGGTGGATTGCCCTATCCGTCCTCCACGCCTGGGAAACGCACGCACGCACCCAGCTCACGTGGGTGTGGCATCTTTTGGTTCTAAGTCTTCTTCTCCACGTCTCACGGTGCCCGTGCGGATTTCCCCTACAGCCAACTCCTCCATCTCAGCCGTGGCCTGCTTGGACTCTGGTGCCTCCGGGAATTTTATTTTGGAGTCCTTTGTTAATAAATTCAGCATCCCGGTGACCCGTCTCGTCAAGCCGCTCTACATTTCCGCGGTCAACGGAGCCAGATTGGACTGCACCGTGCGTTACCGCACAGAACCCCTCCTGATGTCTATCGGACCCCACCACGAAAGGATTGAGTTCTTCATTCTCCCCAACTGTACCTCTGAGGTCCTCCTCGGTCTGCCTTGGCTCCGGCTTCATTCCCCCACCATTGATTGGACCACCGGGGAGATCAGGAACTGGGACTCTGCCTGCCACAGGAAGTGCCTCTCCCCCCCTCCCAGTCCCGTCAGGCAAGCCTCTGTGCCTCCCCATGGCCCCCGTCCTGGTGTCACACTGCCTCGTGCCAGGCCTCGCCCTCTGCCCTCCCTCCCCATCCCCACTCCTGCTGTACTGCCTGCCGTTGAGGAAACCCTCCATTCTTTCCCGGTGTCCTCATCCCAGGGGAGGCAGTTACCGGACAAAGAGAAGGGGAGACCTAAGGGGGGGGGTACTGTTACGCCTAGCGCTCCGGGTCCCCGCTCCTCCCCGGAGCGCTCACGGCATCTTTCTCCCTGCAGCGCCCCGGTTAGTCCCGCTGACCGGGAGCGCTGCACTGTCATGGCCGTTGGGGATGCGATTCGCACAGCGGGACGCGCCCGCTCGCGAATCGCATCCCAGGTCACTTACCCGTCCCGGTCCCCTGCTGTCATGTGCTGGCGCGCGCGGCTCCGCTCTCTAGGGCGCGCGCGCGCCAGCTCTCTGAGACTTAAAGGGCCAGTGCACCAATGATTGGTGCCTGGCCCAATTAGCTTAATTGGCTTCCATCTGCTCCCTGCCTTTATCTGACCTCCTCCCATGCACTCCCTTGCCGGATCTTGTTGCCTTGTGCCAGTGAAAGCGTTTAGTGTGTCCAAAGCCTGTGTACCTGAACTTCTGCTACCCATCCTGACTACGAACCTTGCCGCCTGCCCCCGACCTTCTGCTACGTCTGACCTTGCCTCTGCCTAGTCCTTCTGTCCCACGCCTTCTCAGCAGTCAGCGAGGTAGAGCCGTTGCTAGTGGATACGACCTGGTTGCTACTGCCGCAGCAAGACCATCCCGCTTTGCGGCGGGCTCTGGTGAAAACCAGTAGCCTCTTAGAACCGGTCCACTAGCACGGTCCACGCCAATCCCTCGCTGACACAGAGGATCCACTACCTGGAAGCCGAATCGTGACAGCTGCCATGTTTTACGTTATCTTTACTGCAATCTGTTTTCTTATATTCAGTAAATGTGCGTCAGAAGCCTCTGATACTGTATGCATGTTATTATATCATTTATTTTATTGTAAACTGGAAAGGTTTTCATGCATTTTATTAATGAATCAGTTGAACTTGATGGACATGAGTCTTTTTTCAGCCGTACTATATGTAACTATGTCACGCATTGAACACCATGGACAAAGCAGCCATAGCAGATACTCAAACGGGGCTCAAAAAACCTAAACGCCCACTCAGGTGCATGAACATTATATTATCTTGTATGAAATAAAAGTTGGGACTTTATGCTTTCTAGCACTACTATGTGTACTCTCTTGTATATGGCACTAATTCATACCTTTTATTAATGCTGCTTTTACTGTCAATAGGTGGTGGGGCTCATCTCATTTTCCGATAGGCCCCTTTAAATTCCTAGATTCACCCCCGCAACTTATTTGCTTAACCCCTTAAGGACTCAGGGTTTTTTCTGTTTCTGCATTTTCGTTTTTTCTTCCTTACCTTTAAAAAATCATAATTCTTTCAATTTTGCACCAAAAAAATCCATATGATGGCTTATTTTTTGCGCTATCAATTCTACTTTGTAATGACATCAGTCATTTTACCCAAAAATATACAGCAAAATGAAAAAAAAATCATTGTGCTGCAAAATTTAAGAAAAAAACACGTATTGTAAATTTTGGGGGCTTTTGTTTCTAAGCAGTAAATTTTTCGGTAAAAAGGACACCTTCTCTTTATTTTGTAGGTCCATACAATTAAAATGATACCCGACTTATATAGGTTTGATTTTGTTGGACTTCTGGAAAAAAATCATAACTACATGCAGGAAAATTAATATGTTGAAAATTGTCATCTTCTGACCACTATAACTTTTTTTATTTTTCTATGTATGGGTCGGTATGAGGACTCATTTTTGCTGTCATCTGAAGTTTTTAGCGGTACCATTGTATTGATCTGACTTTTTGATCAGTTTTTATTCATTTTTTCATGATATAAAAAGTGACCAAAAATACACAATATTGGACTTTGAAATTTTTTTGCGTGTACACTATTGACCGTGCAATTTAATTAACAATATATTTTTATAATTCGGACATTTCCGGCCACGGTGATACCACATATGTTTATTTTTATTCACACAGTTTTTTTTTTTTTTATGAGAAAAGGGGGGTGATTCAAACTTTTATTAGGGAAGGGGTTAAATTATCTTTATTAACTTTTTTTTTTCACTTTTTTTTTTGCAATGTTATAGCTCCCATAGAGGGCTATAACACTGCACACACTGATCTTTTACATTGATCATTGTTATTCCATAGGATAACATTGATCAATGATTCTGCCGCTCTACTGCTCATGCCTGGGTCTCAGGCACAAAGCAGTAAGCCGGCGATCAGACACACAGGAGGGAGGTAGGGGCCTCCTTGTGTGCTCCAGCTGCTGTGATTTCACCGCAGCGGTACCGAACAGCCGACTGAGCTAGCCGGGAGTAGTTTACTTTCACTTTAGACGCGGCAATCAACTTTGAACGCCGCGCCTAAAGGGTTAAAGTGGTATTCCTGGCAAAAACATAAGATATCTGATCGCGGGGGACCCGCTGCTGGCCAAACCCCGCGATCTCCCTGCAGCAACCACAGCGGGAGCTGCGTCTCCAGTTTCGTAAACCTCCGGGACTGGAGACGTGACGTCATGCCATGCCCCCTCCTTTCATGCCTATTGGAGGGGGCATGACGGCCATCATGCCCCCTCCCATAGACATGAATGGAGTGGGCGTGGCGTGACATCACGTCCCCAGTACCCGAAACCTGGAGGTTTCCAAAACTGGAGACGCAGCTCCTGCATAGATCAGACATTGGATAAGGGATAGGGGATAAAATGCTTTTGCTCAGAATACCCCTTTAATATCACGTATCACAATTAGGGAGATTTATCCAAGCCTGTCCAGAGGAAAAGTTGCTGAGTTGCCCATAGGAACCAATCAGATCGCTTCTTTCATTTTTGAAAAGGCCCCTGAAAAATGAAAGAAGTGATCTGATTGGTTGCTATGGGCAACTCGGCAATTTCTCCTCTGGACAGGTTTTGATAAATCTCAGTTTTAGCAGTGTCAGGACAAATAAGATGTCACTTTCTCTATAAACAAAGTGTCTGCTTGCGGATTCTGTAGAAAGAATTAAAATGTTCATTTTTTCAGTGGATCAATATTCGTGGCAGAATTTTCCGCAACTGAAAATCTGCAGTGTGAATGGATCAAAGGAAGACCCATTTACACCAATGAAAGGTTCCTGAAGGGGAATTTCCAAGCGGAATTCTGTGCAGAGATTACATAGTGTGAACATACCCATCACCCATCACCAGATATTGGTATTTACCTTTTGACTTGGGTTGAAAAGGTGAACATTAAGGTAGAAATGATTTAGTACAGAATGGAGCACGTTATCCATTGCTTTAATACCCATTTTCTAATGTAAATAAATGAAATAACTCGCCTATGCAACTTCTCCTGACACATACAAATGTTAAGAATATAGTAAACTGTGAGACAGACTGACAACCAAATAAACAGTGCACCAGTATTAATACCGTATATACTCGAGTATTAGCCGTCCCGAATATAAGCAGAGGCCCCTCATTTCACCCCAAAAACCCAGGAAAAGTTATTGACTCGACTATAAATACATCATCCCCCCATGTCATCATCCAGACCCCCGTCATCATCCCCCCTCGTCATCATCCCCCCCCTTCATCATCACCACCTGTCGATCCCTTCTCAGTGGTCTTCAACCTGTGGACCTCCAGATGTTGCAAAACTACAACTCCCAGCATGCCCGGACAGCCATCGGCTGTCCGGGCATGCTGGGAGTTGTAGTTTTGAAACATCTGGAGGTCCACAGGTCGAAGACCACTGCCTTTGTCATCATTCAGACCCCTTTTTGTTTTCTACTCACCTCCCCTCGGTGGGAAGGAAGGGTGAGCTGGTCACGCTGCCTCGACGCCACTGCGCAGGGACGTCACGCACGGACGTGCCTGTGTGTCGTCGTCAAGGCAACATCACTAGTCCGGGGCCAGCCCGTAGCAGAGAAGAGGACCTCCCGGTGAAGATGGACAGCCCAGAACGACTAACCCTCCCCACAGAACGGTCCCTGTAGCATAGGAGGTCAAATATGGATGGCCCGGACCAGCTCATCCTTCCTTCTCACCGAGGGGAGGTGAGTAGAAAAAAAAAGGGGGGTCTGGATGATGACGAAGACCACAGTGGTCTTCAACCTGCAGACCTCCAGATGTTTCAAAACCGCAACTCCCAGCATGCCATTGGCTGTCCGGGCATGCTGGGAGTTGTAGTTTTGCAACATCTGGAGGTCCGCAGGTTGAAGACCACTGATTGACAGGCGGAGATGGACGGCCGGGACCATCCCCTCACAGCTAAAGCCAGAAACGTTTTTTTGTTCACTCGAGTATAAGCCGAGGGGGGCGTTTTCAGCACGAATAATCGTGCTGAAAAACTCGGCTTATACTCGAGTATATACGGTAAATCTTCTCTAATGTCTCTATAGGTAAGTGGAACACACTGGAAGAATTTGCTGCAGATTTTCCCTTTTGAACAGAATGTACATGCTATATAACCAGCAAAATAGAGGTGATTCATCTACACAGAGCAGGTCAAATTAGGTGTCTGATTTTTCATGGATTTCTGCATCAAATGGACAGAAAATTGGCAGCATTTCCACACCAAATCATTCCAAGCATTCCACTTAAAGGGGTATTCCGGCTTTATATATCTTATTCCCTATCCAATGGATAGGGGATAAGATGTATGATCGCAGGGGTCCCACCGTTGGGGACCCCCGCGATCTCGGTGCAGCCCTTGGTATTCTGTGCGCTGCCTCCGAGACAGGGATGTGACATCACAGCCACACCTCCTAGTGATGTCACACCGTGCCCCCTCCATTCATGTCTATGGGAGGGGGCGTGATGGCCGTCACGCCCCCTCCCATAGACATGAATGGAGGGGGCATGTCGTGACATCACTAGGAGGCGTGGCTGTGATGTCACGTCCCCGTCTCGGAGGAAGTGCCCGGCACAGAATGCCGGGGGCTGCACCGAGGTCACAGGGGTCCCCAGTGGCGAGACCACTGCGATCATACATCTTATCCTTACCCTTTAATGATATAATACTGACACATGACCAAGTCAGTAAAATCCGTAGACTTCTCCATAAATACTGCTGACTACACCGTCAGTCCCGAGCATGTTCTTCCATGCATGTGGGAACCAGATCCATACATGAAGATCTAGCAGAAGGTGAGAAATAGCTGTGAATGCAGCCGTCAGTTCTAATCGTGTGGATTAGATCATAATAAGTAAATATTTAACATGGAAAAATGTTCTCACACTAATGTAAATATCAAAGGCATTTGACAAAACAAACCAAATTCCAAGCCAAAAATAACACTTAAGGGGGTGGGCTGATTTTTAAGAAAGTTCTGCCGTAGATAATAGTCATACAGATAATATAATACTGAACACCAATGGCCTTTGATAAACCTTGTCAATGCTGTGTCACATGACTAAACACACAATACACAGTATTGTACAAGACATTCCTGCGAGAGAAGATATTAGTTAAATAAGGCTAAGTTTCTACTAGTTTTTTTTTTTTTTTTTGGGGGGGGGGGGGAGGAACTCCAAGAAAAACACCAATTTTGCCGCATGGCATTTTTTAGGGCAAAAAACGCTGCGGCCAGATGTTAGCTGTAAATCAATGAGAAATCGCAGAAATTCTTATTCCACTTGGTGTTTTTCACACTGGCGTTTTTTTAATCCTTTTGGCATTTTTTCACTCTTTTTTGGCATTTTTCAGCTCCTTGGCGGTTTTCCAAAATCGCAGCATGTTGAGCCACTGGCGATTTTTTTTTTTGTCAAAATCATGGGGTTTTTCTCCCATAGAAGTCTATGGGAGTGAAAAAATGGCAAGAAAAACGATATGTGGGTTTTAACTTTGGCGTTTTTGCATGCGTTTTTTGTTCTTTTTTGGACTTTAGTCATCCAAAAAAGTAATGGAGATACCATTTTTTAATAAAATTTCGTAGGGTACCATAAAAAAAAAGATACAGTAGTGATGGAAAAAATAGTATCTAACAAAATTTATCTCTTTTATAACAACATTTTTATTAATATTTAAAACGGGTCAATTTATGTGGGCGGACAGGGACCTAACAATGTAGCCAACAATAATTAAAATGTAGTGTGTATATGTTTATCACTTTTTTCCTTCTTTATTTTTTACATTTTTTTTAGGTAGTACTACTACTCCCAGCATGGAACACACTGTTCCATGATGGGAGTAGTAGTACCTGTACTAATAGACAGATCGCCCGTTGTGATCCTCCTGTATAATGTATAGATGCGGCCGGCCACTCTTCTATGGTCCTCTGCACTGCCATATATATACACCTATTCATATTTCCCGCAGAGAGCTGTGATTGGCCAGATGGTTCCAGCCAATCACAGCTCTCTGGAGGGAAATAGGAATATGTGTATATATACGTCAGTGCAGGGGACCATGGAAGAGTGGCCGCCCGCATCTATACATTATACAGGAGGATCACAGCGGGTGTCAGGAGTGACATCCGCTGTGATCTTTCCTTAACTGCAAGTACTACCACTTCAAACACGGAGCACTCTCTGCTCCATGCTGGGAGCTGTAGTACCTGCATTAATAGACAGATTGCAGCGGGTATCAGAAGTTACACTTTCTGCGATCTGTCTATTTATGCAGGTACTACAGCTCCCATCATGGAGCAGAGTGTGCTCCATGATGGGAGTAGTAGTACCTGCAGGTAAGAACAGATCACAGATGATGACACTACTGACATCCGCTGCGATCGTCCTGTCTATTGCAGAGATGGAGAGGCTTTCCTTCTGAGAGCTGTGATTGGCTGCAACCATCCGGCCAATCCCCACTCTGGGCAGAAAATATGAATGAGTGATGTTCTATTTACATCACTGCCGAAGTACAGAGATGGGAGAGCTGTATAGAGCCGATCCACATCTGTGCTATATTATGGACCATTGCATCGGGTGTCAGGACTGACATCCGGGGAGATATGTCTATTAGTACAGGTACTACTATTCCCATCATGGAACAGTGTGTTCCATGCTGGGAGTAGTAGTACTACCTAAAAAAAAATTAAAAATAGAGAAAAAAAAGTGAAACGCACACATTTTATTAAAAAACAATTACAATTTTGTTATAAAATGTATACATTTCCTTAAATAAAAATGTTTCCATCACTACTGCATCCTTTTTTTTTGGGTATCAAAAAAAACTGCCAAAGTGCAATTTTCACAGACGTTTTCAGACGTTTTTTCTTGCGTTTTTTTTTTTCAAACCAAAAAACGCAGGACAAAAAAACAAGTAGAAACTTAGCCTAAAGAAGCATAAATGTATCAATAGCATTGTGGAGTATATATTTTCCATCTGTATAGAGGTGGGAATTCTGTTTTATCTCTCTGGTCATTACTTTTTCACTTTATTCATCTTAAATGAAAAGCTTGGTCAAAAAGTCATATTCTGTATTGGTAAATGGATCGTATCACTATCATCCCCAAACAGCATGGTATTTTTTTTTTTTGTTTTGTCAAACAGGTCAATCTGACTGGGGAAATTGATTTTAACATCTATATATTATTTTATATACTCTACATTCAGCGATATTTTATATTTCATGTATATGTTTTAACCCCTTAAGGACCAGGGGTTTTTCCATTTTTCCACTTTCATTTTTTCCTCCTTACCTTTAAAAAATCATAACTCTTTCAATTTTGCACCTTAAAATCCATATTATGGCTTATTTTTTGCGGCACCAATTCTGCTTTGTAATGACATCAGTCATTTTACCCAAAAATCTATGAAAAATGGAGAAAAAATAATTGTGCGACAAAATTGAAGAAAAAAACACCAGTTTGTAAATTTTGGGGGCTTCCGTTTCTACGCAGTACAATTTTCTGTAAAAATTATACCTTTTCTTTATTCTGTAGGTCCATTCGATTAAAATGATACCCTACTTATATAGGTTTGATTTTGTTGTACTTCTAGAAAAAATCTAAACTATATGCAGGAAAATGTATACGTTTAAAATTGTCATCTTCTGATCCCTGTAACTTTTTTATTTTTCTGCATGTGGGGCGGTATGATGGCTAATTTTTTGCGCCAGGATCTGAAGTTTTTAGCAGTTCCATATTTGTATTGATCGGACTTTTTAATCACTTTTTATAAATTTTTTCATGATGTAAAAAGTGACCAAAAATATACTATTTTGGACTTTGGATTTTTTTTTTCGCGTACACCATTGAATGTGCGGTTTAATTAACAATATATTTTTATAATTCAGACATTTCTGCATGCAGCGATACCACATATGTTTATTTGTATTTACACATTTTTTTTTTTTCATGGGAAAAGGGGGTGATTCAAACTTTTATTAGGGAAGGGGTTAAATCAGCTTTGAACGCCGCGTCTAAAGGGTTAAAAGCGCGATCAGTGCCGCGTGCTATTAGCCATGGGTCCCAACCGTGGCCCCACGTTATAGAACGGGAGCGGACTCAGGGCATACATGTACGCTCTTGGTCCTTAACAGGTTAAAGGGGTACTCCGGCCCTACGCCACGTCCCATAGACTTGCATAGCGGGGGCGGGGGGGGGGGGGGGTGATGTCACATGGTGGCAGAGTCGTAATGTCACGATACTCTGGCCCTGTGGTCGGCACTCGGCAGTTTGGGAGCTGGCAGCGCGGTGGCAGCTCAAAAAGGTGGGTGCCAAATGCAAGATTGCTTCAGATTGCAGACTGCTTCAGCTGCCACCGGATAGCCATTTACGGTGCCCCGTGCGGTCCTCTGACGATCACTTACCTGTCCTCGGGGCTCCGGTGCGTCCTCTTCGGGATCCCCTGCATTGTCGGCGCTCTCCATCGCCGTCATCACGTCGCTGCGCACGCTGTCCCGTCATCCAATAGGAGCGGCGTGCGTAACAACGTGATGGCGGCGACGGAGTGCGCAGATGCCGGGCAAGCAGAGGCCTTGCCGGAGCGTCGGGGACACCTCGGGGACGTGGCGACAGCGATGGTAGGCGACATCCAGGGCAGCGGTGACGAGCGGTGACAGTCCGGAGCGGTGGGGACAGGTGAGTACAACTTCCTCTAACAGTGGTCTTCAACCTGCGGACCTCCAGATGTTGCAAAACTACAACACCCAGCATGCCCGGACAGCCGTTGGCTGTCCGGGCATGCTGGGTGTTGTAGTTTTGCAACATCTGGAGGTCCGCAGGTTGTAGACCACTGTCCTATACTTTACATTGCACGGATCCCTCAACATACGATGGTTTCAACAAACGATGGTCCATTTGGAACGTATTACCATCGTATGTTGAGGGACCACTGTATATGTTTTCAGTTTATTCGCATAATGTGTTTATAAAAAAATAAATAAATAAATAAAAAAGAAGAAGAAGGATGATATAAAACCTGCACAATCCTCCAAGCAATAATATGCTATCTAAGACACTGGAGAAGAAAATGAGTTGTCAAAGCACTAATTTCTTGAAAAACAAACTGATTTGATTAAAACAAATTTCAGCTCCACAATGGCCGTGAATCAATAAAAATGACTTAATTGCAAAGCATTGAGATGACAAGGTAATAACTGAACTAGCCAGCAATGTGCGAATGAGACATTCAGGTGCAGAGAGAAGGAATTAGTGCAATAAAGACGTATAAATTAATCAATAGCTTTCTGGAATATATTTTCCATCTGTGGAGAGGTGGGAATTCTATTGTTTATCTCCAGTCATTACTCTTTTACTTTACTTCTCTTAAAATGAAAAGCTTGGGCAAAACGCTATATACCTATTGATAACTTGGAGAATGTTAGAATAGCATTGGCAGTGCTACGGGGCATTAGTGCAGTGTTTCCCAATCAGTGTGCCTCCAGCTGTTGTAAAACTACAATTCCCAGCATGCCAAAGGCTTTATCCATTAACACCACAACCACTGTGTTCGACCCGTCTATGCCATGCTCCTAATTTTGATTTGTACATTTTGTTACAGTATTTTTCGCCATATAAGACGCACTTTTTCTTCCCCAAAACTGGGGGGGGGGGGGAAGTTGGTGCATCTAATACGGCAAATACACATTAAAACCCTGTCATATCGCGGCGGTCCCTGCGGCCATCGACGGCTGGGACCCGCGGCTAATACAGGATATCACCGATCGCTGTGATGCCCTGCATTAACCCTTCAGATGCGGTGATCAAAGCTGTCCGCCGCGTCTGAAGCGAAAGTGACAGTAGCCCGGCTGCTCAGTTGGGCTGTTCGGGAAATCGCGGCGTCCCGAACAGCTTACAGGACACCGGGAGGGACCTTACCTGCCTCCTCGGTGTCTGCTCCGTGCCGGGATCCCCTGCATGGCCGGCGCTCTCCTTCGTCGTCATCACGTCGTCGTAGTGGCGTGTGTAGCGTCATGATGGCGACGTAGCGACGTGATGGCAGCGACGGAGAGTGAGGATACCGGGCAGCAGAGACGTTCCGGAACGACGGGGACACGGCAACAGCGATGGAGGGCGACATCCAGTGACAAGCGGTGACGGGTCCGGAGCGGCGGGAACACGTGAGTATTACCTCCTATACCAGTCAGCGGCTGTCCGGGCATGCTGGGAGTTGTAGTTTTGCAACATCTGGAGGTCCGCAGGTTGAAGATCACTGTCCTATACTTTACATTGTATTCGGTGCAGAATATTTTTTTTCTAGATTTTCACCTTTTAAAATTGGGTGCGTCTTATATGGCGAAAAATACGGTAAATGTTCAAAAACAATATTTGCAATTTTATTTTTTGTAAATGTGCTATTGGGGTCATAATAGAGCCACATGTGAATCCCATAACATTAAAATTTCTACAAGTGCGATCTATGGCCGGGTTCACACGCTCGGAAATTTGGCGTCTCATTGACGGCAATGCATTTCCTTGCGGAATCCTCAAAAGAAATATACAGGCCTATTCTTCCTGCGGATGCCGAAATCGGAATTTCCGCGGCAGAAACATCTGGAGTGTAAATTCGGCCATGTGAACAGTGCCGCAGAATCTCATTGAAATCAATGCTGTAACGAAAAGTCTGTGCGGAATTCTGAACAGACTACTTCTACAGAAAGACGTAGCCAGTGCCTACATAGTGCTTCTCATCACTGTATAGTCATCAGGATCAATACAATTATTAAGAATACTGCTGTAAAGCATTTTACAAACTCAATAAAATAATGGATAACGGAAATCAAGCTTTTATTTACATGTGCACCGGATGATGATTTATTAAGGGTCTTCGATGACATCTTGTGATTATGTACACAAAAAAATATATAGGGATAACATTTAGAGTAAAGTGAGCAAAAGTGGTGCAACTTTGGTTTTTAAAACGTAACATTTATTACATTTGTACATTAGTTTTGGATATCTAAAATTGTTTATGAATGTATAAAATTGCCTCTGATTTATCTTGCACGAAGTGCTGTGTATTGTTTATACACTGGTCCAAGTCTCTGCTTATTTTTTTTACTTTTTTTTTTATATAGAACACACAAGTATGGTCCATGAACTGCATTTTATTTAAACAATGAAAAACACTAAAATTTTCCTATGTAGTTACGGTATTTATGTACATTATTGTTTGGGAGGTGACCACCTAGTCCGATTGACTACAATTTAGGTCATATTTGGTAAGATAGGTATCATCTTGTAATTTTGGCAATAGGTAGACAATGACACAAGAAGCAATTGTTTACCAACTACAACAGTTTGTATGAAAGGGCCTCGAAAAAAACATTTGGTTACTATCTAGAACCCATCTAAAATATACAATAATAAAGTTTATCAAATGTATTGAATTTTTTTCTGTATTATGTGTCATATTACAGGACTAATAACTAGGTCTACAGAGGTGCATACACCGTTACATACTTTATTGAACATTGTATGTACCCTTTATTATTAGCAACAGATTTGGAAGTTGCATAAGGACACATTTGGAAATCATAGCTTTAGAATCTATTATATACATTTAAGCCATAAAATGTCCATGATTTTTGTGACTTTGTCAATGAGACTGCAGTATTGGCATTTACATAGCATGAGAACAATGCAATGAGCAGGATTTTATTTTTTAATCACTCCATAAATTAAGAGGGGCATTTTTCATTACCTGGCCAGAACGGAGTGGAAAAATATTAACATTTTTTGGGAAATTTTTTGAGCTCTGTTCTGCAAAAAAAAAAATAGGCAATTTTGCCAATCTGCCCTGGTACAAGGAATGATCAATTCCCCCATAAATCTTCACAGTACCAATGATTTGGAGCATAGATCAGAATGAAAAATTTTCAAACCACAGAATCAGACCTGTTGGTTGGGACGCTTACTTATCGTTAACAGCTGGTAAGGATCCTTTAAATGATAAAAATTAGCTTCCCGGCGGGGCGGGTGCCAAGTCGCAATTACCACCAGTGGGTGAAACCAGGCCCGCACCGCTGTCCAATGTTCTTAAAACATGGGCAGCATCATAAAGCTATTGTATGTTTTTGCCCTCTCTCATCTTGGTATTTACCCTTCCAAGACTTGCCAAGGGCAGAAGTGGAGTGCAGGGGAGCAAAAGAGGTAATACTTTTTTTACCGCCAAATAAGAGAGCCACTAGAAAAAGTGTCTTTTGCTGTGAAGGACTTCACAAGTTTGTGCATTACACAAATTGAATTCTATAGGAACTGTGTAATGCTTTAATTCCCCTGTGGGGGTGCTATAGAAAAATGAAACACTTATTGATGGATTTCTCCAACCTATACAGTTATTTGCTAAATACTAAGGCAGCCAGATAACGTATGACTGTTGGTCCTTTATAATAAAAAGTGATTGTCCAACCCTTCTGAACAACAATTTAATAAGGAATTATTGTTGTAATAGCGCTGCAGGATTTGGATGTTGGCTTTCTAAGCATAAGTTGGACACATCATACTTGATTATCAGTGCAGATTACCAATGCATCTCATGTCCTGTTGTTCTCATTTGGGTAAGTCATCAGTCTTTTAAATTATTAAACACAAAACTATTTACATATGGAATACACAGGGAATGAAAACAATTGCTAATGCAGGAACAAAACCTTGAAATAACGCTTTGAAATATATTTGGCAAACCATGGAGACCTGGCGTATTAATCACCCTTTGTGGTTGTAGTCCAATTTACTTGTCAGAAATAATGCCTCTATGGTTGTGCCTTTTAACTAATGTGTGTAGATCATGGCAGTCTGCCTTACAATATATTGCTGAGGCAGACATTCGAATCATGTTACTCCATTTTCTTTATAAATCATTTTTATGTGGCACAATGCCATATTAACTGAAAAGTACACTTAATATAAACGTGCCTAAAAGTCCTAAAGCAATTACGTTAGCATATTTCACATGGGCTGGTTTATTTGTATATTAATGCTGTTCACATTTTAATAAAATCTGAAACATATTTTTATAACTTTTTTTTTACTTATAAGGCTCTCCTTAAAGTTTATCTTTTAATATCAAGTAACAGTTGTGTTTACCATCTTCTTTGGATGTTTATTGACTTGGCTATATGTATGCACTCATAGGGTGTTAAAAATGCAAGGGAGACAGGTTTATTCCATTTCAGAGCTTTCGCCATAAGCTGGAATTATCTTTACACATTGGATAGTCGTAAAAATTCTCAAATAGAACTTGACGTTAAGTAAAAAAGTTCTTAAGGAACTTTTATTCCTTAATGTTTATGTTAGATATTTTAAAATAACAAAATTCAACAATTTTTGTGAATTCAACAAGATGTCATCTTTAGGCCCACTAGGCACTGGAGGGTCACCATCTAGGCCCAAACCTTATGGTAAGCAGTGGCAGCTAATAGAAAAAAAGGAAAAAATCATGTACTTTCCGCACAACATTGGTGGAGAAGTAGAGGAAAGAAGGGGGGGGGGGTGGAATAAACCTATGGCTAGATAGGGCTAGGTATCAGGATGCTGGGCACACCTTTTTCATTTCTATAGTCATTTCTAGATCTGAGACAAGCCTTTTTGTCAATTTACTTAAGAGGCTCAAAAGCATAGGGGTTTCCCAGCATGGCAAGTGTTCAGTTAAGTCCATGTCTTCTAGCTCTATGTAAACATTGGCTTATTTAGGCCCCTGTTTGCCCACTGACAAGTCCACTTTTAACAGTTTGATATATGTTCTTGTGAGGTGTTGTAGGGTACACTAGCCTACATATAGGAACAGAGTGATAATAAATATGGGTGGGGGCTACACTATTTGCATTATGTCCTGGCCTGGGACTTGATAGGGCTATCATAGGGACACAAATATATGCTGGGCAGAGTGAGGCACATATATCACAGGGAAAAGCAGATAGTTGGAGGTACTCAATCTATATATTGTCCGAGAGCTCTGCTCTGGTGGTATGCTCCTACCACCCAAAACTAAAATCTAAAGAAAAATTAACAAATGGCAGGTTCTCAAGGACTGCTTGTAAATGCTGCTGTGAATGGAAATTAGTGCATGGATGGATGATGTGGGACTGTAGATGTCAGTCAGTGATATGTGTCAGATGGATATGTAATGGTGTGAAAAAATAAATACATAAATAAATAAAAAAAAGATTGTGTTAGCTGAGAGGAGATGGTAGAATATATATATTCACCTGAGGCAAACGTGTGAGTGTGAGGTGGTTGAGAATTATCTACTGATTGTGTCTGATGGTTGAATGAAAGGTTAGGTGGTCATGAATTTGAAAGAAAATATGGGGGGAAAGTAAATAAAAATGGGGAAAAAACGGTTGTGTTTATATATATATATTTTTTTTCAAGCCATTACATATTCATCTGACACATCACTGACTGACATCTATAGTCCCACATCATCCATCCATGCACTCATTTCCATTCACAGTGGCATTTACAAGCAGTCATGGAGAACCTGCCATTTGTACATTTTTCTTTACATGTATCACAGGGTTCACATTATTATTATGCCATGGTGTGTCCGAAAAATATATGTGCAGGAAATAACTTTAACATAGTCCCTAGCTGGATAGGTGCCAGGTCTGAAAGTCAATCAGGCCAATACTTGCCCATTTGTTTGACACATTTGCCTATACAGAATGGCCCAGATTTATCAAACTGTGTGAGAGAAAAAGTGGAGGGATTTTCCTACAGCAACCAATCACAGCTCAGCTTTCACTTTAGCTCAGCTTGTTAGCTGAGCTGTGATTGGTTGCTGTGGAAAAATCCCTCCACTTTTTCTCTCACACAGTTTGATAAATCTGGGCCTATATGTTTTTGCCTGTGTAGTTTATGTAGAAATACGTCACTCTCTAAAGTGTCGTGGGTACTGGAGTTAGGAATCCCAATCCTTAGATAAATCTTAATAATAAAACTTTGCACACCACTTATTCACGATGAAGCAGATACTGATGTTATTAGCAATCCAAAACGAAACAATATGATGTTTCGGTCCTGCCAGGACCTTCATCAGATCCGGATTGCTGTGGAGGTAGAAATGTGGAACTCGGCATATAGCCGTGTGAAGAGGTGATTGGAACGCGACCTACGCACCGTTTTTTGCAGTTGTCCGTTGTAATGCCATCACTCACTTTACCATAAAATGTATGGCACAACCAAGAAAATACTATTTGTGTGGGGAAACTGCAAGTTTGCTAATTTTGGAAGGTTTTGTTTTCACGCCATACAATTTACAGTAAAAATGATGTGTTCTTTATTCTTTGGGTCAATACGATTAAAATGATACCCATGATAACATACTTTTCTATTACTGTTGCGCTTAAAAAAAATCGCAAACAGTTTAAAGAAATTAGTGCGTTTAAAATCCCCCTATTTTGAAGACCTATAACTTTTTTATTTTTCCGTACAAGCAATGTTATGAGGGCTCATTTTTTGCACCGGGATCTTTACTTTTTATTGATAACATATTCGCTTATATAAAACTTTTAATACTTTTTTATTAATTTTTTGGGGGAATAAAATGTTATAAAAAAGGAGCTATTTTGGACTATTTTTATTTACGTTCACGCCGTGCACCTTACGGTATCATTAACATTTTATTTTAATAGTTGGGATATTTACGCACGCGGCGATACCAAGTATGTATATAAAATATTTTTATTACACTTTTTGGGGGTGAAATAGGGAAAATGGGACAATTTAGATTTTTATTGGGGGAGGGGTTTTTTCACATTTAATTTTTTACTTTTCTTACTTTTATTTTTACACTTTAATAGTCCCCATAGGGGACTATTTATGGCAATCATTCGATTGCTAATACTGTTCAGTGCTATGCATAGGACAAAGCACTGAGCAGTATTATTGGTCATCTTCTGCTCTGGTCTGCTCGATTGCAGACCAGAGCAGGAGACCCCAGGAGCAAGGTGAGGGGACCACCGGCCACCATGCTGGATGATTGGATCACCGCGGCAGCACTGCGGGCGATCCGATCATCCATTCAAAGTACCGCGATGCTGCAGATGCCGTGATCTGTATTGATCACAGCATCTGAGGGGTTAATGGCGGACATCTGCGCGATCGCGGATGTCTGCCATTATTGGCGGGTCCCTGGCTGCTATCAGCAGCCGGGACCTGCCACGCATGACAGTTATGCATAGGGCGTAAATGTACGTCCTGGTGCATTAAGTACCAGCTCACCAGGACGTACATTTACGTCCTGCATCGTAAAGGGGTTAAAGTGGCTTACATAGCCAAGTCTTCAGAACTCACTTATATTGTAAGTAAAATTGTAAAAAAAAAAAAAAACTTGCAAATTAAAAAAAAATACAAAAAAAACAAACATGAAAATTAGACCAAAAACAAATAAAAAAAGATTCATAAATCTCCCCCAATAATATACAAATGAATGTACCTCCATCTTCTGGCATTAAGAATATTAAATAAGCATTAACATTTATTTGTTTGTAGTTAGGAAGGGGAGTGCTCTTTGAGTAACTTTTTTATATATATTTTCTGGTAGGAATATAAAAATATGCATTCAAATATGTTGAAGATTTTATAGAACATGTAAGCTCTCTGACATTGTAACGAAACCTGAAGCTAAACTATACACACACACATACTCAACATTAGATCGCAAATAGGACAGAGTTTCATGTTTTTTATTGTTTGTGGTTTAATTGTATAAAACAAAGAACCAGGAAAGAAACCTAAATGAATTGTGTGCTTTACATTAAAAGAGATGTTCATTACAGGTTATCAGGGAGGGAATTTGTACCATGTAATTCTGCTCCACTGCCTTAATTCAAACTTATATGGTTATGTAAACATTTGTCCTCAGAGGAGTAGTCACGGATAGTAAAATGATCACAAATGACCTCAGCACAAAATCCCAAGGTCATCTTACCACAACTTAGACACATGCTTGTAAAATAATTGTACATTTGATATGCTTCTTCAATCACCAGACGTACATGTTTACAGTCTATCCATAAGAACTATTGCGGACATAGCCTGTAATTGCTGAATAGAAAGAATGTTTATTTTTTTTCTTAGGCAGCAGATGAAAAAAGAACAAAAATTTCAATTCAACAACTATATGTTAGGACTATTTCACCTAGAAATTGGCTATATAACTGCCAGCATGGCTAGGTCGCACTGGTAACAATGAGAGTAATGGTTTCTGTAATTAGCCTGTCTGGGACTCCAATGCTGGAAAAAATACTTTTATTTGCCTGTTGAAGGAGTCAAAGAGGCGTGTCAGTGCCCCTTGGTGTAACAGCTCTCCCTGCTCTCTTCCACCTACTTCTCCACCACTCTTCTATGATTGATGACCAGGGCAAAATCCTGAGAATGTGTCATCCACAGGGCTTTCCAGATCCAGGAGAAATCTGGTGATGAACAATGATGTTTACAGCATTCACCATGTCAAAATACAAAAGTGATAACTAATGGACTAAGTGAACAAGTCATTAAAATTTTGGGTCCATGGCCAGTAAACTTCCCAGATCGCAATCCCATTGAGAACCCTTCAATCTTGGAAATGTTGGTGGACAAACAAAACTAACAAAATAACTCAAAGCACTGATTAGGCAAGAATGGGTGGCCACCATTCAGGATATGACCCCGAAGATGAAATCCATTATGTCAGGGTGGATTGTAGAAGTCATGAAAAAGAAGGGTCAACACTGTAAATATTAAGGGGGGGGGGGGGGGATTTATCAAAACCTGTCAAGAGAAAAAGTTGCCCATAGCAACCAATCAGATCGCTTATTTCATTTTGCCGAGACCTTGTTTAAAATGAAAGAAGCGATCTGATTGGTATAGAAACCAATCAGATCGCTTCTTTCATTTTAAACAAGGTCTCGGCAAAATGAAATAAGCGATCTGATTGGTTGCTATGGGCAACTTTTTCTCTTGACAGGTTTTGATAAATCCCCCCCCCCCCCTTAATATTTACAGTGTTGACCCTTCTTTTTCATGACTTCTATGGGCAACTGGGCAAATTTTCCTCTGGACAGGTTTTGATAAATCTCCCCCCGAGTCTTTGCATTAACTTGATGTAACTGTCTAAAAAGTATAAAAACTAATGAAAGCTTATAATTGGACCATAAAAAGATCTAACTAAAATATTTAAAACCACTAAAGCGGCAAACGCAAAATTTGTGTCAGTCTCAAAACTTTTGGCCAGGGAGAAAAACAATGATGTAATAGTATGTCATGGTGAGGGCTTTTACCTGAGGAAGGGGAACGTGTGGTAAGGACAACAATAAAGGCTTTATTATTCCGGAAAGTGATGGCACAGAAGCTGGACCTGTGCCATCTCTTACAGATGTTGGCAGCATTATAGGTCACCCTAATGGCTGTGACCAGAGATCAATCAGATCCCAGCCATTTATCCCATCAAGGAGGCACTGACATGAACGATGTTATTCTGTGGCCACCTCAATGATGTACATTGGAGTTTGGGTAAATGATTTACTTGTGTCTTTATTAGATGATTGTCAGCTCCATTCCGAACCTGCCCTTAATCACATGACCGGCAAGCAGACTTAATGAAACTTATATTGGGTTATATGTGCAACGGAAGTTACGTGCAACGGAATGGACCACATAATAAAAGTTTTGCTCAGACTGCCTCTGTTAATGTTTAGAAACATTTTTCTATACATTAGAGCTGATACAAGCAGATAGGGAAACCCATTGTCTCCTCACATAGCAAAATAACAGTTATACATTACATTTTTACCATATTACCTTACCTGCCATATTAGCAAAGTCTTTCTTTTTCTAAGTGAAGTGGAAGAATGCTGCTGAACTTGTCTTTTCCCACCTATTTGCATCCCGAAGCCAATTTCCTCAGAAAAGTCATGAGACAGATAAAAGATGAAAAATATATAACAAAGTCAGTTATTCTGGGGAAATGCATGCATAATATAGTGGCAACCTCTATATACTATGGAAT
The DNA here is from genome assembly GCF_029499605.1 of Hyla sarda. Taxonomy (NCBI): domain Eukaryota; kingdom Metazoa; phylum Chordata; class Amphibia; order Anura; family Hylidae; genus Hyla; species Hyla sarda. The sequence continues at coordinate 313,194,419 of NC_079193.1, forward strand.
AATGTTAATTCTTAGTGATGTACAGCGCTTTTTGTTCATTTCACTGATGAAAGTTTGCTGAAATAATTCATAGCTCACTCAAGGTGAGGAAAAATAATATGATCTGCGCAACGTGGAAAGTCTTCTGGTGAAAGGAAATCAATTAGTGCATCTCAGTGACGGCTAAGAAGGAATCTGGAATAAGATCTGCAAATATATCCGCTTTATTTTACCGAAGGTTTTTCTTTAGAAAGTCTCTCTTCTCTCAGAGAATATTTCTCCTAAATTAAACAAAGTTCAGAAGTTATCGTCTTTAGTCAACTTCTCCAAAGTGGCCACTTTATCTTACTATACGTACATACTGTATGCTGCTCCAAATAGAACACATTTGACTTATCCAAAAATGGCGGCACTCACCATGCAGGATATCTTTATTCACCGTTCTGTGACAGGACACCAGTGGCAGGCGGGGGAGTGGGGTGGAGGACGGGGCTGCCGGAACAAGTTGTTTTGTGCACCTTGCGCACTTCCTCTAACCGGATCACAGATTGGTTGAGCACCACCGCTACAGGATCATTTTGGCAAGCACCTCCACCAGTGTATTGTTTGCATTCATTTCCATGCTTATTTCCATATATGCCGGCTTTATCTCTTCCGCACACATATTTGATTTATATTGGCCATCACCAAGACTGATATTTGCGATGTGCAACCCGAGACAAAACGTATGAGCTTTTTATTGCTGAAACAGTCTGGTATAAAAACCCATTAACCAGATGGTTGTAAGTGCCACAAATCTTAAAAGGGTGCTCCAGAGGAAAAAATGCTTTAAAATCCACTGGTGTCAGAAAGCTAAACAAATTTGTAAATTATTCCAGTACTTATCAGCTGCTGTATGCATCAGAGAAAGTTGTGTCATTCTTTCCAGTCTGACCAAAGTGCACTATGCTGCAACCTCTGTCCATGTCAGGAACTGTCCAGAGGAGGAGCAAATCCCCATAGAAAACCTCTCCTGCTCTGGACAGTTCCTGACATGGACAGAGGTGGCAGCAAAGAGCACTGTGGTCAGACTGGAAAAAACACAACTTTCTCTGGAGCATACAGCAGCTGAAAAGATCTAGAAGGCGCTTGAAGGAAAACTGTTAGCCTGTTCATCCACACTGGCTTATAGTGTGGGTGAACAGGAGTCCAACGAGTCCAACGAGAAGATTATCTGCTAAATTCAGTGAACTGTACACAGGGGTGGGGCTTCAAAGGCTCAATTTACATATTGATTGTCTGTGATTCCACTTCCCTAGGATGTGGAGTCATAATTAATATGTAGATTGAGCCTGTGAAGCCCCGCCTACTGCACGTGATTCACTGAATTTAGCAGAGGATCTTCTGGGGGACATATCTCAGGTCCTACTGGACATATTAAAGTAAGTGACCCTTTGTTGGACTCCTGTTCACTCACACTATAACCCTGTGTATTGGGTTTAGTGTGGGTGAATCGGCGGACAGTTTTCCTTTAAGAAATAATTTACAATATTCTGTATAATTTACTGGCACCAGTTAATTTGAAAAAATTACCTTATCAAAATAAAGCCCAAAATACCATTAGGCTATGTTCACACATTGCATATGTGATACAATACAATAAAGACAAGAAAATTAGAATGACGGAGAATAGCAGAGTTTTTGGAGCTCCAATGCTTAAAGGGGTATTACGGGCAAAAATTTTTTAGCCCCTATCCAAAGGATAGGGGATAAGATGTCTGATTGCGGGGGTCCCGCCACTGGAACCCCCGTGATCTTTCTGCAGCACCCGCATTCTATGTGGGTGCTGCGTCTCCAGTTTCAGAAATCTCTGGGTTTTCGGGACTGCCGACGCCACGCCATGCCCCCTCCATTCATGTCTATGGGAGGGGGCGTGACGGCTGTCACGCCCCCTCCCATAGACATGAATGGAGGGGGTGTGGCGTGACGTCACGTCCCCAGTCCCGGAAACCCAGAGGTTTCCGAAACTGGAGACGCAGCACCCGCATCGAATGTGGGTGCTGCAGGAAGATCGAGGGGGTCCCACCGGCGGGCCCCCCGCGATCAGACATCTTATCCCCTATGCTTTGGATAGGAGATAAAATGTTTTTGCTCGGAATACCCCTTTAATAAAGATATATGATATTAATCATTACATAATTGCGTATATAATACATTTTCAAGAATTACACTCTCAAAATCATCTTAAATCCATGTATAGATAAAACATCTGGGGTGATTTAGGACCATTATGCATTAGTCCAAACCCCTCGATCTTATTGTGGTGTTGGAATACTAACAACCTCTTTCAGAAGTGGACAACCCAGTGATTTCTGCAATATTTAAGTCACATTATAATTACTGCTTCTCGCAATTGACAAACTGGCACGGGATTGATTTTTCTCTGGGTTTCATTTTGTATGAATTACAGTTTTTTAGGCCAAGTGTAAGCTACACTGTAAATGTTGTAAAATAATGTTTACAACTCAGGCACTTAAAAGCAAATATGTTTTACCGTGTACAAGCCTGATAAGAAACAGCCATTCTTTATAGAACATGTAGCACTTAGTTACGTTTGAGATGTGATGTGAATATAACCCAATTTATTGCATCTGGACTAAAATTCGTCATTTTAAAATTCTTGGCATTCTGCTTCTCTGTATGGAATACCCGACATATTTCTGCTAACTACTTAGCAAATATTTTTCTAATACTTATTTTTATGTAAACCATTTCTGAGATGTATGCAATCTGTCAGACATTTAGTTTAAACACAGTATAATGTGCATGCAGGCCATAGGTGTTGTTTTATTAAGAACTGATTTTTAAAGGGACTTTAAGAGTTTCTTCCATTGTGAACAAAGATCCCCGGAGCTTCTGTGAACCGAGAAACCGCTAAATGCAAATGAGCATGAAGCATTATGTATTTAAGTCTTGTTGCTTATATAGCACCAACATATTGTGCAACACTGAGCAGAGAAATAAATCCTAATTCACATTAGTCTCTGTCCCTAATAGAGGTTAATATCTAATCTTCTTCCTTAAAATGCCCAAATGTCATACTGTATGAAGCCTATAAACCTAAAAGCTGTTTTTAGAAGTACATGGAGAAATGAAACATGGGAAAAACATACAAACGCCATGAAGATGTAGAGAGAGAGAGAGGGAGAGACAGGGATCAAGTCCGGCAGGAACGGATGGGAACTGAGTTCCTGCACTTTTTCCACAGCTGGAACACCATTCTCATTATCAGGAGTCCTGCAGGATCAGCCCTGGAAATTTTGGGTTAGTTCCTCCACTTTTTTTTCCCCAGGAATTGACCCCTGGAGAAAGAGGGAGAGATCTCAATGAAACTTGGCACACATGTTAGTTATATGTCAACTAAAAATATAGTAGAGTTAAATTAACCCATAAGGCTAGGTCCACACTACGGAATTTCCACCTGTAATTCCGCTTTGAAATTGCAGGCAGAAATTCTGCTTACTAAACTGTATGGTATAGTGAATGGGTTTCCGTACAAAAATTCACACTTTGGAATTTGTGAAGCGGAATTTGCGAATGGAAAATCTGCTTGAAAACTTCCGCCTCAAGAATGGCGTTGTTCATTCTTCAGGCGCAAATACTTGCGGAACACATTGCAGTCTATTGGAGACTGCAGTGTCCGCGCGGTCCTAGCTCCGACTGATTCAGTCAGCGCTGGCCACACTCAGAATCCGCAGAGATTCCACAGTGTGAACCTAGCCTTGCCCATGCTCTTTTTGGGTGGGATTTTTTGTCTGAAGTCCCATGCAAGTCTGTGGAACTTCCAGGACATCTCCTGATCGTATTATAAAGTTAGTGAGAGGGACGGGATATGAGGACAGGATAGGAGGATGATATATTGAGACAGAATATGAGGACAGGATATGAGGATGGGCAGTGGGGTAACAATAAATTTGGGGGCCCCCCGTGAGACCTACTGAGGAGGCCCCCAAGCTCCTACCCAACAAGGCATGCCCCACCCATGCCAATGTACCCTACCTATACCAAATTGCTCCACCCATACGGATATGCACCACCCATAGGCATTGTCTATGGACGTATGAAGAGCATTTGTAATTAATACTTACATTTGTTTTTTTAAATGTCACTGTAGTGTACAATATATGGCGTAGATGAAACAAGACAATTATCTATATTTTACAAGCTAAGTAAATAAATAAGTGAGGACTGCCGCACACTGCACCATCTGGATAAAATAATACAATAATACGAGATTGTCACTGCCTGCCGTAAGAAGTGACTGTCTAGTTACTGATGGTAGCCAACACTTACTCCTCTGAAGCGTGCACAGCTCCTGCGCTTGCTTTAAAGCCACTTAAGGCATCAGGGCGTACAGGTAGGCTCTGCGTTCTTAAGTACCAGGGAACGAGGGTGTACCTGTAGTCCTGCGTCCTTAAGAGGTTAACACGCACACATTAACCCCTTCCATATTAAAAGTTTAAATTACCCCATTTTCCCAAATTCCATATAAAAATATGTAGACATAATAAAAATAAACATATTTAGTATCGCTGTGCATGTAATTGTAATCTATTAAAATATAACATTATTTATCCCGTATGGTGAACGGCATGAATATAAAAAAAATACCAAACACCAGAATTGCTTTTTTTTATTTTTTTTTTTATCACATCATATTTTTGTTTACAGTATTTTATTTGAAAAATGGGAAAAGGGGGAATTAAAAACTTTAATTCGGGAAGGGGCTTATTTACATTTATTAACTTTTTCAAATATATTTTATTTACTATTTTTTTTAGCCCCTATATGAGACGTGATCTTTTGATTGCAAACACTGAGCAATGCGGTGTTATAACACAGTAATGATCAGTGATATTGGTGGCGCTCTGCTTCTTCAGTTCCTGACGCACAGCTTGCCCAAATAAAACTACAACTCCCAGCATTTGCACTATATAGTAGTGTAGGTTATGGTGCAACATGCTGGGAGTTGTACTTTTGGGCTTGCTGCAGAGCCATTGGCTGTGTCAAGGAATGCTGAGAGTTGTATTTACTGACTACAATGCCCAGCATGCCCTAATACAGCCTATGGCTCTGCAGCGGACCCAAAACTACAACTCCAAGCATGTTGCACCATAACCTATACTACTTTATAGTGCAACATGCTGGTAGTTTTGAGTCAGCTGCAGAGCCATAGACTGTGTCAAAGAATGCTGGGAATTGTAGTTACTTACTACAACTCCGAGCATGCCCTGATACGGCCTATGGCTATGCTGGTGAGCCAAAACTACAACTCGTGCTGCACTGACCTGTAATATAAACTTTTACAGCAGGTCTGGCTGCCACTTCCCTTTACAAAGAATCAGGACCTCCGTACTAACACCTTCCTTCCTGGTAACAGACATGCCTGTGCGCGGTACACAGGTCTGTTACCAGCATACCCTCCGCTCTTAACAGGTCCCAGATAGACAACAGCTGGGGGGTTGCCGTTGTTGCACTGACTTCTTCACTACACTTACTTTGCTGTACTCTGCGTGTATGGCTGAACTTGCTTTGATACACACATTATACATGCAATCATTATACACACATCATACCTCTCTATACACACAGGGCTGGATTTTTGCCACCATAGGCAAAAGCTAATTTGGCCGCCCCCTTGACTCTACCCATTGGCTCCACCCTTTAACATGCCCGACCTTACTACTGGGGTGACATAACACGCTGTAACAAACCTCCTCTGCATGTAATCTCTTTATTACCTGGATGATGCACTGTAACAAATCTCCTCCGCATGTAATCTCCTCATTACTGGGGTGACACATTATAAGAAACCTCCTCCGTATGTAATCTTCTTACTACTGGGGTGACACACTGTAACAAAGCTCCTCCTCATGTAGTCACCTTGTAACTGGGGTGACACACTGTAACAATCCTCCGCCACATGTAATTTCCTTACTACTGGGGTGACACACTGTAACATACCTCCTCCTCATGTAATCTCCTTTCTACTGGAGTAACACACAGTAACAAACCCATGCCTTGTGTAATCACCTTACTACTGGAGTAATACACTGTAATAAACCTCCTCCTCATGTAATATTTTGCTACTGGGGTGACACACTGTAACAAATCTCCTCCTCATCTAATCTCCTTACTACTGGGATGACACACTATAAGAAACCTCCTCATCATGTAATCTCCTTACTACTGGGGTGAAAACCTGTAACAAACCTCCTTCTCATGAAATCTCATTACTACTGGGGTGACACACTGTAACAAGCCTCCTCCTCATGTAATCTCCTTACTAGTGGGGTGACACACTGTAACAAACCCCCTTATGTAATCTCCTTACTACTGGGGTGATACAATGTAACACACCTCCTCCTCATGCAATCTCCTTACTACTGGGGTGACACACTGTAACAAACCTCCTCCCCATGTAATCTTCTTATTACTGGGGTGACACACTGTAACAAACATCCTCCTCATGTAATCTCCTTAATACTGGGGTGACATGCGACCTTCACTCCAGCTCAGCACAGGTCCTTCATCCATCATTTCTTCTTTCCTGCTCAGCTATGCCTCCAACATGTGACTGGTAACATGATGTTGACATCATAACAGGTCCTATACCACCAGCATTATGAAAGACAGCTGAGGAGGAGAAGGGGTAATGGGACAGTGCTGCACTCCCGCCAGAGAGGTTTTAGGGCAACAACTTTATAGTCCTTGACTGTCCCGCTCTGTGGATGAGGGCTGCAGGATGCACATAGCGCTAAGTGCCCCAGCCTGGTGGGCCCCCTAGCAACACAACTGCTGGGGGCCCCTACCTAGATGGGGCTTCACCGCATTGGCTGCAGAGGCCTCCGTTATGCCACTGAGGATGGGGTATGTGGTCAGGATATGAGGACAGGATATGAGGATGCTATATTAAGATAGGATATGTGTCATGAAAAGGGGCAGTAGGGAGTTAGTGAGCCCGAACTGTCCTACAACTACTGTCCCTTCCTATTGCCCATCCACCCTAAACGACGGATTGACAACCACGAGGAAGGACCCTGGGCATAAGAGTCAAACAAAACAAACTGTAAATGTCGGGAAACAAGTCAGGAACATAAGGGGAATGCTACAAAGCTAAAAACAGATATACCAGGCAGGAGATAGCATACTAACAAACAGTTGAACCAGGATCCAGATAAACGGCAGATAAGATAATATGAAGAAGACTAGATATGAGGATAAGTATACAGCAGACAAAACCAGAAGATACAGTAGATGAAGAGGTTAACTGAATGTCACAACACTAATCGGGTCAGGAAAACAAGGGCACTGTTTGCACTTGACTCCGAACAAGGAACACACTGGACACTCCACGCCAATCGTGGAGGGACAGCAATACTAAAGCCAAATAGGTCAGGATACTAGCCTAAGAGGGAACACAAATCCTAAATACAAGCACGGGTACAGACACAAGACTTACTTACTTCTAGATAGACGGATTAGCACAAGGATCAGAACAGAATTCTATCCTAGGAGTTCCAGGATCAAACAAGGTAAAAACAGCACTGACAAAATGCACAGTGTTAATACGGACTGAGGAAACACACAGCATAATGAACAATACAAGAATACTAAAGCCAGACAAAGGTACTAAAACAAAGCAAGCTAAAGTCTATAAAAAATAACCAGGACAGGGAGTCATGGCTAACTAATGTCATTAATGCACACACACAGACATTGCAAAATAAAGAAAACTTGTAACAGGTGCAATTACCAGCCCAGAGAATCACCTGAAAAGGCTTTATATATTCTTCCAGTGCTGGAGGGCTGGAAGGTTAACTCTTCCCAAACCAGGAAGAATAAACACAGAAACTGTTCAAACATAATGGCCCTCATTTACAAAGCTAAAACCAATCAATTTTTGTTCGGTTATTTTGGCGCAGAGTCTCTGCGACATGTCTGCGCCAGCTGCGTCAGTGTGTGACAGTATGCGCTAGGAAAATCTGACAAACCCGACATTGCACAGTGAAAAGCTGAAAAGGGGGTGTGGTCTTCTGCCAGGGGGCGTGACCACCACAAAAGGGGTGTGGTTTCACAACCCGACCTATTTACTATTGAATTCACAGAAAATCCTGTGGATAAATAGCTGGAAATTTCCAACTTGAATAAGCTAGTCAGAAAATGTTCCCAACTTTTCCCCAATAGTAAATACAGAGGAATTCTCCAAGTCTGAAACAACATTTCCCACTAGTAAAAACCCGACACTCTTAGTAAATGAGGCCCAATGTCTGAACAGGACCCAAAGCAGAAAAATGCAAAATAGAGATAAGCGGACATGTCACGATGCCGGCTGGCAGGAGGTGGATCCTCTGTGCCAGAGAGGGATTGGCGTGGACCGTGCTAGTGGATCGGTTCTAAGTCACTACTGGTATTCACCAGAGCCCGCCGCAAAGCGGGATGGTCTTGCTGCGGCGGTAGTGACCAGGTCGTATCCACTAGCAACGGCTCAACCTCTCTGACTGCTGAAGATAGGCGCGGTACAAGGGAGTAGACAGAAGCAAGGTCGGACGTAGCAGAAGGTCGGGGCAGGCAGCAAGGATCGTAGTCAGGGGCAACGGCAGGAGGTCTGGAACACAGGCTAGGAACACACAAGGGAACGCTTTCACTAGGCACAAGGGCAACAAGATCCGGCGAGGGAGTGCAGGGGAAGTGAGGTATATATATGGAGTGCACAGGTGAACACACTAATTAGAACCACTGCGCCAATCAGCGGCGCAGTGGCCCTTTAAATCGCAGAGACCCGGCGCGCGCGCGCCCTAGGGAGCGGGGCCGCGCGCGCCGGGACAGGACCGACGGAGAGCGAGTCAGGTACGGGAGCCGGGGTGCGCATCACGAGCGGACGCCACCCGCATCGCGAATCGCATCCCGGCTGGAGGCAGTATCGCAGTGCACCCGGTCAGTGGATCTGACCGGGGCGCTGCAGTAACGAGAGTGTAGCGAGCGCTCCGGGGAGGAGCGGGGACCCGGAGCGCTCGGCGTAACAGTACCCCCCCCCTTGGGTCTCCCCCTCTTCTTTGAGCCTGAGAACCTGAGGACCAGACTTTTATCTAGGATATTGTCCTCAGGTTCCCAGGATCTCTCTTCAGGACCACAGCCCTCCCAGTCAACCAGAAAAAAGGTTTTCCCTCTGACCTTTTTGGAGGCCAGTATCTCCTTTACAGGAAAGACGTCCGAAGAACCGGAGACAGGAGTGGGAGAAATAAGTTTAGGAGAGAAACGGTTGAGGATGAGTGGTTTAAGAAGAGAGACATGAAAGGCATTAGGAATACGAAGAGAAGGAGGAAGAAGAAGTTTGTAAGAGACAGGATTAATCTGGCACAAAACTTTGAAAGGACCAAGATAGCGTGGTCCCAATTTGTAGCTGGGAACACGGAAGCGGACATATTTAGCGGAGAGCCATACCTTGTCTCCGGGAGAAAAAATGGGGGGAGCTCTTCTTTTCTTATCAGCAAACTTCTTCATGCGTGATGAAGCCTGTAAGAGAGAATTTTGGGTCTCTTTCCATATGGTGGAAAGATCACGAGTTATTTCATCCACAGCGGGCAAGCCAGAGGGCAAGGGAGTAGGGAGGGGGGGAAGAGGGTGACGGCCGTACACCACGAAAAATGGGGATTTGGAAGAAGATTCAGAGACTCTGAAGTTATACGAGAATTCGGCCCATGGTAGAAGATCTGCCCAGTCATCCTGGCGGGAGGAAACAAAATGCCGTAAATAATCACCCAGGACCTGGTTAATTCTTTCTACTTGCCCATTGGATTGAGGATGATAAGCAGAAGAAAAGTTTAATTTAATCTTGAGTTGTTTACAGAGAGCCCTCCAGAATTTTGACACGAATTGGACGCCTCTATCCGAGACGATCTGCGTGGGCAACCCGTGAAGACGAAAAATGTGTACAAAAATTTTTTTGCCAACTGAGGCGCTGAAGGAAGACCAGGAAGAGGAATAAAATGTGCCATCTTGGAAAATCGATCAACGACCACCCAAACAACAGTGTTGCCACGGGATGGGGGTAAGTCAGTAATAAAGTCCATACCAATCAGAGACCAAGGCTGTTCGGGGACAGGCAGAGGGTGAAGGAGACCAGCAGGCTTCTGGCGAGGAGTCTTGTCCCGGGCACAGACAGTGCAGGCCCGCACAAAATCAACAACATCCGTCTCCAGAGTCGGCCACCAATAGAAACGAGAGATGAGTTGCACGGATTTCTTGATGCCCGCATGGCCTGCGAGATGGGAGGAGTGACCCCATTTGAGGATTCCGAGGCGTTGGCGTGGAGAGACGAAGGTCTTCCCTGGAGGAGTTTGCCTGATGGAGGCTGGAGAAGTGGAGATCAGGCAGTCAGCAGGAATGATGTGTTGCGGAGAGAGCTCTACTTCTGAGGCATCTGAGGAACGAGAGAGAGCATCGGCCCTGATGTTCTTATCGGCAGGGCGAAAGTGAATTTCAAAATTAAACCGGGCAAAGAACAGAGACCACCTGGCCTGGCGAGGATTCAGCCGTTGGGCAGACTGGAGATAGGAGAGATTCTTGTGATCGGTGTAAATAATAACTGGAAATTTAGATCCCTCCAGCAGATGCCTCCATTCCTCAAGTGCTAATTTAATGGCCAGTAGCTCTCGATCCCCGATGGAGTAGTTCCTCTCCGCCGGAGAGAAGGTCCTAGAAAAAAAACCACAGGTAACAGCATGCCCGGAAGAATTTTTTTGTAGAAGAACCGCTCCAGCTCCTACTGAGGAGGCATCAACCTCCAATAGGAAGGGTTTAGATGGGTCCGGTCTGGAGAGCACGGGAGCAGAAGAAAAGGCCGACTTGAGCCGTTTAAAGGCGTCTTCCGCTTGAGGAGGCCAGGACTTAGGATTGGCATTCTTCTTGGTTAAAGCCACGATAGGAGCCACAATGGTGGAAAAATGTGGAATAAATTGTCTGTAATAATTGGCGAACCCCAAAAAACGTTGGATAGCACGGAGTCCGGAGGGGCGTGGCCAATCTAAGACGGCAGAGAGTTTGTCTGGATCCATTTGTAGTCCCTGGCCAGAGACCAAGTATCCTAGGAAAGGAAGAGATTGACATTCAAACAGACATTTCTCCATTTTGGCATAAAGTTGATTGTCACGAAGTCTCTGAAGAACCATGCGGACATGCTGGCGGTGTTCATCTAGGTTGGCAGAAAAAATCAGAATATCGTCCAGATACACAACAACACAGGAATATAAGAGATCACGAAAAATTTCATTAACAAAGTCTTGGAAGACGGCAGGGGCGTTGCACAGGCCAAAGGGCATGACCAGATACTCAAAGTGTCCATCTCTAGTGTTAAATGCCGTTTTCCATTCATCCCCCTCCCTGATGCGGATGAGATTATAAGCACCTCTTAAGTCCAGTTTGGTAAAGATGTGGGCACCTTGGAGGCGATCAAAGAGTTCAGAGATAAGAGGAAGAGGGTAGCGGTTCTTTACCGTGATTTTATTAAGACCGCGGTAGTCAATGCAAGGACGTAGGGAGCCATCTTTTTTGGACACAAAGAAAAATCCAGCTCCGGCAGGAGAGGAGGATTTGCGGATAAACCCCTTTTTTAAATTTTCCTGGATGTACTCAGACATAGCAAGAGTCTCTGGGGCGGACAGAGGATAAATTCTGCCCTGGGGTGGAGTAGTGCCCGGGAGGAGGTCAATAGGACAGTCATAAGGCCTGTGAGGAGGTAGAGTCTCAGCTTGTTTTTTGCAAAACACATCAGCAAAGTCCATATAGGCCTTAGGGAGACCGGTTACAGGGGGAACCACAGGGTCAGGGCAGGGAGTACTGGGAACCGGTTTAAGGCAGTCCTTGAAACAAGAGATACCCCAGCTCTTGATCTCCCCCGTGGACCAATCCATGGTTGGGGAATGGCGTTGGAGCCACGGTAGTCCAAGGAGAATTTCGGAAGTGCAATTGGGGAGGACCAAGAACTCAATTTTTTCTTGATGAGGTCCGATGCACATTAGAAGGGGCTCCGTGCGGTAACGTATGGTAGAGTCCAATCTTTCATTGTTAACACAATTGATGTAGAGGGACCTGGCGAGACTGGTTACCGGAATGTTGAACCTGTTGATGAGAGAGGCCAAAATAAAGTTTCCTGCAGATCCGGAATCCAAGAAGGCCATAGTAGAGAAGGAGAAGGTAGATGCAGATATCCGCACAGGCACAGTAAGACGTGGAGAAGCAGAGTTGACATCAAGGACTGTCTCACTTTTGTGCGGAGTCTGCGTGCGTCTTTCCAGGCGGGGAGGACGGATAGGACAATCCCTCAGGAAGTGTTCGGTACCGGCACAGTACAGGCAGAGATTCTCCATGCGGCGTCGTGTCCTCTCTTGAGGTGTCAGGCGAGACCGGTCAACTTGCATAGCCTCCACGGCGGGAGGCACAGGAACGGATTGCAGAGGACCAGAGGAGAGAGGAGCCGGGGAGAAAAAACGCCTCGTGCGAACAAAGTCCATATCCTGGCGGAGCTCCTGACGCCTTTCGGAAAAACGCATGTCAATGCGAGTGGCAAGATGAATGAGTTCATGTAGATTAGCAGGAATTTCTCGTGCCGCCAGAACATCTTTAATGTTGCTGGATAGGCCTTTTTTAAAGGTCGCGCAGAGGGCCTCATTATTCCAGGATAGTTCAGAAGCAAGAGTACGGAATTGTATGGCGTACTCGCCAACGGAAGAATTACCCTGGACCAGGTTCAGCAGGGCAGTCTCAGCAGAGGAGGCTCGGGCAGGTTCCTCAAAGACACTACGAATTTCCGAGAAGAAGGAGTGTACAGAGGCAGTGACGGGGTCATTGCGGTCCCAGAGCGGTGTGGCCCATGACAGAGCTTTTCCAGACAGAAGGCTGACTACGAAAGCCACCTTAGACCTTTCAGTAGGAAACTGGTCCGACATCATCTCCAAGTGCAGGGAACATTGTGAAAGAAAGCCACGGCAAAACTTAGAGTCCCCATCAAATTTATCCGGCAAGGATAGTCGTAGGCCTGAAGCGGCCGCTCGCTGCGGAGGAGGTGCAGGAGCTGGTGGAGGAGATGATTGCTGAAGCTGTGGTAGTAGCTGCTGTAGCATCACGGTCAGTTGAGACAGCTGGTGGCCTTGTTGCGCTATCTGTTGTGACTGCTGGGCGACCACCGTGGTGAGGTCAGCGACATCTGGCAGAGGTACTTCAGCGGGATCCATGGCCGGATCTACTGTCACGATGCCGGCTGGCAGGAGGTGGATCCTCTGTGCCAGAGAGGGATTGGCGTGGACCGTGCTAGTGGATCGGTTCTAAGTCACTACTGGTATTCAGCAGAGCCCGCCGCAAAGCGGGATGGTCTTGCTGCGGCGGTAGTGACCAGGTCGTATCCACTAGCAACGGCTCAACCTCTCTGACTGCTGAAGATAGGCGCGGTACAAGGGAGTAGACAGAAGCAAGGTCGGACGTAGCAGAAGGTCGGGGCAGGCAGCAAGGATCGTAGTCAGGGGCAACGGCAGGAGGTCTGGAACACAGGCTAGGAACACACAAGGGAACGCTTTCACTAGGCACAAGGGCAACAAGATCCGGCGAGGGAGTGCAGGGGAAGTGAGGTATATATATGGAGTGCACAGGTGAACACACTAATTAGAACCACTGCGCCAATCAGCGGCGCAGTGGCCCTTTAAATCGCAGAGACCCGGCGCGCGCGCGCCCTAGGGAGCGGGGCCGCGCGCGTCGGGACAGGACCGATGGAGAGCGAGTCAGGTACGGGAGCCGGGGTGCGCATCGCGAGCGGACGCCACCCGCATCGCGAATCGCATCCCGGCTGGAGGCAGTATCGCAGCGCACCCGGTCAGTGGATCTGACCGGGGCGCTGCAGTAACGAGAGTGTAGCGAGCGCTCCGGGGAGGAGCGGGGACCCGGAGCGCTCGGCGTAACAGGACATTACAATACAATTGATGAGGATAGAATATGAGGACAGGATATGAGGAAAGCAGAGATGTGGATAAGATCCAAAAAGAAGGATATCCCAGACGGCGCTTCTCCTCCCAGGAAAGATGCAATGCAGCAATCCACAGAAAATATAGGTTTATTGCAACATAAGTTTCGAGACCGTGCTGGGCTCTTCGTCAGGCATAATGCCTGACGAAGAGCCCAGCACGGGCTCCAAACTTATGTTGCACTAAACCTATATTTTCTGTGGACTGCTGCATTGCATCTTTCCTGGGAGGAGAAGCGCTGTCTGGGATATCCTTCTTTTTGGATCCTATCCACATCTCTGCATCATTATCCAGCTGACGGAAAGGCATCTGTACAGGACCCGTGGCTGCTGACCTCCATGACCACTGCGAGTCTACACGCCTGCTGAGGTGTTGTGCTCTTAGCACAACACTATCTGGTAAGCTCCCAATTTTTTCTGCGCACATTGAAGCTCTGTTTAAACGCCTACACTAGGAGCGCATCTTGTTTTTCTTTCTATTTTATTCAGGATATGAGGAAAGGATATGTGGAAAGGATATAAGGTCAGAATATGAGGACAAGGTATGAGGATGGAATGTGATGATGGCATATAAAAACAGAATATTAGGTCTGGATATAAGGGGTGGATATGAGGGCAGTATATGAGGTCAGGATATGAAGACAGAATATAAAAATGGGATAGGAGTTCAGAATATGAGGACAGCATATGAGGATGAGAATGTTATTTTGTATTTTCCTCTCCTACAAGGTTTAGATAAGACTGGACAATGCCAGGTTCTCTGCTAGTAGGTAATAAATAGCAGTCGGGCCCTACTGATTAACTTATCTACCAGGTGATACATTTTCAAACATTCAAGGCTGAAAACCCCTTTATTTGAACTCTTAAAGGCCTAGGCAATAACTAAAGGGTATTCTCATTTTAAAAAAATGATCACCTATATGCAGGATGGAGAATAACTTGTAGATCAGTGGGTCCAACCACAGGGCACTCTGACAATTTCAAAAAGTTATAGAATTGTAGCCCTGAATGAATGTAGTGCACCATGTGTGAGCCTAAAACTCCATTCATTCATCATGTCGCCTCCAATCATTGATGAGTGCTGAACAGAGAATACCCAGAATACCCCTTTAAGGTCATTTATAAAGATATGAGAAGCAAGGTAGTGAAGGTTTTATTCTCTAACACAGTGTTTCCCATCCAGGGTGCCTCTGGCTGTTGCAAATCTACAGCTTCCAGCATGCCCGGAGAGCCGGAGGCTAAACAACGCCAGGTCTTCCCTGTTTTTTCCTTTAATACCTATAATGTGCTAAACACATTTTTTTTTCAATAGACTCACACCAGATAACTAGAGTAATTGCATTGACATATCACCAGCAACATGTAGGGCAAATCTCCAATAATCTCATGGGCTCCTCATGCATGAGTTACTGAGTTATTGGATTTTTTGGACTTTCAGATCAATGATCTTTGGAGAAGAAAAACACATCTGAAACCTGTCCTGTGGTATGGTTTTCTTTACTGCTATTGGGAAGCATTAGCATTTTTTTTTTTAAAGAAAACTTCACTTCAACTATGCAGCCCATAGGCTATTTTCACACAGCATAAAATAATAAAAAAAAAATATGCCTGTAAAATTGGAATAAAAGATGACTATATTTTTAATCTAATAAAGGGCACTATGAAAGTCTATGGAAAAGTAGCATAAATTTGCTAAGGCTGGGTTCACATCATGTTTTTGCCATACTGTTTTCAATCCGTTTTTCTAAAGAAAACCGTATGGCAAAAAAACGGATGAAACAGTATGGGAAAAAGTAAACTGTATGCGTTTTTAAACAGTATACTGTTTTTAAAAGTGCATACAGTTCCGTCCGTTTTTATAGAAAAAAAAACAGACGTTTTTGAAAAGGTTGTCCATTTTTAATGAGAGGGGTCTTGGGTGGGGACTTTAGGATTCAAATGCGCATGTGCAAAGTAAAAACGTATACGTTTTTCCCGTATGGAACCGTATACATGTGCGCTTCCCATTGACGTCCATGTTAAAAAAAAAGTATGCGGTTGCAGTACGGTTTTTAAAGCGGAGTCAAAACCGTGGTTGACCACAATTTTGTCTCCAGTTTAAAAACCGTACTGCAACCCCATATGTTTTTTTAACATGGACGTCAATGGGAAACGCACATGTATACGGTTCCATACGAGAAAAGCGTATGCGTTTTTACTTTGCACATGCGCATTTGCATCCTAAAGTCCCCACCCAAGACCCCTCCATTAACCCCTTAAGGACCAAGGGCGTACAGGTACGCCTTTGCTCCCTGGTACTTAAGGACCAAGGGCGTACCTGTACGCCCATGGGAATTTTGGTCCCCGCCATGCGCCTGGCGGGGACCGGACCGGGGTGACTGCTGATATCTATCAGCAGGCACCCCGCGCAAATGCCCAGGGGGGTCATCAGAGTCCGGGTTCCGGGTCATTACGGGTCTATGGTGACCCGGTGACCCGGAATATAAAAGGGATCGCGGGTGTCTAAGACACCCACAATCCCCCTGAAGAGATAGGAGTGAGGTGGCAGGGGTGCCACCCCTCCTATCCCTGCTATTGGTGGTCTAGACGCGACCACCAATAGCAGATCGGGGGCGGGGGGGTTAACTTTCGTTTTCACCGTTCTGCCCACCCACAATAGGCAGGGCAGAACGGGGAAACAACGGAGGACCGGCGCTGGAGTCCACTTACCGATCTGCGGAGGCTGCGGGCGACGATCGGCGTCGGAGATCGGCGGGCGGCGATGTTGTGCAGCAAGCTCCCTGGATCCGACGGAAGCCGGTAAGTTGCCTAGCAACATCTGGAGGGGTGCAGTCCGAGACCACTATATAGTGGTCTCTATACTGTAGCACTCCAGATGTTGCAAAACTACAACTCCCAGCATGCCCAGACAGCTGTTTGGGCATGCTGGGAGTTGTAGTTTTGCAACAGCTGGAGTGCTACAGTTTGAGACCACTATATGGTAGTCTCTGAACTATAGCCCTCCAGATCTTGCAAAACTACAACTCCTAGCATGCCCACACAACTGTTTGCTGTCTGGGCATGCTGAGATTTGTAGTTTTGCAGCATCTGGAGGGCCACAGTTTGCAGTGGTCTCTATACTGTAGCTCTCCAGATGTTGCAAAACTGCAAATCCCAGCATGTTGGGAGTTGTAGTTGTGATCCCTCCAGCTGTTGCATAACTACATGTCCCAGCATGCCCTACAGTGATGGGGGGGCAAACCTCCAGCTGTTTCAAAACTACAACTCCCAGCATGTACTGACAGACCGTGCATGCTGGGAGTTGTAGTTTTGCAACAGCTGGAGGCACACTGGTTGGAAAATATTGAGTTAGATAACGGAACCTAACTGTGCCTCCAACCAGTGTGCCTCCAGCTGTTGCGAAAGTACAATTCCCAACATGCACGGTCTGTCAGTACATGCTGGAAGTTGTAGTTTTGAAACAGCTGGAGGTTTGCCCCCCCATGTGAATGTACAGGGTACATTCACATGGGCAGGCTTACAGTAAGTTGTCTGCTTCAAGTATGAGCTGCGGCAAATTTTTCGCCGCAGCACAAACTCCTAGCAGGGAACTCACTGTAAACCTCCGCCAGTGTGAATGTACCCTAAAAACACTACACTACACTAACACATAATAAAGGGTAAAACACTACATATACACCCCCTTACACTGTCCCCCCCCCCCCCCCAATAAAAATTAAAAACGCATTTTACAGCAGTGTTTCAAAAATGGAGCCTCCAGCTGTTGCAAAACAACAACTCCTAACATTTCTGGACAGCCACTGACTGTCCAGGCATGCTGGGAGTTTAGCAACAGCTGGAGGCACCCTGTTTGGGAATCACTGGCGTAGAATACCCCTATGTCCACCCCTATGCAATCCCTAATTTAGTCCTCAAATGCGCATGGTGCTCTCTCACTTCAGAGCCCTGTCGTATTTAAAGGAAACAGTTTGGGGCCACATATGGGGTATCTCCGTACTCGGGAGAAATTACACTACAAATTTTGGGGGGCTTTTTCTCCTTTTACCCCTTATGAAAAGGAAAAGTTGGGGTCTACACCAGCCTGTTAGTGTAAAAAAAAAAAAATTTACACTAACATGCTGATGTTGCCCTTTACTTTTTATTTTCACAAGAGGTAAAAGGAAAAAAAGACCCCCAAAATTTGTAACGCAATTTCTCCTGAGTACGGAAATACCCCATATGTGGGCCCTGCCCTGCGGACGCACAACAAGGCTCAGGAGTGAGAGCGCACTATGTACATTTGAAGCCTAAATTGGTGATTTGCACAGGGGTGGCTAATTTTACAGCGGTTCTGACATAAACGCCAAAAAATAAATAGCGACATGTGACCCCATTTTGGAAACTACACCCATCATGGAATGTAACAAGGGGTATAGTGAGCATTAACACCCCACAAGTGTTTGACAAATTTTCATTAAAGTTGGATGGGAAAATGAAAAAAAAAAAAAAAATTCCACTAAAATGCTGGTGTTATCCAAAATTTTTCATTTTCACAAGGGAAAATAGGAAAAAAGCCCCCCAAAATTTGTAACCCCATTTCTTTTGAGTAAGAAAATACCCCAAATGTGGATGTAAAGTGCTCGGCGGGCGAACTGCAATGCTCAGAACAGAAGAAGCGCCATTGGGATTTTGAAGAGAAAATGTGTCCGGAATTGAAGGCCACGTGTGTTTACAAAGCCCCCATAGTGCCAGAACAATGGACCCCCCAACATGTGACCCCATTTTGGAAACTACACCCCTCACGTAATGTAATAAGGGGTGCAGTGAGCATTTACACCCCACAGGTGTCTGACAGATTTTTGGAACAGTGGTCCGTGAAAATGAAAAATTAAATTTTTCTTGTGCTCAGCCCACTGTTCCAAAGATCTGTCAAATGCCAGTGGGGTGTAAATACTCACTGCACCCCTTATTAAATTCTGTGAGGGGTGTAGTTTCCTAAATGGGGTCACATGTGGGGGGGTCCACTGTTCTGGCACCACGGGGGGCTTTGTAAACGCACATGGCCCCTGACTACCATTCCAAACAAATTCACTCTTCAAAAGCTCAATGGCGCTCCTCCTCTTCTGAGCATTGTAGTTCGACCGCAGGGCACTTGACGTCCACACATGGGGTATTTCCATACGCAGAAGAAATGGGGTTATAAATTTTAGGGGGTATTTTCTGCTATTAACCTTTGCAAAAATGTGAAATTTGGGGGGAAACACACATTTTAGTGCAAATTTTATTTTTTTTTTACATATGCAAAAGTCGTGAAACACCTGTGGGGTATTAAGGCTCACTTAATTCCTTGTTACGTTCCTCAAGGGGTCTAGTTTCCAAAATGGTATGCCATGTGTTTTTTTTTTTTTTTTGCTGTTCTGGCACCATAGGAGCTTCCTAAATGCAACATACTCCCCAAAAACCATTTCAGAAAAACGTACTCTCCAAAATCCCCTTGTCGCTCCTTCGCTTCTGAGCCCTCTACTGTGCCCGCCGAACACTTTACATAGACATATGAGGTATATGCTTAAGGAGAGAAATTGGGCTACAAATACAAGTATACATTTTCTCCTTTTACCCCTTGTAAAAATTAAAAAAATTGGGTCTACAAGAACATGCAAGTGTAAAAAATGAAGATTGTGAATTTTCTCCTTCACTTTGCTGCCATTCCTGTGAAACACCTAAAGGGTTAAAACGCTGACTGAATGCCATTTTGAATACTTTGGGGGGTGCAGTTTTTATAATGGGGTCTTTTATGGAGTATTTCTAATATGAAGACCCTTCAAATCCACTTCAAACCTGAACAGGTCCCTGAAAAATAGAGAGTTTGAAAATTTGAAAAAATTGGAAAATTGCTGCTGAACTTTGAAGCCCTCTGATGTCTTCCAAAAGTAAAAACTTGTCAATTTTATGATGCAAACATAAAGTAGACATATTGTATATGTGAATAAAAAAATTTATTTGGAATATCCATTTTCCTTACAAGCAGAGAGCTTCAAAGTTAGCAAAATGCAAAATTTTCAATTTTTTCATCAAATTTTGGGATTTTTCACCAAGAAAAGATGCAAGTTACCACAAACATTTTCCACCATGTTAAAGTAGAATATTTCACAAAAAACAATCTTGGAATCAGAATGATAACTAAAAGCATTCCAGAGTTATTAATGTTTAAAGTGACAGTGGTCAGATGTTCAAAAAACGATCTGGTCCTAAGGTGTAAAATGGCCTGGTCCTTAAGGGGTTAAAAATGGACAACATTTTCAAAAACGTATGTTTTTTTTTCTATTAAAATGGACGGAACTGTATGCACTTTTAAAAACAGTATACTGTTTAATAACGCATACGGTTAACTTTTTTCCATACTGTTCCATCCGTTTTTTTGCCATACGGTTTTCTTTAGAAAAACGGATTGAAAACAGTATGGCAAGTTTTACTCAGACCAGGCAGCCTAAGATGCACCAGATTTTTTATGACTGAGGCTGTTTGAAAATCTGGTGCATTTTATATTCTGTGCTCAGTCAGCATTCTCGTGTAGTTAAGGGCTGTTTTTTTTTTGGAGCAAGCCTTTTTTGCAAATTTGGGGCCATTTAAGCCCCGCCCCTAGTCCAACCCTTTTGCCAAGGTCATACCAATTTTTTAAAACATTGGTGTAAATGACGCACGTAAGGCAAAAATCTTTTGAAAACATGTGCTGGGCCACTTTTTCCACTAATCTGTTGCAGTTACAAAAAGGCAAGAATTTGGAATATTCCCCCCACTGTGTTTAAAAATACAGCCGTAATTTGGCATCAGATTTGTTGAAAAAGTGACGCAGCACACATTTTCAAAAGAATGTTGCCTTGTTTGCACCATGTATGTAGTTTTTGTTTGTTTGTTTGGTTGGTTATTTTAAAGGGTGTGGCCTTTGAAAAAGGCGTGTTGCTTAAATTGCATAAAATTTTAACAAATCTGCGACCAAAAGAAAACAGTCTTTAGTTATGCCACGTCAGAAGTGGTGTAGTCTGAACACAGTGCAAACTGCGTCAGAGTTTCAAACAACCAAAATCTTGTGCAATCTTAGGCTGCCTAGTCTTAGTAAAACTAAGCAAGTTTTGAATATGCCCCCAATGTGCACTGTCGGCTACTTCCATATACTTTCATAGTGCACACTATTAGTTTAAAATATGGATGTATTTTATTATTAATTTTAGTGGTTATCCGTGAGAGAAGCCTGAAGTATAGTTCAAACAGGACATCTTATAGGATATAGTCTTATATTCCCTGCAATAAGAGCAAAGAGCTTTTGGAAAGCATAGCTCCAGTTGTGGTGTATTTGGTACCGTAACATAGTACATGGTAATCTTTTCATTTAAGTGGTCCTAAAAAATATTATGACCCGAAGAAAACGTTTTTACAGCTTGGTGGTTATCAGGTTAATCAATGTATTTCTTATAAGTTGCAGTTTGTCGTTTACTGCTTGATATGCAAATGCGGCCGATTCTATTTTTACACTTTAATAGTCCCCATAGGGGACTATTTATAGCAATCATGCAATGGGACATAGCACTGATCAGCATTATCGTTCATCTTCTGCTCTGGTCTGCTCGATTGCAGACCGGGAGACGACCGGAGCAAGGTGAGGGGACCTCCATCCGCCATGCTGGATGATCGGATTGCCGCGGCAGCGCTGTGGGCGATCCGATCATCCATTTAAAGTACCGTGAAGCTGCAGATGCCGTGATCTGTATTGATCACGGCATCTGAGGGGTTAATGGTGGACATCCGCTCGATCGCGGATGTCCGCCATTATTGGCGGGTCCCTGGCTGCTATCAGCAGCCGGGACCTGCCGCGCATGACACGAGCATCGCTCCGATGCTCGCAGTTATGGTTAGGACGTAAATGTACATCCTGGTGCGTTAAGTACCAGCTCACCAGGACGTACATTTACGTCCTGCTTCGTTAAGGGGTTAAATCAACTGGTGCCAGAAAATGAAACAGATTTGTAAATTACTTCTATTAAAAAATCTTAATCCTTCCAGTACTTATCAGCAGCTGAACACTACAGAGGAAATTCTTTTCTTTTTGGAACACAGAGCTCTCTGCTGACATCACAAGCACAGTGCTGACATCTCTGTCCATTTTAGGAACTGTCCAGGGCAGCATGTGTTTGCTATGGGGATTTACTTTGTTATGTAATACCCTTTCCCCATCCCTCCCGGCCCCTCCCCCGGGTGATTCCATCACAATACTGCCTATACATACATATCCACTATATCCCTTCACGTTCTATCCATTGTTGAGCTTTCATGTAGTCACTAAAAAAGAGAATTTTATCTGTTTTGCAGGAAATAACAAAGAAAAATAAATCTTAGACTGAAATAATCTGTTTTTAAAATTTTTAAATGAGGCCTTTCTAAGGCGAGTCTCTTTCGCAAAGTCTGGATAGAATGCCACCTTGGAGCCTTGGTACATAGGGGATCCAATTTCTCTTATCCTCTGTAAAATAGCATCTCGATTATATGATGAAATTAATTTAATCAGCACAGTCTATAGCTGCCTGGTGGATACACCCCTGCTCCCAGGCATGGAGCCGCTTTTACTCCCTGCGCCGGGTGAAGTCTGCTTTGTTTGTACATAGACCTTCTGCAATAAAGCCTGACATTGTTTGCAATTGAATGGTGAGTGCAGATACATTCTTTCCTTTGGATGTTATTTTTTATGGAATCGCTGCATTCTACTAGTGTCTGTTACCCCATTCATATTCTCACCTGAATCCCCCATGCTGTGTATTTTTTGGCTACAATTGAGCATGTTGCAGTGCCCATCCCCCCACATTTCTGGTTGCTCTGTCTTAAAATATGTAAACTCCCCTTAAAAATAAGAAGTTATCATCGTAGTTTCCAGCAGCTAGACTGCCAGCTATCAATTGTAGACTTATGTCTACATAAGAAAAGGAGTTGTCCAGTTGCAATGACCCCTCTAATAATAGCATACATTATGTCAAAACAGTATTTAACATTGAATCATAAATCTTCCATTGAGTACGGTTCCCAAACATTTATAGTCTGAGAAAATGGTTTTATTATGGCTTCCCCCAAATCACTTAGGCTTGTTACATCACATGTCATAGGGCTATATGCAGACAAATTCTAATATCCACTTAAGCTAATATATCCAGCCATACACTAATGCATGTTTGTACAAACTGCAGATCTTATTCTACCTCACATTGATACTCAAAATATGTACAAACCATTAAAGGATTGTCTACACTGTTCGTCAAACAATATATTCATTATTTCCGCTGAGTATACAAAATATATGGAGAAATTATCCAGTTCTATAGTGACTCATACTAAACATAAGGCTATAGCAGAATCGGTCACTGTAATAAAATGACTACACTAAGCACCAGACACAAATTATGTTAGGTTCAATATTACATAATTGATGGAGACTTAATAGATAAGTCAATGGGCACATGTGCGACCCTCTCTATTGCAGTTTATATAAGTAGAGGTAGACTTATTCAGTTACCTCTCCCGACCTCTGTACACACATAAATGTTTGGAAGAGATTGTGTGTCCTTCATGGGTAAGCCACAGCCAGATTCTTCTGGTGCCAGCTAATCCTTCCCAGAACAATAGGGTCAAGTGGAAAAAAAATCCAACACACCCACCCATTCAATTTACCAACATCATCTGTTATTAAGGAGTAGGGAGGGCGCCATACATTCCAATCAGTCGAATACACCAGCCGCCATACGCCTAAGACAGTCAGCCGAAGACACCAAAGGTGTATAAGGTGTAAGAGCACTAGTAGCAGTGCCAGGATGCTGCAACTAGTAGCTCTCTCAGCTTGCAGAGGAGAGTTTGGGGTACCCATTGCCCAAAAATTGAAATGGCGCACAGGAGGGTCCCTCTGTGGATACCCCATAAACATCTAAGGTGGGAACACTCTTTTAAATTTCCTAATGCACACTGGAATTTGCCTGCAACAATGTCTCATAATACATAGGACTCCATAACTACCTATAGGAACAACTGGCTGATTCAAAGGCCTACTGTAAAAATAGACTCATGGTTGCAGCAACCTCATTTAGGTCAGATCTATGTCATTATTATACTATTCCTTGTTATTCAATTAGATTCCAAAGTCTAGTTAACCATAATAGGAATATACACCTTACCAGACACAAGAGACCACTCAAAAGCAGGACCATATAGTAAGATGTGTGTACTTTATTGTAGAAACAACTCAAAACATGTTAAAAACATACAAAAGGCATAGACACAGAATGAGGATGGGGGGATCAGGGAAGGGAGGGGTATAGATCCAAATGTAGTATGAGCTATGTGATAATACCAAATGAAAGGATGGCCAGCTACCAGAAAGTTCAACAATAAAGGTATGAAGTAGTGTGTGCAAAAATAGCAATGTAAATCAATTACAAAAGACCAAGTAATAGCAAGTGCAAAAAGAAGCCCCCCCCCCCCTTATAGGGGATAAGATGTCTGATCGCGGGGGTCCCGCTGCTGGGGACCCCTACGATCTCGGCTGCAGCACCCCAGACATCCGGTGCGCGAAGTGAAGTTTGCTCCATGCCAGATGACTGGCGATGCAGAGCGGAGGCTTGTGATGTCACAGTTATGCCCCGCTTGTGATATCACGGCTATGCCCCCTCAATGCAAGTCTATGGGGGGGGGGGGGCATGACGGACGTCACGCCCCCTCCCATAGACTTGCATTGAGGGGGCGTTGCCATGACATCCCGAGCAGGGTGCGGCCGTGACGTCCTGAGCCTCCGGCGCTCCATCTGACGCTCTAAACAAATGGGGGATTCAGCAGGGATATTGTGGGGGTCACCCCAATCAGACATCTTATCCCCTATCCTTTGGATAGGGGATAAGATGTCTAGGGGCGGAGTACAGCTTTAACATTAAACTATTGTTTTAGTTCCAATCTCTTTAATCTCAGTCTCCAGTCTTAGACTAAAAGCATGTTGAATATAAGCTCAGCATTGAATTAAAAGAAAGCGTTGAATTAAAACCTGTTCATTTTATATTTAGTTTGAAAAATCAATACATTTGTAAAAGAAAGAAGTTCCGATCCCGCTCGCATCTCGTATTTATCTCTCAGCTTCCATGATCAATCAACGAAACAGTAGTTT
Source organism: Hyla sarda (assembly GCF_029499605.1). Classification (NCBI taxonomy): domain Eukaryota; kingdom Metazoa; phylum Chordata; class Amphibia; order Anura; family Hylidae; genus Hyla; species Hyla sarda. Next base: position 313,219,615 of record NC_079193.1, read on the forward strand.
CCTGTTACCTTGTGTAATATTACCTATTACTAGGTCCACTGTACAATGTGTTCTATACCGAATTGCTTTGTTAATTTGGGTACTTGCTGTTCCATGTCCTGTTACACCATAACCATGTGACGCTGCTTTTACTCTGCTATTCAGTAGTACACCTGGCTATAGTTCAATTCCTTCTCCCATTTGAAAAACATGAAGTAAGCAAGAAGGACTTTGATGACACATCAATACAGTCTTGATAATCAACAATATAGTCTTTTATCATAGGAAAAGTTCCATATAAATTTTCTGTAAAAATACATCCTAAAAACTTGAAATGCCATAAAAGTGAAGAAGCTAATTTGCTATACATCTGTACAAGCTAAACATGTTAAACAGTATATGTAAATTACAGTATGGTGGTATTATTTATTTGCGTAAAGCAAGTCTATAACTTATTTTGCCAATTAGATATCCTTGTTCTTGTTGTTGAAAAAACTAAATTATATTAAACATATAAATAGGATATTGTATTAATCATAGTGTCCTGAAGAATAAATATAACTGTCACGATGCCGGCTGGCAGGTAGTGGATCCTCTGTGCCAGAGAGGGATTGGCGTGGACCGTGCTAGTGGATCGGTTCTAAGTCACTACTGGTTTTCACCAGAGCCCGCCGCAAAGCGGGATGGTCTTGCTGCGGCGGTAGTGACCAGGTCGTATCCACTAGCAACGGCTCAACCTCTCTGACTGCTGAAGATAGGCGCGGTACAAGGGAGTAGACAGAAGCAAGGTCGGACGTAGCAGAAGGTCGGGGCAGGCAGCAAGGATCGTAGTCGGGGGCAACGGCAGGAGGTCTGGAACACAGGCTAGGAACACACAAGGAAACGCTTTCACTGGCACAATGGCAACAAGATCCGGCGAGGGAGTGAAGGGGAAGTGAGGTATAAATAGGGAGTGCACAGGTGAACACACTAATTGGAACCACTGCGCCAATCAGCGGCGCAGTGGCCCTTTAAATCGCAGAGACCCGGCGCGCGCGCGCCCTAGGGAGCGGGGCCGCGCGCGCCGGGACAGGACAGACGGAGAGCGAGTCAGGTACGGGAGCCGGGATGCGCATCGCGAGCGGGCGCTACCCGCATCGCGAATCGCATCCCGGCTGGAGACGGTATCGCAGCGCACCGGGTCAGTGGAGCTGCCCGGAGCGCTGCGGTAGCGAGAGAGAAGCGAGCGCTCCGGGGAGGAGCGGGGACCCGGAGCGCTCGGCGTAACAGTACCCCCCCCCTTGGGTCTCCCCCTCTTCTTAGAGCCTGAGAACCTGAGGAGCAGACTTTTGTCTAGGATGTTGTCCTCAGGTTCCCAGGATCTCTCTTCAGGTCCACAGCCCTCCCAATCCACCAAAAAGAACTTTTTTCCTCTGACCGTCTTGGAGGCCAGTATCTCTTTCACTGAGAAGACGTCAGAAGAACCGGAAACAGGAGTGGGAGAAACTAATTTGGGAGAGAAACGGTTGATGATGAGTGGTTTAAGAAGAGAGACATGAAAGGCATTAGGAATACGGAGAGAAGGAGGAAGAAGAAGTTTGTAAGAGACAGGATTAATTTGGCACAAGACTTTGAAGGGACCAAGATAGCGTGGACCCAGTTTGTAACTGGGGACACGAAAGCGGACATATTTAGCGGAGAGCCATACCTTGTCTCCGGGAGCAAAAATGGGGGGAGCTCTTCTTTTCTTATCGGCAAACTTTTTCATGCGAGATGAAGCCTGTAAAAGAGAAACTTGGGTCTCTTTCCATATGGTGGAAAGATCACGAGTCACTTCATCTACCGCGGGCAAACCAGAGGGCAAGGGAGTAGGGAGGGGGGGAAGAGGGTGACGGCCGTACACCACGAAAAATGGGGATTTGGAGGAAGATTCAGAGACTCTAAAGTTATACGAGAATTCGGCCCATGGTAGAAGATCTGCCCAATCATCCTGGCGGGAGGAAACAAAATGTCGTAAATAATCACCCAAGACCTGATTAATTCTTTCTACTTGTCCATTGGATTGAGGATGATATGCAGAAGAAAAGTTTAATTTAATCTTGAGTTGTTTACAGAGAGCCCTCCAGAATTTTGACACGAATTGGACGCCTCTATCCGAGACTATTTGTGTGGGCAACCCGTGAAGACGAAAAATGTGTACAAAAAATTGTTTAGCCAACTGAGGCGCTGAAGGAAGACCAGGAAGAGGGATGAAATGTGCCATCTTGGAGAATCGATCAACGACCACCCAAACAACAGTGTTGCCACGGGATGGGGGTAGGTCTGTAATAAAATCCATACCAATCAGAGACCAAGGCTGTTCAGGGACAGGCAGAGGATGAAGAAAACCAGCGGGCTTCTGGCGAGGAGTCTTATCCCGAGCACAGACAGTGCAGGCTCGCACAAAGTCCACGACATCCGTCTCCAGAGTCGGCCACCAATAGAAGCGAGAGATGAGTTGCACAGATTTCTTGATGCCTGTATGACCTGCGAGATGGGAGGAGTGACCCCATTTGAGGATTCCGAGGCGTTGGCATGGAGAGACGAAGGTCTTTCCTGGAGGAGTTTGCCTGATGGAGGCTGGAGAAGTGGAGATCAGGCAGTCAGGAGGAATGATGTGTTGCGGAGAGAGTTCAACTTCCGAGGCATCCGAGGAACGAGAGAGAGCATCGGCCCTAATGTTCTTATCGGCAGGCCGAAAGTGAATTTCAAAATTAAATCGGGCAAAGAACAGAGACCACCTGGCCTGGCGAGGATTCAGCCGTTGGGCAGACTGGAGATAGGAGAGGTTCTTGTGATCGGTGTAAATAATAACAGGAAATCTTGATCCCTCCAGCAGATGCCTCCATTCCTCAAGTGCTAATTTAATGGCTAGAAGCTCTCGATCCCCGATGGAGTAGTTCCTCTCCGCCGGAGAGAAGGTCCTAGAAAAAAAACCACAAGTAACAGCATGCCCGGAAGAATTTTTTTGTAGAAGGACCGCTCCAGCTCCTACAGAGGAGGCATCAACCTCCAATAGGAAGGGTTTAGATGGGTCAGGTCTGGAGAGCACGGGAGCCGAAGAAAAGGCAGACTTGAGCCGTTTAAAGGCGTCTTCCGCTTGAGGAGGCCAAGACTTGGGATTGGCATTTTTTTTGGTTAAAGCCACGATAGGGGCCACAACGGTAGAAAAATGTGGAATAAATTGCCTGTAATAATTGGCGAACCCCAAAAAACGTTGGATAGCACGGAGTCCGGAGGGGCGTGGCCAATCTAAGACGGCAGAGAGTTTGTCTGGATCCATTTGTAGTCCCTGGCCAGAGACCAAGTATCCTAGGAAAGGAAGAGATTGGCATTCAAACAGACATTTCTCTATCTTGGCATAAAGTTGATTGTCACGAAGTCTCTGAAGAACCATACGGACATGCTGGCGGTGTTCTTCTAGATTGGCAGAAAAAATCAGGATATCGTCCAGATATACAACAACACAGGAGTATAAGAGATCACGAAAAATTTCATTAACAAAGTCTTGGAAGACGGCAGGGGCGTTGCACAGGCCAAAGGGCATGACCAGATACTCAAAGTGTCCATCTCTAGTGTTAAATGCCGTTTTCCATTCATCCCCCTCTCTGATGCGGATGAGATTATAAGCACCTCTTAAGTCCAGTTTGGTAAAGATGTGGGCACCTTGGAGGCGATCAAAGAGTTCAGAGATGAGGGGTAGAGGGTAGCGGTTCTTTATCGTGATTTTATTAAGACCGCGGTAGTCAATGCAAGGGCGTAGAGAGCCATCTTTTTTGGACACAAAGAAAAATCCGGCTCCGGCAGGAGAGGAGGATTTACGGATAAAGCCTTTTTTTAAATTTTCCTGGATGTACTCCGACATAGCAAGAGTCTCTGGGGCGGACAGAGGATAGATTCTGCCCCGGGGTGGAGTAGTGCCCGGGAAGAGGTCAATAGGACAATCATAAGGCCTGTGAGGAGGTAGAGTCTCAGCTTGTTTTTTGCAAAAAACATCCGCAAAGTCCATATAGGCCTTAGGGAGACCGGTTACAGGGGGAACCACAGAGTCACGGCAAGGGGTACTGGGAACCGGTTTTAGGCAGTCCTTGAAACAAGAGGGCCCCCAACTCTTGATCTCCCCAGTGGACCAATCCAGGGTTGGGGAATGGAGTTGAAGCCAGGGTAGTCCAAGGAGGATTTCGGAAGTGCAATTGGGGAGGACCAAAAATTCAATCTTCTCGTGATGAGGTCCGATGCACATTAGAAGGGGCTCCGTGCGGAAACGTATGGTACAATCCAATCTTTCATTGTTTACACAATTGATGTAGAGGGGTCTGGCGAGACTGGTCACTGGGATGTTGAACCTGTTGACGAGAGAGGCCAAAATAAAATTTCCTGCAGATCCGGAATCCAAGAAGGCCATAGTAGAGAAGGAGAAGGCAGAGGCAGATATCCGCACAGGCACAGTAAGACGTGGAGAAGCAGAGTAGACATCAAGGACTGTCTCACCTTTGTGCGGAGTCAGCGTACGTCTTTCCAGGCGGGGAGGACGGATAGGACAATCCTTCAGGAAGTGTTCGGTACTGGCACAGTACAGACAGAGATTCTCCATGCGGCGTCGTGTCCTCTCTTGAGGTGTCAGGCGAGACCGGTCGACCTGCATAGCCTCCACGGCGGGAGGCACAGAAACGGATTGCAGGGGACCAGAGGAGAGAGGAGCCGGGGAGAAAAAACGTCTTGTGCGAACAAAGTCCATATCCTGGCGGAGCTCCTGACGCCTTTCGGAAAAACGCATGTCAATGCGAGTGGCAAGATGGATGAGCTCATGTAGGTTAGCAGGGATTTCTCGTGCGGCCAGAACATCTTTAATGTTGCTGGATAGGCCTTTTTTAAAGGTCGCGCAGAGGGCCTCATTATTCCAGGATAATTCTGAAGCAAGAGTACGGAATTGTACGGCGTACTCGCCAACGGAAGAATTACCCTGGACCAGGTTCAACAGGGCAGTCTCAGCAGAAGAGGCTCGGGCAGGTTCCTCAAAGACACTTCGAATTTCTGAGAAGAAGGAGTGTATAGAGGCAGTGACGGGGTCATTGCGGTCCCAGAGCGGTGTGGCCCATGACAGAGCTTTTCCAGACAGAAGGCTGACTACGAAAGCCACCTTAGACCTTTCAGTAGGGAACTGGTCCGACATCATCTCCAAGTGCAGGGAACATTGGGAAAGAAAGCCACGGCAGAATTTAGAGTCCCCATCAAATTTTTCCGGCAAGGATAGTCGTAGACCAGAAGCGGCCACTCGCTGCGGAGGAGGTGCAGGAGCTGGCGGAGGAGATGATTGCTGAAGCTGTGGTAGTAGCTGCTGTAGCATCACGGTCAGTTGAGACAGCTGTTGGCCTTGTTGCGCTATCTGTTGTGACTGCTGGGCGACCACCGTGGTGAGGTCGGCGACAACTGGCAGAGGAACTTCAGCGGGATCCATGGCCGGATCTACTGTCACGATGCCGGCTGGCAGGTAGTGGATCCTCTGTGCCAGAGAGGGATTGGCGTGGACCGTGCTAGTGGATCGGTTCTAAGTCACTACTGGTTTTCACCAGAGCCCGCCGCAAAGCGGGATGGTCTTGCTGCGGTGGTAGTGACCAGGTCGTATCCACTAGCAACGGCTCAACCTCTCTGACTGCTGAAGATAGGCGCGGTACAAGGGAGTAGACAGAAGCAAGGTCGGACGTAGCAGAAGGTCGGGGCAGGCAGCAAGGATCGTAGTCGGGGGCAACGGCAGGAGGTCTGGAACACAGGCTAGGAACACACAAGGAAACGCTTTCACTGGCACAATGGCAACAAGATCCGGCGAGGGAGTGAAGGGGAAGTGAGGTATAAATAGGGAGTGCACAGGTGAACACACTAATTGGAACCACTGCGCCAATCAGCGGCGCAGTGGCCCTTTAAATCGCAGAGACCCGGCGCGCGCGCGCCCTAGGGAGCGGGGCCGCGCGCGCCGGGACAGGACAGACGGAGAGCGAGTCAGGTACGGGAGCCGGGATGCGCATCGCGAGCGGGCGCTACCCGCATCGCGAATCGCATCCCGGCTGGAGACGGTATCGCAGCGCACCGGGTCAGTGGAGCTGCCCGGAGCGCTGCGGTAGCGAGAGAGAAGCGAGCGCTCCGGGGAGGAGCGGGGACCCGGAGCGCTCGGCGTAACAATAACATGCCGGTTTGACTGCACTGTGCAATATTGCACTTTTTTATTTGATTTTATCTCATATATATACTTTTTTTTCTTTTTATCCAGTTTCAAAGCAAATGTTATGAAAAAATTTAAGGGGTACTCCAATGGTAAACATTTTTTTTTATTTAAATCAACAGAAAGTTAAGCAGATTTGTAAATTACTTCTATTTAAAAATCTTAATCCTTCCAGCACTTATCAGCTCCTGTATGCTCCACAGGAAGTTGTATTTCTTTCAGGAGTTCATTTCTGTCTGACCACAGTGCTCTCTGCTAACACCTCTGTTCATATTAGGAACTGTCCAGAGCAGGAGAAAATTGCCATGGGAATTTGCTTGTACTCTGGACAGTTCCTGATACAGACAGAGGTGTCAGCAGAGAGCACTGTAGTCAGACAGAAAAGAACTCCAGAAAGAAATACAACTTCCTGTGGTGCATACAGCAGCTAAGTCATGGAAGGATTAAGATTTAGAAGTAAATTACAAATCTGTTTAACTTTCTGGCACCAGTCGATTTGAAACTTTATTTTTCCACTGAAATACCCCTTTAAAGGGTGTCATTACAAAGTAAAATTGGTCCTGCAAAAAACAAGCCCTCATATGGGTCTGTAGATAAAAGAAAGTAAAGAAAATTAAAGCGTTAGGCTAGGTTTCCACACAGGTTTTTCTCATTTTTTTTTAAACTACCACTGCAGTATTTGTGCCAAAGCTAGAAGTGTATTCAAAAGGAATGGAAAATATAAAAGAAAGACTTATACTTCTCCTTCCTTCTGAATCCACATCTTTTTCACAAATCTTTTTTTTTTTTTTATTGATCTGGATCCACTTCTGACTTTAGATTGAAACCTAGCTTTATGGCTATAAAATAGTTATGGCTATTAAAAGCGAGAAGGAAAAAATGAAACTTCAAAAAAGAAAATTGTCTGTGTCCTTAAGGGTTAAACATACATATAATAGAGGATGCTTACCTCTGGGGACACAGCGGCAGTGAAACACTGCTTTGTCTCATCAGGAAGTATTGCGGATGAGTCAGGATTCTTAGACTAGTTGAATAAAGGGGTAAATAATGGTATTTAGTGGAGCAGTTAATGTGTTAGTAGGATGGACATTGCTCTGTGCCTTAGACCATTAATGTTTCAGTGGAGTGAGGTGCAGACTATACAGTCTACAGTGCTCCGCTTTTCTTTTGCACCTTTTTTGTCTTTAATGAGTAACGACAGATATCTAGTGCTCTTCTTGTTGGTCCATTACAATGACACTTCTGAGCTTCTCCCAGGAGGACTGTGCAAAATGTGATGAATTCTGGCTTTACCCACTTATTGATCAGCTGTCTGAAGACATTTCAGTGAGGGAAATGTATACACTACTTAGGAACAATAATCCAGAGATGGGTCTAGTCCTGTAAACTAAATAAAATACCGTACATGGTTCTACAAATCATCCAGTAATCCAGCTGTGCCTTAAACAGCAAACTGAGCTGCCGGCAGTGGTAATGGATGTCTGTGCTTTGCCCTCCTTTATTTTACCATTTTGGTTTTAATCGTCATCTAGCATGATGAGAAATCTACACTAATGTGGATGCTACAATTCTTTTGTGGGTGTATTTTTAGCTATTGTAAGACCTTGTTTGTACAAAGAAGACATTGCATTGTTTGCCGCAAAAGCGTACTACTCTTTTATATTCTTCTACATTATTTTTTCTATTAAAATGGCATATTAACAATATACATGTGTGAATGAAAAGGGACTACTATACTAGACCTGACAAAACTGCAATGAAATCGCTCTTTGAGAATACGGAATGATAATTTCTATTTGGCTGCATTCGCTTGTATTGTGCATACAGTTGGCATAACAGGGATATTAAAGGGCATTAAAGGGATACTCTGCCCCTAAATGTCTGATCTCCGCGCCGTGCTGGATTATGAGCGACCATAGCTGTCACGTTCTCTCCATATATCTCCCATAGACATTAATGGCATCGTTCTGAACATAAATGATCAGAACACTGAGGTGACAGGCCACAGATCGCGGGGAGTCCCAGCCGCAATCAGGCACCTTTTCCCCTATGCTTGAAATAGAGCATAAGATGTTTAGGTGCGGCCGTGCAAAAAAGACCTGGTCCCTATATTGCTCTCGAAATGAAAAAAGAGAACAGTTATAGATTTTAGAAGGTGAGAATAATAAAATGATGAGAAATTATAAAATGATGAGAAATGATTACATTCACCTGCTTCCTCAAGGGTTAATATCATTATTAATTGTATCTTTTATGTTTTATGTATTGCAAATTATCATCAAGAACCTTCTAGTTCTGATGCAGTATTCCAGATGAACAAACCTTGAACCTCCATAAATAGGATAATCATCATGTAATATTACAACAGGGAACTATGCCTCAGATTATAGGCTTGGTTTTTTGATTATACGATTTACAATATAATTGATTCCCAGAAACTAAATTGTGAATACCCTTGTGTTCTACCATTTGGCAAACAACTAAACAAAGAGGAAAGTCATACACCAATGAAGGCGCACACCTATTCACATGTAAGTACACATGATCTTTATTGTTATCATGCAAAAAATTTATGTAACACATGCATAAATGTAAAAACACTTAAAACAGGTTATACCTGAACCCCCTCCACAACTTGAGGCCCTTGGACCCCTCTAATAAGGCACATGTCCCAATAATAACCTATATTATGCTGTTCCTTAAATATATATAATGATAATGGTCATATACAGGTATAGGAAATACTGTGCAATAATCTTAGGCTCTGTAGTTAGAATAACATATATTTCCAATCAGCACAATCCTACCCTATTACATGAACCTACCCAATCCTACCCTATTACCTAAACATTTATTGGACCCTTCAAGCGACTCAAGATTTAGGGCCAGATAGTGGAGTGGAAACAATAAAACTCCCAGACAGGCAGCCTTTTGAAACCCCACATGTTCCTTTACCTGTGGACGACTTCCTCAGAGATTCTGTCACCCCTGAGGAAGTTTACCATTTGGAAACACACATGACCACACACTTATTTGCCCTAACTAGCGTGTGCCATGTTGTTTATTATAATAAATACTAATCTTTCCCCAACAGAAATAATTGTATAGAATTAGCTTTGCTATGAGCAATTCTGGTTTCTATGGCCTCAAAAAAATTTGTAAAAAGACAACAGAATTACCAGTATAAAATGCACAATGAAAAGAGAGATGCATAAAAGACATAAACACCAATTTATTTCCATTAGATAGTCCCAGTAGCCCAGATTTTTTTATACACCGGTGCTAAATGTAGCAATGGTTTGTAAAATCCAGATATACTAGTTTTTGTTTCCTGCAGATAGCTGTACTATCTAGGAGAATGGTTAGGTACAGTCGTGCTCCCAAAACATCCATTCAACATGTCTACTAAAAGGCCTTATTTTTGAGAAGTAATGCTCTGGAAGTGAGAATGATACTTCTGTATTTTACATTTTTTCACTACATTGCACTTCAGTTATAGCCATAGATTACACATATGTTGGCATTATATTGTACCAAACTGGCACTTTAGTACCCACTTGCCACCTGTAAATAAAACCTAAGATGCAATGTATTCCTAGATCACCCTGGAAAAAAATCTAAGAATGAATGTCATAACGATAGTAACATATTTTGTGGGCTGCTTACCCTGACCTTGCCTGAAGTATTGTAGATGTATCATTGTTTTGCTACAGGACAGTTCGGTCTACTTTTCTCCACATATTTTATGGGAAGAATCCCTTATTACTCACCTGAGACAATATTAGCCGCAAAAACTATTTCTCTTCAAGATTTCATTCTCAGGATGTAGCTATACCTAAGATATAGAGCTCTGCAGCTATAGAGTTCAGTTTCAGGAGGAAAGTATCGGTTTATTGTACTAGGATTTTACTGAGAGCAACATTAAAGGAAGAATTCACATTGCTTTATATTGCAGTTGGAAATATGCAAGGATTATTTTTGGTAATTATGTCCATATCATACAACAAAGAGAAATATATAGTAGTGAAGACAGTCCATACCCAATATCATGGGGCTGATTATTAACACCCCTTCTTACTGCATTTAAATGTGGTGAATGTACAGTTAAATGGAACCAATCTTAAGGTTTTACCACATATTACGTGTGGCAGCACGTTATATATGGTAATATCTTCTTCCCTACCAGGGATGGTGAGGATATGAAGCTAGAAAGTCTCCCCTGCCGGACCCATAAGTAGTCCCGTGGGCATTGAACTATACTTACCTAGTCCCGTTGTTTTCTACTGTAATCACGCCCCATCAGTGCTGTCAATTACGCTAAGAGGAGTGTGATTACAGCAAAAAAGACCGGACTAGGTAAGTATAGCTCCTTGCCCAGAGGACTACTTATGGTGCCAGTGGGGAAAAGTTACTATCCCTAAGATGGGAACGTCACCAGGGGATGGTGTGGAGGAAGATTTTACCTTATATAATGTGTAATATATGGTAACATTTGCAGCAAATGGCAGTACAATAGGGCTTTAAACAATTCATTCACATGTAGAAGAAAAAATATGCATGGGAAAATAAACATGCAAATCATATTGTGACAGAAATACAGTGGATGGTCACAGCAGATCTTACCCTTTCCAGCGATTGGGGTAAAATTCACAGTGGTACCATAGCACACTCTGTGGCTAAATCTACACATAACAAATGCAAATATTTGCTGCAAAACAACAACAGCTTTGTTGTAAAATTGGAAGATATATATATATATATATATATATATATATATATATATATATATATATTTCTAATATACCAGTTTTAAAATTTATTTTTCCCCTAAATGGAACTGAAACAAAGAAGCAAGTCACTTTATCTTGGATTAGTCATAGTTTCACTAACCATTGGTTGTTTTATGAGCTGTAAATTTACCATAATAGATGCAGGAGAGAAGAAATTGTTGTCCGGCAATAAGCTTTATTTTTGGTTCCATTATAAGAAGTTTTCGATGCAAGGTCAAACAGGAGCTTTGGCACACATATATCGTAACTTTGTGTTCAGTGCTTCAATGTTTTACAAACAGTAGTTCCATCAATCATTCTGACAGACTTGTCCAGTTTCGGAGGGTAGATTAAATTGTCACCGTATTATATAAATAGGTGAATAGCACCTCTTGCAAATTATAAAAATGAAAGCGTTCTACTTGTTCCGGGTTCAAAGACAAAAGGCTTTCAGTCAACCTCTCCGTTTCGGCTTCTTATAATTATTTTTGCAGTAATTGCTACACAGTCAAGTAATAACATTGCTATAAGAGAAAGCTGTACAAAGAGTCTGTATTCCACTTTTATTAGATCGTTAACGTATCATTTAAAATAAAGGAAAAAATGATTTATGTATATTAAAAAAACGGGGTGTTTATCTAGTCATTGTTTTAAGATATTTTCTAAAAACTGATTTTTTTTTTTCTCACTCAAATTCCATTGTGAATGATGTTAGTTTTTGGCAATGAATACATTTAAAGACAGGAGCATTTTTTTTTTTTTTATCTTTTTAGAAAAGAACATACCTCTGCGACCCTACAACTTAGTATGGTTGAAAAAAAAAAAGACATATGTTCATCAAGTCCTACCAAGCCTAGCCCATCACTAGAATGTGCTAGTACACATGGCCTCTTTAGCTCCAGATGGTTCCACCTGGCTTTTTCCATGCCAAGTCTGAAGAGTAAAGCACTGAAGAGTAAAGCACTTTCCTATCAAGGGGAAGGGGTCACAACAGACCCCCAACTTATTAGACATTGAGGAAATATCCTAGTGATCAGCAAATGATGAGCTTAGCAAAGTTAAGAAGCCCCATAGAAAAAGAACAGGGCACTGGCCACGCATCCCGCTGCTGCATTTATTCACAGAACATTTGTCCTCTGTTCTTGGAATCATTGGGAGACCCAGCAATCAGACCCCCACTGATCAATAGATACATTTTAATAATGATATTACCCATTAACCCCTTAAGGACTGAGGGCTTACCCATACGCCCCCGTTTTAGAGTCCTTAAGGACTGACGGCATATGGGGTACATTCACACGGGCGGGGGTTTACAGTGAGTTTTTCTCTGCAAGTTTGAGATGCACCAAATTTTCCGATGCAGCGGGAAACTCACTGTGACCCCCACCCATGTGAATGTGCCCTAAAAACACTACACTACACTACACCTACACAAAATAAAAAGTAAAACACTACATATACACATACCCCTACCCAACAAGGCTCAGGAGTGAGAGCCCCATGTACATTTGAGGCGATTTGCACAGAGGTAGCTGATAGTTACAGTGGTTCTGACATAAACGCAAAAAAAACCACCCACATATGACCCCATTTTGGAAACTAAACCCCTCATGGAACGTAACAACGGGTATAGTGAGCCTTAACACTCCACAGGTGTTTGAACGATTTTCATTAAAGTTGGAAGTGAAAAATGAATGAATTTTTTTTTCGCTAAAATGCTGGTGTTATCCGAACATTTTTCATTTTCACAAGGGGTAATAGTAAAAAAAAGCCCCCCGAAATTTGTATCCCCATTTCTTCTGAGTATGGAAATGCCTCATATGTGGATGTAAAGTGCTCTGCGGGTGAACTACAATGCTCAGAAGAAACGGAACGCCATTGGGCTTTTAAAGAGAGAATGTGTCTGGAATTGAAGGCCATGTGTGTTTACAAAGCCCCCCATGGTGCCAGGACAGTGCCCCCCCAAATGTGACCCCATTTTGTAAACTGCACCCCTCAAGGAATGTAATAAGGGGTGCAGTGAGCATTTACACCCCACAGGTGTCTGACAGATATTTTGAACAGTCATCCATAAATATATAAAAAAATATTTTTTATTTGCACAGCCCACTGTTCCAAAGATTTTTCAAACGCCAGTGGGGTGTAAATGCTCACTGCACCCCTTATTAAATTCTGTGAAGGGTGTAGTTTCCAAAATGGTGTCACATGTGGGGGGTTTCTGTTGTTCTGGCATCATGGGAGGTTTGTAAATGCACATGGCCCCAGACTTCAATTTCAGCAAAATTCTCTCTCCAAATGTCTAATGGTGCTCCATCTGTTCTGAGACCTGTAGTGCGCCAGCAGAGCACTTAATGTTCACTTATGGGGCGTTTTATTATTTGGAAGAAATTGGGCTTCAAATTTTGGGGTCCATTTTCTCCTATTACACATGTGAAAATGAAAAATTTGGAGTAACGCCATCATTTTAGTGTTAAAAAACTAATTTTCCATTTTCACATCGAACTTCAACGCAAAGTCGTCAAACACCTGTGAGGTGTTAAAGCTCACTATACCCCTTGTTACATTCCTTGAGGGGTGTAGTTTCCAAAATAGTATGCCATGTGGGGGTTATTTTGCTGTTCTGGCACCATGGGGGTTTTGTAAATGCAACATAGCCCCCAAAAACCATGACAGCAAAATTTGGTAAAAAAAAATCCCACAGTTTCTCTTTCCCTCTTGAGCCATGTTGTGATCCCGCAGAGCACTTTATGTCAACATATGAGGTATTTCCATACTCAAGAGAAATTGGGCTGCAAATTTTGGGGGGCTTTTTCTCCTTATACAACTTTTAAAAATGAAAGAAAAGGGGGCTAGAAGAACATGTTAGTGTAAAAAATGCAGATTTAGATTTTTCTCCTCCACTTTGCTGCTATTCTTGTGAAACACCTAAAGGGTTGGCAAACTTTCTGAATGTCATTTTGAATACTTTGAGGGGTGCAGTTTCTATAATTCACTATAAGTCATTTTTGGGGTATTTCTCACAGAAAGGCCCCTCAAATCCGCTTCAAACTTGACTGGTCCCTGAAAAATTAAGATTTTGACATTTTTGTGAAAATTTTGAAAATTGCTGCTATACTTTGAAGCCCTCTAATGTCTTCAAAAAGTAAAAACATGTCAATTTTCTGATGCCGACATAAAGTAGACATATTGTATTTGTGAATCAATATAAAATGTATTTGGAATATCCATTTTATCCATTCAAGTTAGAAAATTCAAGTTTATCCATTCAAGTTAGAAAAATGCTAAATTTTCAAAATTTTCATGAAATTTTTGGATTTTTCACCAAGAAAGGATGCAAGTAACGACTAAAATTTACCACTATGTTAAAGTAGAATATGTCACAAAAAAACTAAATCAGAATAAATGGTAAAAGCATCCCAGAGTTATTAACCACTTAAGGACCAGGGTTTTTTTCCATTTTTGCACTTTCATTTTTTCCTCCTTACTTTAAAAAAATCATAACTCTTTCAATTTTTCACCTAAAAATCCATATGATTACTTATTTTTTGCGCCACCAATTCTTCTTTGCAGTGACATCAGTCATTTTACCCCCAATTTTTTTTTTGGGGGGGGTTATAATTACACCTTCTCTTTATTCTGTAGATCCATACGATTAAAATTATACCCTAGTTATGTAGGTTTGTTTTTGTCTTACTTCTGGAAAAAATCATAACTACATGCAGGAAAATGTATACGTTTAAAATTGTCATCTTCTGACCCCTATAACTTTTTTAGTTTTTCCGTGTACGGGGGCAGTATGAGGGCTCATTCTTTGCGCCATGATCTGAAGTTTTTAGCGGTACAATTTTTGTATTGGCCGGACTTTTTGATAGCTTTTATTCATTTTTTCATGATCTAAAAATTGACCAAAAATATGCAATTTTTGAATTTTTTTGCGCACACGCCATTGACCGTGCGGTTTAATTAATGATATATTTTTATTATTTGGACATTTCCACATGCGGCGATACCACATATGTTTATTTTTATTATTATTTACACAGTTTTTTTATGGGAAAAGGGGGGGTTTCAAACTTTTGTTAGGGAAGGGGTTAAATGATCTTTATTAACTTTTTTCCAACCTTTTTTGCAATGTTTTAGCCCCCATAGGGGGCTATATCACTGCACACACTGATCTTTTACATTGATCAATGGTTTCTCATAGGAAACCATTGATCGATGATTCTGCCGCTTGACTGCTCATGCCTGGATCTCAGGCACTGAGTAGTCATTCGGCTATCAGACACCAAGAGGCAGGTAAGTGGACCCTCCTCGTTTCCTACAGCTGTTCAGGACTCCGCGATTTCACCACGGCGATCCCGAACAGCCCCCTGAGCTAACCGGCATTAGTTTACTTTCACTTTAGATGCTGCGATCAACTTTGAACGCAGTGTCTAAAGGGTAAATAGTGTCTAGGGATCAGTGTTGCGCTCTATTAGCCACAGGTCCCGGCCATTGTTAGAGGCCGGGCCCAACCAGCTATGACGCCATGGCCCCTCGTTATAGAAAGGGAAAGGACCCAGGACAAACTGGTACGCCCTTGGTCCTTAACAAGTTATTGCATAAAGTGACAGTGGTCAGAATTGCAAAAAAGGGCTCAGTACTTAAGGTGAAAAGGGGCTCAGTCCTTAAGGCGTTAAAGCATGGTTCTAAAATGTGACACAGTAACATAAGTGGACAGCAGTTCTGCTTGGCAGCTTGGAGGACATGGGTTCAAATTAAGCTCTGTCTTGGGTCTGATACTGGGCCAAGAGTATGTAAATCTAAGGTAGAAAAACTACACTGTGGCTTAATGAGACAATGAAGTGATATAAGAACATTTTCTGTTCCACTCCAATGTAAATATTGGAGCTATAGAAATAATAAATAATTGATGGTTATCTCCGTAACATTATAAGGCAGGGTTCACACATAAAACTATAATGTAAAGATTTTGCAGCTTTTTCTGTGTTTTTGGCCCCCCTTCTGGTTTTGGCGAAACCCCTTAATGACATCGGACGTAAATGTACGTCATGGTGCGGAGGTACTTAGTGCACCATGATGTACATTTACGTCATGTACATGCCCGCAAGCACTGGACCGGTGCTCGCATCATGCACAGCAGGTTCCAGCTGTTGTCAGCAGCCAAGGACCCGCCAGTAATGGCAGACATATGCGATCGTGCTGATGTCCACCATTAACCCCTCAGATGCCATCTGCGGAAGTGCGGCACTTAAAATGGATGATCGGATTGCCGCAGGGATCCGATCATCCAGCATGACAGGAAGAGGCCCCCTCACCTGCCTCCAGTCGTCTCCAGGTGTCTTCTGCTCTGGTCCGAGATCAGCAGACCAGAGCAGAAGATCATCGATAACACTGATCAGTAATTTGCCTCTGCAGAGCACTGAACAATATTAGCAATCAAATGAATGCTATAAACAGTCACCTATGGGGACATAAAAAGTGTAAAAAAGTTTCTTTTTTTTTAAATTAGAAAAATCCCCTCCCCCAATAAAAATGTAAATCGTCCCTTTTTCCCATTTTACCCCCAAAAAGTGTAAAAAAAAAAATGAATAAACATATTTGTTATCGCCGCGTGCGTAGATGTCCGAACTATCAAAATATAATGTTAATTATCCCATACGGTGAATGACGTAAACGTAAAAAAAAAGTCAAAGATTGCTGAGTTTTTTGTCATATTTTATCCCCCCAAAAATTTAAGGGGTATTCCAGGAAAAAATAAAAACTTTTTTTTATATATATACTGGCTCCAGAAAGTTAAACAGATTTGTACATTACTTCTATTAAGAATCTTAATCCATACAGTACTTATAATCTGCTGAAGTTGAGTTTTTATTTTCTATCTGACCACGGTGCTCTCTGCTGACACCTCTGCTTGTCTCAGGAACTGTCCAGAGTAAGAGAAAATCTCCATAGCAAACCTTTAAGGCTTTGGGCAGTTCCTGAGACAAGCAGAGGTGTCAGTAGAGAGCAGAAAAGAACAACTCAACTTCAGCAGCTGATAACTACTGGAAGGATTAAGATTTTTTTAATAGAAGTAATATACAAATCTGTTTAACTTTCTGGAGCAGGTTGATCTAAAAAAAAAAATACCCCTAAAAAGTAAAATATAAGCAAAAGTCAGACCGATAAAATCTAAAGATTATGGCGCAAAAACTGAGCCCTCATACCACCCCATATACGGAACAATAAGAAAGTTATAGGGCAATTTCAAACATACAAATTTTTTAAAATAGTTAGAGATTTTTTTTTAAGTGGTACAATTATACAAAAGCATATAATCATATTGACCCACAGAACAAAGAAAACATGTCATTTTTACCGTAAAGTGGAAAGCGTAAACACAAAACCTTCCAAAAATTGCAGTTTTCAAAATTTTTTGGGGTTATGCCATGAATTCTATAGTAAAATGATTGATGTCATTACAAAGTAAAACTGGTGACGCAAAAAAAAGCCCTCATATGTGTCTGTGTATGAAAATATAAAAGAGTTATGATTTTTAGAAGGTAAGGAGGAAAAAACAAAAATAACATTGGCCTGGGCCATAAAGGGGTACTCCGGCCCTGAGACATCTTATCCCCTATCCAAAGGACAGGGGATAAGATGTCTCACCGCGGGGGTCCCACCGCCAGGGACCCCCGCAATCTTGTATTCGCCACCCACCTGTTTGAGCTGCACGCCGTGGTGCCAGCTCACAAACAGTCGGGTAGCGACCACGGGGACGGAGTATCGTGACGTTACGACTCCGCCCCGTGTGACATCACCCCCCGCTATGCAAGTCTATGGGAGGGGGCGGGATGGCCGCCCCCATAGATTTGCATAGCAGGGGCGGGGGGGTGACTTCATGATACTGCCCCCCGTGGTGAGACATCTTATCCCCTATCCTTTAGATAGGGGATGTCTCAGGGCCGGAGTACCCCTTTAAGGCCAAAATGAGCCTGGTCCTTATGGGGTTAATACTATGTATGAACCCATCCTAAGTCTGAAATATTTTTATGATCCTATGGTGATCTACAGTAGGTCTAGGTCAGGTCAAGCGGAGAAGGCTTGTGTTTGTGGACAATTGTGTCTGTAAGAATGCTTTCACACAGGGCTGTCATGGTGTAGATTTTCTGTAGTGGATTTGTTTACAGAAAATCAAGAACACATAATAGTTGCAGCAAAGTAGATAAAATTTTGACAAAGCTCATCCACATATTGTGGAAAAAATGTGCATGCAAACCAAATGGAAATTGACCTGCGTTGTGAGCTTCAAATCTGCAGCATTTCTATTTATGTTGTGGATCCCCTAAAGGGAATGTGAAAATCTGCAACAAACTCTCGAATTTCAATGTGGAAACAACTGATTTTGAATATATTGGGGGAAGGGGTTTAATAATCTCAGCCTGTCCCAGATTAGGCAAAACTTGCAAATTTTTGTGCAAATACCTAGCTAGCCTAATGTGCAGGACATGGCACAGAGAGGACGTTGCTTTGTGCAGAGGAGGGCATGGCCCCCAGATGCACCAAACTTACTACAATTTATACCAGAAGGAAATAAATGTAGTGAAAATCGACTTCTGAGGCTTCTGCATGTTTGTCTCTTAATATATCCAGTGCGATCATACGGTAACAGGGATTTACTTAAGTGCAGCGCATGAAACGCAACTCAGTACTGTTCACATCAATGCTCACCTCAGAGTCACCAGTCCACTTTGGTTCAAAGAAGAGAACCACATGTGTAAATTCAGCAGATTTTACTATGGCGTTTAAAAAACAAAAAACTTTTAATACATTGTAGAGACATATCAATAACTTATTTCAGTCGGGGTCTGAATGTTTAGACCATATCTGATCATGAGAAAGAGCAGGGAGAAGTGTATGATTAGCGTGTTCTTGGCTCTGTGTCATGGGAGCAAGACAGACTCACAATGTAAGTCTATGGGGACATCCAGGTCTTAAAGACACAGAGCAGGGAGAGAAGTGTGTGCTTCTCTCCCTGCTTGTCCTTAGGAAATGCTATTTATTTTTTATTTTTTTTATTGACAGGCACCCTTTTAGTAAAAAAAAAAAAAATCAGCCTTCCACAATGACAAGAGAGATCAAAACGTAACAGCAAAAAAAGTATGGGCACCACTCGCAATATTTAATCGTGGGGACGATTCCCTCCTAGACTATGGGCTATACTAGTGCAGACTGGGTGACTAATTTTTTTTTTCGCTTAATCTCGTGTACATGTAGATATTCGTTACAAACTGTTTAGTATTATGACCATTTACCATTGTGTAGTATTCTAGTTTCTAAGCACTTTTTCTATCCAAACTCATTTTCATCTGTTGATACAAGGGATGAGCGAATCGAATGTGACGAATGCGAATTCGTCACGAATTTCAGGAAAAATTAGATTCGCAACAAATGCGAATATCGCTGCAATTCAATCGCACAAATCACTTCATTATCTGATGTCAGAAAACCAAAAACCGACATGCAGAGACAACGCGTTTCACAAGGATCCTTGCGAAATGCGTTGTCTCTGCATGCTTTTTTACTCAATAAACCTGTTGGTTTTCTGACATCTGACATTTATTTGGGAAACTGTTACACTCAGAGAGCGCCTCTGCCCTTTTCTGTTCCCTTTCTATATATGTATCAGAGACGTGCAGACACTTGTTGATGATGATTAAGCCGAGCGCAATTGGGAGCCGGGTGCTGAAGGGGCTTCATCATCATCATGAGAAGAGGGTTGCAGGTTGCCCGTGAGGAAGCAGCTGAGCCAGCAAGCCAGTAGCATGGTTGGCAGTCAGCATGGTGGCAGAAGTGGAAATTCTGGAGCCAAACGTGCCTGGGGAGACTACCTGCTTCCCAGGAGGTAGTGGAACAAGGGTTCCTGGAAACTGCGGCAGTAGCAGTCAATTAGTGCGGACTGTTGGTGGGAAAATCAGCTACTCGGTGGTGTGGCAGTCTTTCATCAGGCATCCGGAGGAGGTTAACATAGCCACATGGAAGATGTGCCGGAAGAAGGTGAAGCGTGGCCAGGGTCTCAATGTTGGCACAACGGCCCTGCGTCTACATATGCTGCGCCACCATAAAGCGGCCTGGGAGAACCGTGGCTCGATGTGGTGGTCCAGCCTGCTGTATCAACCAGTGGCACGCCACTCCATGTTTCAGGCAGCCAAGGCTCCACCACCTCAGTCGAAGAGAGCTGTGTGTCATACTCTCCTTCTGTCTCTCCAGATGCTACTGCTCCTCCTACTTTGAGTCAGTAATTCTGCCAGCAATCCATCGGCGAAGCCATGTCCAAGAGACAACAGTATGCGCCCACTCATCCAAAGGTGCAGGTACTGAATGTGCTCCTGTCCAAGTTGCTGGTGCTGCAGTCCCTCCCTTTTCAAGTGGTGGACTCTGTACCTTTCAGAGAACTGAACAGAGCCGAGGTGGAGAGTCCCAAGCTGTCATTTTTTTTTTGCGAAGAAGGCCGTAGCAGCCCTGCACAATTTTGGGGAAGAGAAAGTGGGCCAGTCCTTGAGCCTGTCAGTGTGTACCAAAGTGCACGGCAGTGCCAACATCTGGAGCTGTAACTATGGTCAGGGAGAATACATGTCCTTTACGGCCCACTGGGTGAATGTGGTTCCTGCACAGCCACAACAGCAACATGGACAGATCACGCCTCTTCCTCCTCCACGCTCTCAGGCTATTGGTCCTGTGACAGTGTGTGACTCTGCTTCCTCAACTTCCACCATGTCCTCAGCCTCCACTGCATGGGCAAGTCTCAGTGCCCCTTCAGCATACCATGTGCCATGTGTGCAGGGCACGGCGTTGACACACTATTCTTCACACTGTTTGCCTTGGCGAGCTGAGTCACACAGGGGAGGAACTGCTAAAAGTAATTCATAAAGAAATGGAGCATTGCTTACTCCATGAAAACTGGAAATGGGAACCATGGTGAATGACAACGGGAAGAACATCTTGTCTGCGCTGCGACAAGGAAGGCGTAGCCATGTGCCCTGAATGGCACACGTGTTCAATCTGGCTGTCAAGCGGTTCCTGAAGTGTTCCCCCCCATTTGAAAGACATCCTAACAATGGGAAGGAAACTTTGCATGCACTTCAGCCACTCGTACACCGCAAAGCACACCCTCCTTGAGCTGCAGCATCAGAACGGTATCCCCCAACATTGTCTGACTTGCGACATTGCACACGTTGGAATTCCACCCTCCATATGTTGGACCGACTATACGAACAGAGAAAAGCCATCACCAATTTCTTGATGATCCAAGCTGATAGGGGGACTCCCCTGTGTAACTTCAATGTCAACCAGTGGCAGCTCATACGTGACACCTCATACGTGACACCTGCCGTTGCTCAGGCCCTTTGAGGAAGCCACATTATTAGTCAGTCGCCAGGATTACGGGATGAACAACGTCATTCTACTGCTTCATTTCCTACAACAAGTGTTGGAAACGGTGGCTGGTCAGGGCACTGGAGACGTGGCGCCTACATCTAACGGCCCCATGAGCCCTGTGGGGGCTGAACTGGAGGAGGGGGAGGGGCACAGTGGAGCACAGTTTAGGTTTCACGAAATGGGTGTTTTTTTTAGTCATCTGACAGGAGAGGAGGAGCAGGAGCAGCCAGAGGAGCTATAGGGTTATGAGGAAGGCAAGATAGAGGACCCAGACACACTGTGGCAGTATGCAGTGGAGATGAAGGCAGAGAGTCCCTCCGAGTCACTTGTACAAATGGCATGATGCATGCTCAGTTGCTTTTGTAGTGACCACCGAATTATCACCATTCAGCAGTTGGAGGACTTCTGGCTCTCCACATTATTGTACCCTCACTTCCGGCACAAAATGGGGGGGCTTTTTTACACCCACTGAGAGGGTGGACAAACTGACCTACTACAGAGACATCCTACCTAGTCAGTTGGCTGGTGCCTATCGGCAACATCGTCCATCCTCTCACAGGTCTGACTCGGGGTGGCCTCTGCGCTCACCTTCCACTGCCATGGCTGCTCAGGAGGGGTGGCAGGAGCAGTACCAGCTCCATCAGCAGCAGCCTGAGTCTACAGTTGCTGATGAGTACCTTTCTTCACCCACATAGTGAAGCAACTCATCAGCAGCAGGTAGACCTGGAGCAGGACCTGAACCAGCAGGTGGTGGCATACCTTGACATGCCCATGCCAACACACCTTGAAGATCCGCTAGACTTCTGGGCAGCTAAACTTGATTTGTGGCTGCAACTAGCAGAGTTTGCTCTGCAAAAGCTGTCCTGCCCGGACAGTAGTGTGCCATAATAGCGGGTGTTTAGTGTGACGGGGGCCATAGCCACCCCAAGGAGAGAACTCGTCTGTCCACGAAAAATGTGGAGAGACTGACCTTTTGAAAATGAATCAGGCATGGATCAGCCAGGATTTCCAACCACCAATGCCTGATGCATCAGAGTAGATTGGTGCCACACCAACACTTCAGAAATATGGACAGTGCAAAACAGATTTAAGGTGCTGCTCCCCACTTACAAACATTCCTCCACATCAGACCTTTTTTCATCTACTTTCGTCAATGGGTACTGGTATTGCCACCCACAGAACCACTCTGTCACTAGGTCACTTTTGTGACTCCTGATGCTGCTGCCACCTCCAGGCTGTCTCATTCTGCCACCATATGTTCTCCTCATGCTGCCGCCACCTCCATGCTGTGTCATTCAGCCACCATATGTTCTACTCAAGATAGGATCCAAGACACAGAACCGGCACAGCTGCTGTGTATGGCAATAGCGCAATATATGCACTGGTACTGAGAGCTAAAGCAGCGTTCACAACCATATGTCCAACAATCCTGGCGGTGCTCAATCCTCTCCAGATAACAACAAGTAAAGCAGTATAAAGATAGAAAATTCAGGAGGCACTCACGTTCGGAAGGTGGATCACGGCTTCTTTATTATAGATGCGGCAGTCTGCTGACGGCGGCGTGGAACGCCGGAGCGGTAGGAATACACTGAGTGACAATTGTTTCACGCCCCTCCGGGCGTTTCTTCAGGCTAACCCCTCTTTAGTCTGAAGAGACGCCCGGAGGGGCGTGAAACAATTGTCACTCAGTGTATTCCTACCGCTCCGGCGTCCCACGCCGCCGTCAGCAGACTGCCGCATCTATAATAAAGAAGCCGTGATCCACCTTCCGAACGTGAGTGCCTCCTGATATGTTCTACTCATGCTGCCGCAAACTCCAGGCTGTGTCATTCAGCCACCATATGGTCTCCTCATGCTGCCACCACCTTCAGGCTGTGTCATTCAGCCACCATATGTTCTCCTCATGCTGCCGTAAACTCCAGGCTGTGTTATTCAGCCACCATATGTTCTCCTCATGCTGCCTCAAACTCCAGGCTGTGTCATTCAGCCACCATATGTTCTCCTCATGCTGCCGCAAACTCCAGGCTGTGTTATTCAGCCACCATATGTTCTCCTCATGCTGCCGCAAACTCCTGGCTGTGTCATTCAGCAAACTCAGGCTGTGCCGCAAACTCCAGGCTGTGTCATTCAGCCATGATATGGCCTCCTCATGCTGCCACAATCTCCTGACTGTGTCATTCAGCCATCATAAGTTCTCCTCATGCTGCTGCAAATTCGAGACTGTGTCATTCAGCCACCATATGGTCTCCTCATGCTGCTTCAAACTCCAGACTGTGTCTTTCAGCAACTATATGGTCTCCTCATGCTGCCGCAAACTCCAGGCTGTGTCATTCAGCCACCATATGGTCTCCTCATGCTGCCGCCAACTCCAGGCTGTGTCATTCAACCACTATATGGTCTCCTCTTGCTGCCGCCAATTCCAGGCTGTGTCATTCTGCCAGATTATGGTCTCCTCATGTTGCTGCCACCTCTAGGCTCTGTCATTGTGCCGCCATGTGACATGTGACTCCTTGTTGGATTTGGTCTTTTGTAAACACATTTTATTATTGTCTTAAATTTCAATTTCGATAGAGTGATTACAATGAACCATAACTGATTAAATTAAACATTTGCACTTTCATAGTCAGGGGGACACTGAGAGGCATGGGCTGGAGCAGGTGGTATCTCGCCTGTCGGAGGACCGCCAGCTCGATGCTCACCAGAATGTGTACCCAAAAAATGTAAATAAATTCAAATAAAATAAAATAACAATTACATAAAAATTCTCATTATTCTATTCAATTTTTACACCACATGGTCTCCCTGCTGCCACATCCACACAATCTGCGGCAGTGATTCAAATAGCGATGCCTGTCATCTGCATGTCATACTGAAGAACAGTTTTATTTCACTACCACAGGACACTCCATACCTACACCCCTATTGAGGCTATATGGTCTCCTCATCCTTCCATCACCTCCGTGCTGTGTCATTCAGCCACTACATGTTCTCCTCATGCTGCCACCTCCACGCTGTGTCATTCAGCCACCATATGGTCTCCTCATACTGATGCCACCTCCAGGCTCTGTCATTGTGCCACTCTGCAACAGTGATTCTAATAGTGACACCTCTGATCTGCATGTTATACTGAATAACAGTATTATTTCACTAACCCAGCACACACCCTATGCATGTTACCGCAAGGCAAAGTGTTCTACACCCCTATTGAGGCTCTGTGTAGGCCAGAAATAGCCGTTTTTTAATAGGGATTCGCTCATCTCTAGTTGATACTATTATTGCATTTATTTAATTATGAGTAGGTATAGAGTATTATGCTTTTATTTGGTTGCATGGTACAAGGTCCTTTGCTTATTGCTGCATTTAGTTTGATATAGCTTGTTCACTGCTATATTCAGGTATTGGTATGTGTTTTTATTTGACTTTATATACTTATCTGGCCTTTTGTGCTTTATACTTGTACAATAAAAGTTGTCTACATATTTTTACGTATATTGGCGGTTGTGACATTTTTTTTTCTTGCTGTCTTTCCCCTTTGTGATTATAAGAGGGACCAGTCGTGCTGAACACTACAGACAGATACAAATATGTCATTACTAGGCTAATTGTAACCCACAATAACAGGCTCAAGTAAAACAACAGGAAAATAGCTCTGTACTTCTTTCCCCACTTTCCTGAATCTATATGATTATTTGTAGTCGACCGATGAATTATATTTTATTGATTTATTCTGTTTCATGATGGCTCTGCTCGGCTTTTCATGTTATCTAGGCAAGCTGGGTGCAGCAAATCTCTAATTCCATATTCTTTTGTTGAAAGATTTTGAAACTGGAGCAGGCAATAATTGAACAGAGAAAGGAAATGAAACAACTCCAACATCTTTACCAAGACACGCTGAAAAAAATGGCCGATTACAGGCAAAAATTGAAACCCACATGATAACAGCTCGGAGAGAACAAGATGTACTTTTAAGCGAGGTGAATACTTTATTCTGTTAGTGACATGTCTTGAATTGTGATTGATTGCTTTTTGTCCTTTTGTGAAATTCATATGTTGGAATAGAACATAAAATGTGCTCTAATGCTGTAGGATGCGGTGGCCTTGCAGATCTCATGCAGAAAACGTATTCCTTAAAGTAAAAGCTTTAGAAATGTCATATCTGGAGAAAAGCTGAAAGGGATGCAAAGCAATTATTTACACGCCCATTCTGCCTCGATTGACATCCCGCTGCATGTTTGGCACTAGCACTAGATCTTCTGAGTTGTATGTCAATCCAGGCAGAATAGGCATGCTCACAGCTAGGACACTGAGACTTTTTACCACACCAAGTAAGCACCCCTCTCTCACCCCACTGTTGTGGAAAGCTACATCCCGATCTACAGCACTCCCTGTATTTGGGGTCGGCACAGGCACTTACTAGGCAAATGCACATGCCAAACCCATACACAAAAATAGCTGTTAATGTTTATAAACCCTTTGAACATTCTAAAAAAAATCCCTCGAATTCCCATTTAACTCCTTAAAGGGGTACTCCGGTGGTCAACGTGTTTTTCCGTTTTTGACTTACCCTATTTGTTTTGTTTCATTTCTATTCTTGTTGTTTAGCCTACTCTATTTCCGTTCTTTGTTGTCTTTTTATCCCCCACTTTGTTTTCCTATCTTTGCTTCTATTTCCTGTTTTTTGCTGTGCTGAAAACTACAAATCTCAGCATGTCACATGCCTTGCTGGTTTGCGGTGGCTTCTTTTTTTTTTGTTTGTTTGTTCCGCCCTTTACCCATCCTACTATTTTCCTGGGTCAGCCCCCTTATACACAGAACACTAATATAATAAGCCTTGGTTGGGATACACTGGCATACACACACAAAAGGGACTACAACTCCCAGCATGTGTCATTCAAGAGTCTTCAGTCTGTGGTATAACACCAGCATGCTGCCTCTGTAGTCTCCTGGGGTTTGTAGTTCACCACACCTCTGTAGGGCATACACCAGTGTTTCCCAACCAGGGTGCCTCAAGTCGTTGGAAAACTACAACTCCCAGCATGCCCTGACAGCCTTTGGGCATGCTAGGAGTTGTAGTTTTTCAACAGCTGGAGGCACACTGGTTGGGAAACACTGGTGTAATATGATGTGTATGCTGAATAGGCTAGAACAGTGTTTCCCAACCATTGTACCTCCAGCTGTTGCAAATCTACAATTCCCAGCATGCCCAAAGTCTGTCAGGGCATGCTGGGAGTTGTAGTTTTGCAACAGCTGGAGGCACACTGGTTTATAAACACTAGCACACACACACACACACACACACACAAACACACAACAGGGACTACAACTCTCAGCATGTGTCATTCAGGAGTCCCCCCCCTCCCCCTTCACATATAGGGGGAGATTTATCAAAACATGTGCAGAGGAAAACTTGCCCAGTTGCCCATAGCAACCAATCAGCTTGCTGCTTTCAGTTTTATGAAGGCCTGTGAAAAATGAAAGAACCAATCTGATTGGTTGCTATGGGAAACTGGGCAAGTTTTCCTCTGCACAGGTTTTGATAAATCTCCCCCATAGAGATCATTCCCAGTATGAGATTTATTCCCCTGCAGTCCATACATCCCCAGCCCGTGCACCTTCTCATCCTCCCCTTCAGATAACACTTATCTTCTCTGTGAGGTCCTTCTCCTGTGCAGACCTGCGTCCTTAGAATACAGAGCAGGGGGGAGGGGAGGTGAGGAGCTGTGTACTCAGCAGGATGAGATGAGGGGGCGTGGCTTATTCCTCTCATGCAGACAGAGAAAAAAAAAGCTGTGACATCTTGTCCACAACAGACTCAGAACTGTGGACAACAGTAAAAGGAAATCCTCTGAACTACAAAACTTCCTGCCCAACAAACAGGTAAGAAAAACACACACATGCTGCCAAAACATATAACACGTGTATATTGCAAAAAAAACAAAACTTACAAAGAAGATGCCATATAGTAAAAAAAAATTAACCACCGGAGTACCCCTTTAAAGAACTCCCATTTCTAAAAACTTTTCCCCTATCATAAGCAATCTCTGGCTGGAGATTCCAAGGGAGGCCATTTATGATAGTAGTCAGTGATTGGACTCTGTAGACTGCATTACCGTCCCCATAGCAGTGGATTCACAGAAAGAATGGCCACCTTGGAATCTCTATCTGGAACCCGGCCTAAATGGTAAAGTACAATTGGTCGCTCAAAAAATAAAAATAAAAGTGTTACATCTTTTTGAGGGCAAGGAGGAAAAAATAAAAATACTAAAATTTATATTGGCTGTATCCTAAAGGTCTAGATAGGCTGTGTGGGGTACTCCACTGGAATATTTTTTTTTTTTTAAATCAACTGGTGCTAGAAAGTTAAACAGACATGTAAATTATTCCTATTTAAAAATCTTAACCCTTCCAGTATTTATCAGCTGCTGTATACTCTAGAGGAAGTTCTTTTCTTTTTTAATTTCTTTTCTGTCTGACCACAGTGCTCTCTGCTGACACCTCTGTCCATGTCCGGAACTGTCCATGGTCCAGAGTCATTTTGGAGATCACTGTGCAGTGGTCTCTAAACTGTGGCACTCCAGATCTTGCAAAACTACAACTCCCAGCATGCACACACCGCAGTTTGCTGTCTGGACATGCTGAGATTTGTAGTTCTGCAACATCTGGAGGGCCACAGTTTGGAGATCACTATGCAGTGGTCTCTAAACTGTAGCCCTCCAGATGTTGCAAAACTGCAAGTCCCAGCATGCCCAAACAGCAAACAGCTGTCTCGGCATACTGGGAGTTGTAGTTGCATACCTCCAGCTGTTGCATAACTACATCTCCCAGCATGCCCTTCGGCGATCAGTACATGCTGGGAGTTTTAGTTTTGCAACAGCTGGAGGCACCCTGGTTGGAAAATACTGAGTTAGGTAACAGAACCTAACTGAAAGTTTTCCAACCAGTGTGCCTCCAGCTGTTGCAAAAGTACATTCACACGGGCAGGTGTACAATAAGTTTCCTGCTTCAAGTTTGAGCTGCGGCAAATTTTCTGCCACGGTGCAAACTCCTAGCGGGAAACTACTGTAGTCCCCGCCAGTGCGAATGTACCCTGAAAACACTACACTAACACATAATAAAGCGTAAAACACTACATATACACCCCCTTACACTGCCCCCCCCCCCCAATAAAAATAAAAAACATATCGTACGGCAGTGCTTCCAAAACGGAGCCTCCAGCTGTTGCAAAACAACATTTCCGGACAGCCACTGACAGTCCAGGCATGCTGGGAGTTTAGCAATAGCTGGAGGCACCCTGTTTGGGAATCACTGGTGTAGAATACCCCTATGTCCACCCCTATACAATCCCTATTTTAGTCCTCAAATTCGCATGGCGCTCTCTCACTTCGGAGCCCTGTCGTATTTCAAGGAAACAGTTTAGGGCCACATACGGGGTATTTCTGTACTCGGGAGAAATTGAGTTAAACATTTTGGGGGGCTTTTTTCCTTTTATCCCTTATGAAAATGAAAAGTTGGGGTCTACATCAGCCGGTTAGTGTAAAAAAAAAAATTTTTTTTAACACTAACATGCTGGTGTTGCCCCATACTTTTTATTTTCACAAGAGGTAAAAGGAAAAAAAGACCCCCAAAATTTGTAACACAATTTCTCCTGAGTAAGGAAATACCCCATATGTGGTCGTAAAATGTTCTGTGGACACACAACAAGGCTCAAGAGTGAGAGCGCACTATGTACATTTGAGGCCTAAATTGGTGATTTGCAGGGGTGGCTGATTTTACAGGGGTTCTGACATAAACGCAAAAAAATAAATACCAACATATGACCCCATTTTGGAAACTACACCCCTCATGGAATTGATCAAGGGGTATAGTTAGCCTGAACACCCCACAGGTGTTTGATAAATTTTCATTAAAGTTGGATGGGAAAATGAAAAACAAAACATTTTTTTTACTAAAATGCTGGTGTTACCCTAAATGTTTCATTTTCACAAGGGAAAATTGGAAAATAGCCTCCCAAAATTTGTAACCCCATTTCTTCTGAGTAGAAACATACCTCATATGTGGATGTAAAGTGCTCTGGGGGTGAACTACAATGCTCAGAAGAGAAGGAGCACCATTGGGATTTTGAGAAAATTTGTCCGAAATTTAAGGCCACGTGTGCTTACAAAGCCCCCATAGTGGCAGAACAATGGACCCCCCCCCCCCCCACATGTGAGCCCATTTTGGAAACGACACCCCTCATGGAATGTAATAAGGGGTACAGTGAGCATTTACGCCCCACAGGTGTCTGACAGATTTTTGGAACAGTGGTCCGTGAAAATGAAAAATTTGATTTTTCATTTGCACAGCCCACTGTTCCAAAGATCTGTCAAACGCCAGTGGGGTGTAAATGCTCACTGCATCCCTTATTAAATTCTGTGTGGTGTGTAGTTTCCAAAATGGGGTCACATGTAGGGGGGTCCACTGTTCTGGCATCACAGGGGGCTTTGTAAATGTACAAGGCCCCCAACTTCTATTCCAACCAAATTCTCTCTCCGTAAACTCAATGGCGCTCCTTCTGTTCTGAGCATTGTAATGCACCAGCAGAGCACTTGACGTTCACACATGGGGTATTTCCATACTCAGAAGAAATGGGGTTACAAATTTTGGGGGGCCTTTTCTCCTATTACCCCTTGTAGAAATGTAACATTTTGGGAAAAACCAGCATGTTAGTGAAAAAAAAATTCGTTTACACATCGAAATTTAACTAAAAGTCATCAAACACCTGTGGGGTGTTAGGGCTCACTGTACCCCTTGTTACATTCCTTGAGGGGTTTAGTTTCCAAAATAGTATTTATTATTTTGCTGTTCTGGCACCATAGGGGCTTCCTAAATGTGACATGCCCCACCAAAAACCATTTCAGCAAAATTTGCTTTCCAAATGCCAAATGTGACTCCTTCTCTTCTGAGCATTGTACAGTATTGCGTCTGAAGTGCACTTGACGTCCACACATAGGGTATTTCCATACTCAGAGGAGATGGGGTTACAAATTTTGGGGATATTTTCTCCTAATACTCCTTGTAAAAATGTAAAATTTGGGGGAAAAACTGCATTTTAGTGAAAAAAAATAAAATTCATTTACACGTCCAAGTTTAACGAAAAGTCGTCAAACACCTGTAGGGTGCTAAAGGGGTATTTCAGGCAAAACCTTATATATATATATATATATATATATATATATATATATATATATATATATATCAACTGGCTCCGGAAAGTTAAACAGATTTGTAAATTACTTCTACCCCTTGTAAAAATTCAAAAACTGGGTCTACAAGAACATGCGAGAAAATTAAGATTTAGAATTTTCTCCTTCACTTTGCTGCTATTCCTGTGAAACACGTGAAGGGTTAACACACTTACTGAATGTCATTTTGAATACATTGAGGGGTGCAGTTTTTATAATGGGGTCATTTGTAGGGTATTTCTAATATGAAGGCCCTTCAAATCAACTTCAAAACTGAACTGATCCCTGAAAAATTCTGATTTAAAAATTTAGTGAAAAATTGGAAAATTGCTGCTGAACTTTGAAGCCCTCTGATGTCGTCCAAAAGTAAAAAC